>NC_087063.1:63730854-64371133 GCF_963678635.1 Symsagittifera roscoffensis | reverse complement strand
CCTACTGTCTTAGATCCAGTTTCAAAAGTTCTTAACATTCTAATTATTGTAAGTTTTGATTAACTTTATTGTTAGTTGTTGCAATGTAAGAACCATTCAATTCAATTGAAACTTGGCTCTAGGTTTTCAGAAAATTTCAAAATTTTCTTGAAATTTTTTGTTCTTTTGTTACAATTCTGTAAACAATTATTTTCATCCAAAAGTTTTTAAACTTGCTAAAATCAAAGAAAATAAAAGAACAAAGGGCGCGTAATTGTTGCGGTATCCGCTTACTTTTCCCAAAAAGCATAGTTTGGCCTCCGAATGTTATAATGGTTATCCACAGCAAAAATATGTTCATTAGATTCAATATTGATGTTAAATTCAAGTGGCGAAAATCGGATAACCAAAAAGCAAAGTAACTAAATTCAGTTAAAAATGATCATTGAACAAAAGAAAAATAACGCTGACATAAAGGAGCTATTGATTAAAGTCAATTATAATTATGATTAATTAGAATGGGTATATTTGATATGAAAAATTTTCAAATTAATAATAAAACATAGCGCTGACAAACTTTTTAAAGAATTGTGACCATAAGTTGAAAAATTCATTACAATCAACAATTAATTACAATGAATTAGATTTCATTCAACATAGCTGAAAATTAATCTTAATTTTATTTAGTATTAAATATAATCAATTTGAATTCATTTTAATTGTTTTAATTAGCTAATAATTTTGTTGTCAGCGTTACTTTTCATTTGCTATATAATCTTTTGAATTTAAGCTGATTTCTTTTTTCACTCGATTTTTAATATCATCGATTTGAAGCAATAAAAAATGAACTTTTTTGGGTTTGAAAAATAGTGATTATTTAGAGTTTAATAGAAACTCTCTACGAGTTAACAAATTTAAAAGAAAGAAAGGTCAGATATTCGATGCGCACCATGAGCCGTGCTCGTTGCTTGAAGGTGTGGTAGCCTTACCCAGCCCAGAAAAACGATCAAAAACAATAGTAAGTAGTAAAATTTTGGGCTGCAACAAACAATAGTAACATTTTAAGCTGCATAGTTAAAAAAAAACGACAAGTGTTTTTAGTCTAAAGAAAAACGAGTTCTTAAACTAGAACTTACATTTAACCAGTGCGTCCACAAATGCACCACTAAACGCGGGCATTCATGATAATAATAACTTGGCATCCTACTGTACTGTTCTTGTGAACTACCAGAGAAAAAAGATCAAATTATAATCCCCCCAAGCTGTTGAGAGGGGAGGATGTTTACTTGATCTTTTTTCTATGATGTGTTCTAGGAGTGTATTGGTGAGATAACAGCATGCGAAAAGCTCCGCTGACCACTTGATGCTACATTTGTAGACTTAAAAAATCGTTTTTAGCCAAAAAAAATCAATTGCACGTATATGAAAACTTTTATCAAGTATTTCACTATATATTCTGTTATGTTTGACACATGAAGTTAAATGGTGTTATTGCAGATATGCAAAAAAAAGTATATAAAACTTTTGTCGCGACATAAATTGCAATCTTTATCGATTTTATAGATTGTCAACATAACACACCACACCATATTGTAAATGCAATTTTGATGTTATGAAAAACAACAATCCGCATCATATATAAACTTTTTTGCTACTTTTCTTTTATTTTGTGACAGGTCATTTATTTAAGCACGACAAATACCTGAGCTCCATTTGGTGTTAAATCCTACTCCGAAAGAAATCAATTTATTCTCAATTTAACTCGTTCCATAGTTCATCAAATATGTGCAACGCAAACATGCTCTTCCAATTGACCGCCCCGTTGAACCGATATTCCCAACAAACACTCTGGAATTACCTGCTGATTGAAAAACTGTTTTGATAACTGGCTCTTATACAAGTTTCAACATTTACTCAACACCTTCGAGTGGAAAGCGTGAAAATTTGAAGCAGATTTTGGCGAAAAAGCAATTTGGTTTCAAAGTCTTCCTTTGAAACCTGATCAACTTGATTTCCTGCAACCGGCAAACCTATATGAGATCAATATTTTCATTTCTTGTATTAATAGCGACAAGATAACGGTTATTATTTTTAACTCCAGAGTTAGTAATGGTCTGAGGAACAGAATACGTATTCAAAATTGGTTGAAAAAGTAATTTCTATCTAAAAAAAATATGTACAGCTGATTTTACCCTTAATACTTTTGTGGCAAGTCGCTTTAGACTAACTGCTTAAATGTCTTAATTTGACGGAACTTGACACTTGACCAGCTCCAACGAACTTTCCACTACTTTTTCCATTTTTCTTTCACCTCCCATAAAAAAGGGGCTGTTATGATTATTGTTTTTCCTCCATAAGTTGTCTCAAATGTTACTTTTATCTATTGCTCTAGAAAAAGAAAAATTGAGGCTGATAATTTTATAAAATCAATTATTGGTCTTTTGTCGTCGAAATTTTAGATCGCGAAGCTTATCTAACCGGTACAATTTTCAGTTATTTCTATCTCTATCTCTCCAAAATCCACCTCAAATGGTTTTATGGCATATTTACTGAAAAATGTATCTTGATACTCATTTTCAGTTAGGTTTTATTTCTCGTGTCAAATATTTGATGAAGATAAATTGCTGTTTTTTTCAAATTCACTACATACTTTTTCTCGGTTTATTGGCGATTATCTGATTTCCTATTCAATATTTTCACAAAGCGTTTCTTGAATTTATACTTGCTTCTTAAAATAAAAAAGTGTTTTCTTAAAATAGAAACAAGCTGGCTCAGAAACCTCTAAAAGTTCTTGAGTGATTAAAAAAATGACAACAACCATTAAGTTATTAATTTAAACAAACTAAGCTCTACTTATGTTCTCTTTTGTCCGGTACCATCCAAAACTAATACTCATCTGAACTGCTTGTCAATTTTGTAGACTGTTAGTATTTCATTTATATTGCGAACTTCATTTTTTGCTTAAAATTTTGAGAAAAAGAACGAAAAGTTTGTGGTACTCAGTTTTTAATAATTTCAATAATTCAATAATAATTCAAATGACATTTTATCAAAATCGCAAAATAAAAATTTTTAGCACCTGCAATTATCTTTATTCTCAGCTCAAATCCTAAAAGTTTTCACGAGTGTCACTTTTCTCTAGTGTTATTGCTATGCTCGATTGAAAATTTTTACTTCGACCAATTTGCTGAACTGCCATTATGGCAACTTCGTATTCCGACAATTAAAGAAAGTAGCGAAAATATCATGCGTGGGTCGTTTTTTTTTCAGATCCTTTTTGCGATCAGAATATTTTTTTTTTCAAACAACAAGTTTGTCAAAAGTGGAATGTTTTTTTTTCCTGAATTCAAATTTCTTAACACCCTGCAGGTTGAAAACTGAACATGTTCTGGAGTAACTGATGTGTGTTCTCAGACTATTTATGGCGATAAAAGTGCCAGCGCAAGTTTCTAAGCCTGACCAATTAAACCTCACTTAAAACTTTTCAAAACCGGTTTCAGGCAAGCTAATAAGAAAGGTTTTTGCTTACAACAGTGTTGATTTAAATTAACCGGACAAAACGAGCTAAACATGAAATTTAAAACGCGTTTTTCTCAAATTGGGTTGCGTTTAGCTGAAAACTCATGGAGACAAAACTTGTTTAAAATTTTAGCAGAATCAATATGGTGTAATTTGTTTTAAGAAATTCTGGCCCAAAATTTTACCCCAAAAAAGGGGTCATTTTGGCTTTTCTTAGCTAATCAAAAATTACGCCAAAAATACCCAATCGATCACAGACATAATTATATCAAAATGAGCTTCTTATGTAGCCCAACAAACTTTAAGAAGTATATGTTTTCCAAAACTTTGTATAATTTAATTTATTTTTGTTTGATAGACAAAAAAGGTAGTTTTTACTATAAAAAATACCAACTTTTTATTTAAAAACAACTTTTGAACAATTTGCAAATTGTTTTCGGAGAATATACCCTTCTTAAAGTTTGTTGGGCTACATGAGAAGCTTATTTTGATATAACTATGCTTGTGATCGATTGAGTATTTTTGGCGTAATTCTTGATTAACTAAGAAAAGCCAACAGGACCCCTTTTTTGGGGTAAAATTTTGGGCCAGAATTTCTTAAAACAAATTACACCATATTGATTCTGCTAAAATTTTAAACAAGTTTTGTCTCCATGAGTTTTCAGCTAAACGCAACCCAATTTGAGAAAAACGCGTTTTAAATTTCAAGTTTAACGCGTTTTGTCCGGTTAATTTAAATCAGCACTCTAGTACATTTACTGATAAAAAATGAAAACGATCTAATTTTAACATTTGCAACCACGTATTGCTTGAGACTAGCACTAGTGCAATCGAAATGTTCAAGGTTACTCCGAGCAGTCGTGCTTCAAAAAGTCTGTGATCCTTTCTGACCGACCCGATAATTGAAGCTGTGGAGATTTTAAAAATGTATTTTTCTTAAATTAATACTCAAAATTAAGTTTTCTAGGCATAGCGACAGTAGGTACTTAGCAATAACTTTAATTTGGAAAAAAAGTATTGTTCGTATCAGAGCAAAGCCTAGAATGTTCCAACTGTCCTAAATAACTCTGAAAAAGTTTTCGATTTTACAAAAATTGATGGCAAAAGTTGATTTTACAAACTTAATAAAGAGTGATTACAAAATTGAAAAAGAAAAAATATTGTCAAACAAGTTACATCTAAAACCGAAATTAACAGAAGAAGAAAAATTAGGCGGAGCATGAATAACCCGTCGTTGTTTGATTTTTTGCGAAACGGTAACAATACATATTCCGTCGCTGTTTTTGAAATTCAAAATACAAAATCGCCAGAAAAAAAAAATTTCGCTCAAAACCTTGGCAGCGCTGAGCACGATAATTAAGCCATTATCTCTACAGACTTCGTCACTTTTTTTTTCGAAAATTGAGTTGTCTTATAGCACAAATAACTCATCGCTCCATACACTGGCAGCGGAATTTTCCTTATTTAACCCTAATCAAACATGGCCATTTGGCTGTTGCATTCTTAATGCCAATTTTTTTGACACTAATTTTTATACTAACTAACATAATTTTGCTATTCGCTTGACTAAGACCTAATGTATAACTTTTTTGAAATTTTTGGTGCAAATAGTTATGAGACAAACATTTCAAACTTTATTTTATTATAAATAATTTTTTCCACCAAATAATTTTGTTTAGCAGTGTAGTTTTTTTGTGAAGCAACAAAATTTGCTCTGCTCTTACTTTGCTTAACATTAAAATTATTATTAGTTTTTTCAAAGGTTTGAACAACGGCTAAAAATGAAAATTCTCAGAGAACTATAAACAAAAAATTACTAGTTAACAAACTTGTTAGAAGTCTGAATAACTCACTCCTTTTTCCTTTTTTTGTCAAGCTACCGTTCTAAACTGCTGTATTAGTTCTTGTGACCACAAAAAACGTCAAAATTCCATCTCCAGCTGACCAACAGTTTTTTGTTCCAATTTCGAAAACAAGTGGAAAAAAAATTGGGAATATTTTTTACGCCTGCCAAACCTCGATTTTTGTAACTCTATTTAACAGAATGTTCTAGCATCTTCTGAAAATTCTTGATTTCTTCAGCTTAAATTTACAAAGGCATCTTTGTGAACATTTTATGCAAAGTGATGTTAGTTTGAAAATTATAATCATGATTAAATTGGGATATACTTCGTGCTATTATCCGATGAGCGGCTAAATATTCCGGCCTAGAAATTGTTCCCATTTGAAAAGAGGAAAGCTAATTGTTGACTTATTTTATGATAACTGTATTAAAAAAGTTCAAAAAATCTTTTCAAAAATTTCAATTTTTCAAAATCAAACCATATACCAGAAAGGGAAGTCGTAACATTCAAGGCGTCACTCTGATTTGAGCAGATTTGTTTTAATTTTTTATTTGAAATTTTAAATCATTAATTGGCGCGTGAACTACTCGAAATGTTCCAGTAATATTCAATTCTTAAAATAGAAACTAAGTGATTTTTTACGGAGCGTAACGAATCGGCCCTGCATTGAAAGAACGTGCAGCCACACTAACAGAAATTCTGAGGGTCTATCTATTCCGCCCAAATTGGCATCGACGGGTGACTTTTTGACAGTTTAAAAGGAGGGCTATCTTTTTTCATATGACGTAATTTAATTAGCAAACTACCGGTTTTGCATTTGGGGCACGCGGCGCTCCACAATTGAACACAATTCACTCACCTATAGATTGAGGCGGTAAAAAGTATATATTAAATCTGTTCGAACAGTTTGACAAAAAAACTTACTCGGTGAACCCTCGATTCACATTAATACCTTTGTACCATTTAACTTGCAGCATTTTTATGCTCCCTTGCTTAACACAAATCGATTTTTCATTCAACTTGCTCTAATTTTCATCTTCATTTTACCCCTAACCGTCTGTGACAATTTCTCAACTTAAAACTTGCATCGATTTTCCGCCTCATTGTTGTGATATTGCGAGTTGATACTGAAAGATATCAAAATATTTTTCCAGCTTTGTTACTTTTTTTTGCTACATTGAAAGATAATTCAAAAATTCACCTGAAAGGTTTGGTGAAATGATACGGGGTGAATTTGGTTATTTGTTTTTTGGTTGCATTTAATCGTAATTGATTCTCTTTTATAACATTTGATCGCTGTGGCAATTCCCAATCCACAAAGATTAACCTTTTCTTCATTTTTTACGTAAATGGAAAAAATCTCTCGTTAGGTTAACTATTTTTGAAAAAAATCTAAGCAATCAGATCTTTAAATTAAAATATTCTTCAGTTTACATAGTTTTGCTGTTTTCACTGCTTTATAGTTTATTTACCGACGAAAAAAACTGCCATATTTGGAGCAAAGTGACATTTCATAGGCACTCATGCAGCTTAAAAATCATGGCTGAAGCTTCTCGGAGCTCATACAGAAATCAAAGACTTGACATTCAAAAACATTTTTCAATAATCTGTTTTAATGATTTCTTCAATCAAGTGCGCGTAACATCACCTCTATTTGTTATTACCATACTTGTTGTAAGATACAAGGCCAACCACACTACCATCTGAAATAATAAGCTACGTGTTTGAAAAAGCATAATACTACCATCCGAAATAGCATACTCAAACAAGTCCTAATTGATTCATTCCTTCAACCGTCTACTCTCCGTCGGTTATACTCTTCAGCCATATCCGTCACGATTTTTTCGCCCGCCTTTTCTTATAATAATTTTACAATTTTCCGTTGGAGTGACTTTTCAATAATAGTCTGTAACCAATTCTAGGCACAATTCAAATGAAATCGCTAAAATAATTATGTCTAATGACGTCGAAAGATTTGAAGCAAAATTACCTTGAATTATTTCAAACGGAACATGTCAAAAGAAAATCAGTCGAAACTGTGTAATTTAATGAAATTTTACCAGCATTTATTTGTAATTTTGACTTTCACCTTTGTAGGCTACGTGTATAGGATGCAAAAATGAAACGTGTGCTTTGTGAGTTTTGCAGTGCCGCTATTTTTTGCACGACTTCCCCCATTAGACACCGCATCCATCCTTTGACCCCCTCGTTTCTTGTTCATTTAACCCGCCCTCTTTTCCTTCGTTCTCTCCGCTCATCATTTTTCATTCATATTATTACACTTAACTTCTCTGGGCTTTTTATTAGCGCTAACATGGCGCGGTATTCCAACTTGTTGGGATGGTAATAATTAGGTGAAGAAAACAGATTAAGGGTAAATCCTTGAGACAACCATAGTTGAAAAACAGTTTCCGATTGCCTAATGGAAAAAAGACAACATTCAATACTATAATAATGTCTGGGCTGGGGTATCTTATAACTTAATAAAACAACCAATATGTTACTATCTTACCAATATAGACTGTCTTGGAGAAAAAATAATATAATTCATCAAGATAAGTTTAGCTAGCTTGTAATTTTTTTTAGTAAAAGTCACCTTGCAGCAATTTAATTATCACTATATTATTTGATTCAGCTCATAGAATTTATTTGCAATTCAATTGACGAGAGAGCTCCAAGTCGCTTCGGGCTTGCAACCGGCACTTTTGTTTCTATGAACTATTTGAAAGAAAATTTGAGGAGTCTTATTTTACTTTTTACCCGTGTTACTTACGCCTCATCACTGTTCATTTATTAGTCCTTGCTCCTCGAGTATAAATAATTTAATGACCTTGGTAACCAAGTAAAGTTTTTACAAATTATTTTCTCATATTCAGTTGGATAATTTTAAGAACACTTTTTACTAATATTAGTTTGTGCCGTGCAGGCATGTCCATAAAGGATGCGTTAGTTTTATTTCCTGACAGTGAGCTAGCCTCGCCTGAATCTTCTGCGGATTACAACTATTACACATTCGAAGCCGACTCTTCGTCAAGTGGTAAACATAAATTACTTCTTGAAAACCTGATGTGCTTTTTATAAATTTGCGGAAGGTTATTAGGCAAATGCATAATCAGAACCGAAGAGAAGTTGGTTTTTTTCCTGAAATTTATCTGGTCAATATTTGTGGCAACAAATTGACCAAATATGGTCATCTTTCTACAAGTCAAAAGTACAAATTTACTTTCAACACAATTTTGACACGGAGCTCAGATAATGCTTTTCAAAAACATAAGAAAACTGGTGCTGAATATCAGCTTTGGTTTTTCACTTTCAAACCGGATTTAGTTTTTTATGTATTAGCACAATGCAAACAAGACTGCTCGTATCACGGCGAAGTCCTGAATATTCCGACTGTCTTTTAGGATCTTTGGAGCAGTAATAATTTGAAGAAATTAAATGTAATAAATTTTAGATTTTTTTGTTTAAAAAATCGGCCCACACGCCATATAAAGTACAAAATAATACATTTCGCTCCTAGTAAAAAATCACTTATGACAAATAAGCTTGCATCAACCAAATGGGAATAATTTCTAAGACGGACTAAATCTCCGCTTACACGTTAATGGCGAAAAATCTATCGCGAGTTAATTGTCCCAAATCTGCCAAAATGGCAATCTTTACAGCCCCATAACTTTACTAAAAACAATCACAGTGAAATATCTTTTCAAATAAAAGCTCAGAACAACAATATCTTCTCAATAATATAAAAAATTTTGTCGCAAATGACTAGTTGAAAAACCGAAATTTGTCTGAAGAAAAAACACCCCGAACATTAATATTCATTCATTTTTGTTATGAAAGTCGGAACAATAATCTATAGATTTTATTTTCGGTAGAGACTTCAGTAGTGCTTGTCCAACTGTCTGTTATGTGTTTCAAAGTTTAAAAATGAACTATACCAGTATGGAAGTTCCCAAACAACTAAATTTTCAGTAAGTATACAAATTGTTGAAAGCACTCTGCTCCAACAGAGTAAATGAAGTAAATAAATTGTTTTTAATTGTTTGATGGACGGCGTTTTTTCTTCAACTAAGTGTTTTTTTGCGAAGTTTTTCTGGAGCGCAATCACTAAAAAACTGCTCGTATTAGGGAAAAACTTTGAACGTTTCGACTACCCTTCAACTGCCCCCTATTTCGTGAAAAGAAGGAATGAAAACATTTTCAACTTTTTCAGATTGTTTCAAACTGCAAAAACTAGATTTTTAACCCAACGCACTATTCAAACTGCGAAAAGATTTGTTTAGTGGCTTCTAACGTCATCTTAAAGTCAAACAAGACTGCTCGTATCAGAGCGAAGCCCTGAATGTTCCGACTGCCTTTTAAAGTTTATGGAGCAGAGGTAAAAGCATAAAAAAATTAAATGAAATAAAATAAAATGAAAATTTTTTCTAAAATTTGAAATTTTTCGTGAAAATCATCCCCCACACGCCATATAAAGTACAAAAATATAGATTTAGCTCCTTGTAACAAATCAATTCTGGCAAATAAGCTTCTTTCAACCAGTTTGGAACGATTTATAAGACGGATTAAATCTCCGCTTACGCGTTAATATATCGTGCGTTAATTGTCCCAAATTGGTCAAAATGGCCAAAATGGCAATCTTTAAACCCTCATAACTCTACGAAAAATGATCACAGGTGAAATATGTTTTCAAATTTAAGCTCAGGACAACAATACCTTTTGATTGATATAAAACAATTCCGTCAAAAATGGCTAGTTAAAAAGTCGAAATTTGTCTGAAGAAAAAAAAACCCACCCCGAGCACAAATATTCCGTTACTTTTGTATCGAAAGTCGGAACAATAACTCAAATCAATATTGAATGATTATCCATCGTTATTAACGTTTACGCCGTTACGTGCTTAGTTGTCAGTAGCCCGAAATATAATGCATTAATTATCCTAAATTGGCAAACTAGACAACTTTTTTTATCCCTATATCGTTACATAAAGCAATTACGGGTAGATTTTTTTTTTGAAATTTGAGAGTTCAATACATCAATACCTCAAAATGGCAAGTTAAAATTTAAAAAAAAAACATGTCAGATGAAAAAAAAAACTAAACCGAGCAGAATTAATTGGTTGTTTTTTTTTTCGAAAAACAGAACAACGTTCTATCAACAGGACAAGACCTGTTTTTTTTTATTCTTTTTCATCAAGAAAACTTTGCAAAAAAGTTAACAAAATTTAAAATTGTTCTTACGCCGTTTTTGTTATGTATAGTGAAATATTTAACACTAAATTTTTGAAAGGGACTTTTTGTTTTGATTTTGTCATGAGAAATCGGGTTGGGATTTTTGTTTTCTGTGTTTTGGGCTCGTTTTACAGTGTTTTCATTTTATTCAAACAAAACTTGTTATGGAATGACAAACAAAACATTTTGGAATGACAGTAAATTCTCTGACAAAAAAGTTTTTTGCTGAACGATATTCCAAAATTTCAGTTACTCAGTTTTTTTGAACAGTTTTCCCAACATTTTAAGACCTTCAACTAGCACTCCAATTCAGTTTGACTCTTAAAAATTGTAATAATTCAGTGCTAAGTCTATAGTTTTGTCTGTGTCTAGCCAATTTTCTAGAGCAATATTTCTAGCCACTTTTTTCATAACGAAGTTTGTCCGATGGTATGTTAAATGCTGAAATACGCTAAATTTAAAGAGGAGGTGTACAATTTAGCGTATTTAAAGAGGAGGAGCATTATAGCACTATTTTTATTTTAAAAATGCTTCTGACACAAAGACTTTGGCCAAAAACTGTTTTTAGGTGATTTTAAAAAATCAAAATAGCTGAAACGTACCATAAATGTTGTAATTTTTCAAAATTACACTTTTTTTCATAGTTTGTCTTTTCCTTGTCAGAAAAGTGAGCTTATGATTAATTCGATTGTATCTTGTCCTGTTCTTTCAGTTTTTTTTGTTTTTCAGGAATAAGTATTGAAGTTAGTGCATGTCCGATTCAAATTTTTAGAACTATTTCATTGTTTGATGTTTGTTGATTTGTTCCCAAATTTGGGATTCTAATTCATTGGTCCAAAAAAAAAGACTAATTTGCCACTTTCAAGGAAAAATTTTTTTTTTTAAATGGTGTTACAATTTTAATTTCTTAAGCGAAATTTAAATTTTAGTTTACCAAGAGGAATAAAAAAATATGTTCCATATAAAAGTTTTTCTCAGATTTTGTTCATTTCATAAAAAGATCATAAAAAGTTCGACGAATTGCTTGTTTTTTGAAGATCTCTAAGACAATTTAATGAATTTGGAAACTCAAAACTCAGATGTTAAGAAAATAAAAGATAAATTATTTTTTGGTTTCTAATTATATAGTTTTTTTTTGGCTATATCTTTAAAATATTGCAACTTTAGTTGAAGCAGGGATGTTTTTCAATAAAGGTTTTTCACTTTTCCTAATTCACTTTTTTCTCAATATTTTCTGGATTAGTATTCAACAATTATTCTGCTTAAACTTGTTCTGTTTATTATCATGGATCTAAATTGATTTTTGTTCCGACTTTCGATACGAAAGTAACGGAATATTTGTGCTCGGGGTGGGTGTGTTTTTGTTCTTCAGACAAATTTTTAAACTAACCATTTTTGACGGATTTTTTAATATCATTCAAAAGGTATTGTTGTCCTGAGCTTAAATCTGAAAAGATAATTCACTTGTGATTATTTTTCGTACTTAAAGTTATGGAGGTTTAAAAATTGCCATTTTGGCCATTTCGGCCATTTGGGACAATTAACACGCGATATAACTCGCGCTATTAACGCGTAAGCGGAGATTTAAACCGTCTTAGAAATTGTTCCAAATTGCTTGAAAGAAGCTTGCTTGCCATAAGTGATTTGATAATAGGAGCGAAATATATCCTTTTGTAGTTTATGTGGCGTGTGGGGGGGGGTAATTTTAATAGCGAAAATTTCAACTTTTAGAAGAAAAAAAGTTTCATTTTATTTTTTTTCATTTAATTTTTTTATGTTGTTTATGTAATTACTTCTTCATAAACCTTAAAAGCAGTCGGAACATTCAGGGCTTCGCTCTGATATGAGCAGTTTTGTTGTACTATATATTTTTTCTGAATTCTGTTTTATCAATTATTCTGGTTAAACAAGCTCTGTTTAAATTCATGCTTTAAATAAAATTATTCCAGCTTAATATTACCATATCTTCGTTTTTTCTCCCGCTAATTGTATTGACATCTGATTTAGTTTAGTTCTTTTGAAATCATTAGAGTTTAAAAGTCTGAAATTTCAGATTTTTTGGTTCTTGTTGAAGAAATGTTAATAGACATGAGGAAATTATGATAAATCATTGAAGCATATAATATAGTTTATGGTTATATGATTATGGTCTATATCAAGTTCCCTATTTTGTTTTTTGTTTTCATCTACTATTTTGAGCAGAATGACCAAAAGCTTTGCTCTTTTTGGTCAAAAATGTATATTTATTATGCGACGTGACCAGAAACCACAGGAAATGTCGTTTTTTTTCTCGGCCATGTCAACTCGAAAACATAAATTGTTGATCCAATAGAGGTTCGCATGAGACCACTTAAGTACACAATGTGTTAAGGTCGAATAATTAGTTTTGAGAGGCACTTCAAAGCACATGAAAGGACGTCAGTCATCAGCACTCGTGTCTTTAAAAACATCTTATTCTTTTCTTTCGAAAAATGCTACTCGTCCAAATAAAACAAAATAATTGACTTTCATTTGTGGTTAATAATCTTCGTCAATTTTGTCTAGATCACTACCGGCCAAATGACGTGAGAATGCGCGTGATCGAATCCAGTTCGGGACGGACGAGTAACTCCTCCTCCTCCTTCGCTTCTTCATCTTCAGGGAGTGGGAGGGAGTTGAGTGTATATCAGGGCCAGTCAGTGACATTCCAATGCAGCAGCAACGGGTTCCCAAGTGAGTAGTGCTATATATGTTTTTAGAAATAATTCGATTTTCTGAAAATCTTTTTTTCCCGCAAAAATAAAGAAAATACAAAACAGCCAAGTGCTGCAAAACAGGCTATATCCTAAAAATAACTTCAAGAAAAATATTCAGAGATTACTCAGAAGGCAAGATATTTTCTGTAACAATCATGAATTGGCAAGAAATGTTGTGCCCTCAAAAAAAAGCATGCACCAAAAAAAGACAAAGCTGATAGAAAAAAAGTCGGGAAATAGAGTCAAGTCTTTCACTGCAATAAAATTTGGCCTCGTAATGAGTTTTTTTGTGAAAATTTTGTTCAAAAACGCATATTTTATAAACATATTTAAACATTTTAACGAAGACTTAAAAAATCATGAAAGTGTAACATTAAATTTCATCAGTAATTACGGTATAGAAACATTTTCAGATTGGTTTTTGCATTATTTTTTATCTTTTTTCTAAAATTTCCTTGTTTTTTGGGAAACAATTGCCATTTTTGAGTTTTCCTGCTAAAAATTGCAAATAAGAGGAAGTTTTCTACAAATTTTATAAAAGATTTAAGATAGGGGATTTTTATTGTAGCATGGTCAACCTGGGATCAAAAAAATGACTAAAATGCTGATTTGATCTTATTTAATGACTATTAAAAGTAGAGAACTTAACGAAAACTTTTTATAGGACTTGCTAATTTTTTTTAAGGAACAAGTGTTAAAATGCTCTAATAACTACAGATGCATTTATGAATGCCCTGATGAATTTATAAATGCCCTGAGGTATATATGCACTTTTTGAGTTTCATTGAAATTCATCTGCCCAAAGTGACGTAAATAGCACGTGGAAATAGCGCAAAAAAACGTGAACAATTTCTAGTTTCGAAAGTGGAATTTAATTTTTAGACTTCCAGCGGAATAATAACTTTACCTGTTGATCTAGTTTTTTCAAGTTGGGTTAATGTTATCAAAAAGCGCCAATCATAAATCGTTCTAGAACTTCAAAGAACTTAGAGGGCGGCATCTATTTTTGCTTTGAAATTCGAAAGTTGAGATTTTTTTAAGCAAATTCAGTGTTTTTTATGTAACTTGCTTTCATTACTCTTTTCCAATCTTCGACTGGCTTAGTTTAGAAGTACTTCATTTTCCGTTTAAAAAATGAAAAATTATATATCTCAAAACCAATTTCCTTTCTAATTTGTTGTCAAAAAAATTCGAGTAATTAGCTCTAATGCTCTAGTGGTTTTAGGGGAAGGGGGATGGTTATTTCCCAGGGATTCAACAAAAAATCCCCCTTCAATACTATTTTAAAACATGAATTTTTGGCTGACCAAATTAACATTTTCAAATAATTTTAAACTACTTTGGTCGTGAAAAACGCCCCTTTCTCGAGAAAATCCTTGATCCGCCCATGCTCTCTTTTATAATTCAGATTATCTCACATTAAAATTCTAAATTTGTCTAAAACAAATGTTTTAAACGGGTTTGATTAAACACCGGCAAAAGCTTTGTTTATTTGTTTCGATCGAAATTGAATTTTTTTTATTATAGTACATCGATTGACATTGTTGGCGACTATTACTAATAGTTGATTTTGCGTCGTAAAACGATGTTTCAAAAAAGTTCCTCCTAAAAAGTTCAATATCATTAAGTTGTCCGATCAAACTTTAAGATAACCCTGCTAATTTTCACAGTTCTCAGTTTTAAACAGTATACACTGATAAGTCAGCCTATGACACTCAATAAGGATTAATATGTTCAGTTAAATTAAAAAATCAATTTCAATCACATCAAATAAATTGAGAATATAATAACAACTTGAGTTAGTTTTATGTTGACTTTTTTTCATTTTGCAGAGATGCAAGTTTGTCTACACAGACATAAGGCTGGAAAATGACTCATACAAACTTGAGAAGATAGTTTGTTACATTTTAGCATTTTGAGAAATTCTTATTCTGGCTATATTTTTTTGCTTTTGCTTCGCTCTTCCAAATTATCATTCACAAAGCATTAGCAGAGCATCAATTGTGCTCAAATATTTTACAATTTAAAGATAAAAAACAAAAAATAAAAACCTTCACTAGAAGCAAATAATTCCTACATTATTTGATTTTGTGTTGCGTTTGCTAGAGATATCGAAAATATGATTTTCCATCAGTTAGCGCTCATAAAAAAATTTGTGGAACCAGAAGTTTGTGCGGCCAGGTAAGCTTAACAATCGGAAGGAAACTTTTTACTCCATCATTTTTTTGGGCTAAAAATTTGCTAATTTAAAAAACCAAGGTTTCAATGCGCAAAATTTAAAAAACTGGTCGAATTATTGCATCAGTATTTACAATTCGTTTGAAAAGCAAAGATCAATTGACTCTTTCAATTACAAAAGTGTAATTGTTATGTTAACATTCAAAAAACAATTAAATTAATATAATGACAATTTAAAATCGCCTCCAGTATTTTCAGTTATAAATAATTTATTAAAAGCATTTAAAACCAGTCTACCTGAATTTTAAAACATCCAAATCTAAATCAGTGACTTAAAAAGTTTTATATAAAAATAGATAAATGTTCTTGATAATTTTGAAAGTTGTGTTGAAAAGTATGTTTCTTCGATCTCGCTTAGGCTTTGAATATTGCGAATGAATCATTGCGTACCTGAACTCACCAGTGTTTTAGGCGTTGATAATAGCATTTTTACACTGCATTGCTATCTCCGAAAGTCAGAATATTTTTTGCTGAGATTTTACGCATAATTTACGAGCATTTTTGTGCACAACAAGACGTAAAATATTTTAAACTATAATTTTTTTGATCAGAGTATGATTGAACTTTTGCATGATTTTGGTTTGAATAACCTAAAGCTTGCAGAAGCAACTGAAGCAGAAAAAATGCATTATAATGCTGAAATCTTTTTTTTACAAAACTAAGGGAGCTCCAATAATTTATTTCCTGCTAGAAGTTTTTAAAAGGAATCGTTTTTTTTCCAGAAAATAAAAAAATAAGTAAAAGTTTTGCTATTGATGGAAATTAGATTGCTAAACGAACGGCTCTGAGAAACATCTGCAGCAATTGTTTTGTATCTGATTTTTTGTGTGGATCTCAAAACTGGTCCGTGAGAATTTCTGGTGGTTTTTCAAAATTTCTGGAGGTTTTCTGAAGGCGACGAAATGTAAGGCTTTGCATGGTAATGCGTTTTTTTTTTTTAAAGATGTCATGACTTGCACCAGAGAGTGAAGGTTTCTTGCTTTTCCAAAATGGTGTTTTGAGGCATTTTTCCAAAATGATGCTATGACTTGCACTTGGGTGTAACAGATTGTTTAATAGCAGTTTTTGTCAAAAATACATCTATAACTTAGTTTGGACAGAGAAAACACTAGCACAATAAGAGGAATATTTTTAGTGTAAATTTTTTAGCATTTTTTCAGTTTTTAATGGTCTTTTTAGATTCTTTCAAGAAAAAATTGGTTTGTACTCAATTGAACAAGTTAACTTGCTTTTTTTTAATCTGAGCAATTCCCTGGCAAAATTTAACCTTTTTGTTATTTTTTTCTAGTTTTTTTCTCTGCCATTATGAAAAAACAATACCTTACGAGTTTCAATTAAAACCTTATTACAAGTATTAGAAAATATTTTACCTGCTCTATGTAAAGTTTTTCTGTACCTGTCAAAAATGCAAAACGCGGGATAATTTTTTAAAATGAAGTTACAGTTCTTGGAAGCTCTAAAAATGCAAAACTTCAGATTTTTATCATTTTGATATAGGGAGTTATGATGTTTTTGCTGTGCTTCAAAAAAGCGTGTGCTGAGGAACACTCTTTATAGTGGTTGTAGGACCAAGCTCATTAAATCAAAAACTGTTCCAATGTAAGAACTTTTCAGTCTGGAATTTTTTTGATTATTTTTACATCAATTGCGTGCTATTTTTGTAATCAAATCAAGAACTTTAAAAACTTTAGTGTTTTAATAATCAGTGTATCGAAACACGGATACAAAAACCTCGGTAAAAAGTATCCAAAAATGTTAATATACATCGAAGAAGAATAAAAAATAATTGGCTTTTTTCTTTTTCCACCCAACATGCACAATTTTACAACTAAAACTTATGTTCACATTACTCGATTATTGTTCCTTTTTGATGATTCTTCATGCAGTTGAATTCGCTCTAAAAATCTTTGCAACGTATCTTTAGAAATCTAAAATTTAAAAACAAAATCTTGAATACTAAAATTTGGTTATCAAGTATTTTTTGATTTTTCTATGTTCTTCTCAGTTTTTGTCTTGAACGAAAAACAATGGCAAAATGGAGAAAAAAAAGAGATAATTGAATCTTTTCAATTACTCTTGAAAGTTTGTTTTTCAAATTTTCTAGCTCCTTTTCTTTTCGAGGTCTCTTATAAAGTCAATTGAAGAAAGCATCTATGAACAAGAAATTTAAATTAAATTTTGACATTGCTCGATTGATTTTTGTGAACGTCCAGGTCCCTCTCTCAACTTCTACCTGGAGGGCACTCTGATTCCCGTGTTCGCCAAGACCTTCAACAACATCGAGGTGCTAGACGTGTCCATCAGACAGAGCAGCAGTGGAGCCTCAGTGCAGCAGAACATGACTGTCAATCACATCGGCATCTGGAAGAGTGTGCTGGCGTGGCACTGCACCGCCAAGAACGTGGAGGGAGAGAGCAAGAGTCGAGTAGTGTACACCAGATACCACTGTGAGTAGTACAACTTGTATAATAGTTAGTGATATCAATTGATCTGATTCATTTCACAATTTTCAACCCCCTCCCCGCCCCCGCCCATTGTAATCAGGAGAGAAAGAAGACTGTAATCAGGGAAGAAAATAAATTTTGCTGTCTTCTAATTAGATAAAGTTTAATGATAGAATTTGAGATTACACGATCGTCTTTTGGCAATACATAGAAACGGGAAACCGATATCCTTCCTGGCTCTCTGATTTTGTTTGGGGTCACCTCGATAATATTTATGACAATGAATGAGCTTTATTTTCAATCTTTGACCAATTCTGTTACTGTATTTGTGTTGGTGCTATTGAAGCTAGATGCTATCACTTGTCAATTCGTTTTTAACGGAGACAATTTCTCAAACTGGAACCTTGGTGCTTTCCTGATTTGGTTTCAGTCGTTAAAACAGTAGAAATATGTGTTTAGACTGCAGTAACGTTTATGGGTGGGAGGGGGGGGGGGGGGGGGCTTGGCTCAGATAAGAGCTTATTTTTGATAAATTTGTTATTTTAAAATCAATTTTCCCAACTTTGCTCTTTGCTCCTACCGGTGCCCTGCTACCCCCCCCCCCCCCCCCCCTCAGCGTTTTCTGCTGTACAAGCTCATACTACTAAAATTATATGAATCTTCCAATTGAAGAATGAGCTCCGATTTTGACTGCTATGATAGTTAGAAAAAATGCCAGAAGGAACAATCTCTCTGGAACTTCAACGGAAATAATCTTCAATCAAATTATATCATTGTTTTATTCTTTGATCAAAATTCTGAAGCAAGCAAATTAATAGGACATCATATGCTTGCTCAAATATCGTCAAGAAATTTCAAAGTAGACATATGATGTTGGAAATTGAGTCTTGTTTTCGGCTCAAAAACTTCATCATCGAGATTCAAGGTAGGAGTCTATATTAGAAATTCAGCTTTTTTGGACCTTCTATGTTTTCCTTAAATAAGTGGTAAATTTTGAAAAATGCACAAACCAGTTCAATTGTTGGGCCTAAACAACATGAAGAAGTTACTTCGATCTATTTTTTCAAATATTCAGAAACGTGTTTCTCATTTAAATTTATTAAATTATCATTAAATTACCAGAAGCGTAGAGCTACTATCGGTGTAAAACATCCCAAACATATTTGCCCAGTAAATAAATACTTGTAACCGCGTTTAATATTATAAATAGCCCACATAAATCACGCAACACAGTAGCTGCATTCATAACTTTCCTCGACTATTTCAGCAACTTTTTAATCCGAAGATTTACTCTAAAATGCTCGCCTTGTGTTCCGGATGAAAATAAATCAATCAATATCAACTTTAGCTTCAATTTGAAATCCTGGATTAGAAAATCGCAGACTGAACTTGAATTATCTCTGATTTTGCTTTCTCCCTTTAATGCATCCAGTCAAAACTTGTCCGTCCACCGGTTTAGACTGTCGAAGGTTCATCAATCCGAAAGGTCAACAACCTGAATTCATTTCTTCTGCCTCAACGAACCATATAATTTGAATAAACCTTATAAAGGGTGTCTAAAATCTTGCATCATCCTGTGCAAGGAAACTAATTCAACGTTAAAATAATTGCGATTTTGGCAGCAAAATCAATAGGGTTAAATAAATAACACATATTTGGGCTTTTCTAGAAGAGCTGTAGTCACTCGTGTTCTTCCGGACTGAAGTCTGGCTGTTTCTTCTGGTTAAAGGAATTAAAAGAATATCTCTTGAACTATTTATTCATTCAGTACTAGTAACTTCTTATTTTTAGTCGACTGCGAGACAATTTAGATGAAATTAAGATCTCCAAATTTTAATTTCCATTATTAATTTGAGTTGTTATCTTTTTTTGCGCCCATTTTATTTTTTTTTAATTTTTGTCATTTCGAACAAGCGCCCAAACTTGGTGAAAAGAACTACAAATTTTGAATTATATACTTCTTTAAACTGTCCAAAACACGAGTGTCACGGCTGAGACTACTTGGTAGTATAGCTTCGATTTATAGCATAGCAACCGTGATTATCATTCTATCGATTTGTTCTATTTCACTTCGAAAAAATTTCCGATCTATTTGGTCTCAAGCTGAAAATACAAAACTACCATCTTGTTGCAATAATGAAACACCAATATTTTAACCCAACATCAGCTACATTTGAAAAAATATATATCATTGCAGGAGGTCCAGAGTTCCCCCATAATCATTACAGTATAATTAAAACCAGGAACATTTGTTTTTAAACAGCGAAAATGACCTTTTTGGAAATTTATCCATTTCACAGTTTTATTTTACAGTATAGTTTGACTGTGAAACGTCGTAAACTAGCGTTTTAGAAGTTTTGTCATTTTGACAAAACTTGAAAAGGTAAGAAAGAACTATAATTAAGGTTTTGTGTGTATTTTTTGGTACCTCAAAGGAAGGTAATCAGATCAATAGTGGTATCATATTTTTAAGTCTTTCAGTTGCAATTGGATATCAGTGTCAAAAATAAGACAACGAAGAGTTTGCCATTCAGTCTCATGTTCCACCTCACTTGAAAAAAATTGAAAATGAAAAGAAGTCTTTTTGAAAACCTCGATCTATTTCTGGAAATGATGAATGGTTGATCTCTCTTAATTTTCGTGGTATGATAAAAGGATCTGACTCAGAATTATCAGTTAGGCATATTTTATAGTCGTAATGTAACCCAAATTGGCAAAAACTTCTGCGGAAACTTGGCCAAACAAAAAACAAAACAAAAATTTGAAAAAGTTCAATTTTTTTTCAATTGTTTTTGCAGAATTTTTTTGATCTTTTGGAAGCTTTTGGTTGCAACTATTGCGCTGAAACCTGCACAATTTAGCTTTAGTTATTTGAAAGTAAGTTTTTGGAGCTTAAGTTAGGCATAAAAAGCGGTTGTAAGCCGGCTCGCTATCTTTATTCGCTCAAAGTTGAAATAAAAATAGAACATTTTAACGAGTTTTTCTTCATGCTGATTCTTGACTGAAAGGGCTGTGGTACGATATCGTACTCGAATCATTCAAATAATTTAAGGTGGTAGCTGATTTAGCGTAAAAATTTTAAAAAAAAAGAAAAAATACAAGACAACCGAATACAAAGTTTCTCCTCATTTTTCAAATGGTTGCACACTAATTAAAATTAAAATACTTCAGAAAACTTTTTTTAGTTGTCAGATTACAAATTCTGATTCTCAAAAAATTTTTTCTGACCTACACTTACGTAAGCTGACGAAATCTTAACTGCCACCCTGAGGTCATTTTCGTTAAATTTTTATCTAAAGCTCAAAAAAAAATTGTATGGAATTAAAATTGGTTATATTTGCTCAGCGTAAAAATTTTCTAAATAAGCGGCACAATTCATTTTTTTTAGATCATTTTAAGACTGAGAGTTCACCAATGAAGCAGAATTCACTCCATTTTGTTGTTTTTATTCTAATAATTTCTTAAACTCAATGTCAATCATTATTATTAACAGTAGCGGATTTAGGGGCAAGGGGATTTTGAAATATCCATTTTTGTCTGACTCAGACTCACCCTAAAGTTTTCATAATACGCCTTCAGTATTAATTGTTTCTAGATTTGAGACAAGAGCACCTGCCGAGCGATTATTGGGCCAAAGTTTTCAAAAAAAGACGAAAAAAAATTATTTCAAATAGTGTTTTGGGAGCGCTCGAAAAATCAATTGGATCACACCACAAAAGGCTCGACAAAATTTTGAAATTTTGTTCGAAAGTCCAATCTTCTCTCGAGAAAATCCCAGATCCGCGCCTGATTCTTGAAAAAAGAAAAACAATTTTCATTTCAGAGTGCTCTTCTAATGAAAAAAGTAAAAACACCCAATTAGGCCGTTTTGTTGATAGAAAAAAAAAATTTTAAATTGAATCACGCACACTTTGATTTCATTCTTAAATGCAGCTAATATTCGTTTGCAAAGTTTGAAGGCAAAAATCACTCTCCAATTACAAATGTGCGCAAAAAATTGTGAATCTTTTATCGATTCAAAATTGAATTTCAACTGATTTTTCCAATAAAATCAGAAGAAATTTTCCAGTTGTTTGATCCAGTTGAATCAGAAAATTCATTTTTGATTCATTTTTCTTTAATTTGGCTCGTTTTAAAAAACAATTTTGCATTAAAGGTTTCTTGAAACTTTCTTTAGAAAATAATATTTTGAAATTTTTTTTAAAGATTCCAAAAAATAACATGGAATCTTATCGACAACATTTTTGGGAAACCCAAAAATCGAGAACATTTTTGGGTTTCCTTTCACGGGTTGTTTGTTTCAATTTGCATAATAACTTTTTTCATAATTGCCAAATTTTCTATTAAAAAACTTTTTAATTGGAAACCTCAGTAACAAGGTTTAGAAAAATATCAGTACTCAAAATCAAATTGCTGACATTAATATTGAAAAAAAAGAGAAAATTTTCTGTGCCGAGCTGTTGTTTTTCACCTTCTGAAAAACTGTGTTCTTTTTAAACTTATAGCAGATCGATCACATTTTATGCTATTCACTATATCCTACAACTAAACTTTATAAACAAATACTGGTTTATCATTGCATGCAAACCTCCAGTATCATGCCTAAAAATTTTGAGGATACATTTTTTCATAATTGAAAGTAAAATCAAGCTAATTTTTCTATAATCTCCTTATAATTGCTACTTAAATTGATTTTATCTTATCAGGGGCAGATTTAGGGGGTTTCCTTCTTGGTACTGTTTTAGGACATCCAATATTGACAGACCTACACTCGAACTTTTCTAAAGGTGCTTTCGGCTTCATTATATACTAATTTTGACGGGGAGAACTATATAAAAATCGCATCTTAATTTCAAAGGGGGACGGAGTTTTTTTTAAAAAAAACTTGTTTTTTAGGTTGATCAAACTGATTTTCCAAGCTCTCCCTGAACACTATAAAGACAATATTGACAAACAATTTTGCGCATCAGGCCATTAGTCTGAAAAAATAGGCCAAAAAGCTGTTTTGGACACTTTTTGGAAAATAATAACCAAAAAACAGCGTTGTTTAGCGCGTGATCTGCTTCAAAATTAGTATATATAATGGCGCCAATATAGCCCTCAAAAAACATATAAGGTTTGTCGGCCAAAAATTTATCTGCCCCGTATCCTATCAAAATAATTAGTTTTTTATCACCTTTTGCGCCGCATAACGTAAAACAGAAATTTAGTTGCAATTCAAGCTGTTAATAATTTTTGAAATACACCCTAGTTGTAAGGCTGTAATTAAAGTGTTATTGCACCGCACCGACTTTCGAAGAAAACGGAGCATTTACGCTTAGTTTGTGTTGTTTTATTCAGTCATTTTTCGGCAATCGAAATCATAATTTTTAACAGTGAAATTGAACCCCATTGAGGAAATCTACCACTCCCCGAATCAAATTAAGGAAAAAGGTTTTACCTCCAAAAATTTTTTGCAAAGTTCTGGGAGTTTGAAATTAGCCAACTGCTCCTTACTCTGGACTAATATATGCGCGCTTTGAAGATTTTTTTTCATAATGTTAAAACGTAACGATAATGACTTATGTGCTGCAAATATCCTTCACAACAAAATCGTTTCAAATTGATTTGAGGCTAGCTAATCGGTCGCATTAATTTCGTAAGACTAACATTTTTACACCTGATCTTCGATTTTGTCCAAAAGTTCTAATTTTCCAACATTCTTTCACCAAAAACTATTCGAGACCAATTAAAGAGAAATGGCAAAATTCAGAGCTTTTCCCTGATACGACTAGTCTTGTAGAAACTTCATCAGCGTCGAGAAAAACAACTAAATCTTTTTGCCTTTGAATCGAATTTTGACTGTAGAGTGGAGCCTCCATTGACGGTAGAGTAGAGCATCAGTTTCATATTGAGCATCAATGTATAACAATGAATGATGTTTCAAGTTCACTTTTTTTTATCTTTGAACTTCGCTATGTTTAGTTTGCGTTAACTTGATGTACAGCACCGCTGTTCTCAAATTCTCAAATCCTACAAAAAGAAAAGAAAAAAAATTTTTTTTTTTATTCTTTTTAATTGCTTTTTGATGCAAATTAACGGTTGCTGGCATCTTTCGTTATACTTGAACAGCTTTCGGTTTGTCTTTTTCTAAAATTTACCTCAGAGGATGATTTCTCCCCTGAGGTAAACTTTCAATATAATTTGCAATTTCATATATTTTTTGGGAAAGTGATCACGAAATTGTTCAACAGTTTGCTTGTTCTTGTATTATAAATATCTGTAAGTATGGTCAAATTTTTATAAAGTGTAAGTTTTTCCCTAAACATGAATGATGTAGATCAAATACTTGGGAAAAATGAACAGCAGTGCTTGAAAATAGAAATTTCTTGAAAAAAATCCAGTTTTTTGTTGTTTTTAAGTGCTATAAGTTAAAGTCAGTTGAAATCAGCAATAAATTGAGCATCGAGTTATGTTTTCTTATATCTACGCATTATCGAAAAAAGTTAATTTTTCAATTATAATGCATAGACTTGTATTTTTTTGATAAAACTGCTCGGTTGGAAAGTAACCTACTGTTTAAATAATATTTAACTTATGTTAACTGCACAAAAAAACTCGGGAACAAAATTTATGCGGAAACTGCTCAAATGGCTCCACTATTTGCATGGTGGCTTAGTACAGGTTGAAAAACTGTCTGATAGTACCAGATTTCCTTTTTGTTCAAACATCATGTTATTCAAACCTTTTTTTATACAAGCAACCAATAATTGGCATGAGGCTCAGCTGCTTACCGAATGACCTAAAAATTTGATTCCTTAGCTCGCTGAAGTTGTGTATATTTTATTAGGATCACAATCATTACACACTGCCTTTTTGAAAGTGAATCACATCTTGAAAGAATAAATCAATAAACGGTCTATTTGAATGATTTCAAAGATGATACCACTGGTAGAAGTTATCATTATATGGCTAAGCTGAAATCGGCTACACGGAGGTTTTTTCCTTGAAGAAATCTTTTCATTCTTGGGTACAACTGTGATAGACGGGTCTCTGAAAATGACCAGGTCCCTTATGAACAAGTCGTATCTTGAGATGCCTCAAATTGTTCATCTAATTGGAAAGTTAGATTCAGATAAGCAACGCAGTATTTAATCCAAGTAAATGTTGGTGTTGTTAGCCTGTAAGTGTAAAACCTCGCCCCCCAAGAAGCAAAAATTTAGGTCAAAAACTGACAAATTTACACTTTGAGTACAGATAATTCCCGCCACTTGATAGATTTGGAAAATACATTATTGTGAAACTCCTATTTTGGTTTTAAAAGTTTTCCAGAGCAACGCATCGCATTTACAATTATTTCGAAAAGTAAATTGAATGGAAAATTCAGTTTCCAAACTATACGGTGTGAGATTAGTCTATGAATAACATTGCTGTTATAGTAGCTTTTTCGAGAGACCTGTCTGTCATAGCTGAACCTTTTCGATTTTCTCGAGTATCATGGCGGCTCAGAAATTGCTAAGTTTTTTATTTTATTTGCGACGGGGTTGCTTATACGCGGTTGTTTACAAATAACAGGGTGTAACACAAAAGGGAAGGGACAACTGCCGAGCTCTTTGCATGTCCATGTCTAGTAGGGTTGAAGTTTTTACGATCAATTAATTGTTTCGCGTATTTTCTCTGCTAGTTTAAGTTGGAAAATGCCTAAAATTCTTGGTGAATAAAATTCGCGTCTTAGCATTTTAATTTGACCTGCCAATATAGCGGTGTGTTTGTAGCCAAAACATTGATATGTGCAATAAAATAGCATATTTTTCACTTATTATCAGAGAGATAAGGGCGGTGACTTAATGCAGAGATCTGTAACGATCAATTCACAGGCATGGAGTGCAGAGGTTTAAGATTGGATCTCGAGTCAAGTTAGAAGCTGCTGGTTATAACTATAATTTTATGATGTTTCAGTGTCGATTTGAAACTGTTTGGCTATTTTGTTTGCTAATTCCTTCTCAGCCCAATAAAGCAACGCATTTTGTTTTCCTAGTTAGGCTGGCTAGCTGTCTATCTTAATTTGAAAGCCCCTATAGGAATCTTTCACAAACTTCTGGCCTCAAATTGTACCCGTTATCCTCGGGCTGAGAAAGACCTTTTTCGAAAAAATGTCAAATTGGGCGAAAACTTAAATCTAAAACTCCTCAAAACAAGCGCAAAAAAATCAAAAATCAATCTATATTGCGGTTTTCTCAAAAAATCTATCTTTTGATACTTTTGTTGAAATAATACCTGTTCAATTCTCGGAAGAATTGCTGCCTGATTTTTGATGAGTTTTCGGTTAATTGGTCGTTTTGGATAGTAGTTTACAGGACAAACCCAGCCAAGCGGCCATGGTGTTATGGTTCTATTAGTAGGCTCCAGCTGACATGCATATTTCTTTCATTTCCCAAATTATCAATCAAATCCCAAATCATATCAATTTACACAACTACTCACTCAGAGCAAAATTATAGTACTCTTGCTCTTTCGAAAGAAGTTTCCGAAAGAAGTTTCTGATTTTGAGTGTGATTTTGTCTTCGGTGTTCGGTTGAACCCTGAAACAGAGATTTCCTCTTTGACATTTTCTGTCAATTTTTAATTTACAGTACCCTTACCGTCCGGCTTCCCGAAATACCCAATCTCAGGCTTTCATTATATTCCTCTCGGCATAAAAGACTTTAGCATGTGGCTGCGTTAATAGATTCCGACACACAATATTTTGTTTTGATCGAAAAAGTATTACTGTTTTTACTTCTATTTATTCATTCCTGGCCCGTTGTTTGGTTAGAACTTAGCTATGATTTCGAGGATTATGTTTTTAGAAACAATGCGACAATTTAGCTGGAAAAAGACACGGGTTAACCTTTAAAGAAACCACGAAATTTAATTTAAACACCTGTATATATCAGAACTTCAAATGGTGAATGCAATGAAAACATGAAAAATTTTGAACTGATTATATTTTGCAATGATTACAAGAAAATTAGTAAACTGGTTACATTTTACACCGGAGACAAAATCTGTTATCAGTTTGTGCTGGTATGAACAAATACGGCAGCCGGTCATACCTAATTATTTCATCCACAGCTCAAGATTGATTTATAATTTCACTTTTTCAATCGCACAAAAAGTAGAAAAACGTCACAAAAGAAAACAGATGATTTTGGTCGTAATTTGAAGCTTGTAAAAGCGTTAGATTTAAAATGAACCATTTTATGACAGCAGTAATTGACTATTAGCCTTTGCTTGATCTAAGCTGAGCCTTTTGTCTACCCTTCTCCGACCTTTCTCTGTTTATTTTCCAGACTCTTCTATCATTCTTGGTTCATATTTTTTCAAATTTGTCCAGAAAAAATTGTACAAATTTTTACGCGGTTTCTTGTTTTTTTTTCTCCGAATTTATTTCACGTGTTGATTATTTCCTGCGCAGTCATTTATCAATGCGTTCCGTTGTCCGCCAAGCGTCAATCACAATCGCGGCAACAACTCAGGTTCTGTGCTTGTTATGCTGTCACTAAAAGTGAAAAGCTATTCTGCGATTTATGCTCCCAATTTACCATTTCTCGCAGTCCCAGTTGAGAATAAAAGGATAAGAGAGCTTAGATACAGAACCGTAAATTTGTGGAAGCTGCAACAAAAATGATCCACTAGTCATAGCTTCACTAATTTTTACCGTACTTGTTTATGATTTCGACAACTACCTGAATATATATTTTTTGTTATCTTATCTAAAATTATTCATGCAGTCTTTCTCTATACAAATGTTTCGTCATTTGACTTCAAATTTTGAAAAATTATTCGCATAGAAGTAAGTTACCACTATGAAATCTTGCATTTCTTTGATGTCAATTGAGAACTTCATTTAATACTTTTTTCATTTCAAAGTACCAACTATATAATTGGTGTGAAGGAAGAGAAAAAAATTATTAACAAATTATTTTAATAAAAAATTGGAAATTAGCCCCTTTTTATTTCGGAAGTTTCATCTTTGAAGCTCATCTTTCATACTAATATTTCATATAGAGTTCGAAGAAAACTCTTCGATAACAAAAATGGAGATTGTGCAAAATCGCGCTTCACATTTTTTTTTCAGAAAATATGTTAGATTTTTTGTTGCACAAAAGTAACTAATACAAATCCCTTTTTTAAATATATACATAATTGTATTGAAATGATGTAAAAAAAATTAAAATAAACTGCAACTCATGTAATTCAATAAATAAAATTGTTGTATGCTTTTCAAAGGTGAAAACTTTTATTAGGTCACAATTGCGCTACAACTGAGAAAAAAATGGTTTTAAGGATAAATTTACAATGCAATGATACTAGGCCGAAAACTCTCTTAAACTCATATCCCCAATGCCAAAAATTTCCATTTTATTTAAGAAGAGTTCATAAAAGAGAGCAGTAGCGGATTTAGGGCGGGGGGCGGGGGAGGGCGGGAGTCAGACGCTTCTCTTACCAAACCCCCCCCCCCCTCAGGGATTCGGCCCCCTCCAGATCCAAAGGGTCTCCCCTTTGTACTATTTTCAGATATCCATTTTGGCCGACTGACCTTAACACTTTTCTAAAGGCGCCTTCGGCGTCAATCTGTACTAATTTTGAGGGGGGAGCGCGCGCCAAAAAACGCGATTTTTTGGTCGAAATTTTCCAAAAAGTGCCCAAAAACGCACTTTTTGAAAAAAATTTCGACCAAAAAAGCGCGTTTTTTTTTCGGCGCGCGCTCCCGCCTTTGAAAAATTTTTAAGGTCAGTCGGCCAAAAATGGATATGTTGAAATAGTACAAAGGGGAGACCCTTTGGGTCGGCAGGGTCGAGTCTCTGAGGGGGGAGGGGCGTCCGAACCGCACCCTCCCGCTACTGACCACAGCAAGCATTAATATTTCATTAATTACTCTCATCGAAAGATCGAACAGAAAATTATCCGTCACTTTCTTAGAAACTTAGAAACAAAAAATGAAAATTCCTTTTTTAACAATTCTTGTCGGGTTCCTTAGTATTTTTTAAACATTTTTTTCTCAGGTTTTTTTTTCATTTATTTGATCTTGGAAAAAATTTGCGATTTTTCAACTATATGTTTTCAATCGAGCATGAAGCTTGTTATATATATTTAGTGTTTCAAATAACAGTGCTTCAGTTATATCTATATTTAATATTCTTGTAAAATTGGTATTCATTTTTACAATTGCGAAGCCTCTGATGCCATTGTTACTCAGTAGCACCGATTTCCAATATTCTGTCACCGTTTCACGCATGACCAATGAAGCGTGGAATTGTTATTGTTCGGGAACTCATCTTAAGAAATAAATCCAGAACTCAATTTGATAATAATAATTAGAGTCTGTGTTCTTGTGGATATTACTCAGTTTAGCCGAAAAAAAAACTATAGTCGTAAATTTTGCTGCCAAAAGGTACGGTAAAAAAAACATGAACAGGAAAACGTTATTTTGAAACTTCCGACAACGAGTTTTTTTTTTAAAAATTGAAGCCAGGGCTTGATAAAAAGTTTTTACCTTATATGATTTTCGATAATAAAAACCTTATTTTGGAGCGGTCAAATTTTGTTGCGTCAGATCATTGTTTTTCTTTTGTTGAGTACTTCGGCTCGTTTTTGTCGATCGTGCCAGTTATATCTGGATTAGAATAGATAGCGTATCTTCAGTCTCCTAGAGCACTGCAGTAATGGCGTCTTATCTAACCACAAGTAGCTTCCAGTACTATTGGTATAGCCAGTACAAATACAAAAAACAACACCAGCAGCAGCCAGAAATTCCCCCATTGCAGTCCAATTTTTCACTTAGCTCCCTCTCTCTTTCTTCTCTTCTCTCCCCACTTACACACACTAACTATAAGTAAGAGAACAATCATCGGCAAGAAGGAGATTAAAACAATAATGTTGGCACATACAAGTACCCCACCGGCCAAAAAGTCACTGTGCTAATCTCTCTTTATACATCGGTGCGATAATTCTTTTTTTTCTTCAGCTTTCAAACCATGCTGACTTTGAACGTTATTTTGATCCTTTGATTTACTTGATCCATTTTAATTGCTTACAACAAATATCTGATATTGAAAAACCGCATTAAAATGTGAAAAAACCTGGAGTTTTGGATATTTTTGAAATTACGCCACTCTCTGGAACAGTTTTCGCACCTGAGCTCATCACTCGAAATATCTCCTTACTTCTGAGTTAGCGTAATTTATATTATGACCTGAAAACAGATGAAGTTTATTAGATTCAACCTGAGTTTTTTGATGATAGACGTATTTTGAATAAATTTTCAAAAGGATCACGTAGAACCAAGCTGGAACTCTTAAATGAGCTGTCGACCATTAATTTTTTTGCTCTTATTTTTGACGAAAGTAACAGAGAATTTAAACTAAGACTGGTTTTTTCTGCAGTTAAATGCCGGCGATCAAATTATATTCTGATAGTTCTGCGTCGCAATGCAGTTTAGAATGGTGAAAAAAATTCAAAAGAGAGCTCCGAAACGTCTTTTTTGGCATGTATTATTTTAAAAATATTGCAGCGGTCACAAAGTTTTTTTAAAAAAAACAGGATCTGTATAGTGTTTGGGACTACAGTGCTGATTTAAATTAACCGGACAAAACGCGTTAAACTTGAAATTTAAAACCCGTTTTTCTCAAACTGGGTTGAGTTTTGGTGAAAACTTATGAAGACAAAACTTGCTGAAAATTTTAGCAGAATTAATATGGTGTAATTTGTTTTGCAAAAATCGGGCCCAAAATTTTACACCAAAAATGGGTCATTTTGGTTTTTCTTAGTTAATCAAAAATTACGCCAAAAATGCCCAGTCGATCACAGAAATAATTATATCAAAGTGAGCCCCTTAAGTAGCCCAACAAACCATAAGAAAGATATAATCTCCAAAAAAATTTGCAAATTGTTAAAAAATTATTTTCAAATAAAAAGTTGGTATTTTATATAGTAAAAATGACCTTTTTTGTCTATCAAACAAAAATAAAATAACTTATTCAATTTTTTTGGAGATTATACCCTTCTTAAAGTTTGTTGGGCTATGTAAGGGGCTCACGTTGATATAATTATGTCTGTGATCGACTGGGCATTTTTGGCGTAATTTTTGATTAACTAAGAAAAACCAAAATGACCCATTTTTGGTGTAAAATTTTGGGCCCGAATTTTGCAAAACAAATTACACCATATTAATTCTGCTAAAATTTTCAGCAAGTTTTGTCTTCATAAGTTTACACCTAAACTCAACCCAGTTTGAGAAAAACGGGTTTTAAATTTCAAGTTTAACGCGTTTTGTCCGGTTAATTTAAATCAGAACTGTATTCAAAAGTCAATTTGATTGATGTAGTTAAAATAAATTTTTCAAATCTCTCCTCGAGATCAAGAAAACACTAGATCCCCCCTGCATACAATTCGCATGCTATGGCACATAGATTTCGAAATTTATCATTGGCTATCTTTTTCGATATTAAAATTGAATGACAAGTTTTTTACCAAAAATTATGTCACTGTAGATTTTCAATTTGCTTATACCAAACAAACCTATCCCGGTAACTACAAGTAAAAACAGCATTTCAAGTGTGACAAAATAACTGTAATATGAAGCAGGGACGTAATTAGCTTTTTCTAGAGAGGCGATTAGTCCTTCAAAAATGTTTCAACATTTCTCGACCATATTTTAGGTCGGCTGAAGTTATTTTCCGAGCTCTCCCAAATCACAATAACGCCCCTATTTTGACTTCAAATTTTCAGCACTTCAACCAACTCTTGAAAAAACAGTCAGAATTTAAGCTTTTTTGGTAAAATTCGACAAAAAAACTGCGTTTTTTATTTGGCGCGCGCTGCTCCCTCAAAATTGGTATATCCTGGCATGGCGACAATTCGTCGCAAGCGACAAATTGTCGCAAAGGACCATTCGTAGCATTTGTATAAAGCGACTATTCGTAGCACGCGACGATTCGTAGCAAGCGACAATTAGTAACGGTAAAAGCTTTGATCAGATAAAAAAATAGATAAAAGTGTTGAAACTAAAAAGCAAAATTAGAAGAGGGGCCCAAAAAGAACAAAAGGAATATTATTGTTGCTATAATGTTTAAGGAGTTCGACTAATCTGTCTTCAATTTTTTGTATTTTGCCACCTTGTTGGCACTTTTTTCGGCAGTTATTCTCACCAATTGTTCTCCGACAGATTTTTGTTGGTTTTCTGTCTTCTATTGTTGGCATTTTTTAATTGATTCACTTTCTTAGAACTAAACTTTCAGTTTTTCAAGTTGGCAAATTACAGCCAATTTGAAAAACTGTATTTTTTAAGTGTGCATTTTTTATGGCTTCAAAATTAGCTTGATAAATCTTGTTCTGACATATCTATAAAACTGTGTTGAGACTCTCATAAAATGTTGAGACATTTTCATGGGGTATCACTGATTCAATTTTATAATTTTTACTGAATGCTCATTCCAGCTATTTCATTGAAAGAATTTCTAGTTCATTTGAATGGTTCGAAGCTGTGTTTATGTCGTTCAGTCAATATTCAGACATCTGAGAAAACAGAGTACACAACTGCACACGTAATTCAAATTGAGTAATTTACATTGAAAATCAAAACAAGACAGCTTGTATCAGGGTGAAGTCTTCATGGTAGGACTGCCTTCATGCTTCGGAAATTGCCGATATAAAAAAGTCACAACGAGCATAAATATTGAAACAATCTATACTTTTTTCTACTTAAAGTAAGTTCGGTTTTCTTACGGATTTTTTAACCTCCACCAAAATTCCAGACTATGTAAAACTCGATGGCCTGATGACTTTGAACTTTTATTGCTTTAAAATGTACAGTGTAGCGAACGAATTTTCCGCAACAGAGAGAAGAAGACCCTTCGAAATAATAATTAACTTCACGTGTTGGTTTATTTTGTACCCAATTTATTTGAACTGTTCAAGTTTATGGGCGTGATGGCTCAAGGCAACCTTTTATACTTCCTTTTTGTCGTGTTTATAACCAAAACTTATTTAGTTTTCTGCCATGTTTATATTCATACGCTAACTGATTTGTGTACTTTGCCAGTTGCGAAAATTACTTCTCGGAGGTTTTTCCAAATAAACGTGTTTTGTTCGTTTGATTCTATTCATACGTTTTTGTCATAGTTGTTACAAGTAATTGAATGAACTGATTTTTGGGTTTTGATGCCCTCTGTCACTCACCAATTTTAGAAATGGTTTATTAATGCTCATTAGAGCGCAACGGGCAATTTCCGCAATAGTCGAAGACCCCCCAATCCATCTTTGGAACGATCGCTTCCATATTTTATTAAAAATAGATCACTTTTTGATTAACTGTGGCTGGCTTTGATAGGTCTTCTCATTTTGATAAAAACAACGCTTCACTAATAAATAATGTCTTTAAAATATTTTCATAATTTTAAAATGATGTTCTTGTTAGTTATTTTGCAGGGAATAAACTTTTGAGAAAATTTTCATTTTAGGTTAAACATACACTACACACAACCACATACACTCAGATAGAGTTCTACTTAGCTCTGAAGATATTCATTGTTCTCGTAAAATTTGAAAGTAAGAGTACGAAATTTGGCGCCAATTTTTTGATGCAACCCTTCACATTTTACCCAGCAGCCGACTTGCAAAAGCCTGGCAAAGCGCCTGACATAAGTCTTTTTTTGAGCCCCGCAACAATCAGTACATTTGAATAGCCCAGGTTCCATTTATAAGAGTCCCACTTAAGCTTTTCAGCTAGGTTTCTTTTCAATTAAATGAATACACTATTGCGCTTTTCCAGATAGAATTGTTCGTTTTTACAGGAAAGAATTTCAGATCTAATAAAAATTAGACCAGAACTAAGTTGCCCTTTAGTAGATTTTTGTTGTAGAGTTTTTTCTCCTTATTTCTCCTTTTTAAAGTTTTTGATTTGAACACCACAATTTTTGAAGAATTCAACGAAAATAACCAAGTAAAAATCTTGCAATTTTTGTTGTTTTTCTCGGACAGCGAAGCTATCATATTGTTTGAGTTGAACCTTTAATTTGAATGTTTTCTTTGAGCAAATGGTAAAAATACGTCTTAGTTTTTCCCTCGTGTTATGTGGTGTTTTCTTTTGGCCTTTTTTGATATAAAAGTGTCTTTTGAAGTTCATTTGACTTGGCATTGATTGGTACTATTGAGAGAAAACGTGATGTTTGGTGATCATGTTTATTGCTTGGTTATCAAAAATAGAAAGATTCCATGCAGGTTAAACAAACATCATCGAACATTGAACAGAACAAACGAGGAAAAACCACCCAGGAAAACAAAGATAAATAAAATGTTTTATTTTATATATATAACAACGAGTTCAAACTTTTTCAATCACATCATTTTTACAGTTTCATGACGGTTCTTTATCGATACAAAATGCATCAGTTTCCAAATTCCAAAACTCAGATCAAAAGTTTCTAGAAAAATGCTCTAATTAAAATTAATAAGTGTCAACAAAGTGAGTTTGTACTTAATTAGGTCCTGTAAGGTAAATTTTTTTTTTTCAGGGAAAAGTCCTGAATTTTGTTTACATTCAAAATTATTTTTGGCAGCTTGGCTTATCAAGCTCACTGTTAGTTCAACTTTTGGTTTCAAAGTGAATTTAATTTTTAATATTCAATATTCCCATCGGAATAAAAATTATCTGTTGATACATCCAATGTCTCAAATTAGGTCAGATTTATCAAAAAATGTCAATCATAAAGGATTCTGGAAATTCAAAGAGCTTTAGGCTGATATATATTTTTCTTTGAAATCCAAAAGTTGAGCACTTTCTTTAAAAGTAGTCAATTTTTCTGCTTCCTTAAGCTCATTCACACTTTTCCAACTCTCTGTTGGCTATATTTATTATCTTGACTTTCATTTATATTTCGTTTAGAACCCACTGCTAACAAATATGATACAATTTACTTGTCTTTTTTATAATGTGATTCAATCAATCAAAAATTGTGTTTTGTGCCCATTTTTGACTGCTTAAAATGGTTTATTCTTTCAAATTAAAGTTATCCTCCTTAATTTTAGTTTAAAAACGATTAATTTCAATTACAACCTCAATTCCAATCTAATAATATTCTATGTGTGTTCGTGAACACATTATGATGAATTATGAAGGAAAGAAAACAAGATTCTTTCGACTCCATTTACCCTTCATTTATTCCGATGACCATCATTACTTGAAAAGAAGATCGGCTGCCGACGAAACTCTAGACTACGATTTTGACGAGGACCAGTCATTGTTTCTCGGGTTGGACAATGCTTTCAATTCTTATGGAGAGGACACCGAGAACCCTTTTCTGATGAGATATTGTGAGTAATTGAAGCTCTTCATAGCTTGTGATAGCAGATTTTCATCTTCAATATATAGTTACTATAAAGTTCATCAATCATCCCTAAAAACATTAAAATGAGTTATACTTTAGGAAGTTTAAAGTAATGGCCTGGTTTTATGCACACTACAAAAACTGATGGGGCTACAAACTGATATAGCGTTGAACTCCATACAAACAAGAAAGTTTTCCTTTTTTTCTCAAATAACAAGTTTTATTAAAAAAATATTTTTAAACACTCTTTCTATCCAAGTCAGCCATCCGTGCAAACAAAAAAGGAAAAAAATTAAAAGTTTTTCGAATAAATAGGGCAGTTAAATTTATAGAATAACTCTAAAATGGGTTTTATGTTGAGCCCAGGCATTCAATGGCAGTAGAAATTTGGTACAATTACAAACAACCAGTTAATCTTGCTATAATTTTATATATAAAATCTGTCTCCTTAAAATTGTAAATGTTTCGGCCTCGAAAAATTAAAGCCAAGAAAACTACTAGCTGAATTACTACTTATTGTTGCCGATAAACCATTTTCAGATCTGTAAAATTTAAATTCCCAGAAAAGTATATATTGCCTGCTACAATCGAAACTTAATATTATATACATTTCTCGAGGGAGGGGGGGTTTAGATTTTCAAAAAAAAAATGAAAATTTTGTCGACTTTTTTTTGCGTCACACCAAAATGATTTGTTGAGCTTTCCTGAAACACTATAAAAACGCGCCGCAGGAAAATTTGTGAAAAAAGCGTTTTGAGACACTTTTTGAAAAATGCTGATCAAGAAATCGCGTTTTTTCGGCGCGCGATCCCCCCTCAAAGTTAGTATATATTGGTGCCAAAGGCGCCTTTAGAAAAGGCTTAGGGTCGGTCGGCCAAACATAAATTTCTTAAAACGTACCAAAGGGGGGACCCTTTGGGTCGGCAAGGAGTCGAATCCCTGAGGGGGGGGTAATTAAAACTGATGTGGGGGTCGGCAAGGAGTCGAATTCCCGAGGGGGGGGGGGGGGGGGTGGGGTAATTAATGTGTAGTTGAGTTTTTGTCTCTGAATTTCGCCATGATTAGTTTGCGTTAACTTGATGTACAACACCGCTGCTCTCAAATCCTACACAAAAAGAAAAAAAAAGCTTTTTTTTATTTCTTAATTCCTTTTTGATGCAAATTAACGGTGCTGGCATCTTTTGTTTAACTTGAACAGCTCTCGGTTTGTTTTTTTCTAAAATTTACCTCAGAGGATGATTTCTCCCCTGAGGTAAATTTTCAAAATAGTTTGCAACTAATTGTTACATGATGGGGAAAAACACTCGATAAGTTTTCCATAATTGCCTTAAAATTTTTGATAGACATTTTACGCTTTAGTAATTCATATTTTCAAGTTTTTGAGTGTTTTTCATATTTTTTTGGGAAAGTGATCACGACATTGTTCAACAATTGAATTGTTTTGTATTATAAATATCTGTAAATATGGTCAGTTTTTTTTCCATATCTATGTTTTCTTATATCTACGCGTTATCGAAAGAAGTAAATTTTTCAATTATAATGCTTAGACATGTAATTTTTTGATAAAACTACTCTGTTGGAAAGTAACCTACTGTTTAAATAATGTTAACTGCACAAAAAATTCAGGATCAAAATTTATGCAGAAACTGCTCAAATGGCGCAACTTTTTGTATGGTGGCTTAGTACAGGTAGAAATACTGTCTGATAGCACCAGATTTCCTTTTTGTTCAAACATCATGTTATTTAAACCTATTTTTAAGCAAGCGACCAATAATTGGCAAGAAGCTCAGCTGCTTGCCGAATGACTTAAAAATGAGACTCGTTAGCTTGCTGAAATTGTGTATATTTTGTTAGGATCACAATCATTACACACTGTAATTTTGAAAGTGAATGGCATCTTGAAAGAATAAAGCAGAAAAGTCTTTTTGAATGATTTCAAAAATGATACTACTGATAGAAGTTGGGATTATATTGCTGAGCTGAAATCGGCCACACGCACATTCATATATATATTTATATATATATATATATATATATATATATATATATATATATATATATATATATATATCTCATTCATTTGTTGTAATATTCAAAAAACAATTTTCGAGTTTTAACAGTTTTTTTTAGTTAGTGTATTGAAAAATATCTCAAATTAACATGGGTAATTTTTTAGCTACTGAACATTATGGATTTCTTTATTTTCATCAATGTTTTGGTCTTTTGATTGTTGAATATCATATCATTTCTAGTATGCAATTTTTCATTGTGCAATCGAAAACGCTAAGCTAACAGAATTTATCAAACATTTCATTTGCGGAAAAGGTATCTAGGGCGTGAAATTAAATAGAAAAAAGTGAACCTCACCACTAAAAATTCTTTAATTTCGATTTTTTTCGAGTTTAACTCTTTGTCTTCAAACAAAAAACAATAATGTTGATTTCAGATTTTTTCATTATTACGCCATTTGTTTTTTGATATGCAGAGTTTTGAATAAGTTAACGGAATATTTCAGAATTTTCTTCATTTCTCAAATCCAATCAAGGTGTGCTTCAGTCATTTATTATGTCTAAAGCGATGCTAACGCTATTAGCGGATAGTTCAATATTTTATAAACCAACGCTTGTTCAGGGTATTTTCTAAAAGATTTTTTTTGGAAATGCTAGGACTGAGCCGCGCATAGTTTTTTGATTAAGTTTTAGAGACTATTTTAAACACTGTTGTACAAAAGAAAAAACGCAGCGATTTAAACTTTAACTTGAGACTGATAATTCATAAAACAGCTCATTGCATCAAACAAGATAATTTGCCAATTTGCTACGTTGTACACAGGCAAATGAAATAAACTGTTTATGCTGAGAAGATAGTTTTGATTGGTCATTTCGGGGATTGCTCATTTAATCAAAAAGTTTGTGTCTGAGCTACTTTTGATTTTAGAGGTCAATTAAACCGAACTTTTTAATTCGTCGAATTTTTGAAGAAAAAAATTTTCAGTTTTTTTTCAAAACCGTTCGCTTGCACTCTCAAAGAACAGAGGTAGATTTCAAAAGTATATCTTTTATAGAAACTTGAGCAAAAAATTTTTCGTGTTTAAAAAATATTTTGGTTAAATTCTAATAAAATTACGCCCATAAAAGAAATTTTTGAGATAACAAAAATTTTTGAGGTTTTACACGTCTTTTAAAACAAAAAACTGAATTATTCGCCCCATAGTTTAAGTGAAAATCATATCAAAAGATAAAGACGTATGAACGGTTAAAATTTACGTAGCGCGGATTCATTTCCGATGTTGAAAATTTTGTACAAGTATGCTGATCACTAGATAAAGAGACTCAAAGGATGTAAATTTTAGTCCAATAAAATTTTCAAAAAAAAAAAACTTTGAATCATAAATAGTTTCTAAATTGAATTTGTGGAAAAAAACTTTCAAAGATCCTAGGGATATTTTAGAATAAAATCGACTTCATGATTCACTTCAAACGCAGTAAAAAACTCTAAACTAGCTTAAACTCAACAATTAAATGTTGAAAAAAATTGAGGAAAAGCTTGTACTATACTTTTTGTCCTAATTTTGTGTCAACTTTTTTCGGATTCAAATGACAACGTCACTTTGTTGGAATAAAAATAGCATTTTTGATGCAAATGCTAAATAGTTCAGATTTAAAACTTTTTTTAAGAAAAACTATATACAGAAAAATCATAAAAGAAAAAAAAATTTTTGTGAAGAAAAATTTTGGTAAGGAATCATTTGTGAGCTCTAGTCTCTTCTAAAAAATTTTAAGACAGAAATTTTTTAATTATTTAAAAATAGAAAAAAACGTGATGATGTTGAATGAAAAAGTTCATCTATGATGGTTTCTCCATAAACTAATTGTTTGTCTATGAAATGATGCAAACATAGGTTTTCTGTTATTTCTAACGATAAAATGTGAATTGCTTGTACGAGACAACCCAATCAGCTGGTACATCAACAAATCAAAAAACAATAATTTTATTCAATTTTCTTAGTAATGTTATGGGATCACCAGGATTAAATAGTGGAAAAAATTAAGCGCAATTTAGTGTTTTTTCTCGCTAAATGCGTTTTTGTTATATTTTACTTCGTTTTTTACTTAGACTTTTAGCAAAACAATTACATTCACCAACTGACAATAAATACCGTCTATGAAAGCATCGGTATTTGGTTCCAATGAACTACAATTGTATTCGGTATCTTGACATTCCAGATTTACTCATCTGCTCTAAGTTTTTCAACCCGAGTGAAAATTAGAAACAGCCGAGTTTAGCAAAGTTTTCACTCTGATTATTTCATTTTTCTCGCTGAGAATGTTTCAAGTTGCATTAATAGTTTTTTTACTCCGTATATTCGAGAAAATTTCACTGCGATACAAAACTTAGTGCAGATGTGGAAATCTGGCATTTTCAAACCTTCATTACAAAAGTAAGTCATTTTTACCAAGTCTCAATAATTTTATTGGTGGTAGTTTTGATTATTTGCTCTTGTCTTTGGCAAAAATTGGCTGAGAATCTAAGTAAACTTTGTCCAAACTGGATATAAAAAGGGCACTTTTAAAAAAATTTTAAAACTGGCTTTTTTAAATTCTTACGGAATAAAAAAACGTAAAATTGCACTTATTTTTGTTCTCTAAGGCAGATGAACCAATGTGATGCATAAACGTTTTGTTCACAAAAGTCTTAAATATGTAAATTGTTGAAAAAATCATAATGAATGGAATGTTTTTTACACTTTTTTGATATTGTTGATTCCAAAAATTTTTCGAACTGTTTGCAATAAGGGAAACAATACTCTGCAGTCAAAAACCAAATAAGTACGGATTTTTGGACACATTATCAAAATACGGTTCAATTTATTGCACTACAAAGTCTACAAAATCTTTTGTTGCTGTCTCGAATTAATTCATGTAGCATTAACAGTTTTTTTACTCCGCTTAGTCGAGAAAAAGTTCACTGCGATACAAAACTTAGTGCAGATGTGGAAATCTGGCATTTCCAAACCCGCATTACAAAAGTAAGTCATTTTTACCAAATCTCAATAATTTCACCAAGTACGCAGACCGTCCAAACCTTCAGCGATGGTTTAAAACATGCTCAAAGTCATTCTAAAAGCTTGAAGCCATACAAAAAATGTATTCGTTTTGTGGAAATCATTATTTTGCACATGCGCCCCTCCAACTTGCCCTCTCAAAACAACGTTGGATAAGTTTAGCAATTAAATCAGCAACCTTCTACGATGAATATATAAAATAAATTTCTTCCAGTTAAATGATTACTTTTTATACAGAGTATATTTGAAGTCTAATAAAAAAAAGTTTCGAAATCATTATGCGGCTTCTAACCTAAACATCTTTTGATATTGTCCCGAAATAATTACACAAATGGTTCATGGCAGACCTAGCGCATAAGAAAAAAAATCATTTTAGCGTTGAATTCGTTCTTTTTTTTTTGAATTTTCATGCATAGTTCGGAATTTTTTTCAGGCTTAAAACAAAATTTCATTGGTTTGACTTTTTATTGTGCTAAAGTCTGCTCATAATCATATGGATAAAAGACTGAAACAAGATTGCTCATATCAGGGCAAAAGCATGACTGTTCCCACTGCCACTAAAATAAACTCGAATAGTTTTTGGTAAATTAAGTATTGCCCGTAGCCCAGCGTATTTTCTCTACAAGAAATTCTTTATTTCTTCAACAGTTCGTTATTTCAGATCTTGACGAGAATTTGAAAAAAGCATACCTGAAGTTTGAATCTTAAATAAAATTTTTTCAGTTCTGAAATAACCCTGGAAAACAAAAATTCAGATCTGAAGTTAGATCTGAAAATTCTGTTTAATTATATTATATGCATATGGAGAAAACAATTGAATTTTCCATTTCCGCTGTTTCTGCAATGCAAAATTACATTTAGAATAATCAACGGTAACAAAACACTTCCAAATACATTTACAAACAGTTTGTTTTTCTAATCAAACTTTTTTTGAACTGTTCTTAAAAGTTTTCAAAAATTATTAAACGACAGTTCAAAATTTTGATTTTCCTACGCTATTTATGCGTTTCCGATGCTTGTCTCGTGCTTTGAAAAATGTATTTCAGCAGTGTTCGATTGGAGACTTTGGTGAGTAACTGCTAGCAGCTAGCAGAAGTTATAAAAAACAGAAAAGTAGCAGAAACGGTGTTTAACTGATTGATTTTTTTAAATATGAAATAGCCAAGGAAAGCAAAATTTCAGCTCTGAAATTAGATCTGAAACAGATTTTTTCAGATCTGAGTTAGATAACTTACTGTGTATTCGTGGCAAAACAACGAATTTTAGACTGACCATATTAAATATTAAGTGTTTCAATTTCAGTCGTGTATGGAATTATTAAAACCAATTTGCTGGATCAATTCAATTTTGAACGGTTTTGTAATGCGGGGTAAAATTTATAGAAAAAATAAAAAACAAGCAGTTTAGTCAGGTTCATGGCAAGATTTTATAGTGGTGAGCACACTCGTCTAAAAAACACCCCGAACATATATATTCCTAGCGTTCTTCAAAAGTTGGATCAAGAACACTCCAATAACATCAAAAATGAATTTCCTCACGATAATTGTTAAAGCTATGAAAAAAACGCGTTTCTTCAGCTTTTTTCAAGGTGGGTCAATCATAAAGAACGCTGAGATTTTTTTGTTGAAAAAATCCGTCAGTCATAGTTTTTCCTAGTCATTTTTTTTTGCTTTCTAATTGCTAGGTTTAAAGATGGCTATTGGAATATTAAATAGAACGGTTGGTAGAAACTCTCAATTGTCTGGAACTTTCCGGGTTTTGTGGTGAAAACTGAAAACAAAAATAGCAGAATGTGAATGATTTTATGTCCCAGTAACCTGGCGGAGCTTTTCGAAAATTCATTTCTGATTGGCTAATTTACGTTTCTTAGAACTCAGTATGTCTGTCGATACAGAAGCATGGGTTTATTGGCATGTCTGTCGTAAGCTTGGGGTGAATAACTAACTATTCTAAGAGAGCATAACTTTAATATTTTTGGAAAAATGTTTCAAGGCAACTAAAATCTAACAACCACTGATAAAACTTATAACCCAAATTTGATCCGTAAAATGGTGCAATTTACTGCCCTAGTGTTTCATCGTTAAGCGTAATTTAATGATAGTTCTTTTTACAAAACTAATAACAAAACCCAAAATCCTTCCCCTTTTGTTCCGCTTGAGGGGGATTTAAGGGTTAAAAAGGCCACCCCAATTGCTCATAAAAAGCTCAACAAGTCGCATCGACTCTAAGCCGACTTTAAAAGTTGCTGCGAGCCAGTTGAAGTTAAATTTAACACAATTATGGGACACAAGTTAACATATTTTCCTCTCAAAGCTTCTCTGAGACGAGGGGGGGGGGGGGGGTAACTAGATTTTGCGACGCAATTTGCTTTCACGGGTAACGTTAATTTGATTGATCCAAATTAAGAAGTCTTGAACGCAAGGGGTTGACTTGCTAACGAAAGACAAGAATTAAATTCGCAGTATTTTTTTCTGCAGCATGTTGGTCAGTATGCCATTTGTCCAGTTTCCGAGTCGCGGTTTAATTGCATTTTTCAGATCGAAGCGCATCCGATTTTAACACTCTATAAACCAGAAGACGGATTCAGAGGCTTGTAAAATGCTCCGCCCCTTGTTTTAACCAGAGTCGGAGCTAGACCTTACTAGCTTTTTTTCATTGTTCTCTTAAACCAGGTAGCTTAGTTACGTCTAGTTGGCAGGAAAAGCAGTTTTAATTTTACTTTTTAGATCATCGATTTGAGTATGAGTCTATGAGAGGAAAAATTACTAGGAAAACGGCGTCATCTTTTCATCTGCGGTATTTCGCAGTTTAATGGTAGGGTTATAATTGATTCTTCAGTAGCTGCAATCAAAGACATGCCCCGAACAGCCAATCGATTGACTCTACGTGTCACCAACACTCGGCCTACAACTCCGTCGCCATCCCAAGCCCATTCCTTCCTAATTCACCCTTAACCTCCCTAATGGGCCCAGTTACTATACTTATTATCCACTTAGTTATAAACTACTGCTGCGCTACAAATGATTAATCGTGAACTTCTGCTTGCCACATCAAAAGTAGGCTTAAATTTTTAAATTGATATTTTGTGCAAAAATCGAAATTGAGCAACGGTCATTTTTGTTATTTATGCAGTTTAGTTTGCAGAAGTTCTTTAATCAGCCAGCGAAACGTTTTACAAAAGTAAGCGCTTAGTTTTGTGAATTTTTTGTAAAATATCTGATTTTCATTTTATCTTTTATATATTTTATAATCTTACTTGATCGGCCATACCTCCTATAAATCTTCAGCCTTCGTTGCGTAGCATCTGCCCAAACATCCGAGACATTTCCTTCACACATTTTGGGCTTATTTTTTTCCATTTCATGTACAAATTAGCTACTTTGCACCCATTCAATAAGCCAGACATGTTTTTGCCAGTCACCGGCTGATACTGGTGTTATTAATCACCCGGACAAAATTTATGTCCACCTGCCAAAACACTATAACCGATTGCTAATTTTAATATTCAAACTTCGCGAACTCTAGAAGTTTTCTTATTACAAAAATTTATAGTTCATTTTGCGGAAGTTATCAAACCAGTTCGTTATTAACTGCTGTGGTTAGTGAAACTTGTACATATCTGAAGAGAGAGTAAATTAGCGTGGGGTAAGAAAAGGTACAACAAAAATTGGATATTATTAGTCAAATTCACGCCACTCATTTCCTTATTGTAGCCTCCAGAACGGAATATGTTTCACCGTGAATCTGACACCTGACGCCCAAACCAACAGCACCGCTGGCCGAAAGATATAAAACCTGCATTCCAAAATTGAATAAAAATCAACCGAACGTCCCCAAAAGTTTTGGTTTCGTGAAAAAAAATTTAATTTCCATTTTTACTCCATTAAAATTGGATTACCCATTTTTTTTCCAACGACTCGAAATTTTTGCCGTTTTTTTCAATATTCAGTTCATCTTGTCAACCCCTGCGTGTATTCAAATATTTCGGCCTGAATTTTGTTCGGTTGTCTGCTCTGGCTTCTATCTAATAGACGAGCACCCCCTGCGCAGCTGGGCCATTTGCCCTCCCTGTACCCTAATTCCAATCAAAATCTGCCCAGCGAGTCAAACTGGGATAGCCACAGAGTCCAAACAGGAGCCATTAACTCCCAGTCCAACTTCAATACAAACCGAAACTCTTGATAGTTGTCCGTTTAAATAAGCTGTCTATTCATTTCACTTTGTTATTATTTTTCCTTTTATTATCCTATAGCGTTATCGCAATCTAAGAATTCTAGGGTTTTCATAATCCCCATTTTGACTTTGACCTCACTCTGTTAATGTTTGCACCATCGTTCGATTTGTTCACGGCGATTCTGTATCATCTTCAGAAAATTTTTGCCTTATCGGTCTTTGAATTTACTGTCGATTTTTTTCTTATAGCCATCAACCGTCTATGAAATTGCATTAACAGAAATAACCGTAATTTATCAGATTTTATTGAAGTGATAGATAGACTAAGTTATTTGTGCTTGTTCGTCGACCATACGTGCCCGTGGCGACTTCTCCACAATATGTGTCAGTTACAAATTATACAATTCTCGCGCGACAATAAAAACTGTTAAAAAAACAAAATCAATAAATGACAATAAAAAAGAAAAGAATTAAGAGGCTGAATGGATCTCCAGAACGCGTGCAGTTGTGTCACTTTGTTTGTTTTTCATCGCTGATGGTCAACATAACTGAACTATAACTGGGGGGATACCTACATTTGGAAACATAATACATACTGCACACATCTTCAACAAAAGAAGCAAAACGAAGGAATTGAAAAATTGGAAAATAATCGCCGTCTTGAATGATTTCAGCGACACTTGTTTTTACCAGCATTTTATGGCTCTTTTATATTTAAATTGTTTACCATTCAATTCAGTGAAGAAAGTTTCCAATAAGAAGAAATCTTTTCATTAAAAATTCATCTTAAGCGCTTATCTTTTTGAGTAGCATTTCCCCAATTAAACATTAGTAGTTTGATATAGTCTTTGAACATTTGTATATTCTTATATCTCGTTTCTTTATTTTAAGTTTCATCCATGAGTTTAATTCAGCTTACCAATGGGTCGTTAGATTTTATCCAAAGAATACCTGGTTATAAAGTTTATTGATGTCAATTTACATACCAATTGCTACTAATTTGACAAGGCGGACAAATTTCAACTGGAACATAGCATAGCTTAGATTTTCTAGTCTGGCATTTTTAATCAGTTTTTGATTAGGTAATAAGGTTGCGTTTGATTTTTCCCCTAGCTTATCTGTCTTAAAGCCTGCAGCCCAAAATTCGCCCTTAAATAAGTCGATAAAAAGTATCAACCTTGCTACCTGCTGAAACCCATTGGATTATTCGAATCTGATTTTGCTTAGACCAGTTTTACTTTGTTGCATTAAAATTAAGACTTGTACAAACCGTTTATATGTAATCCATAGACTTCAAAGGAAAACTCGTGCCCTAAAAATGTCCAAATCTGGTTTAAAACTGGCTAGAGCTTTATTTTGGGAATTGTCAAGGGAAGGACATCACGACCGTTAAACAAGCACTTTACCATGACTAGTCATTTAAAAATGGCTCTTAATGCCATATAAACGGACACAACACCTGTTTGCTGTAGAGCCTATCGTTGACTTTGTGTTGATATTAATATACTCTGCCCATTTTTGTACCTTTAAAGTGGAAGCTTAAACCCCGAGAAAATACTCGTTTAATTTACTCTGTCTTCGACTTTGTTTTTGTTCATTAAGTCCTTTCAGTGTCTCATTGCCTTGTGGTCGAAATTACATTTGAGGGACACCGCCTTCGAACCTATTTACAACTCCTTTATTTTCATACCTGCTTTCACCTTAAGTTACCTTCGATTATTTATTGACCAGCTAGCTGTTTATGTCCGTATTTCCACCCTCCCGACAGCGAAATAAGCCGTGCCTATTCGAGCGATTTATAGTATTTCAAATAAATACCCTTCGAACTTGGAACAATATTTCGAAAATTCCCGACAAATACATGTCTGAATGCTTCGTTACTTTCACTCTTTTGGTACCAATATTTATTCCTGGCTGATTGATGATCGTGCTTAATTGGGAGGCTCTTTTCTCTCAATTTGCAATTTCAACTTTCTCGACCGGTGCAAAAATTCTTCAATATCGGGCGCTAGATTACCAGGAACGATAAGAATTACTTGGTTGCGATAAAGTCCGCGAACTGAACAAAAGCAAAATAAACACCCAAATTTTCAATCAAATCAATTGATTCGTTAAGTTTTGACGTATTTATGACTTCCCGGACAATAACTTTAACAATCTTCATCAAGTTGAGAAAGTTTGGCTAATACAACTTGACGTTTGATTAAACATTTTACAATAACGGTTGGTACTAAGTTTTCAGTTATCAAAAGCCGCCTTCGGTTGTTTTTCTACCCGTTTTCCTAGCCGGGTTAGTTATTTTTCCGAATACAGCAATGCAGTATTTGTTGACGTCCTGAAATTCTCCCAATTTTACCCAGAGCTTAGCGGGGCTAAACTGCTGAGTTTTGGATCCAATTCCAGATCCTAAAAGACTGCATAAGACTTCCCTATAAGCCTCCTTGCTAGTTTGGAAGATCTAACACGAAAATTGTCAAAGTTACAACAACTACAGCAGCATTAGAAGCAACCCAGGCTCAAATCAACCCCAGACCCGACCCCTTTTGTTATAACCTGTTACTTATACCTAACACTATGATTTATAATGTAGTACTGGTACTTGAGCTCAGAGATCTCAGGATTCTGAGTCTTGCTGTTCTCACAACTAGAATTGATTAATTTGTTTACTTTCCAAGTTCAACTGAAAAACAACAGCGAGTGAGGTGCTATTGAGTCAATTGATTGGCTGTGCCCTCAGATTTCGTGTCATCGTAGTGTTTGGTTGTTTTAAATTCGGATGCGATGAGTTTCGGCATAGGTCCCAATCAAATACACCACCGCAAATCAAAAGGTGAGTACGAAACTGGTATTACGCACATGTCATTCATATATATTGTTTTTACTTCGTTGATCATTGAGTGTGATCTCATAAAACTAGTTTGATTGCAATTTGGATTCCAAAAAAACGGTCTCAATTTTTGTTATTCAGGCTTATACTTCGAGAAAATACGCCAAGCATTCTCAAATCGTAGGAGCACATTTATCTGATTTTTCATAATTGTTTTCCGAACCAATGTGAAAAAATTTTTGGGCGTGTTGTTTTTTCATTAAATGCCCTACGAACATTTTATTATGTTTTTTTGTCAAAATTCATCTAACAAAGTGAAAAGTTATAGATCGTGATTTTTTTTCGTTTCTTTTCTTAAATTTGATTTGAAAATTGAATTCTATACAAAGGAAATATTACAATCAGAGTGTAACATGTATCAGGAGTAGCTAAACGGGCTGTGCAGCACAACAAGTAGCGCCCCTAGAGAACCTAAACAAAAAGTGGAGAACAAATTTGGTGGCTTGGCTTATGATTTCTTTATGAGTTCAATTCAAATTCACCCGCTAAAAAGACGACAAACGTCACTCTCTTATTTCAAAAGTGCACGAAAAAAGGTTTAGGGTAATGTAAAATATTTTAGGATTTGAACAGGGGCGGATTTAGGGGGGGGGGGCGGGGGGGGGCGGACGCCCCTTTCCCCTCAGGGATTCGACCCCCTGCCGACCCAAAGGGTCCCCCATTTGATACTTTTTAAGAAATCCATTTTTGGCCGACCGACCCTAAACATTTTCTAAAGGCGCCTTCGGCGCCAATATATACTAATTTTGAGGGGGGAGCGCGCGCCGAAAAAACGCAATTTTTCGGTCAAAATTTTCCAAAAAGTGCCTAAAAACGCCTTTTTTGACCTGTTTTTTCGAAATTTTGCCTGCGGCGCAAAAAATTTGGCCAAAATAGGGACAAAATCGTGCTTTGGGAGAGCTCGAAAAATCAATTTGGTCGACCTAAAAAAAAAAAAGGTCGTCAAAATTTTCGAAAATTTTTTGAAAATCCGCCCCCCCCCCCTCGAGAAAATCCTAGATCCGCCCCTGGATTTGAATACATTTCGAAAGTTATAGTTCTTAAACAATTTAAGATTCAGATCCCAAAAGAGTATTGTATATTTTTAGGAGTTAATGGAAAGCTCTTAGTAAGGTTCCAAGCAAAGGAAGGAATTCAAAAGTTTACCGCTCGAAACGTCACTGAGACATTTAAATGAACTGATATGATTCTCAATTTAAATTGTATAAAATTAAGTATCAATTTAAAAAGAGTATTCAAAAAAAAGTTGATCAAAATGCTGCTCAAACAAGAGTAGACAGCTGGTTGCTGAGTAAGTAGCACGGACAGTTCCAACTTTAATGATTATAAAAAAGTGAAGCAAAAAATAACGTTTTCCATTTTTCAAATTTTATGTCATTTCTTGTGCGTGATGCTGGGAACAAAAAAATAATTTTTTAAAGATTAATAAGATAGTTTTTTTTCGCTTTTTTAGAGAATTAGAAAAAAGACAGAACACAAATGACGAAAAAAACTAACTTTAAGTTTTTTTTAGCGTTTTCTATCCTTCAAAATTTTTTTATTGCCAGTGAAGCGCTAAATTGTAATTCAAAGTCTTATATAGTAGCTGAAAAAAGCTCGAAATTAGACGAAAAGTGTTTCTAACATTTTTTTCGACACTGGAAAACTGTTTTTATAATTTTTAAGAGTCAATTGATTCAGGAATAAACAGAGATAATATGATGTTTAATTCTGTCATTCTGAAAATTTGCTATTGTAAAAAAAATAAGCAAAAACCATAACACTCCTGAAGACAAAATTATGTCCCCACTTTTAGTTGTCGAAGTTTTAATCTTTTTCTTGATTGAAGTTTGCTTTTTTTGTTCCTAATTTCAAAACTATTCATTTTTTTTGATGGCAGTGATTTTCTTCAGACAGCTTTCAGTGCTTGAAATAACATTTAGAAACAAAAATGGACCAACTAATGTTCGGAACGTCTCCATTTCTCAAACACTTATGTGGTGATCAATTAGTTGTATCGCAACAAGCAGTAAATTTAGTAGTAGAAATCTATACAAGTAGACACCTCTTTTATTTGTTATATATGAGCTATTTTTAACAACAGAATTTGTATACCTCCCCCACGATTGTTATCTTGTTCACTTTTATTCAATTTATACAAAGTTTAACCAAATTTTGATACTTTTTTTTCAAAATTAACGATAGATTTTAGATTTTACATTCTTAGAAGAAGTTTCTAAATCAAATGACATTTATGTTTCCAATAAATCCAATTTTTTTTTATTTCTAAAGATTTTTTACTAACGGGTTTGGAATGATTTTTATTTGCCAATAGACGAACTGAAAATTGCCAGCAGACAATTTGGTAATTGAAACAAAGTTTCAACTGCATATAAAACTAACAGGGTGCTATTGACGTTTTCTAGAATTCATAAGCAAACCTCTGTTAATAAATTCCATTTCACAAAAATAAATCATTTTTTTTTACAATTTTCGCTATGTAAAAGTAATTTAATGAAAACTATGGTAGAGGAGCAAAACACATTTATCATTGCGAAAAACAGATAAAACTTTTTTGGGTCTAAATACATCATATTTTTGACAATGGATTTTTTTCCACGTTTTTCATGCTGCGGTAATAAAATTAACTTAAAAACGAACACCAGCCTAATAAAAATTTGTTAATTTTTTGACGTCTAACTGTAGTCATAAAAATTGACTTCGTTTTACGTAAAGATTCAAATCATCTGAAGTCAAGAGTGACCAAACTCATAGATCCTAGACTGAACCGCTCACATGATCTTTTTGTAAAATTTCATCATTCAAAATCATGCAAATCTTTGATACATATACAACTTAGCCCATAAATACTTTTTTTGATGTTATGAAATTAATTACATAGTTTTCTTATCTCTTTTGTTATGAATTTTTTTTGATTTTTAGAACAATGTTTAATTGCTGTATAATTACAAACCATTCGTGGACAGTTTTCTAATTTTTATATAACATTTTTTGGATTGTGAAGATTGTGTTTTTGTTGATGAGGTGCAGCGATTCAATTTTAGTCGATATTGATAGATTGCTAGTATGTTAATCCAGAAAATTTTTACAAGTTGCTGGATATTAAATCAAACAATTGAATAAAGCATTTACAAGCAATTGGATATTGAATGTATAAATTGGCGGAGAAAAAAGTGAAAATGACGAGTTGATTTTTTGTTTTGTCCGGATACTTCAAATGAAACTGCGATCAATTTGATTGCTTAAAGTCGTTTTTGTTCCGACTTTCGGGGTGTTTTATTTTCACCAGACAAATTTCGACTTTTGAATTAGCTATTTTTGACGGAAATTTTTTTTATTAGCCAAAATGTTTTGTTAAAAAATTCTCCTGTGATCATTTATTTGGAAAGTTATGACCAGTTAAAAATTTTTCAAATGGACAATTTTGGGATAATTAACAAGCGATATACTTTGTGCTATTAACGAAGTAAGATTTAATTCGACTTAGAAGTCATTCCAAACTGAATTATTAAGGCTTTTAATTGGTCTAATTAATACTTAGCTATATTTTAAAAGCGTTACTTTAAATAGCGTGTGGGGGACAAAAAATCTTTAAAAAAATATTTTTTTGTTTTTTTTTGAAAGATTCATCATTTTTTCTAAAATGAACACTACTCCAAAAACTCGAAAAATTTAAAGGGCAGTCGGAACATTCAGGGCTTTGCCTTGATACAAGCAGTCCTTTTACTGTTCATAACGTTTTCTCGTAGTATTTGGTAAGAAGTTTCGAATTAATTTTGTTTTTGAATCAGTTTTCTTGTTGTTCCTTGTTCATATTATATTTCTTTCAGGCCACCCACTTTTCTTGGTTTATCGTTTCCACGCCAAACTTTTTTCAGAGATATTTCCCTTTACATAATCGTTTTACCTGCAAAATTAGATATACTGCTCCCTTCGTTAAAAAAACGGATATCCGTTCAAGACGAGAATGGATATTCACTTTCTTTTTCTGCTTATGGAGACAATATGCAGTATATTTGTATTACAAAATCACTTTCATTGAAACAAAAAAAATAACAAAACAGTTTTTCTGAAGTACCGTACCGTAATTGCTTCAAAAGGAAAAATACCCCGATCTGTTTTGAGTTTAACATCTCTGTTGATAAAAACTGATAAACACTTCAGGTACTACAAAACGAAATTTTTTTTTTGCGGATTGCGGCTCTACTACAATGAAATACAAACATCTGCTTTTTTTGTAGTTCATCGAAAACTTCTCGCCTCTTAGCCTCCATTATTAGAAATACTTTTCTGCTGATCAAATGTTATTCCCTCGTCTGAACTCGAAACCGGATATTGCGCAGATGTACAATAAATATTTTTTTAAATTAAAATTTGATATACAGACAAAATTATCTAAGATAAAGATGGAATAAAACAAAACTTCAGAGTCGCTGTATCTAACTGGGCAAAAAGAGAAGTCTAGAAAAAACCATTTGTAATCTTTACTTGTCATGAAATTCACAAATATCTGATAGTTCAAGAACGAGGACTTTAATGTTCTGATGTTGTCCCCTGCTCAGACAAAATGATTACAATCTATTTTAAAACAAAATCAATTCAGTTGCTTCATTTAATTTTTGATGTCAATCAAACGTCATTCTGCCCTCATGGCTAAAACAACATGGATAGCCGGATGCTGTGCAAGTAGCAAACAATGATCCGACCATATTCATAAAAACTACTAAAGTAGCACAGAATGTTCGACCATATTCATAAAAATTCTTCATATAAGTGTTGTTTTTTGTACGTGGTATGATGACAAAACTATTCACAGGCGTAAAAAAATAGTAGTGTAGACACAATCGATAATAGTTGTCTTCAAAAAAAGAATTACAAACAATGAAAAAAAATTCAAAAAAAGATTTCAATATGTTTTAAGAAATCTTCTTTTAAAAAAATTTTAGTGGTAGAAAGTTTCCAAAGATTCATTACAAGCTCTAAAACAATTCTGTATTTCCATAAACTTAAATTAAGTTTGATTCTTACTTGATTAAGAAAATCTTAGATCCGACCCGGAATAATGGCGCGCAAAACCGCGGCTGGAAAATTAAATCTGATGTAGTTTCGGTTTTTTTTTCGTTTTTGAGCAGAATAAGTATAACCTTTTGATCGAATTATTTTAAAAATTGAGTTAATCAAATTCTGTTTATCAAAAAAATTTCTGTAATAAAAGTCTCATAACTTTTGCGATTCGAGCTTTAAGTTTATATAATTTTCCTAAAAACTAAAAAAATGTCAAGTTAGTCTTAGTTCGGTATTTTTTTCAGCAAGATACTATTAAAATTGAGTTTTTTTCCACAAAAGAACCAGCGTTGCGCAACTTTCAATTTAAAATTGGTATTAAGTTTAAGGGAGTGTAATTGAAAGTCTCAGCTTGTTTTAAATAACCTTGAAAAAAATGATAATGTAGTTAGAAATTAAATTATTATAACTTTGTTGAATTTTTCTGGACTCTTTGTGTTGAAATTGGTGTCAACGAGAGGGAGGTAGGAAGGAGCTGTTTTTTTAGCTAACAATGAAATAGCTAAAACAAATTGGAATATGATTCAGTAGCGAATTTAAGGGGGGTTTAGAGGGCTTAAGTTTTCTCTCTCAGGGATTCGATCGCCTAATGACCCAAATCCTCGCCCCTTTGGTATTATTTTAAGAAAATCAATTTGAGGCTCATCAAAAAAATCAATTTGGGATGGCTTTCAAAGAGACCAGGTGAATTACGTAAAAGCCAGCGTCAACAAAAAAATCTTGGTTAAAACCTTCTAAAGCAAAATTGTAATTTTTGTTTTGATATTTTGGCGTAACTTCTCAATAAATATACCCGTGAAGCTGAAATTGCATTTCACTGGGGCTCTTTTTCTTTGTTCAACAGATCATTTAGTTAAATTTAGTTCTAAACACAAACTCTTTGTGCCAGTCGAAACCAATGTCTTGCTCCAAAGCCTACGCAAACTTTATTATGAAAGATTAAGCCATAGTTCGTTTTGATCTGTGGCTTAGAGCTCTCAGTTTTCCAACGTCGCCTCCCAATGTTCCAAACCGATTGTTTTGAAAAGGGCAACTTCGGAAAAATTTATTTGGAGAAATTAGCAGGAGAATGAGTTAGAATATAAACTTTTCTCACATTTGCATTTGGGCTAAGTGGAGTGATTTTATCTGCCTACGAGTCTTAAATAGCCTTTCCGAAAGATTTCTAAAATTGGTCTAATTCAGAAAGAAAGACTTTTCTTAGGTTCTTCTATTAAAAAAGTCTGCGCATTCTACTAGAATTAGACTGGTTTATAACAGGAATTATTTCGAAAATTTCTGCTGAGTTTGTCTTTATTAAAATTTAGACACTTAGGTAAACTTTTTGTGGCAGGTTTTTGTCATAAAACCCCGGTAAAGATAACTAATCGCTCTATTTACAAGGCGCGATAAGTTTTGCTCCAAGCAGAAAGCACCATTTTTGTTTTGTTTCGTGTCAAAATTGTTCAGGTTATTGTCAAGTATCGTCAATTGGCTCTTGTGGGGTAAAATTTGTTGGATCAGGAGGCGTATTAACCACCTGTTTGGAAAGATTGGAATATAATATTTTGATAAGTTATGAAATAACATAACTGTTCAGTTTGACAGTTGACTTTTTACACTACTATTAACTGATATTCACCTATTCATATCGCGATCAATCAATAACTCGTAATTCATATTGAAGTATACACTGAGTTTCATTAATTTTCCTAAGTTTCTTTCATTTTTTGCCTTACGAGAAATTTAATTCATCAGCCCATTGCTAAATAATCGTTCCAAATTTGGCTAGAATAAATAATGGTTGTCTATAGCGTTATATAAAACATCTTCGATTTGCTTTATTTCGTTTATATTAGCGAGTAGTGTATAATTGTTTCGACCAACCATACCACTCTCAAAGAGAGCCGAGAAACAATGGATAAGGGAAAAAAATTTCGCCAGTCTTTTAAGCGAGCTCTTGAGTTTTTGGTTGAAGTATCAAATCATTGCCACTTTAATTGTGATTCGAATTCACAAAAAACTAACACGAAAAATTTCCACCGCGTTGAAAAAAGCTGGTCTGAATGTTTAATGCGGGTAAGTGGATGAGAAAAAAGGTGATGGAAAAAAATTAAATTTTATTCAAGTTTTTGATTGTTTTCACTGGTTTTTAGGAATTTTGTCAAATTATTCGCGACCTAAATTTAAAGAAGTTATAACACAAAGGCTGAAAATTTGTTTTAAGAACGGAATATTCTGCGCTCCGCACCAAACAGTTGGCAGAACGCGCTATTTGTGATACTAAATTTCTCATTGCATGATAAACTTCGTTTTGCATGGTTAGGGAAATGAGAAGTTGCGCTTTTTGTATAGCATCAATACCATGATTAAAAAAATCGTCAAGTCGTATCAGTCATCACCTTCTCTCCAAGTAACTGAGACAAAAAAAATTAAAAATTAGATTGAGTATTTTGTTGGAAAAAATCGACTAAGATAAAAAATAAAATGATTATTTCAAAATCAAATTGCATGCAGCACAAAAAGTTTGAAGTATTCTATTCACTTTTTTCAAATATCACGTCGCACACACACCAATTGCAGTTTCAAGTACTACAGTTGTTTTTCTGCGCACTTAAGCGCACTATTCAAAAATGTAAGTAGCACGGAAGATTAATGGATATCAATCAATTAAAATTAAACTTCCGAGAAAAAAAGGTTTAGTTTATAATCGGTATACTCGAATACAAATGTGAAATTCAGATCATTTTGGGAAGAATACTGTCAATGTACTTGTTCATTTTGCAAAAAAAAAACAACCAGTATAACCCATTAAAATCAATTAATACTCCGACTATTTTCGAAGAAAATGACGAAATGATTGTGTATGTGGTGATTTTTTTCTCCAGTCAAATTTTGGCTTTTTGACTAGCAAGTTTTGACAAAATTGTTTAAATTATTCAAAAAGTATCGTTGCGTTGAGCTCCATTTTGAAAAATACATTACCTGTGATCATTTTTGGAACGTTATGAGGGTTTAAAGCTTGCCAATCTGGCCAATTCGGGACAATTAAAGCACGATATACTTCATTATATTAACGCGTAAACGTAGTTTTGAACAGTCTTAGAAATTGTTCCAAATTGGATTGAGGTATGCTGGTTAGTTTTTTTAACATATTGCTATATGCAAAGTTATTACTTTGTACCTTACATAACTTTACGATATCAAAAAAAGTTCAAAACCTTTTCGTTTTTTTTTTTAAATTCATCAATTGTTCTACTTCAAACTACTGCATTGAATTTAAAATACAATCGGAAAAATATGGGTTTTGTCCTGATATGATCTATCTGGATTTTAACTAGGTTTGATACTGAAGATGAAGATATCTGTCGAAAAGTCCAAATTGATCGTTTCTGCTCGAAAACACAAAAGACATTTTACTCTATTATAACCTATTCTAGTCAGTTTTTAATTTAGCAATCAAGTCAATTAATTTGGCAGAAAACTAGCTAGAAACTCTTTACTTCGACTCTTTGATATGAACTCGATTGAGAAACAAGCACGCAAAACTGCGGTTTATTTTTAAAAGAAGTTAATATCATTCAAACAAGCAGAAAAAACTAACGATTTTTTTAATATAAATAACTAATTGATGGCTTAAACATCGAATCAGCAAAATTGAAAAAAGACAAACCATCAAAAATAATTGTTTTTAATTTCTGCGCTTTCATTCATTGAAAATTTTCCGTGAAAGTTTGAGCACTAACGTTTTTGTTCTGACCATATAAAATAGAGAAGAACTTTCTATTTGGGTGTGCTTTAAGTTTTTTTGGTTTACATGCAAATTCCACAAAAATCACCGGAGTTTTTGGAATGATAGATCATATTCAAGCCTTTTCAGCCGTGATTCGAACACTATGTTGAAAAAGAAAATAAAAAGTTTTGAGTTTTAGTCTAATTTCGAGCGAGAGAAGTGGCCGAGTTACCATCTTTATATAAAAACTGGTTATACAGGAAACGAAAACTTGAATTTGCCAAAAAGAACAGTTTTAAGAGCTTCATTGGCGCTTTCTTGGCAAAAACCATATAATAAACCATTCAATTACTCTCCTCCTTCTAAGACCCTAACATTTCGCGTGTTTCACTTGTGCTATTGTTTAAGCTTATTCTTATTGATAGTCTTGTCCAAAGATATGTTCTTTTGATGTCTAAATTGTCTAGCCGAGACACTGTGTGTTTAAGCTTACTACCTCGCGCAAGCTTAGATTTTTTGGGTTTTTCTTCAATCAATTTTTTATTAAATTAGCCGACAAAAATAAAATCTGAGAGATCAGCTTGGCGACGTTTTTCTAGTTGGTTCACATAATCTGTTATTAGCTTCTATGATTCTAGGGACGTATTGCACTTCGAGTCCGCCTTTTTTGTGTGATTACATCCGGTTTTGTGTAAGCAGCACACAGCGCTCTGCTCTGATCAGGCATTTCACGTTCCGGCATTTCAGTTTTGTCAAAAAACAAAAAGTATGTCATTTAAATAGAATCGCAAATGACTCGTTTTGGACGTTTCATTTGGATGCGTATCAAAATTGAAAAAGTAACAAGAGTAGCCGGTTTGTGTGCACGTAGCGCAGAGTGTTCCCACCAACTTGATTTAAGGAAAAAAGTTCAAAAATGTAGAAAAAAAAACATTAAAATATAGTGTTAAATTTATGCTAGAATAAATTTTGGGAACTCATCTTCAGAAAAATTTGAGCAAACTGAGTCTGAAAAACCAAAACTTTCAGAGAAGTTTTTCTTCACACTGAGACAACTTTTCTTGACACTGAGATGATTTTTTTTTCAAATTCAATTCACAACCAAAAATGCCTATTGGTCAATTTTTTTCTAATTGGAAAAATTTTATGAAAAAAGTGTCATTCAAGTAAAAATGCTATCATATCAGTGCATTTCTTATTTCTTCAAAATTCGAAAGTTGAAAATTGTTTAATTGGATAAAAATTTATCACTTATTTAAGCCTTGTTGTTTTTTGTTTTCTGCAGGAAAAAATTAAATTTGTTCGCGCTCAAACTTTATTTCCCTTGCGGCTTGACTTTTGATTAATAAATTTCAAAGATTTACTGAAGAATCACTTTCCCTTTAAAAATTAAACAGGCAGCAATATAAATAGTCTTTTCGGCCAATCAGAATGCAGGAATAAAGAACTTCTCAAAATTAGAAATCTTTATATATTGCATGGAGCTGTTTCATGTAACAGGAAGCCATGAATTTTAAGAAACAAATACTGCCCTGTTAGATCACAAACGGCGCAAAATAAAATCGGAATAACTTTTTTTAGAAATGGATTTTTTAGTCAAATTTACGGGCAGAATCGAAAAGTTACTTATTGATCCATTTTCCTAATATTGAGTTTGTTTAGTTTCAAATGTTTCAATATTAAAAGATTCTTGAAGTTAAAAGAGCTTCAACTTGATATATTTTTCTCGAAAATTGTTGAGTTCGAAAGATAATATGTGATGTAATTTTTCATCTATTCGAAAAAAATGTTTTCGTAATGGGTTTCCTAGAGCTCATTGCATTTCATTTTCAAACTGTTGTTTTTTGTTGTTTTTTGGCGAATATGCAAAAAGTAACTTTTTCATCGTTTTCAATTTATTCGGTCTTTTAGAGCACAAAAATTATTTTTTCAGAAAATACATTAAAAATCGTATCTCGGGTTGACACTGCGAGATTGACCTTTTTCGAACAGGTGCAATTATAATTACACCCCCAACTCTGCTGACATGTTATGAAGTATCGAAAGAGAGAGAAGATAGTAAAAAAGAGTATAACTAAAGAAAGAAAAGCGTGAAAGGAATGGGCCTCCAAATTGGAAACCAGCTTGAACTGACTCGGAATCCCCCGGGGACTTTTTAGCCTCTTTTTCCATCTCTCAACAAAGCTCCTCCCCTTTCTATCGTCAGAACTGAGAAACTTCGACTGGATGGGAGGAAGCTAAAAGAATTGACAAGTGTCTGCTATTCCCTTCTTAGTAGACTTACCATTTCACTTATCATTGAATGCAGTCGAACTTTTGCTAAGCCGAAGCTTTTCACAAAAAATTTAAATCCTCGAACGAAAAAGAAACAAACTGCATATAAAAAATTGTTCAATTTTGAGCTAAAATTTCAAATCAAGTTATTTTTGGCTAAGCATGTCAGTTTCGGAGCGTCATTCGACCACAACAATTAAAATTTCGAAACTCTTTTCTTTGCCTTCAGTGAATATAGTAGGAGGGAGACTTTTTGTTCCCGCTGCAGACAAAATGTCAATGAATTTCAGTTTTACAGACAATTAAATGCGCTTGTGGCAAAAATTGAGACAATGAAAGCTATTCACTTTGTTTCTTCATTCCGCTCTTCGTTCCACCCACAAATTTTGACTTATTTTGCCTGAAGTTCGGGACTTGATTGCAGTGTTTTACTTTTAAACAGTTTAACTTTGCTTACTTTTACCGGCGAGAATTTCCATCAACCTCAAGGAAAAAGAAGTGCAGCAAAACCTAATTGCTGTTTTCTTTTTTTTCTACTTCCCCGTTTTTTCTAACAATTGATCCAATTGTATGATTTATATCTAAGGCAGAATTTACCTTTTCATGAACTGCAACTGACATCCATAATTGTTGATTTTTAAAATGCGCTCAAGAATCAAGGCAATTTATCTAACCTGTACAGTTTATTGCGGTGCTCCGCTGTTGTGCTTTTTATTTTGATCTCTGTTTAGTTTTCAGGCACTTTTCTGGGCCTGGAAAGATAGCCTCATACTCTGGATTAAATATGAATCAAGGAAATTAGCTTCTGAGCTCAGAACTGCATTACAAGTTTTGTTCAGAAAATTATTTTCAATCCACAGTTAAAATTTGGGCATTCACCTTAACTGATGAGACGCGAAACGTGAAACTTTTACAATTGAGAAATATTCATTTGCGGAATGCGGAAATGAAGTAGTGTCATCTAAAATTGCCGCAAACGGGTTCTTTTTTCCCCTACTTTCGAAGTAAGCAGGGATTATTTGTGCTCGGTATGGTTTTTTCTTCCAATAGTTCCGACTTTTTAATTAGCCATGTTCAAATCGGCTTTGGATCTACTTAACAATCTTTCCGCTACAGTATCTAGTGAAAACATTTTACTCTTCTTAACAAAAGCAGTAAATTAGCCCCAAATTTTCAATTTATATTTCTAACTTTGCTGCATTCTGATTGGTCAAAAATTCGAGTAGCTTAATGTACTTCGGATTTTCCGCCTCCTTTGAAGGGAAGAGAATATGCTCAATGCATCCGGTTTTTTTCATACTATCTGAGATGTATTAACGCTTTGAATTTATAAATGTTCTTTACTTGTGATCATTTCCGTAATTTTATAGCGGCTTGAGAATTGTCAATTTTTGAAATTTTAGCCAATTAACGCTCGATATATTGTGTTCTATTAACGCCTGGGCGTCGATTTAACCGAGCTCAAAAATCACTTCAATGTGGTTCAGAGGAAGCTATTTAGAACTGTTATTACATTGCTTGTCGCTAATAGCATCTTTTTTTATTTTACAGAGCGTGAAAAGTATATTTAATAAATCTGATGAGTTTTTTTTTTCTAATTTTCAGTTTTTTAAACGAAGACTTATTCCATGAAATTTAAAGAGCAGTAAGACCATTTAAGATTTTGCACTGATACAAGCATCCTTGCTTGTATTTTTAATTAGTTTGTCCCCAGGTTGTTCTCATCCGCTTTTCCCCAGGTTCTTCTCATCATTCCGAATTCCTGAATTTCTTTGAGAACAAACAGAGTCAAAATTAGGTGTGTTTCCAAATTTCCCCATAAGGTTTACCTTTTAAACAACGCTATTTGAGTTAAAGCTGCATGGTATTGAAATTTGTTCTCAAAGTGATTTTCAGTAAATTGCATAGGGGCAAAAATTTGCATGATTTACAATTTTTTGATATTTTTTCTCAAAGCGCATAAGTTTTGTTACAATTTAATCAAAGTAAAATAACGAATAACTAGAACCACTGGTCTCAAAGTTGAAATAGTCCTCAGTTGTTTAAAACTCGGAAACTGTTTTTGCAATTAGAAAAAACTCTGCTTTTCAAAAAACTCTGACAGCTTTTCCTAGGTCATATTTCTACTTTAAAATCTCTGAATTCATTTCAGATTGTAGCTAAATTGGTCCTTTTTTTACAGTTTGATGCAGTACTGGACTAATGAAAAGTTACTGAAGCATTACAAGATTGCATTGCTTGACCATTCCGAAAACCCTGTTAATTTAGTTTCTCGTGTTAATTTAATCAGATTTTAATTTTTTTTCAATTGTATTGGTTGTAAAAGTTTATATTTGCGCCAGAGGTGCCTTGAGAAAATTTTTCTATTAGATTGCTCGAAATTGAATCTTCGTAAAATAGTATCAATGAGGAAGCATTTGCGTCGGTGTCGGGTTAAATCCATACGAGACAAAACAAGATGGGGCTCCTCCCTCGCTAATTGCAGTGTTATATTGGTTATTGACAAAAGCAGTCTTCTGCCTTTAGTACTATTTTACCAAGATTCAATTTCAAACCATCTAATAGAAAAATTTTCTAAAGGCACTTGTGGCGCAAATATTCACTTTGACAACCAATACATTTGAAAGAATTTTAAATTTTGACAAGACTGCTCGTAACAGGACGAAACCCTGAATGTTCCGACTGCCTTTTAAGGTTTATGGAGCAGTAATTACATTAAAAAATTCAATGAAATAAAAAAAAATGATTTTTTTTCTAAAATTTGACTTTTTTTTTGAAAATCATCCCCCCACACGCCATATTAAGTACGAAAGGATAAATTTTGCTCCTTGTAACAAACCAATTATGGCAAATAAGCTTCTTTTAACCAATTTGGAACGATTTCCAAGACGGATTAACTCGCTTACGCGTTAATAGCGCGAAATATCGCGCGTTAATTGTCCCAAATCGGCCAAAATTGTAATCTTTAAGCCCCCGTAACTTTACGAAAAATGATCACAGGTGAAATATATTTTCAAATTTGAGCTCAGGACAACAATACCTTTCGAATGATATAAAAAAATTCCGTCAAAAATGGCTAGTTAAAAAGTCGAAATTTGTCTGAAGAAAAAAAAACCCACCCCGAGCACAAATATTCTGTTACTTTCGTATCGAAAGTCGGAACAATAACTTGCACACCGCCAACACGAGAAATTAAACTGATAGGGTTCTCGGAATGGTCACGCAGTGCAACCCAGTAACGCTTCAGTAAATTTTCAGTAGTCCGGTACTGCATCAAACCGTGAAAAGAACCAGTTTAGCTATGATCTGAGATGAATTCAGAGATGTAAAAAAACTATAAAGCAACAATTTTGCATAGCCAAAGATGACTTTTATCTAGCAAATTGAGCAAAAACGTATTGATAATTAGAATCGAGCTCGTTTTTTTTCTCTACCAAACTACCATATTTTGTCTACGCCCCATTATCTTTGAGCTTCAAAGTTTTGCAGACATCAGTCGGGCTTTTTATTTATATTCTTTTTCCCAGTTAAAGTCATTACATTGGTAAATGATTGAAAAAGGTTCTACAATCTAAATGGAGTATTTGGTACTGCCCCAGATGGTTATGTTTATTTATGTGCCATGGTTTTTTGTTTACTTTCACAGGGCGTAGCAAACTGGAACCGCAACATTTGAGTTTGCGACAGAAAAGTTGACACCATTATAATTTATATTTGAGTCAAGTTGGTAGCACGTGGCTCATTTTTGCGACAAATTAAAAATTTCTTTTTTTAAATAAAAATTTTATTGAAAAATAAACAAAGTTTTAGGAAATTATCGGTTGTTTTATATTGTTTCTGAGCTGTGTTATCAATAAAACTGTCAATTAAAAAAAATCTACCTTTTTTAGTTAAAGGTCGTGGATTGTTTAGCCTAAGAAAACTTTCATATAATACCAATTTCGTCAATTAAGGAGATATTTATTAGTTAATCTATTTTTGTCTAGTTATTGTCTTGGGTCTTTCGGCTTTTTTTCCTGGTTTTAACCCCTGCCAATTGTTTAACACCCAAAGAATATAACATGTCTGTGTTTGGAATATGTTTTTATTCTAATCTGGGTGGCTAAACTGATAAACAAGGGATTTTTTACAAAGTCAGTAGTTTTTGCTCCGATTCTTTTTGACGAGCTTAAATATACCTTTTTGTACTGATTTTACCGCTGACTTGAGGCTTTTAGGAGAGAATATAACAAAAAATTGTTGCTTTCCCATTGAGCTGAATCCGTTTAGGAGAATTTAGTGCACCCTTGGTACCCTTTTTTGATTTTTTCATACCTTTAAAATTTTAAATAGAAAAAACTCTGGCCTATTTTGCAGACATTTTAAATGAGGTAAATTTTCTTGTTCAGCCATGTTGATCTGGGTGACTTAATCAGAGTTCTTAGTCCCAGAATATAAATTACCTTCACATTACTTCAGGGCTTAGATTGACAACGTTACTGGCTAGGTTATCTCGATAAGACGAGGAAATATCCGCACTTCAAATCTGATTTCCATCCCATCAATAATCGAAACCCCCACCCTCTTTCTCAGTTTTCATACCACACCATTTTACCCACTTTTCTTTTTCTGATCAGCCCTGTTTTCGTAACTCGTGTTAACCTTCCATCATAATGGACACCTGGCTGCTTACATCAATTTCCCGTGTTTCACTTTGTTTCTAGTTAACTTGATCCATCTTTGGCGCTTTCTACCCCAAACCCCCCCCCCCCCCACTTTGCATCGTGTTTATGGATCTTGCAGTGCTTGCTCCTCAAGGGCTCAATTAAAACGTCACGTTGAGTGAAGTGTTGGTCAGTCCTTACAACAACCTTGTTCCCCTTCAACAGGTCACAATCTGACTCTGGCTGATTTCGCCTGCTGAAGTAATTTAAGTCTCAAGCGTTATTTAACAAGGCCTGATGTATTACGAGTGATATTAAACGATGCAGACATTTCTTGAAATGTTTTACAAATTGATATTGAAGCATCGAATTGATATTTTTACATCATTAAAAAATGGCCCCTGTTTCGGCAGAAGCGTTCCTGGTTCTATCATTTATTTGATAACAGCGTCAAATCTTTCTTTCAGAAATTCAATTGCTCTTTTCCTTCATATGGCTTTTCCTTCAAATCTTTCTTCCCCTAATTTAATTTATGGCTCGTTAACGTTTTTATGGGCAGAGTAGTTGCATTTTTTTTTTGGTGATCACAACTTGTCAATATTTACTTTTTCAATCCTCACTCAATTTTTATCGCGTTGTAGATTTTTTTCTTTTTGAGAGTTTTTGTTTGAGAGCTTTTCTTAAATTATTCAAGTTTGTGGAGACACTTATTCAGCTTGTGTTTTTAATCCAACTTCTAAAGAAATAAGACTGTTAGTATCACGGCAAAGCATTGAATGTTCCGACTCCCCCCCCCCCCTATGGTCTATGGAACAGTAATGACATGAAAAAATTAAATATAAAAACAAACAAGTCTGCTCGTATATCAGGGCAAAGCCCTGAATGTTCCGACTGTCCCTTAATTCATATCGAATAGTTTTTGGGAAAAGAAATTATTGAAAACCTATACATTTTGGACAATAACTTTGAGTCGACGAAACTAATACGACCATCAATTAGCTAGCATCAATTCAATTTGGAACGATTTTGTGGTGCGGGATATCTCGCCACGCATAATACATTCGCGTTACGCTCTCATCATTATGAATAAATTCTTCAAAGCGAGCATAATTTAGTCCAGAACATGGCAAATTTGGCAATTTTCAAACCCCCAGAACTTTACAAAAATAATCGGAGGTGAAATATTTTTTTACATTTAAATTCAAGAAGTCAAAACCTTCGAGGGGGCATAAAACAATTTAGTTGAAAATTAATATTTCGATTGGTGAAAATTGATTGAATAAAAAACCACAGCGAGCATAAATATTCCTGAAAGTCGGAACAGTAAAATGATTTTTTTATTGGAGATTTTTTATGAAAATTATCCCCCACACGCAAACAAAGTGATAGTTTTTACTCCCAGTAACAAATGCATTATGGCAAATAAGCTTCCTTCAACCAAATTGGTACCGTTTTTAAGACGGATTAAATCTCCGCTCACGCGTTAAAAGCGCGAAATATATCGCGCGTTAATTGTCGTAAATTTTAAACCGCCATAACTCTACTAAACCTAATCACAGGTAAAATATATTTTCAAATTTAAGCTTTGGACAACAATACCTTTCGAATGATAAAAAAATTCCATCAAAATGGCTCATTAAAAAGTCAAAACTTGTTAGGAAAAAAATAACTTCTGCACAAATATTCCGTCATTTTCTTCGAAAGTCGGAACCAAAACGGAATACTTATGCTAGGGGTGGTCATTTTTACTTAACTACTTTCAGTTTTTCAGTTAACTTGTTTATTAGGTTTCTTATACTATCTAAAAAATATTAATGATTTGAGCTCACATTTCAAAAAATATGTCATATGCAATAATTTTTTTGGGGATTCAAACATTGCCAATTTCCCATATTGTTTAACTAAGGTGCAAAATTTCCTGTTTTCTGTTGACAGTAGCTAGTATGGCCGATTAAATCAGCTGAGAAATCACTCCAATTTGAACTGCAGCAACCTATACAATCCAAATATTTTGTTAGCAGATGAATAAAATCATTGCAATTCTTAAACCATAAAAAAAGTTCAATAAAGAGTTTATTTGATGTATTTCAAAGTTCATAATGTCCAAAAGTTTTAAAAAGTTTATTTATGCATTCTGCTTGAAGTCAGTAACCATTTTCCACAGCTTCTGTTCTGCCTTTTTGCGCGTTTTGAAGAATTTCTTCATAAATGCTGAAAGCGTAACGCAAATTATTTATGCGTGGCGAATAATCCCGCGCAACAAAATTGTTGCAAATTGAATTACGGTGATTGATGGTCATATCGCTAATTGATGGTCATATTGATTTTGTACGACTCAAAATTTTCCACTTTGATATTGTCCACAATTTATATGTTTTCAATAAATTCTTTTCCCAAAAACTATTCGATATGATTTAATGTATAGTCCAACATTCATGGCTTTGCCCTGATATACGAGCAGTCTTGTTTTGTTTTTATATCTAATCGGTCGTATTAATTTCTTATGAATAAGATTTTCACTCTTGATCTTTATTGTTGCCCAAAGTTTACACTTTTCTAATATTTATTTTAGATAAAACTATTTAACTTAACTTAACTTAACTTAACTTAACTTAACTTAACTTAAATTAACTTAAGATGATTTATCCACAAGAGAAAGGTCCAACATACGAGCTGTTCAGCATATATGGAGAACCGCTGTTGTTCCCCTGTTCAAGATCTGCATGCAATTTTTTTGGTTATTTTTTGGGCTGGTAATGAACCTTCACCCTCATGCAACGAGCACGGATCATGGTGGGCCTTGAACATCCGACCTTCTGAGTAACCATTTCACCACTGCTCCTCAAATTGGAGACTGATTAAAGGGCTGTCGGAATATTCAAGGCTTTGCCCTGGTATACGAGCAATCTCTTATATACATAAGCCTGACATTCCCGTCATTTTCGAAACACTCAATCTCTGCGCATATCGAAATCAATGCCTGTTTTGACTGTCCTTGTTCGATTTTTAATACAACTCAACATTGCTCGCGATATGTTCGACCGCGTTTCTCCAAATATATTTGTACACATACTATATGACAACCGGTGAGCTTGTTTCAAATTCTTTTCCCTTTTACTCCCAAAAATGAAATTTAAAAGCAGCTCATTTGATTTTTTTTGGCAATTAAGTCTTAACTAAACTTCCCAGAGAAAACAACCCTGGTAAAATTGTTAAAGATTTTACTTAAAGATAATTTTAAAGATATACAATTTTTGGTTTTTCAAACTAGATATACTTTATATCTTGAAGTTAGAGCGCTTAGCGTATTTGTGATCTGATTTTTGTCTTCTGATAATTATTGGTTCCAGTTTGTACCTAAGATTTTTATTTTCTTTCCGTCCACCTTTGAGATAGTTCGTCTTGAAAAAACGTCAATTTACTTCAAAATATCAATTTGCCTATTTTTATCAGTGTCAAATTGATAACTGCCAACGCGTTGACGCAATGCGTTAGATTTAGTTAAAGAGTGCCATTTCTTTTTGAACTCATATAAACTATATAAAAAAAAACAAATAAACTATATAATTAAGTCATGTTAAAATCGAGAATATATGTAAAAGTCCTACGGAATATAGAATCCACACCTTCTATTGAATATGTTGCCTCTTCATGCAGAAGGTGGACGCGCGGATTTGTTCATTATGTCTACGTCGCTACTTAAAAATGATTGCTAGACGCCAAAAAAGCAATTGAAACTGATGGTGTGAAATCTCATGCCAAAATTAAGCCTCTAAACGTGTACCAATTTAAATAAAACTAAACTAGTTGAAACCACACTAGTCATTATTTAAGTTGTTTCAGTTTAATTTTTCAAAGATGTTAATTGGACGAAAAATTGTTCCGACCATTTGTACTTGGGTGGGTTTTAGTTTCTTTTTTTTTGTTTTCCGCGCAAAATCAGGTACCACAAACAATCATCGGAATGAGTTGAGTGATATAGCAGATTCAATCAACTTCAGTTGTGACTCAGACAACATGATCAAACTTTTATTTCAATTTTGAGCGAGAAAAGCGAGTTTAACTTTGCAGCCTAATTTTGGAGTGTAAATGTAGTTTCAAGCAACTTAAGTTAGTTTTTTGAGTCATTAGCGCCATTTTGGGAACCAAAAACATCAAAACATTTCAAACATTTTCTGCAAAAAAAAGGAAGAAAAATTTTGAAATTAAAAAAAAAAACATTTTTTGTTCGTTTTTTTTTAGTTTTTTTTCTACAAAATTTTTGACCAATTTGCGTATATTACTATGGCTGTCGATTTTGGCTAAGTTATAGATTTACATGAGATCCTTTTATCACACCACGCAGCAAAAAACTACACTAATTTTAAAAAATACTAACTATTAGCTAAAATGTGAAAATGCCTTGAGCTCACAATTACCATCATTTTTTAACTGCTTGAAGTAATGGAATTTTGCTTGAAGTAGTAGGGATTTGTATTTTGACAGTTCCACCAAATTTGAATAATTAACGCGAAGCCTATTGGCGAAAAGCCCGACTCAGAGATCATTCCAAATTGTCCTGAGGCAAGTTATTTGGTCCACTTGAATTTTATCTAGATAATCAATAAATCGTTTTATTCTTGACAATGTATGTTGGGAGAATTTAGAAGTTGGGAGACGGAAACTGAAGAGCTTTTTTCAAAAAATTTTGTTTTTTTTTTAAATGAAAAACTGCTTCAAATATTTCAGAAGGAAGCTGAATACTCTGAATTTTCGAGCAGTTTCGACTGCAGACTTTTTTGTGCAGCTCAAAAACATTGTAAGCGACATTCGTTGAAAACCGAAACAGAGTAAAATGTTTTAAAAATCATAGAAAGTGTGACTCATTTTAAAAACTTAAATGAAAAATGTGTTCAACTGTTTTGATTTAACAATTAAAAGACCTCGCTCATTGAATTTTTGACGAAGTGCTGATTTTATATGGATTGATCCATGTTTTGTTTCAACTAATATTTCCTAATAAAAGGTTTGTGACGAGTCTAGTCCATCCATAATTGTTACAAATTTTACACATATTTGAATAGCATTTTTCAATAGGTTCTGGCGAGAAAAAGAATTCTGGATTGTTGAGTTAAATTACTAATTGCCCGCTAATTTTACAAGAAATTTTAAAGAAACATTAATTTTTTGATTTCAAGAAAATTTATCAAAATAACCGTCATCAGCAAAAATGCTTATCAACTTTTCATTAGAATTATATAATGTTCTCCAAGGCGTGTTCTCAATTTTTTTTGCAAGGGTTATAAACGTGCAAAGATTTCTCCAAATTACACCTGTTGCGAAGTTACAACTTTTTATGACATTTAGGAATTAGGAATAATGGGAAGATTGGAAGTAATGCTATTGGAGATGTAACTAAAATAACAAATTAATAACTTTATCTAAAGCATTCATTTCTTTCATTCAGCGAGGTAATGTTTTGACATGGATATAATCAGCATACATCAGCATGATCAGTTTTTTCCTCTCATTTCAAGTTTTTTCATGTAACATCAGTGACCTTTGTATCCGCCATTTAAAACTATCTAAAAAAAGACTTAAAAACCAATTGTTTTGCTGAATGAAGAAATTAAACCTGCACTGTATGCCCAGCTCATCTACTTTGAAAAACACCTTCGGGAGTAACTAAATCCGTTTAGCAGGATCCGTTTATTTTTTTCGCCATATGTTAAAGCACGATAGTTTCCGTTTCCGCTGCAGACAAAAAAAGCCAGAAATTTTCAGTTTTGTTGGCGATTGTAAATTGTGACCATTAAAGACTTATAATTACAGCATTTTGTTTGTCAGCGATTTAAAATACTATGTCTCTCTGAAAAAAAAACAAATTCGTTTCAAACCCGTATCTTTACTTATTGGAACTCGTCTTCAAGTCTTCAAAGGTCTTTAATCGGGGACACCTAATTAATATTGGTTTTTCAAATTGAACTTCAAAATTTGGACTTGAAGTTCAGTTTGGAAAAGCTTCTAAACGTTAGTGATTTTTCTTCTGAAAAAGGAGAACAAAAATAAGAAAGCAGTCGTTATTCAATGAGAAAAGTTCCCTCGCAATGGGCGATTGACAAACTTTTCTTGCTTAATGTATCTGCTTTGAAAAAACGATCAGTCAGATTTAAAAGTTGACTCTCTTCCATTGACATTATTGCTTTTACAGTCCAAAATAACCCAAGAAAAAACAGGGCTCTGCTTTGTAGTCTAATTGAGTGCTGTGTCAACATCTTCCTCGAAATTAGTGTTTGTTTCCGTTTGCAAAGAAAGAAATGCCACTTTGTGACGACAGCGAATAAAGCTTGTTCAGACCTCCTACCTTTTATACTCAAAAACCCCTTCCTTCAAATCACCCCCTCGATACAACTTACCCGCCACTCCTGCCACGCAACACTAAAGCTTTCCCCTCTTCCTTTTCGCTATCTCTCCCTTTGTTAATCAGGAAAAGGGGAAGCAAATGGGCAGTTGTTGAAGACTCGATAAATTTAAGGGTGACACGTTTTAGCCAGAGGGAGATTTCAGCCCCGCTATCTCAAATCACAACATTACATAACAGAACAGAATCCTATTTAGTTATCTTCTTTTTTCACAAATGTCTTTACTGTATTACAGCAACACAATTCGTTCTCTATTCTTCTTTACCAACTCCTTTTCTTTCTGTTCTTTCCATTTAAAAGTAATTTTTTTGAGAAAAAACTTTCAGAATGAAAAAATTTAACTTTTTTGAGTTTGAATCTTTAAAATTTTTAGTTCAAATCGCTGATTGCAGTCATCAAATTAAGTTACTCACTTTTTGACTCAATACAACGATAATTTATTTGAAAGCTACATCATTTTTGTATTTTCGTTTTAAAATCTATGTTTTCATCAATTATAGATTGAGAATTGGGCGGTCTCAATAAAGAACTGTGTTTCTTCGTTAATAGCTGTTTTCTTTCGACAGAACCTATTTATGTAATCGAGACGTTAATCTGACAACCCTTCCCCCAAACCGGAAAATTAGACAGATATGGAACTGGCATTTTCAAGGAGAAGTCTCAAATTTTGGCTTTGGAACCAAAATATTCGAGTCAAATTCCCAATTACTTATTATATTGTGGCCAGATTTAGCAATCGGGAGATAACCCAGAACAACAAAATCTTGCGTCTTTTTATCTTTATCATTTTGACAATTTATGTAGATTTGGCGACGTTTATAGCTCATTGACTCCAAAAACTTAATGTTATTGTGACCAAATAACAATTTTTAATCCGCAAACCAACCTTGAATTTTGGTATTTTAAATTTTATTTGCAATTTTTGAATCCAGTGGATTTGATCTGTTTCCAGGCGGTCTTAACTGGTCTTTTGATCAGTCTAGTAGACTTTGTTGTCTTGGGAAAAATTGCCCAAATTGATTAAATGCTTTAAATAAAACATACTTTTGAAGCTTTGTTTCACAAACTAATTTCGAACAAAGTTTTGAGTCAATATTTTAACCCAAATTTGTTTTCTTCCAACAAACTTCTTATCAGTTTTAACTAAATATTTGGTTTATTTTGACTATTTCACAATTTTTTGCAGAATAGCTTGCTTTTTAAGCTCTTAAATTCCTTCCTAATCTCAAATTTAATCAGTAGATAACCGAAAAGGTTTAACTTCCTCAATTTGTTTTTTTGGAGCGGGTGTTTGGGTTAATGTTAATTTTTATTTCCACTAGATTAACTACTCTGGCTAACTATTTTGATTGATTGCGACTGTCAAATTTCAGAGTTCGAAATAAACAAAAATAAGCTGGGCAACTCAGTGGTGGATTTATGGAAGGCTGTATATTACGCCCTCCTCCTCAGGGGTTCGACGCCCTGCCAAACAAAATGGTTCCACCTTTGTACTATTTTGAGATATTCATTTTCGATTTTCCAAAATGAGCCTCAAAAGCTCTTTTGGCCTTTTTTCATAATTTTACCTGCGGCGCAGAAAATTTGGCCAAAACAGGATCTTTTTAGTGCTTTGGGAGCGCTAGAAAAATCAGTTTAATCGACCTAAAAAAATTTGAAAATTTTTTCAAGATCCGCCCCACCCCACTTCGAGAAAATCATAGATCCGCCACTGGGGCAACTGCATTTTACTGTTAACTAGTCTCCGTTTCTTAAAAAAAATGGACAACCTGACATTGCTTATCCATCATCTCTTTCATTTAGAGATATCAATTGAAGATAAACAATTGATTAGAAGCCAAGCTTTTTCCCCGCCCGTAAAATTAAGAAAACTCAGTGTGGAAGAACAACTAAAGAAAATTTCGATTTTATTTTTATTTGTGGCCAGTTGTTTTTAGTTGAATTTTTTGTTTGGGAGTTTTCAAATTTTGTTTTCTAAAGATGAGTTTTACTATATAAAGAGTACCCCGACAACTCGCAACAAAAGAACTCGCAAATTTATAGAAAACAGCAACTCGCAAAATTTGAAAATGAAATTAGAACTTCAGAATTTTGGTTTAAGGACGGCTGTAACTGGATCTGCGCGGCGACAACCGGCTCTAAATTTTGTAAAAACTCCTACCCTTTATTGACAAGCTCGCAACACGTCGACGCGGCTGCGGCGATGAGTATATTGCGACTTGTCTTTTATTGCTAGCTCTTTTGGGGTAGTAGTACAACAGTGCCGAAAATCGAAATTTTGTTCAACAATGCCGAATTTTTTTTGAATACTGTTTTTACTCATCACAAGTCACTGAGTAAAATTTATTCAAACTTGTGGACAGTTGAAAAGACAAAAGTGACCATTTCAGTTCATACTACTGCTTGATAAGCAAACAAAAAATTCCCAAGCGCGGCGTCACAGTTTTTTCTGAACAAGCAATTAACTAAGTAAAATTTTCAATTTTTTTGCCCGGCATGCTCCAAAACAAAACAGTTTTTATGCAAATTTGCCGACAATTCACCAACAAAACTCACTCTTTTTCGGCACTGTTGAACGCCCCCGTTGTCATTTGTTGCGAGTTGTCGCCTTACGCATATAAAGATGTCCCATCTTGGTCAATCAACCCCAAAATCTTTCCAAACCGCATTTGGCGCCAGTATACATTGAAATTGAGATGAAATTTCTTTTTTTTTTCAAAAAATTTGCCCCCTCCAGAAAATCTAGAGACTAGAGTAGATGCTCATGATTTTTCTACCATGATCATTGACAAGAAACAAAAAAAACAAGTTAGAGTTGTGGAGAAAAAAGTCGCAAATAACATATGCAAATTATCATATGCCTTCAGAAAAAATTGCATGATTGTTTTTCTCTGAGATCTTCCGCTTAGAAAAAAAATGAGTTTTTGAAGTGAAATGTTTATACCGCAAATTATTCAATGCTTTTAAATAGATTGATCAGCCAAGAAGCATGTCAAGCCCCATGGAGTTCTGCTGTAGTACACTCGAAATTCAGTTTTTTTCTGCTTGCCTCAAAAACGTGAAAAAAAAATCACTCGTTTGCTTTTGGAAATCACAAGGTGAAACTTTTTTGTCCTGTGACTGAACTACCAAAAGGGGACCCTTTGAGTGGCCAGGGGTCGAAATGCTGAGGAGGGCGGACGTCCACTGCTAACTAAATTATATGCTGCTAAAACTATCTGGTGTCAGTTGCAATGTTCCAAATTTATAGGTTGCTGATAATTCGTCCTATCAATAAAGGCTCAATTTCAATGCAAAAGCAACAATTTCAGACTTTTTTCTCGACACAGACATTTTTCGAATCGTTTCCAGAACTCAAATTACTATCGAAACAAAACAATGGTGTCACAAAACAAGATGGGCTACAAGGATTTCAAGATGCATGCTGTTATTGAACAATAAATACCGAGTCTTAACACGTTTTCACCCAAACACGGATGATCGGAATGATCAAAACGGATAATCAAAAAAGCAAAATGTTACAAATAGGGCAATTATTTCACTGAATTTGGGCATGCTTTTTTGATAAATACTCAAGCTCATTTTGAAGTGTTTAATCAAAAACCTAATGCGTACACATCTCTGTGACATATTCGCTCATTTCGGTTCTTTCGCTTTGAGATTTTGAGGAGTGTCAAGTGAGTGTGGAATAATGATTGTAGCAAAAACCGATAATTTTTTAAAGATCACTCGAAGCCAAATATCAATTTTGAGCTGAGATGTCTTCACTAAAGCTCACGTTTCTTTGTATGGTTGTTGAGTAATCAATTTATAAGTAATCAATCAAATGTCATCAATGCTCAAATAAATTCACTATTTGTAAACTTTGGTTTAAAATTTTCGGAGCCATATCTAGCTTGATTTTTATTTGGTGAGTATAATTTGAGCATTTTTCATAAATCAAGCTGTGTTTCACACTACTTTTTGGGCCCCTTCCTTGGCCAATAAAAAACTTTTTTGTTCATTTTGTTTCCTCAACTTTTTGTAGTGATTACGCTGTTCCGAACATAAAATGCTACTTTCATATGCGACTCGTGTCTCATTACATAACTTTCTGTTGTGTTTGCTAAAGAAACCTCTTTTATCAGTTCATGTTTTAGTGTTTTTTGGTTGGTACAACCTACAATTTTGTTTCTGGTCAACATATCCACAGATTTCCGGTCAAGACATATCGACAGAAAAGCATTGACAGATTTCTGTTTTTATGAACCTTCAAATTACAATTGCTTTGATGCAATTATATATTTAATCATAGTTTTCTGCCCTTGATGGCTGTGGCGTTTTTTTGTTTGTTCATATGCCTCCCGCCTCTCCCTTGTTCCTGACTGTGTTTCGCTTTCACATCTGTATTATACCTACTGAGATACACGCCCCGGGCTAACTGAACCGGGAATGCTAATGAAGTTCATGTGAAAAGAGGACTGAATTGAATTACACCTAAATCGACGCCCCATTCACCATCTAATCACCTCTCATACTGCCCCCGCCCCCAAACAAACCCCCAACACTTTAGTTCAATGTTAAATTAAACCATTCTGAAAACAGCCCAAAATTACTTTTGATTCTCATTTTGCTCCCAGTATTTGCTCCCTTTCTATGTAAAGTCACCTTCCTTTGAAAATTACAACCAAGGTTTATACTTATTTTTGCCCTTATGGGTGCGAAATTCAACCGCAAATCTGTCATTAAATTGAACGGATAAAAGGGGATTATGAGAAAAACTTTGAATTGCATTTAAATGCGGTTTGAATTAGTTGCTTTGGTGCTTTTCTGCAAAGTTCAAAAATCAGTAGATCAACACTTAATGCGTTTAGCGCCTTGAAGTTAAAATTGTCAATGACTGTTGCTTTTTTACCCTGATTGCTGCAATTCTCTTCTCAATTTTTCATTACTTTAACACAACTTGAACTTTTTCTAAGAAACTGACGAAAAAACTGTGCTCGGGGTAGTTGTTTTATCTAAACAAATTTCGACTTTATAAAAACTAGCAATTTTTGACGGACTGTAACACTGTTGTGAAAGGCACTGCTGTCTTGAGCGCAGTTTTAAAAAGATGTTTTACCTGTGATCATTTTTCGTAAAGTTATGGGGGTTTAAAGATTGCCATTTTAAATTATTTTGGATAATAAACGCGCGATAAATGTCGTGCTTTTAACGCGTAAGCGGAGATTTAATCCGTGCTAAAAATTGTTCCAAATTGGCTTGAGACCTGCTGTTTGCTGTATTGTTATTTATTTTTTTAAATACCACTTAGTACATAGCGGGCGGGGGGATGTTTTACAACAAAAAGTTTTAAAAGTTTTTTTTTGTGTTTGATTTATGAAAATTTTATCTTTTTTTTTTCATTATTTAAGAAATCAATAGAAATAAACCGTCGGGGCATTCAGAGCACTGCCCTGATTTGAGCAGTCTTCTTTTCTTTAGTTTACAAATCTGCTATTTTATATTACTGACGCCATACAAATTTGTTGAATCATGTCAAGACAAATAAACATCAAGACAATTTTTTAAACAGTTACCACTCTTTTTAGTTGAGCAAATTGTTAATTTGCTGTTTTGTCACTCCTCTTTTTTATTAAAAAATCATACTAAACATTTTGAAAATTCATTTCATTTCTTAATTTAATTACATTTTACATCTTTTCATTATGTTGTCGCAAAATGTTTTTACATTATTTGCAAGAATCGATTAACACTTTTTCAACATTGCCTTGGGATCATACTTGAGACCATTTCCAGTAAATTCAGTGCCTTCAGGTTTTTGCTTGATATATGAAAAGTGTTGAATGTTCCGACCGCTCTTTAAAAGTCTTTCTTCCATCTTAAAAAGTTTTGGCAAAGAAAGCTGTAATAAAATATGAGCAGTTTGTTTTCTCCGAACAGCCCATATGAAATGATTTAGTGTTGATTTTAATTCATTCAAAGAATTGTTTGAGCAATAAATTTTGCCTCAACTTAATTTAGCCACGCAAAAATATTTTATCTAAAATCTTCGTAGTTACGCTTTCAACATTTTATCTAAATCTTCGTAGCGAGCAAAAAACAATCCAGAACAGAGAGAAAAGATTGGATTCAAAGATTTTTTCTACGTGGTAATTGTATTTTTTGGCATTTTCTATTTTGAGAGATTCAGAATTTTTAAATTTGAGAGATGACGTCAAAAACAATTAGTTCCGTCTGATGAAAAATTTCCAAAACATTTCGGTTTTTTCTTCTACAGTTTTGAGGGGAAGTAGAAAAGAAAACGACGTTTTGTTGTCAAAATCTTCCGAAAAAGCGCAAAACCGGTCTTTAAGTTTATTTTTTCAAACATTCGCCTGCTGCGCAGAAATTTTTTTCTAATATCGGATCTTTTTAGTGCTTTGGGAGAGCTCGAAAATTACCTTTTTTGAGCTAAAAAAGACCGATATAAATTTCGACACCTTTTGATAATAAAGAAAAAGTTTGCTTATATTTGTGAATCCTAAATAGTCCATCTAAATTTTGAAACTGGTAAGCTAAAAAATAAAACTGAAAAACAGATTCAAAAAAGCCCACTTTTTCGGAAAAATGAAAATCCCGTTATATATCATGACAAAAACTTTTCAATCATGGTTTGAACCACAAGTTTTGCAATGTTTCGAGAGTATACGCTCTTATTTTTCATTGCCTCTTTGATTGACTGCTGTTTTCAATCGTTTGACTGTCATTGTTTGACTGGCTGTTTGCAATTACCCTTATCGCACCTGTTATTGTATCTCATTTTGATATCCTTTGCAAAAATGGTACTAAACATAGTTATTATCCGCTCGTCTATTTTTATTTCCCCAAGCCATCTTAAAACTCGTCGCGTAATTTTCACCGTTTTCTTTTATCCTTTAATTAGTAGTTCAGCTTACTACTAATTGTCGTCTGCTACGAATAGTGGCTGGGTGCGAATTGTCGGTTTGTATAAATTCTACGATTTATCATATGCACTAAATCGTCGCACGATATTTCGCAAGTGAACTATATTTCGCAAGTGTACCAAAATATAATTTTTTTTACTTGTGCGATTGCCAATTTTTTTGCTTGTGCACCACCAATGTTTTGCAAGTGCGCCAAAAAAAAATACATTTGGACTTCGGTAAAATTCTTTTGAAACCTTTTTTCATATTGCATATTCCCTCACCTAAAATGCAGAAAATATCTTTGAATGTAGTTTAAAAAAATCATTCGTTCCCTTTCACTGACATTTTTTAAAAAGTGTAACTTGCTAGAACTTCATTGTTTTCCCAAATCAACTGGCTACTATTGTTAAAATAAGGTTTCTTTTGCACTTAGGACAAAACTATTTCAGAGATTAGGTTTTTCTAAAAGGAATCTTTAAAACTAACATTCTGCGCGCTATTTCAAATTACGCCAATTATGAGAAATATTTCAAAATATATGCCTTTATTTTTAAGAGAAGGGTGCTTTGAATAAAAAGGGCAGATTAAAATAGGGCGCCCACGAAATTATCGTTATAGATTAAAGTAGAACCAAATTTAGATTTAGTGGTGTTCGAGGTATTCGCGATCCCACCCTTGATTGAACAGGGCGGTTCGACTAAATTCTGAGAAACAGATGACACAGTTTAGCTAAACCAGCGGCTAATTAAATGTTAGACTTCAAAGGCGCTTCAGATTAATGTCCCAACCAGAAGCACTTCCCACCTGTGCCTCGTTGGAAGACTCTTTAAAAGGCATGTTTTTAATCTTACGTCTCAATCTCAGCCAACCCGCCCTGTAAGCAACTAGTGTCTAGATATGATATATATTTTATAATATGTCATAAACTGCAGTTGAACTCCGCCAATAAATTGTGTACTTAAGAATTGACTTAGCGCTCGATCACTTTTCCTTTTCCGCCCCGTTAATTTAAGTTGCTCTGTTGGAAATTTTTGCTATTCCAAATGACACCATCTGCAAAACATTTTACGCACCGTGGTCACAAAATCAACCCGTCCTTTGCCCAATTTTACCCAAACAGCTGGTCTGTTTTTGACAGAATTACTATATACTTTGTCGTTAAGTATGTCGTTAAGTATTAATAAGCATACCATGACATACCGCCTGTTGGAAAAATTGTTGACCTAATTTCTTCAGCAAGGTTACTTTTGGCACAGTTCATGCCCAGCAGCCGGGCTATTAAGTTGTGTTGATTTTGTTCAAATTGGCTGGAAGACTTATGGGGAAAACGGTCTGGTTCGGACAAATGTCCACAGAAGTGGATCTAATTTGAAATATTGCTCTGCTGTCAGCTTAGCCTAATGGTGAGATAGCCTAGTGCATAAGGCATCAAAGGATTATCACGACAATGTTACAACCATTTACTAGATCTTTGTTTTCTTTCATCTGATTTATTTCACAATTTGGTGGTTTTTCGGTGACAGTTATGGTCGTTTTATGGGTCAAATAAAATTGGGTTGGAAAATTCAATTTAGAAGACAGCGTTTGTAGCGGGATCAAGTTAATGACGTTGTTTGGCCGTAATTTATGCCCTTCATACAGATAGTAGTGGTGTCCCGCTCTGTTAAGACTGCAGCCGCTTGTGGGTTCCCAACCCTCGCACCGAATTATTATGATTGCTTCCTTTATTGAAATCCTTCTCTTTCTCTTCTCTTTTCCTCTCGCTCTCCATTTCTATCCTTGCCTTGTCCCCCTTTTCTTAAAACACATACTGTTCATTTCTTGACTTTAGTTCTAATTTCATAATTGTACGACTTAATTAAATAACTGCATTTGATGTCAAAGCTCTAAAAAAATTCTTCAAAAACTATAAAACTATCATCATATTTATTAAAAAAAAGATTTTTTTTTGTTTTGATTCAAATTGTTGCAACTTGTAAAGGCTTCAAAAGGAAGTTGTAGTTTATAAACAGAATACTGAGAGGTGATTTAAATTCAGCAGAGCAAATTGATTAATATTGTTGGTTAATATTGTTCAAAGTCCAAGATACGTTTTTTTGTTGTTTACTTTGGGAATTTTTAGCCCTTGGGAATTTTAAAGGTCACAGAAACAATCGACCATGAAAATATTTTTCATTTTTCAGTTCCTTTGCCAATTTTTTGTAGTTGCTATTTGAGTTATCTGTGACATTATTTTGCATTGTTGAATCTGTTTTCAGCCAAAAAATACTAACAGAAAAATCTGGCCTGTCACGGAGTGTGAACCTACAGACTTATAACCACTATATACGCACTGTTGCAACACTATTCTAAATTTGGGTCTAATTTTTCCAGCATTTCACTTTTTTACACAATTTAATTGCGGAAGTTGAAAAAAATATCAGTTTATATACTCTGGAACAAACGAGCTATAATTTTTCCATTGGTTATAGCTCTTCGGATGAATGGGCTTTAGGCAAACTTAACAAACGTTTGCAATCTGTTCTCGACGCCAACTTTAAAGTTTATCTGACTATACCAATGTGAACATTAGCTGCCACAAACACATTTGCTAATTTCCGACGCATTACTTAGCCTTGCATCTTCCTTCTGCGAAAAATTCGTCATTAACATCAATACTTTCATTTTGAACAATTTTAAAATTGTTCAAACATATTTCAAATTTTGAATACAACAATTTACTAGAAAAAAATCATTTTTCTGTTATTTTTGCTTTTTCTACATCAATTGAGCAACGGCAGAAAAAATCCTTATTGAAATATCAATCGAATATTGAATTTTTTCTAAAACTTTCCCAACAATTTCAATAAACAATTTCCAGTCTTGTTAGTTTCACTAAACTTTGTTGATTTGTCAGAGGAAACTTGGAAGATTTGTTTTTATAATGGTTCTGATTTATGACAAATTTATATAAAAGTCTGGTTTTTTGCTACTTGAATTAAGCTTGTGTCGGAATTTTTGAAAATGACGTTGTATTGGCCATTAATTCCACTGATCTAAGCATCGGATATTAATTATTTTTGTGAGGTATTTCTTCTGGTTTTTTTTTCCTTTTGCTCTCTATATTAAATTACAAAATATTTACAATCATTTTTGTTTTTAAGTTATTTTTAAATCCTTTTTTTCATTTTTTGCAAAATTTTAATTTTGTTCAAAATTAAGCGCTGAAAATATGCGACGATATACGTTCTTAGATTGTTTTTGCTTTTTACCTAAGTCTCTGCTTGATGGCATGATACAGCTCAGATTTCTTTAAATGAAGCAAAATTATTAAGCTCCCGACTCATCTGGAGAGAGAAATGTAAATTTTCAAAAGTAGTTGTACACTTTATTTTTATCTCATAAAAGTTAAATTGAACACGCCTAGAAAAAAAAACATTTAAATTCATTAAAATATTTCCTGAATGCTAATGCCAAAGTATTTGATGACCAATTTCTTAAATAATAGAAACTCCAATTCTGAGGTCTTTTCTGTTAAACGGCCCAAAACTGAAATTTTTCATATTTCGAAAATTGGATCATAATGCTCTTATTTGATTGGTTTAAATTATCTCCAGCGGAAGAAATATCACAGGTGGGCATTCTTTGCGCGCTTTGCCTTTTCGTGGTGATAATCGAATCTAAATATTGTATAGTGTCCTATCATCTGTTGGCAAGCTCTCAACACGTTGGCGCGACTGTAGTGGTCTTTTTTCTGATGTAATTATGTCTGAAGTAATTTTGGCCTCAATGAAGATTGGTTTTAGGCATGGCATTTGGTTGGCTGAATACTAAATAAACTGGAAGAAATAAATTAATTTTTGCTGCAGAAAATTTTACTTTTAGCAAAGCAAGTCAGCAGAAAAAAAAATTATCTATTGATACTTTTCATGTGGTTTTAAGAAAAAAAATACACTTTAAGCTCCGGATTTTACTCAGAATTGATGTTGCTTCTTAATCACAAAAAAAATATGGAAATAAGTCTAAAGGAGCATTTGCTATGTAATTTGTGGAATTTTTGTTCGGGTAGGGGGCAAAATTTGTCTCGTCCTTCTGCATTTTTTTTGGGTTGAACAGTTTTGTACAGTCATTTTGGGTTGGAATGTGTATAAACTGCAAAAACAGCAACTATAAAGGAAATTTGCTAATTTTTTTATATTCTTCAGTCTTTGTCCGTCATAATTAAGATCAGGTGTCTTATCCCATTGACGTTTCTCATTAAAAGACAATTTTGTCGCCCTAGAAGAAAACCACCGCTTTCACTGTGGGAAAATTTACTTTTTTTCCAGACTTTGTTTTTTTTTTGTTCACAATCTGTGGTTTGTTCAAATATAAATGTCTGAAATAAATAGAAAAATTTGTTTGTTTTTGTCAATATCGTTTCTTGTTCTTCTATTCTTGTATTAATTATTTTCTGATATCTTACCTACGTTACGGGACTTTCACTTTTTTTAACATGTTTGGCCAAAATTGAAAGAAAGGAGTTCAATTTTTCCGACGTAAGCTTCTGTATAAGGGTAGCACAGAAAAGGGTAAATTTAATTGTTGTTGTTGTAAAATTCTAAACTCATTACTTGTTCAAAATTGATATTCACGATGGGTGGTATGTAAAGACTAATCACGTATACGCCAAACTTCCACCAGAATCAATTCTTTTTTGTTTTTATTCCTTCGCCCAGAATACACATGATGGTATAAAAACCAATACCATCTCATAGAAAGAATTGCCACTGGGCTGAATCGGAGTATTTATAACCCTAACAACGTCACATGTCTTCTTTTCCCCCATCACTTAAACCAACACTACCAAATCCACAGCCAGCCCCCACCCCCACTACCTACACTCCCCGAATTTTCCCCTATCCCATTTTTTCATCGACCATAAACCTGCTGCTCTGTCATATTACTCATATTACAGTCCTACTTTTTCTAATTTCCAATTTCGCTCCGGACAATTTAGCCCTACATGTATTACGTCCAGTAACGTTTGTATTTTCGTTTTTCGATTCTTTTGCCCCTTGCTCTGTGTCATAAAACCTATGTCTTTATTTTGAAGCTATTTGCCGTGCATTTTGTTTGCAGCTGGTCTTAATTTTTTACCGCCATCTCTTTGCTAGTTTGATCATTACTTCTGCTTCAGTTGCATAAAATAGATCTTTCAAAATTCAACTTGTTTCGATTAAAATTTCATCTTTAATGTTTTGAATTGATATCAGAACACTAGACAGCACACTGCAAAAGTCGAGTGCTAATTTTTCAGACGCCACGGATCGATGTAATTTTTTATACTTGAGGGAATTGAAATTATATACAAGGAAGTTAATTCTAACTTCGAGTTACATTCTTGGATTGCATAAAAAAGTGTCTCATCGAAACGGAAAACTGTTATTTGAGCTTAGACTTCTAGTGATCAATTACTTTTCGAAATTAGAGCCTTCAAAACATCAACTTAGTTTTACATTTTTGACTCGGGTAGCTTCCTGTATTGATAAAAATTCATGAGCTGGTCTCAAGAATCAAATCGATTGTTAATGCTTGTTGAACAGGTCTTGTTAGTGTAATATAATCTCGAGCTAGGCCAGTCAATTCATTCTTTGAACTGGTTTCGCTTTTTCCTTAGTTTCTAGTCCGATTGGGCATTTTGGGAATTATTTAGCTGCTTTGGGTTGTGTTTCGCAGTGGTGTTGTGTTACCCTGAAAGAGCATTTTTCATTTGGATCTCCCCCTCAAATTGAAAAGTTAATCCCCTATTATAAATTAAAGCTAGTGAATAATAATTCAGTGCCACAGCAGTTATTTCTTTAACTGACTTGTACAGCTTTAGCCATTGCAATTGTTGCACAGTTTTTTGGGCACCAAAATTCAATTATGTTTTCTTTCACCTTTATTCTCTATCAAGTTTTTCAATGTACCAAGTCAAATTGACGCAATTTAATGCTGCTTATATTCACATTTTCAGTATTTATCACTTTTTTTTTTAAAAAAACTGAATTTGTATTTTTTGAAAAACGATCCTTAATTTTTCAAAAAAATTCAAAAATTAAGAAAAAACAGAATACAAACAATTAATAATTTTATAGAAGTTATGATGGAAATTTTGAAACAAAAATATTTCAAACACCTTAGGGGCAGTCGGATCATTCAGACGTTCGCTCTGATACAAGCATTCTTGTTAATTTATAGATTCTACCTAAAATCTACCATTAGATTTGATTATTTATGCTCTGAAAGAAGAAGGCAGCCTTTCCTGAACACATGGCACAATTAAAAAACTCAATCATGTATTTCAAACCCTAAATGTGACAAAACTATTCCTCAGTGGCTTGTTAAAATGGTTGATGTTAGGCTTCAGTTATTTGAACGTAAGTTTAGAAGTATGTAAGTCGACTTCCACGGCAAACTTCTTAAATAAGTAATCCAATTTTATACCCTAAAATAGCTCTGAAAGTGCCCTGCGATAAAGCGTCTTCGATTTTCCAACGATTAGTTATCAGTTCCGTGAACTTCCCTGATTGTAAAGAATTACTTTAAAATTAAGCCGTTGACAGCTCCTGAAAGTCCTAGAAATTACTTCGTCTATTCAGTTTGAATTAAAATTAGTTCAAAAGTTCAAATTGAGTTTGAATTAAAATTAATTCCGTTAAATAAGCAAATTAAATACTCGTTTTTTTTCGGACTCTTTGTTCAATTAAAAAAAGGGGTAATGAAAGAAAAATTAATTTTTATACAACAAAAATCAGATGAAGCCACAGAGAATTGTTTTAACCGCTTCATCTTTGTTTAATTTTATTTTTTTTAGACACAATTTGTTTACTTTTTTTTCATACTGTTGAAGTGCTATTTTTCGTCAAACAACAGTACTAGCTACTTTTTAAAAAGATGTTTTTTGCTCCCAAGATTCCAAAGCAGACTTCTATTTTGTTTTTTTAAGAGTACTTTTTTCTGAAGAACAGTTGTATATCATTTAAATAAAAGTAAACATTGGTGTACATTTTGGAGCTGCTTTTGTTTCCAATGAGCCATTTTGTCTTAGTTCTCGTTCACCGGATGGGAATAAAAGGGATAAAATTCGTTTAGAAAGCTATCTATTCTTTGTAAATTGAGAAGACCTGCTCAAAACAGATTTCCGATTTTAAGTACTTCTATTATTGATAATGCTTGTAATTTCCTTTTTTTCTGGCGGATTAAGAAAATCTTCTAGGCTTTATAGCATTGTATTTATCTTGGTATCATTTTTTAAAAAATTTTCCTATTGGTAAAAAAACCGAGCGTCAAAAGCTACCAAGAATTATTTGGTATGGTTATTTTGCACTGAAATTTGTCTTTGCTTATATACTTTGCCACGCAAAACCACCTACCACAAATAATCATCGGACTGGGTTGAATGATATATCATATTAAAGCCCTTTTAGTCGTGATTTGAACGACATTTAAAAAATTTTCGAAAAATTTTTTCTCAGTGTTGAGAAAAACCGGCTTGAAACTTTTGATTTTTCGTTTTAATTCGAGCAAATAAAGCAAGCGAGCATGCTTACAACAGCTGAGTTAGGAGAAATTCAAAATTTAAACCCTAAAATTTTAACTATAAGCAAGTAAAATTAAGTTTTGGAGTTTTGTAGCTCCATTCTGAAAACTTCACAAAAAATTGGAAACTTTTCTGCAAAAAAAAATTGAAAAAAAAATTTAAATCTTTTGAACTTTTTTGTTTTGTTTTTCTAGTCATTTTTCTAAAAAAAGGTTTGTGTCTCATTTGCCTGTATTACTATGAATGTCAAATATGCCTAAATATAGTTTTACATCAGACTTTTTATCACCACACGCAGAAAAACTAATTCGAAAAAAAGCTTTATCTTGTAGTTTTTTAAACAATATGGTCAAAACATTCTGTGCTATTTGCACAGTAACTGGCTATTCTTGTTTCTTTTTTAATATTAGCGATTCGCTTAAAAATCTGAACAAAATGGTTGTTTTTTGGGCTTTTTAAACGTTTTTGTTCAGATTTGTTTTTGCAAAAGGACACTGGTGAGAGTAAAACCTTCGTATTTGAAATTTTATCAATTTCTTTTTCCGAACAAAAAGTACATAGGTTAACTTGAAAGTTTTAGAAAAAACTACCTACTAAAAACTTCTCAGCGGCGTTTTAATCGCTATAAATACTTTCTAGGCTCGATCAAGTTGACGCATTTTCTTTGATAATTTTTTTTTACAGTTTAATTAAAGCGCATCCAGTCGTGACAATTCAATTTACTTTTTTAAAAACTAAAAATCATTTTTTTCTTGCTACTAAAAACAGCCAAAAATCCAAAAAATTTTTTTTAATTGCATGATATTTTTGCTGCGCAAATAAAACAAAATTTTTTGACCGCACTAACAAGCATTTCTTAAATCAGCAAATATTTTTTCTTGCTGTTGAATTTTTGGCTATTTTTGGCAGCAAAAAAAATTGAATTTGAGTTTAAAAAAACCAGGCTAGTTGGTAATAAAACTTTTCAATTAATCATAAAAAATACTTTAGATTTGAAACATTCCCCTCACGCAAGGTTTTTTCCAAAATATTAAATAGAAGTTAGTTCGAATCTAGTAACGCCTTATATGTGCCTGATAACGCTCGCCCTTGCATTTCGTAGAAACCCTAGTTATTAACTTTGCCTCGATTCAATTTGACCTTCATTATCTTTCAAAGTAATGCAACCCAAAGTCTTTTAGAGTGCTTAGCTCATAGCAGCAATATCTTGCAGATGAATTGTTTTTGAAAATTATGTCAAAAAAGCAATTTTTCTGCTTTTGCTTTAAAAATCGGATGAATAAAACTTAACTTATGTTGAAAAAGCTATACGACTTTAAAAGTCGCAATAAAAATTTCAAATCAAATGCAATAACTAAGATCATAACTCTAGCATAAGTCATGTTCCTAGAATGGAAAACATTTTTGAAAGTTTTTAGGTTTTTTTTTGGTTAGTTTTAAAAATTAAATCCTACATTTGAATCCTACTGACAAAATTGGCTCTCTTCGTGTGTAGAGTTATATAAGCATAAATGTTTGCAATTTAGCAATTATCAGCTGTTAAAGCAGTTTCCAGCTACAAGTTTACTCTTGGCGTCAAATATGATATTTCTTGTTGTCCAAATATGAACGAAACTAACATTACCCTTATTTGACGCTGATTTCATTTACTTCAAAGAAGAAATGGCCTGTTAGCCGAGTTAAGTTGGTTTAGAAAATCGTTTTGAGGACTGTTACCTTTTTTATAATTTCATCAGGCAGTGGTCTAACTTTATGATTTACTTTGATGTGCTGCACCTCCTGATGTTGTTATGGAAGGATTGGTTATGTTGAAATGGGTGATTTTATTATCCAAGGTTAATATATTTTTACAATAATACTACTCTAAGAAATCTAGACATGCTATGACATTTTAGTCATTTTACGATCGGAAAGAGTTGAAAATCTGCTGCGTCAAATGTTTTCGGTCATTTCTGACGTTTAAAATATCGAAATACTTTTTACTGAAATAAAAGTTTCAACTATCTTAAATATCATTTGGTTCACGTTCAGTTCATTTTTGGTGCTTTATCTAACAAAAAATATCTATAATTCATTTAATGTTATAGTAACAATAGTTTTATGGTAATGATTTCTTCTCATTGGGAATGTTATGAGTCATGATTAAAATGATAAATTATCATTGTTTTCAAAATTAGATTTTACACTCAAAAAAGAAACAAACAAAATCAGCTACAATAATAATATCAAAATGTGCTAAATGTTCCAAGCAAGAACAACAAATATGGTATCGTAGTTGGTACAGTTTTAGTGCTTTGCGCCGTTTTAGTTAACATTACATTTTTTTCGTAAATAATTATTGTTTATATTGTATTAGTATGAATTTTTTTCCAGAGGGAGTTTATATAATGTGTGTGTTGTTGTTTAGTTGCCCCGCAGATAATCTCGACTCGGACCGAATGGCGTGTGTTGAAGCACTCGGACGTGACTGTGCCCTGCTACTACCGAGAGGGCTTCCCAACTGACACTGAGGTGCGGTGGGTGTTCGGCAGCAACCCCTCGGGGGGCACGATAGTCAGTCGCAACCAGAACCTCACTTTCAAAGCCCAGGAGTTCGACAGTGGGAAGGAGGGGGAGTACACGTGCATAGTGGAGAATGCAGTCGGACAAGACTTCCTCACCATCAAACTACTAGTCGACTGTGAGTACCTCCCATGCCTCTCATACCATACATGCAGGAGCGGTAGCCCCCTCAGGGGGTTTGATCTCCTGATCTCCCGTCTTTGTTTCTATTTTACGACAGTATTTTGTCGACCAACCCTTAAGTTTTTCGAAACGCGCTTTTGGGGCTATTGCATACTAGTACTACTTATGAGACGTGGGGGTGGGCAAAAAACATGATATTTGGACCATATCTTCCAAAAAACGCCCGAAAACTCTACTTTGGCTGAATTTGTCGTAACCTACTTCCCCCCATCCCCCCTCAGAGACGCAACCCTGCCCACATACAAGATGCAGATGACATACATAAACTCAGCTCAGAAAATGATGATTTTAAATATCCCCGATTAAAGATACGCATGATCCGTCGCTTGAGTGCGTGGCGATATTCCCAGCTTGGAAAAATTTGTCTTTGAAAATGCTTGAACGTCTGGTCTTATGTTGTTTATGTTGGTCATTTCGCTTGCAGATATGCTCCTAAAATGAAAATAAACGAAGGCGAAATCTTAATAATATATCTGGCGTCTGGCATTCAAATGCCTTTAGTTTCAATGTTACTGACATTGTCAAGCCTATCATATACGTATCAATAAAGACATCACCAGTGGCATATACATGTCTCAATGCGAAGACGATAAGGCAGCACAGGCAATGTATTCCGTAAGGGTCCAAGTTGTTTAGGGGAACTACAAGCAAAAACACATTTTCTAGCCTAAATATTTCTCAACCAAAAATTTTTATCAACTTTAATTATAGGTTTCGATTTAGTAATTTGAACTTATAAGCCCCACTTTTTTCTAATCTTTTTTCTTGCGCATCTGAGCAACTTCGTATTTTTCAAGAGGTCTTGAGCGAAATAAGTTTTTGCTAAATAATTATGTCTGTTTTCAATTCAGTAAAATTTTTAGAATTATTTCATTTTAATTTTTCTCTGGCATTTGACGTTGTTTTTTTTCAAGATCATCGAAAACATAAAGAGATTAAAAATCATAACTTGTGCGGAATGGTGGGATAATTTTTTGTTCTTCATTTTTTCTACAAGATTTTATAAGATTTTACTAAACCAGAAGCATTGTGCTCATCGATATATAATAGTCAGAACATTCAGGACTTTGCCCCGATATACGAGCAGTCTTGTTAGAATTTAGATTACCATCAAATGTTTAAAGTGAAGTCTGAAAGTGCATACCAGTTTTGATTCAATATTTTTACAATATAACACCAGCGGATTTAGGGGGGGGGGGGGGCGTTTGCCTAATACCCTCAGTAAATTGACCCCCTGCCGACCCAAAGAGTCCCCCATTTGTACTATTTTAAAATATCCATTTTTGGTGACGGACCCTAAAATTTGTTCTAAAGGCGCCTCCGCGCCAATATATACTAATTTTAAAGTGGGAGCGCGCAACGAAAAAACGCAATTTTTTGGTGAAAATTGTCCTAAAATTGCCTAAAAAAGCTTTTTTTTGGCCTGTTTTTTCAGGTTTTGCCTGCAGCGCAGAAAATTTGGTCAAATTGGGGTCTTGGGGTCTTTATAGTGATTCATGAGAGCTCAGAAAATCAAATTGGTTGACCAAAAAAAGGTCGGCAAAAAGGTCGACATTGTGCTATAGCTAGTCAGCAGCGCAAACTTGTTTATTTTTATCCTAAATTTTCTTCTATCACAGTTTTTTCATTTTTGTCGGATGTTCGAGCAAACTTTCATGTTAAATTCCTTTTTATCACTCTTTTACCTCAACTCAAATTCAATTGTTCAAAGTGATGCAAATACGGTCTCTACCAACGAAAGTTGAAATGGTGTGAAGTATTGATTGACAGTTTGACTGTACATTTCGAAAAAAGATTTCTTAAACAGTTTCGAGAGGGTCGAAAAACTAGTTAGTAATCCTTTTCTCTCAAATTGCGATAATTTTATCGAGAATAGACAATAAGGAAAAATTTATGCGTTTAAAAGAACTTAATGGGATTTACATTAAATTTTCAAACTCGAAAAATATATTTTGAAAAAATTTCAATTTCCTTGTTACGCTTGTAATTGTATAATGATATGTTTATTCGAGATTCAATGATAATTTCTAAAAATGTTTTCTCGGTGTCAAAAAACGGTTTGCACTGTTTCAGACTTGTTTTGTGATCGTTGGCTTTTTTTCGTGATACGCGTTTGATTTGCGTTGAAACGAGGATAGCCGGTTACTGTGCAAGCAGAACAGAATGTTTTGACCATAGTGTTTTTTCTCGATACTGGCACAACTTTTTAGATATTTTTTTAATATATTTTTTTCACGGATGAAAGGGCCTCGATATGATATATCAATCGACCCATTCCCGTAGAAAAAAAACAAAAATAAATAAAACACGCCCAAATACAAAGTTCCTCCCCATTTTTTATAAATGGACTGAACAAAAACCAAAAAATATTTGATATATTTAATCCAAACAAAACCTAATTTTTTGTGCTCAATATTAGTCATGTTTTACTCGTACCTTTTGAGGCAAAATACGGTCTCCAGTTTCCATTATTTGGTTTTTGTCATATTTTGGAGACTCTTTTTCCAAAACAAAAATTATTGGTCAAACCAAATTTGTTCAAAGGAACTAAGCCTAAATATAACTTGAATTTCTCATTTTGATAAAATGATGGGCTTCAAAATAGGATTAATTTTTTTGCGTTTTTCTGCAGAAGCAAAGGCAATTAGTTTTCTTGAAATAAGTACGATTAAATGTAAATCAAACAAGAAAATTTTTCTTTAATAACGTGATTGTTTGTTATCAATAAAAGCGCTAATTCAAAATTTGATTTTTTGATATCAATAAAAATGTCTGGAGTGATAGCCAAAAAATTTCTCAATTGGTAAATGTTTTTCTGAGCGTTTTGACTGACAAGAAAAAGTTATATTGATTTTTTTTTCAATAAACTCCTAATTAGTGCCGCTGAACTTTTATTAGGACCGCCAAGTGGTACAATTTTTGAACGGCATTTTGTTGGATTTTTTTGCTGGTGGTATAGCACTCAAATAGTGTGCGTTTTAACCCCAAATTCGTATTTTATAACGAATTTATGACCTGTCAAATAAGTTTATAAAAGCAGATTTCTTGGGATCAAACCAAATCTAAACACCGTGAACAAGTTATGGTCATTCTTGAGGCTCATTTAAATGACAAACATCCCTGAAATTTGACGCCCCGAAAGGTAAAAGAACCGCCCGAAACAATTCTACAAAACAGTTGCATACATAAACCTTAATCTTGTTCACCCTTAGGATTTAAGCATGGTGACATTTTGGTCAGTCCAAAACCCTCTGGCCTGTTTGTATTTAATTAAAAACACACCTCGAAAAATAAACGGAATATTACGGTAACTTTATCACTATTTCGCCCAGCCTACAAAGTGAAACATTTTGTGACATAGTCCTAATAAATTGTCGCCCGGCTGAGCAATAATTCTTTTGGTTTGTGATTCGTTTTTGTCAATCTAACAATATTGCTTGTTGAACCAGTGTCAAACCAGATAAACCAGATGTTAACACCATTTACTGCCTGGATTTACTTGAGTTTTGATCTTAACTTACTCTTGTCTAACCTCACTCACATAGCTAGATGGTGTAAAGTGATTTATGGAATCATTTTATGAAGTCACACTTTGAAGCGGGTTGCATAATATCTCCCTTTTAGCCCCTTTATTGCCGGATTCTTACCTTCAATTTGAATTTTGCAATTTAAGGGTCTCTAAATTTGAAATTTTTGCTTGCTCTTAGCTTTTATATAACCTAATAAACCTAATTATTGTTTGTTTCGCTTATTTGAGATGTATTATTTTCATCTGGCTCCAATTATTTTTTAAGAATCAGTTATACTATGGGCTTATATCATAAGAAGACGACTCGTTGAATAGGCATCGCATGTAATTTTTGTTTTTGTTGTTTTGTCTTCGCGTTTTTCAAATTGACTTTTAGGTTTGAAAATGAAATTAAATCGAATGAAATATGGTGGAAAAATTGAATCGAAAGCAGGATGGGTCGAGAGCCAAGTTTAGTTTGGAATTAATGTAGCCACAAGACTGGTGCTGCAATAAACTAATTATTTCTGCCATCAAGCGCCCCAAACATTCTAGTCCCTTGAGACGCCAAGGAAAGGAGAACAGATTTAAAAGCACCCTGAGTGCATCAAACTCAGAGAAGGGAGAGACAAAATGGGTAGCGGGGAGAGAGAATGAAGGGAGAGAGAGGGTCTTGGGAGAAGATTTAAGGGAGGTATGAAAGGGACTGGGAATTAGGCGGAGGGAGAGGCGGTGAGATGGTAAGCTTATTTGCATAGGGTGCACTTTAGACATGAATTATTAATTTTATAAATGCAACTCTTTAACCAGCCATTGCAGACCTCATTAATACCACCTGAATTGTCAACAATACTGCACATTAGCGAAGAAACAAACAACAAAAACAGCCAAAAAACAACCCTGACACAACTAAAGACATAAAAACAGAAATTGATAACAACAGCGCAAATCTCTTTTCATTTACTGACAAATACCATTGAATTTCTTATTCGAATCGCGTTAATTTTTTATAACTCCGAATGTTTATTAATTTTTTATAAATATTTCCTAACGCCCCAAATGAAGCCTGTGCTTGAGAAATTACCTAAAGTTATCGTTTCAAAGCAAAACTCCGCGGCCCCAAAAGTCAAACCGGACTCGACAAAAATAAACAAAGACGATTACATCTATTACTCAAATTCGATTTCTTCTGATAATTTCAAAAAAATAGTGCTCTCAAACACTATAATGAAACCTGTTTTCGAAGAGTTAGACGAGGACAATTCCCATGATTATAAATTATGGCCATATTCTCGTAAGTTCTAAATGTTTACTTAAAACAAAAAAAAAGGCTGTATGCGCTTTTCTATAAAAACATTTTTGTCCTAAACTTTAAAAAATGGACTACTTATGGCAATTTTTACGCTGAACTGTGCATATTTAGACGATTGTCTGGAAAAAATACGGAATAATTGTAGTCGATGTTTTTTCTTTGCATTTTTCAACTTTTTTTTCAACAAAATTTTCACACTATCTCAAAAAATTGATATTTGTAGTTCAAAACTAATATTCGTACAAACTGATATTCGTTGTTCAAGATTGGTCAACTTGGGATAATTCTGGTTGATTTACTGCGTTCTATAAACGCGTAAGCGGCAATAATCTGGCTCAGGAATCAATTATTGAGTTACAGCAAAAAAAACCTAGTTGACAAATAATTAACTCTGAAATGTATCATTTTGCACTTAACATAGCGCGTTACAAATATTTTGAGCTTTTAAAATTTCGAACATTTTTTATGAACAACCCATACTTATATAACCAAACTCGCAAAGCCGCATAGTTATTGATTAGGAAAAAAAATTCATATAACATTTTGCAAAACAAAACGCGAAGTCTTGAATATTTTCAGTCTTTCGACTCATCCCCTCACGTATAACGTCAAGTCAGTGTCCAGAAACACATGAATTAAATCAAAAAGCATTGCTCAATTAAATTTGCATGGAGATCTGACTCGGATTAATTCCCCGCACACGCTAATAGAATACCTGGAAAATAGCGCGCAATAATCATCTGAAGTTGGCCATTTGTAAACTATAATTTTAAAAATTTAATCGCAGGCGAAACGAATTTTTATTTTCAACTGAAATTTTCTATATAATTCAGTGGGTAAAAAAAATTTCAAAAACAGCTTTTTTTAAGGTTAAAAGTTACCTGGAAAATTTGTGGATGTGTAGTCAAGTTTGTTTTAGAATATGCTAACCTATAGTAAGTTTTTGAAAATAGTTTCGTTAGTCGATTTGTTTTTCGGAAATTTTTACTGTTACAGAATATGTCAAGCGAAAAGCATGACCTTATAAACTTAGCTTCTCAAAACTTGGCTGCAGTTCGAAAATTTTAAATGAATGTTTTCAGCAAATAATAAATTATAACACTGATATAGCTTTTTACTTTTTTAATAGCACCAAACATTCCAACCATGCATAGTTGTATAACAAAAACTGAAAATGATAGAAAATTAACAGTTTTAGAAATGAGTTTTGTTTTTTGCGGCTTGATTTTTGGTTTAATTTTTAACTTTTTTGTTAAAAAAGAAGACAAACGTCTCTAACAAAAGAAAAGTGTAAATTTCGACCTTCTTTTGAAAGTGGTTTTCATAATGCAAATTTCCCAGCGGAGTAAAAGCTTTACTTATTGACCTCGTTTTCTTTAACTGAGTGAAACCTATCAAAAAATGTCAATCATAATTTGTTTTCAAATTTGGAGAGCTTTTAGTCCATAAATTTTTTTCTTTAAAATTTGAAAGTTACGGTTTCACTAAAAACAAGTCAAGTTTATTTTCTGTTTCTTTGTTAAAAGTTAGGCTCATTCATCTCCTTTCGCTAAAAATTGGGGCCTTCGCAGCCCCCTTTTGAAAAATTGGTCTCGAAAAAATTGGCTTCAATCCAATAACGCAAAATTGGTGACCAAGATTGAAATTCAAAATTCAGCCCATTTTTTTTTAAAATGGGCTTCTTCAGCAACCCCATGGATAAGACGAGACCAAAAAATTTTGACATGGGTTATGTTCAATTTAATTTTCATAGTTGTCCCGACCATTTGAAAAATGAGGAGGAACTTTGTTTTCGGCTGTGTTTAAGGTTTTTTTCTTTTTTTTTCCACGCAAAAGCAGCAACCGCAAATAATCATCGAATTGAAGTGAGTGTATATCATAAAAAGGCCTTTACAGTCATAAATGGAACGACATTAAAAATTTTTTGAAAAACTTGTCCCAACCTCGAGAAAAGCCAGTTTGAATTTTTTGGTTTTTGTCTTAATTCCAGCAAAATAGCGAGGGAGCAAGATTACAATAACTTATTTTAGTGGCTTAAAAGCTTACAATAGCCTAATTTAAAACGTAAAAATTTAGTTTTAATTGAGTAACATTAGTTTTTTTGAGCATTTTAGCGCGTTTTCGAAATCAAAAACTTTAAAACTTTCTAGTCGTTTTTCTAGTCTTTTTCTATAAAATAATATTTTTCCATTTGCTTATTTCACTATGACTACAAACATGTCAAATCTCTAGCTTCTCCTTCAGGTCCTTTTTTATCACACCACGCCAAAAAAAACTACACCAATTTGAAAAAAAAAAAACTTTTTTGTATTTTTTAAGACAATGATCGGAACTTTCTGTGCTACTTGCACAGTAACCAGCTATCTTTGTTTTGATTTGTTTCTGTTTGTTTCAGACGCACCCATAGTGACTCTTGACCAAAGTCAAGTGAACGTAGTGGAAGGGGAGAGAATGAGTCTTGTCTGCAGAGTATCCGCCCAACCGGAGGCCACAATCCAGTGGACTCTGAAGGGATCCAGTGCCAACATGGAGTTCCAGTCCTTCAAGGACAAGCCGAGTCTGGTGATCTCCAATGTGGAGCAGTACCATTCTGGGAAGATATCGTGCATTGCCACCAACAAGTATGGAAGCACGGAGGCCCACGCCCAAGTCACTGTGCAATGTAAGTAGAGCTAACCGCCGGACCCCACTATATTTTGATTAAAACTAACAATATATCTGAAGATAACTTGCTTTTATTTCAGTTTTAAATTACTTTAAATTCGAGGCTCAAGCATCAAAGTTAAGATGGAAACTACGAATCAACCAAGAAAATCAATGAAATCTAAAAAATTATGTATACATTTCCAAACTTTCAGAAGCATTTTATAACAGTTTTCCTTTGAGAAAAGATTTAATTTTTGAATTACCATTTCCTGTCTCTTTGAGTTTCTATTTTCTACCTAGTAATTTGATATGTGTCTTGACAGATCCCCCTAGCATCAACCTGAAGATAGAACCCACTCGGTCCACCAACGACTACCGGGAGGGGGAGAGGATCCAGTTCAAGTGCATAGTAGACAGTGTGCCCCCACCCAAACTCATAGAAGTGTCCCGAGTAGACCACTCCCCTTTCACACACAATGGTGAGCAGTCGTATCCATTGTTTATAACATTTGAAACAAAGTTACTAACTATCAGTTATGAAAACAGAACTAAAAACGGATAAAAATAGAATGTGTTAGTAGTCGAGTCTAACTCTTGAATCTTTTTCAATTGAATTTGAGTTTAAGTTGATTCCCATTGAAAGACTAGGTGTTACGTAACATAACCTGAAACCATAGAAAATTGCTACTTCACTAACACTTTTATTGAAAAAAGCGCGTATTATTTTATGAACCATCACTATAGACTGGATAAAACTCAGTTCGTGAAACAAAATCTGATAAAACTGTTTACGGCGATGTTTCATTCCACTAACTATAAATTATTAAAAACATCAAAGGTGTTTATGAAATAATCATGTTTTTCTTCTATATCTTTCTCCAAAACCAGTCTCGAAATTGATAGTCTTCAATTAATACTGCATGAAGTTGGGTTCATTACAGATTAATTTTCTGATGTCAACCTAGACAACCGGTTTTTGTAAAAAAAGCTTCGCTTCTTGTAGCACGGATTTGAAAATGTCGAGCTTTTTTTCAGTTAGTTTCAGTTATCTATCCGAAAAAATTCTAATCATCGAGTAATTTGAATTACTGATGGTGACACCATCTTTATTTGTCCAATTTCACTTATCAAATTATCAAGTGAGGCAAAAACATTTAAAAAATAGCAAAAGAAAACAGAATATGGTGTCGAAACATTTAGGAGATGGTAAAAAGATTCGTGATATCATATAGGAATGCTAATGTTTTTTCAATGACCTGTTTTTTCAAAAATATAGTCAAACAAAGGTTTTTATAATGTCCTGGTGGTGCTCGAAAAATCGATTTGGTCGACTTATTAAAAAATATTGACAAAATTTCAAAAACTTTTTGAAAATCCCCTCACTTCAAGAACATCCTAGAACTGCCCCTGAAATGGCGTGCTTGACTTTTGGTTTCCATTATTTGATCATGTTTTCTCTACTTGGTTTAGTTTCCTCAAAAACTGCGTCAATAATCTGAAAATGAAAAAGCCTTTCATTTCTTAAATTAGAAAACAAATGTCAAAAAAAAATGTTTTTTTTTTGTCGGTTTCCTTCAGTTCATGAATATTTTCTAACTGTTTGATGGCTGTTTTTAAATGCCAATGAATGTAGTGGAAGTCGGGTTGATTTATCATTTATCAATAAACGTTGGGAAGTCACTGATATAGTTTTTACAGAAAAAGTCGTAAAATTTGTTCTCCTCAAATTTTATTTTTTTCCGAACAGATTTTGGATTCTTTTTTTAAAAGTTAAATCATTAAAAAAAGGCAAATGCCACTCTATAATTACAAAACTAAAATGGCTTGAAAAAACGTGAACGATTTCTAGTTTCCGAAGTGGATAGTTTTTAGACTTCATACGGGAATATCAAAAATTTCTTTAATAATCTAGTTTTCTGAATTTTGTTAAATTCTTTATTCCGATTGATTTAAAATCCGATTGGAAACTAAATGACATCCTCCTCCTTACCAACTTTTCCGGTGAAGGATGACAACTTGTTGCAAAAAAAATTTAGTTTTTCTGGAATAAATTTTGATAACTTTTGGTTACAAGGATAGCCGGTTTCTCTGTGAGTAGCACAAAACCGACCACTCCGACCACCTTCTCAGAAAAAAATTTCCTACAAATTAATGTTTTTTTTTTCTTATGCGTCGTGTGATGATAGAACTGTACGAATGCTTAGAAATTTAGTAAATCAGGAGCATAAATTACTACAATTCTCTTCAAAAGTTAAATAAACAAATTGAAATTTATAAAAAAAATTATTCTATAAAAAAATAATTTTCATTTTTATGAATATTAAAAATTTTTGATAACCAATATAATTATTTTTTGCGCCAAATATTTTTTAAAATTTTATATTTTTTTCTCGTCAAAAATACTAAATCAAGTTTTTTTAGCCTAAATTGCTAATGTTTATATATAAAGATCGTTACGAAATTTCACTAAAACTCAAAAGTTGTAAACCAGTTTTCTCAACACTGGAACAACTTATTGAAGACTTTTTAAAGTCGTTCGAATCACGATCCAAAGGACTCTGATATGATTTATCAATGGACCCAACCCAATGACTATTTGTGGTACCTGATTTTGGATGGAAAACAAAAAAAGAGAAAAAATTTTAAACACACCAGAATCAAAATTCCTCCCCGTTTTCAATGGTCAGAACAAAAATGGCGAGACCGATGTTTCATAATAGCTTTGAAAAGGAAGTAACCATCACATTTGTTCTCGATCTTTTATTAATTTTCCTTTTATTACCTCTATTAACGATCATTCACTCTATAAGAAATGAATTTATCCAAATGTCAAGCATTACAAATACAATTGCTGAACCTAGCAAGGAGTTTTGCCCAATTTTGTCACAGTTGAAGAGGGTTGTTAACAAGATTCGTAAAGAGTAGGAGGATCTCTTTAACTATTTCCCCCTTTGGTATATAAAAATGAAATGCCACCCTAATATAAAGAAATACTTCAACGGTTAAGCATATGCGAATTTGTACTTAGTAGTGAAAACCCCTGCAAAAGGGAAAGGTATAGTTTAAGAGATCCCAGTACGAACCAAACCATCAAACGTTGTCCCGTTTAATTTCATTAACAGATGTAGTGTGATTGAAATGTCATTTTCGTTCATGTAATTCCGATTTCAGTCATTCTGCCCTATACTAACACGAACAAGAGTTACTTCGCGAGCGGTGAGTGAATGCGAGAATGCAAAGATATCAATGTATTACTGCAACTCATAAATGGCCATGTTTTATGAATGTCTTGTTCATTACTGTCATCTGACCTCCACAACTCGAAGTTCACACTTTAACCCCCAAGTTAAATTTCCATTTGAAAAAATCTATCGCTCAAAGTCACTTCTTTTGAAACAGATTTGTTCATAATAGCGCTTTTCTTTTGAAAAAATTTCATTCAAGTAATTTTGAAACATCAAACCTCGTTTAAAATTCAGGGGAAATGGAAACAGAGCGATAGGTCGTTTTCATATTCTCTGACGATTATGTCCTTGTATATCACTGGTACCGGTTCCATAACTGAAATCAACACTATAATTTAGCCCCAAAACATTAATTCATTATATTTAATTGTATATTGGGTTATTGGAGATGAAAAACTGGGATCATAAAAAATTTCATATCAAGTTTTCTAGTCATCTAAATGATCTCAACTGGATAATACATGATGTAATCTTTTTTTCTTCAATTTAACGCAATTGTTTCGGACTTGCAATTACAACCAGTTCCCAAGAAAGTTGTTTATGTGCACTATATTTCTTATTTAGATTTAGAAAATCCGAGTTTGAATCTTTTCTATTTTAAAAATGTTTTCATAAACAAAGAAGAGCTGCTTTTTTGATCCTACTACTACATTTAGAGAATAAGATCTAGAAAAAAAGAGGTTCTTTTTTATGATCTAATATTCTCTTTATCTGATAGCCCTTTTATGATCTAAATCCTCCATTTTTGATCTAATAGCATTAAGGCTTTGCCGAAATAGACTGCACGTAAAGGGCGCATTAATTTTTTGGCGTCTCAAACCTGAAGCCTTTCAATAAGGACATTTTTGTGACCTAGTTCAATTCGGAGCCATCTTATTTTTCATTTTTGTAAACATTCATTAAGGACAATTGTTGCACAAACTTTCTGTACTACTTGCACAGCACCCAAGGACTCTTACCTGGTTCAGCGGCCCAGAGATTGAATTTAACCAGTGTGATTTTAATGATCTTTTTCCCTATTCTGATAAGGCGTGCTACTGTTTGAGCGCACAAAAAAGCAATAGATTCAAATTTATGACGACAGGAAATATGTTTTTTCTTCATTTTCAAGAAAAAAAATCAAAACTATAGCTTTCCTTAAACAATTGTCTGGAATTTAAAAAACAAAACAACATTATCAACAAGTATTTGAAGGGAATAAAAAAAGGAACAATAATCGTAGACAATTAGACTTATAAGAATTAATTTATAAAAAAAACGTAGAAACTGCAAAAAGTTAGTCTAATTACAAACACCGCTGTTCTACAGTTTCTATCTTTAATCATCGATGTGTGAATGTCATGTTCATGTGTGTCTTTGTTTATACGTCATGCGCACGTGTGTGTCCAGCAATACCTTCCTTGTTCCTCACACTTTCCAACCCTTACAGGGTTGTGGCCTCTAACTTGACCTGTAACTTGACCCCTGTTTTGTGTGTTGTCTGCAGGAGAGATCAGTGGAGAGAGTAAGAAGATAGTGGAGGTGTCTTCGCTGGAGAGGAGCCACAGTGGCCAGTACAAGTGCCTTGCCAAGAATGGGCTGGGGGTGGTGAATCACCACACGATATCACTCAGAGTTCAATGTAAGTGCGGAACAAGTAACGCTGCATGTCTTCACTTTTATCCAGTTTCCAGTTAAAGAATTGTTAACTTAGTTGAGTTTGCTGAAAACGATTTATCCACGAGGGCACAAGGAAAAAGACGAACTTACGAGCTATTCGCCTGTTTACGGAGAACAGTTGAGGCGTCGCTTTTTAGGAATTATGGGCAATTTTTTTGGTAATTTTTCTGGTCTGGGTAACGTTGACTCACGGATCATGGTGGGCCTCCTCGAACATCCGACATTCACCAATTCACCACCACTCAACCTTACTTTTCAACTCATCCAGCCTCTTAATCTAACTTGAACGTAGTGCTAATAATAAAATGCTATCAAATGCTAAAGAAGCGTTTGGCAAAAAGAAGACAAAATTGAATTAAACTACAAGAGAAACCACAATTCGTTCCAAAGGGTTCTTCAAAATTAAACCTGATAAGAACTTTAGTGATAACTACACGGCAACCAGGCAGCCATAACTAAGTGGTTGACCAGTTCGATATAGAATGGGTCAAAGATCCAATCAGACAGTAAAATCGACTAAGTTTACTTAAGACAATTTTCGTTTCTTCTTCCGACCATCCCTCTAGATATTGGAAAAAAGTATGGCCTCTGGTAGAGATTTTCAATCAAAATTGGGCGTCTCAACGATCGCTTGTAGTTTAGCGAGCATGCTATCATTTTAAAAACCCTTCAGTTGTATTTTTTTTAAATTTTTTGTTCCGACCATTGAAAATGGGGAGGAACTTTGTATTCGGGTGTGTTTTAGAGCGAAATCAGGTGCCAAAAAAAATCATTGGATTGGGCTGAGCGACATATCACATTGAACTCTTTCAGTGGTGATTCGAACCACATTAGGAAACTCCTAAAAAAATTTTCTAATGTCGAGAAAAACCGGTTTCAAATTTTGATTTTTCGTCCAATTTCGAGCGAGTGAGCAGGCTTACATTAGCTTATTTATGCCTAAATTAAGACTTGAAAATTTAGTTTTGTTCAGCTAAAATTCGTGTTATGTTTTTTTTCTCCAATTTGGCTGTTTTATTATGAATGTCAAATAATCTTTAGTTCTAGTTTTTCATTAAGATCCTTTTATCACACAACGCAGAAATCAAACGACACTAATTGGTGTTTTTGGTATTTTTAAGACTATTATCGGAACATTCTGTGTCACTTGCACAGTAACCGGCTATCCTTGTTTAAATTTTAAAATGTATAATTGTCGCGAAATGCTGGTTTTGTAATATCGAGTTTTTCACTGTTCAGACTTCAGTTTAGCAAAAAATGGATCAAACTGACATTTCATTTAAATATGTCTGCTCATTAAAAAAGCAAAACTTTGAAGTTGTGACTGTCTTTTGCCGTTCTTTTGAAAAAATTTTTGATTAAATTAGATAAAATTGAAAAAATAATCAAATAAAATAGAACTTCAGAATCTTGTCTGAGTTTTTATTAATTCTATCCCGCAAGCTATGTAAAGTACTTAGTGATATTTTTGCACCTGGTAATCCAATAATTAAACCAAGTTGTCTACCTCAATTTAATTTGGAATAATAGAGTTCTCCGCTGACGTTTTAATAGAACCTTATCTATCTCTTGTTAATTAATCCACCCGTAGTTTTTTGAAAAGTGGTCGCAGATAATTATTTAAAAATTTTGATCTGAATTATTTGCTAGCATTCAGATGATATTTTTAAAAACTCCTGCCAAAATGGTTTGTTAAAATATGAAACTTTGTATTTGTTCGAAGAATGACTACCCCGCAAATATTTCGTCAATTTCTTCGAAGTCGGGTTTGAAAAACCTCTCCGAGAACAAATATTTTTCTTCAAAAAACTGATCATTGACAAAGGTTTCGAGAAGAGTCAGACTTAAACTTTTGTTACCACAAAAGCACAGTTGACCTCTATAGTGCTCAAGTTTTTCTCAAAATTTAGATGCTGAAGTTTTTGTTTGTGTTTTCAAAGAAAGTAACGAAGTATTTGTACTTGAGGTGATTTTTTCTCAGGGCTGTTTTCAACTGCTTAAATCTCAGTTTTTGACGGAATTTGTTGCGCACTCTGAAAAAATTAATGCGCAGGCCTCAAGTATTTTACCCTTTGGTCATTTTTTGCAAAAATATAGGGGCTTGAATTCGGAAATACTTTGAAAATTACGATTCCAGTTGGGCTATAAAATGCTCGATTTGTTTCGTGAAATTGAATACACACCAAATTTCATCATTTCAGATTAAACTAAATCAAGCAATTCGTTCGTATAAATATGTTCCCAGACGCAAAAAAATATCACTTTGTACTTTGCCTTAGTGTGTAGGTGGATAAAATTATGAAATCTATATTATAGAAAATCTCAAAAATGTTTCATTTTTTTCTGATGTTTTTAAAAAAAATTTCACGAGCAGTTAACGGGCAGTGAAGACATTCGGGGCTCTGCCCTGATACGAGAAGTTTTGTTGCCTGTAAGTTGTTTAAAACACAAGACACTCTATTTGTCCAAATAACATTATTCGATTGACCAAAATATATATTGAATTATCCGCTGAAGTCGGAAAAGAAGTAACTGCTTTGCTTCACCGGCATCGCCCTGCGTCAGAAGTGTGATTTCTTTCAAGCCTAGTATGCACCAGACTCAGTCTTGTTTCCAAATAAACCTTCTAATTGATTTTATAAGGAATTCTAACTGTGATTTATGGGTAAGAAATTGAAACCCAGTCTGTCTTATTGGAATTATATTACGGCAGTTATTTGCTGTTTGGCTAGACCAAAGCAGTAAATTTGGTGGTTTTATAACAATCCACTACTATAAAGGAGCGAGCGTATTTTTCATGGATACGCGCTTGTCTTAAATTACAAGCTGGTCTCGTTTTTGATCGGTGAAATTATATCAGGTGACAATCGGCAGCCGTAGAAATCGCTCAAATGTGATACTCTTTTTGATGTCTCTCATTTTTCAACATGCCCGATTTGAACATGAAAACCATTTGAACATGAAAACATACTCAGGAATGAAAATATGAGGAAAGTTAATTTTACGAAATTAAGAAATTTTTCTTCTAATCAGTACTTTTTTCAGGTCAAATTGTCAAACGACTTCAAACACAGAATTCTCTAGCTTTGAAAACTTTTCTGTGAGTGTGAAATTAATAAGTAATGAAGTTTAAAATCTTGTTTTGCAGATGGGCCAGAGATAGCAGAGATGAAACCTGTGTACAAGAACGAGGGCGCCAGTCTCAGTCTACACTGTCTGGTGCAGAGTGAACCCCCCGCCAGTATAGTGTGGCTACATCCAAGCAAGGGCCAGGTAACAAAGCAAACATTCACCAATGTATGTCTTGTCTTTTAAAATGAAAATATAAAATGAAAATAGACAGACTGATATTTAAAAAAACGGCTTCAAATTCAACTTGCATCAGGGATTTTTTTACTAATAGAACATCAAGTTTCTGAACGAAATTGAATCTACAGATACGCCTGAAGACGGATCTGTAGTTCTAAGAATGGTTTTCCCAGGGAGTATAAGGATGTATTTGAACTTCTGGTAAAGCGAGTTACTTTAATATAACTGCTGGAAATACTTTCGTTCTTCGCCATTGAAATTGATTGTGAAATTTGCAGGAGAATAGCGTTGAATTAAACAATAAACAGTCGTTCTTGTCAACTAACTGGCCTTTCTGGTGTACTTCCAAGATGTTTTTTCTTGGATAAGTAAAATATAAACTTCATAAAGACTAGTTTGCTTAAAGAACTACTCTCTACTGATCATCCCAAGCCATGAACAACTTTTCATGCCATTCAAGATTCATGTACAAATTTCCATGAAATTCAAGGTTCATGTACAAATTTCCATGAAATTCAAGGTTCATGTACAAATTTCCATGAAATTCAAGGTTCATGTACAAATTTCCATGAAATTCAAGGTTCATGTACAACTCTACATGCTGTACAAGAGCCCTTGTTGAAAACAATAAATTTAGGTGTCGAACAAACGCCAGCTGGAAGTGACCAGACTGAGCAGGAGTGACAGTGGGACGTACACATGTACTGCCAGTGTGAGCTACTACGACGGAATCAGACAGTCCGACTCACAGACTGTCGATGTCTACGTCAACTGTGAGTAGTTCACACCAGAACACGTTACCTCATCATCTATTTTTTACGACCATTTTTCATTCGTTTGATCAATTGTGAATAAATAGCTCGTACGTAATCAATTTAAATTACACACAAGGTCAAAAAACAAGATTAACTGGAGATAATTTGAAGGTCAAAGGGTTCGTATGAGTTATAAGCAGGTGTGTTCGCCTCTAAATGACATCAAGTTACTGCTAACACTGTTGAAAAATGTATTTTTCCAAGTATCTCTCAATTGCGAACGGTCTCCAATGAATAATCTAAATAGCCTGCTACCAGTCAGTTTTGTAAAATACAGTTTTGTTCACACTTCAATCCATCTCTTAGTGAGGTTGAAGCACTTCAATATGTGCGTGTGTTTGCTAGATGACCCCGAGATCAGCATCTGTGGGGATAGTGCGGTAGACGATGGGGTCTATGCCAGAATCGGATCCCCCGTGGACCTCTGCTGCTCCGTCAACTCATTCCCACAGGTACGATGAAGCAAAAATCACCTTTAACCTTGTTCAGAAGCTCTCATAAGAATATTCAATCTTGCACAACAGATAAACAACCTCTAGACCAGTAATACACAATTTTGAAAGTTCAACGCCAGATTTCTTTCACTTCGTGAAGTTTCAATGTGGATAATTTTGAAAAAGTAAGGCTTTTCAAGTTCTTTTGATTAATTTCAAAGCTTCGTCCACAAGTTTCTATAATTTTTATGATGTCAATTTTTTTCGGCTATCATTCGGCAAATTTTTCTTAGGTTGTTTGCCAGGGATCTAAGTAATTTGTGTGTTATTTATTCAGTCGACCATCTCCTGGTTCAAACTGGACCAGAGCAGTCCCCGTCCTCTGGCTCTCACTCCCAAGGTCATCAACCAGACCTCCTCTCGCTTCAGAAGCAGCATCCAGTCCATAGTGCAGCTGCCCAAGCTAACAGAGGCTGACATGGGCACCTATCTGTGTGAGGCCAAGAACAAGTTCACATCCAAGACCAGAACGCTATACGTCAAACAGCTAAGTGAGTCGCAGCTTTTATTGGATCTCTTTAACTGTTTTCTCCCTATTACAAAAAGGGTATTCGGTTCAAGGAACAGTTCTTGCCTGCAATGTTTCTTGTTAGGCAGGATGTTTTTTTTCATAACGTCACTAGGTACCCCGAGGGAAGGGGGGTAATGCAGAGATCCCAAAATTTCAATTCGGCTAAATTGGATTTTTTAAATTTTTATAGAAATAATCTGGTTTCTAAATCAATTTATGAACTGAATCTGTCCAGGAAATTATGTTTCTTGATACGTTAGTTTATGAACTGTGTAACTCTAAATTTGGATACCAGCTGAACTAAGTTAAAACACTTTTCACTAATAGTCTCATAAAAAGGCGTTTTCATTAAATTAGAATTGAATGGGAAGTCTGCTATAATTGTAACTGTGACATATTAAGCAGCATTTCTGATGCTGAGTGGATTTACGCATAAGTGTGTGGTGTTTTAGGGATCCCTCTGGCGCCGGTGTTGAACACTGCCTCGCCTGACCAGACTGGGGGGATCCGACTTATGTGGCAGACAGACAAGCTGGCCCAGTACTACCAGATAGGCTACAGACTGGACGGTTCTCCTCAGGAATACAAGGTACATAACATACTTTTATTACACACATTCTCATATTCACTATAATCCATTCATTACAGGTTAAGCTGCATTAATCTCTTTATTCTTCTTTTTATCAAAGGGTGGTTTGGTGAACTCTTACTGCAAAGTAACAGTTGAATCGATTTTTGTTTCAAGTAATATACCATGCGTAGAAAGTACACAAAAATTGTTGGTCAACAAGTCTTTTATACACGAGAAACAAACAGTCTGAACAATTATATCCGTACGCCTGTGGATGTATATCTAAAACAGTTAACATCTGAGGGTATTTCAAAATCCATTTCAACCTGATGTGGGCTTTATTAAAGCATGTACATGTTGAACTTTTATCGGTTGGACTAAATCGATTCTTGGCGGTTGAAGTCTAGTAAAAAATTGTTGACATTGCCAATATGGGGCTCATTAGTACGGTAAAAAACATGGCTGGTTCTATCATTATTCCTCAGTTTCAACAAGGGCCATCGATTTACTATCAAGATGACAGATTGCTTTATCAAGGAAAAAAACCAATTAACTTTTTTCACCAAAATATTCATCAAACAGACTGCTTTTATATCAAGGCGAAGTCCTGAGTTTTCCATCCGCACTTAAAAGGCAAATTTGAAAGTTTTTTTGCTTTTTTTCGTATTTCATCAATTTTTTTTTCTTTTTTTTAGCTTATCCCCCCACACGCCAATTTAAACTACAAAAGGGTGTATTTAGCGTGTTTTATCCTGTTAATACGACCAAATGAAGGATCGACTGAACAATATCCTCTTTCCATAAACGGGGGCGATTGTAAGTAGATTAAGTAGGCGAATTTTCGACCCATCAGAATGCAGTAAAATTAAAACACTCTAAACACACAAAACTCTTGTGCTAATTTCGATACGAAAGTAACGGAATGTTTGTGCTCGGGTGGGTTTTTTTTTCTTCAGACAAATTTCGACTTTTTAACTAGCCATTTTTGACGGAATTTTTTTTATATCATTCAAAAGGTATTGTTGTCCTGAGCTTAAATTTGAAAAGATATTCTACCTGTGATTATTTTTCGTAAAGTTATGGGGGTTTAAAGATTGCCATTTTGGCCAATTTGGGACAATTAACGCGCGATATATTTCGCGCTATTAACTCGTAAGCGGCGGAGAGCTAATCCGTCTTAGAAATTGTGTTCTAAATTGGTTGAAAGAAGCTTATTTGCCATAATTGATTTGTTACAAAGAGCGAAATTTATTCTTGTGTACTTTAAATGGCGTGTGAGGGGATGATTTCAAAAAATCCAAATTTAAGATTTTTTTTTTCATTTTATTTTATTGCATTTAATTTTTTTATGTTATTACTGCTCCATAAACCTTAAAAGGCAATCGGAACATTCAAGGCTTCGCCCTGATACGAGCAGTCTTGTTTATTGTATAGGGGTGATGATTTTTTATTATAAACCATAGTGGGAGACTGTTAAGTATATCACAAATGAGTTGCCTCCGCTCATTTCGGAACGCATTAATTTACCGCCTACGCGTGTTATAAGAAAAAAAATATATCGCGCTTTAATTATCCCAAATTGGCGAAACTAGTAATTTTCAAACCATCATAATTTTAGAAAAAAAAGTCACAGGTAAAAAAATTTGTACAATTTACGTTCAGGAAAACAATATCTTTGAAATGGTAAAATGGTTCCGTCAATTGTGCTGAATTAAAAAATCGAAAATTGACTGAATATACAAACCAACCCAAGCATATATTTTTCGGGCTTTCTTCTAAAATCGAAACAATGAAATTTCATCACTGCCATTTATTACATAAATGGATATACCATATCACTTTGGTGATGTGGTCGGAACAAAAAAAATAGTAGTAATTTAAATAATTAAATAAGCAGGATTGCGGTGCAAGTAGCACAGAATGTTTCGACCTCATTCATAAAAAGCTATAAAAAGATCTTCAAATTACTACTTACTAAAGTTTCTTGTGCGTGTTGTGATGAGATAATTATACACACGCGTAGGAATTTAGCAAGTTGAGGATATTCAATTACAACCATCTTCAATTTAAGCAAACGAAAAAAGAAAAAAACGGTTTAATAAATTTTTTGTATTGTTATACAGCATTTCCAAGGAAGCGCTAAATGAAGATTACAAAACTAGTTTATAATCATTGAAATCAATTTTTGATCTAAGAGTCCAAATTTTATATAACGAACGTTATTCGATTGCTTTACTCGATTGCTTTACTCGATTGCGTTCCTTGATCGCTTTAATCGCTCGAAATTGGTCTATAACTCAAAAACTCCCAACCGGTTTTTCTCGGCACTTGGACAAAATTTTGAAAATTTTAATGTCGTTCAAATGACGCACGACAGGAAAGGTTTCAATGCGTTGTATCATTCGGCTCATTTTGAAGGTTCATGTGACAGTGATGATGAACTATGAATAAACAAATGAGCAATACAATTTTACAGTTACATATTTTCCGACCAATTTGATATTGATTAAAATGTGACATTTATAGAACCAAGGAGGGGATGTGAACCGAGATCTTTGATCTAGACTACAGTTCCACTGTTCACTCATTGTATGCGTGTGTAATTCAGGTGCTTCCTTCGCGGGAGGATCGGGACACGAGTGTGATTCCAGACCTGGAGAGGGGGAAGCCGTACCAGTTCGTGGTGCGCAGCTGCAACCAGGCCGGGTGCAGTCCCTTCTCCAACCCCCTGTCATCAGAGCCCATCACCATTCCAAGTAGGAGCTTTTTCACCACCATGCCAATTCAATAATAATAACAATTGTGGTTTCTGCGATTCGTAGAGGATTTATGAAAGGCTATCCAGTCTATCTGAGCATAGTCCGCTTCTTCTCTTTTTTCCCCACATTCCAGACTGAATTATTTTGCTGAATATAAATATAGTCCATGCGAAATAGCGCGTTTCAAGGATTAGAGAGAAAATCAGTGGCCAAAATTTTCTTATTAGCTGAAATAAAATTGGGTTTATTCTGAAATCGTGAGCTTATCTCAATCAATTGTTCAGAAAAAATATCAAAATTGAATTTCACAACATCGAGCGCTTTTGGATCTCATTTTTGGATGTTCTCTAAGAAATAGTTTCGTCATATTTAAACAAGGGATAGTTGATGTTGAGTTGACTTGGTGTGTAGACACGCCCATGAAGGGTGGTGCCGCGAGCATTCCGGTGAGCACGGTGGTTGTGGTCCCGCTGGCACTCGTCGGCCTCATCCTCCTCCTCTCTCTCCTAGTCCTCATCTGTCGGAGGCGGAACAACAATCGACGTGCTCAGAAAGGTCAGTCTAGACCAACTTTCATAATAAAACTAATAGTGTAATAAGTTAACATAGCTACAAATGGGACATTATACTCAATTTATAGCGCGGTTATTCTTGGCATGAAATAATACAGCTAATAAGGGGTTAATGAAATTTGACTGCCGAGAAACGGCATTAATTACGATACCGGAAATTGACTAGCCGTACCTTCAATATAATCTAAACAATAACAAAAATAATACGGAATCTGATTAACAATCTGCCCCCTCCCTCTAGTGAATCTTTAAAAAAATCTCTAGCCCTATAATTAAAAACAGTATTTAATGTCATCCAAACAAGACAGTTTTTTTTCCTTAGACTTCATTTCTTTTTGTTAAATGTAACATTTGCTGCAATTTAGAGCTTTCTAGTTTTGGATTATTTTAATTTTCCTTCAGTCTGATTGACCCAAAAAATCGAGTTATTTTTTGCTAATTATCAAGTTAAAAACTTCAGCACCTTCCTTACAACGGAATCGATTGTTAAGTAGGTCCAAAAATGGTTCCCATTAGATTTTTGGTTTCATTGCAATTTGTTTGAAAATGTACCACCCTCCTATCCGCTACCGATAATAATGAATGAATACTCTTCACAATGACAGTTACAATTCCAACCCACAATTTTACCCTCCCTCACTGAATTATTAGAAGCACACTAATTCACTCATCCAGTGACTCAAGTGATCTGTAATCTAGTGTCCCCTTACGCAAATAGGCGCAAAAATATGGACAAAAATATAACATTCAATCGGCTCAAGTTACCACGTCGTGAATGAACTTAAGTTAAAACTCGTTTAATTTCAAATAAGCATCAGATGAGAACCGTTTTTTTTAAATAGCTAAAAAGTTACCATAATTACCCAATTATTATTTTTCAACGGTCTTTTTATTTGCATTTTGAAATCTAACCCTATCCCAATGGGAAAAGAAAGATAAATGTAGTTAAACTTAAATGGAGTTGAACTTAATTTTTGTTGAGACGTAGACTGATTTGTTTTCATGCTTTTTAGAAGCTTACATGCAGTTTCTGTTGGCTAGATCTGCATCTGACCAAGGTACAGAATGCAAATTAGACAAATTGCAAATGAAAGAACTGCCTCTGGGCCGTATAGATTTCATTTAATTATCAATGTCTCGCTAAACTCTGATTAAAAACAGAAATCGATACAACGATTTTGCCCTAAAATACAAACACTTGAATTTCATGTTAAGAGACTACTTTGCAAAAGTACAAAAAGTTGTATCGTTTTTTGTTTAATTTTCAACTTGAAGAATACTATTTCTGCGTGGCGCATCCTGGCTCATACAAACTCGACTGTTTCAACTTTATTTTTGTTCATGTTTTTGTTAGTTGCCAATTGGTGTTCAAAAAACCGAAATATTCCGAAATCGAATGGATAAACTTTACACTTATGTCAGTCAAATTAAAAGTTAAGTGCAAAGTTACTCTAATTGAGACAATGAAATATACGAATTTCGGCTAGTATGTTCTGGAAAAAATTTTTTTCATTAAAATTCGATCGAATTTGAAATTTTGACCTTGAAAGAATGTCACAACAGCAACAGGTGCACAATTAGCAATTGTTCCTTGCATATAGTCAGTGAATCGGATCTTTTGTTTTTCCATAAAATAGTGCGAATATTGTTGAGATTGAAAGTATGACACGCACACTGAATTGCTTCTAAACTGACTGATGAATGATTTGGCCTTGCAGATGATGATAGGGGGTCGGTGGCCATTGCCGCTTCAGACGCCTACACCCCCTCCGCTAATGCCAAATACTCCCCCTACCCCTACTCCTCTCACCCACACTACCAACCACATGCACACACCAACGGGGGTTCTATCCTTAGGAGCGGTAGTCCCCCTCACCATCCCCTGACCAACGGGGGACCCCCGGGTACCCTGATTAGTTCCTACTCGGGCCACCAGATTGTGGCCAACCCAGGTGCTATTGTGACCTCAACTGCTTACCCTTTGAAGACTGCGGGTGGTGGGGGAGGGGGAGGTATTTTGGTTGATAGGGGGCCACCGGGTGTACCCCATACAAATGGCCACGTGTTAAAAGGTAAGTTTCGTGTGGGACATTTACTGTCATATCCGGAATAGTTTGCGGAATAAGGGATCTTTATCGAAAGTTTCATAATAAAAGTAGCCTTCAAAACTGGTTTGCTCACCACTTGGTTAACACTTACCAACTACTAAATTCATCTCTTGTTCATTCCCTATCAATTCCCAGTTCTAGCTCGCTCCTGTTTGTGATTTTCAGAGTTTTTCTTCATCATCCTCGCTTATCTAACCTTTGAAATTGGCAAATTAAAAATGACTTCAAAACCTTCGAATTAAAGTTCTTTTTCAAAATGCCGTCAGGTAATTCAATTTGTTATAATTTTTTCCAAAATCTTAGTGTTACGGCGTGCTCATTGTCAGTTTTCTAGTTTAATTGTTTAGTCGGAAAGAGCCATTAGCTGAGTTTAACAACCAAAAATAAACCAGCAAAAATTTAACTCAACCATCAAAATGAAAAACTCGTACATATTTATCGAAAATTTTATACAGAAATCTTACAGTTTTTTGCCATTCATCCTAAATGATTAGCGTTTTATCATAATATATCTACATTTTGCTTAAAACACATTTTAGAAATCAGGTTTATGAAAATTCTGATGAAAGAAGCTCGGTAGTATTGATATTCGCCTAGGCTTGCTCAAAATTTGTGCATGCTTGGGTTATTTTTAGTTTTCGGTTCCTAACTTCTCTTAAAAGTTTCTCGCCGCTGCTACTGATTTCTTTAATTATTTTCAAATTTGCCATTTTCTGTGCTCAATTTTGGTAAAAGTTCTTCTGGTTTAGGTCTTAGTCTACCGGACGAAAAATACAGTGCAAATCAGAGTTACATAACTATTACGCAACCCAACGGGTCCCTTATTCGGTCTCCACTCAACTCGATGTCGGGTGGGAACGAAGTGGGCAAATTCAGCCCCACGCCCAGCCAGACTTCGCCTTCTTCTTTGCCCCCCTCGGAGGAACACATGGACTCAAATGGGGGTCCGAAGGCTATTTATTTACAGAACATGTCAATGGACAGAGTTGCCTTCAGCAAGCTAAAAGGTCAGCTTACTTCAAAAATCACTGACAAAATCAGCAATTTTTCAATAAGTTCAAAATAACAAAACTTAGGAAGAAAAACAAGAAATACGGAAAAAAATAAAATTAAGATTATTTTTTTGTTCAAAATAGGCTACATATTTTAATGAAATTCCTTAGTTGCTCGAATCGTTTTTGAGATCAATTTTTAATCAGCTTTTGCAGTTTTTGACTACAGTCGTTTTGAGCTGTTTTCTGGGTAGTTTTCCAGGTCAACCATGCTCAGTTGACGAAAAAAAAACGAGCTACAATGAATCGGAATTGTTCAAACTTTACTGAAACTACTGAGGTTATTATGCTCGCTAGAATCCTGCTTGGTAAATGGTTGGATTTGTTTTCAGTTTTAGCTATTCTCAGTTTTCGTTATTATTATTAGGATTCCTTTAATAATCTTAACACCTGACAACCTTCAATTGCGGGGTTTTCCACTGAAATGATCAGAAATCATCAAAATTTCCAGTAATTTATCATCGAGTTTTTCTGCTGACTTTTTAACTAAGTTGAGAAGGTACAAACTTTGAGATTATTTGAGCCACTTGGTGTGTTGGTCGTGATAACACAAACAAAAAAGGCCTTCTTATTTTGATAGAATCCTGCCTGTGATCTGAATCGATCTGATCTGTTCACATCTCACTTCTTCTGTTCGACTGACTACCTCAATTTCGACCACTTTCTGCTAATTAACCACCACTCAACCAAATCATAACTAACCAACAAACTGCCACTTATCGAATGAGGGGCAAAGGGTAAGGTAGTTTGCAAACTGTGATTTCAACTCAACTGTCCCAGAGTCCAATTCAACCTTGTATTCTCTTCTGCTTATCCATTAGTCCATACATTCCATCATTCCATATGCTTCCCTGACCTGAAGCATTTTCTATTCCTCTCATCAATTGGATCTCCGATCCAAGTTTTGATCACTCTTTCTTCCTATTTTCCTCTTTTTCTACTTCTTTTTTCCCTGTTGTATTAGCACAAAATGTTCCTGATTTGTTCACACATTTGCTTTTTTTCACTCTTTCCTTTAAATTTTTTCACATTTCGCGGAAGTTTGATTTTGTGAGAAATGACGAGCTGGAAAAAATTGCAAATAGTTTGAGGATTTTGTATTTTTACGAGGACTTCAAAAACCACTAAAGGAAGATCGAGATTTAGCACTTGCATTCACCAGCGGATTTAGGGGGCGGGGCGGACGCCCCCTTCTCTCAGGAATTCGACCCCCTGCCGACCCAAAGGGTCTCCCTTTGTACTATTTTGAGATATCCATTTTTGGTGATGGACCGTTATATTTTTTAAAGGCGCCTTCGGCGCCAATATATACTAAAGGGGGGAGCGCGCGCCAAAAAAAAACGCAGTTTTTTTGGTCAAAATTTTCAAAAATTGCCTAAAAACGCCTTTTTTGGCCTGTTTTTTCAAAATTTGGCAAAAAAAATTTGGCAAAAATGGGGCCTTTTTGATGATTTAGGTGAGCTCAGAAAATCGATTTGGTCGACCTAAAAAAAGTCAGCACAATTTTCGATTTTTTTTGAAAATCCGCCCCCCCCCCCCCTCGAGAAAATACTAGATCCACCCCTGCTTGCATTTAGCATATCTCTTCTCTAAAAATGGAGGTCTTTCAGCAACGTTTTTCACTAGTTTCGATATGGCTAGATAGATCCCTAGATTACTCCGGGAGTTGCTATTTTCCTCAGAGTAATAATTTATGACTTTATGGTTCGATTTTGTTTTTCGACTTTAGGTCAATGTTATAGGTTATAGCTTATATTGTTATATTGCAGCGGAAAAAAACTACAAAAATGAGCAAAATTAGAACCAAAAGATACGTCGATAACTTCCAACGGTCTAAATTATTGTTCGAAACCGAATCATTAAAGTTATTTCTCATAGTTATTTAAAAAATTTTATTGGCATCAATTTTCGAAACCCCAACGATTGCTCTCAAATACAACTTTTTTTAAAATTGTTCAAAAAGTCTTAATTAGTAGCTTGATTGAAAAATGATTAATTTCTCATTTTTTTCCTTCAACGGTCTCGGGACTTATTAGACACAATGCAAATCAAAAAATTCTTTTTCATGCAAATTAAAATGCAAAATGAACAATCGAAATAAATAGCGAGTTAATAGAATTGTGTTTGGTTGTGTTTAGGCGACGGGTCCTTATCAGACTCATCAACAAAAGAGCAGCGGGACAGGGTGCGATTCACAGACGCCAACGGGATCACGCACTACCCTGGCGGAGAGGAAGAGCCGGAAACATTGCCACCAGCGAACAACAAATTCCACAGTCTCAAACACAACAGCAGCATACACTCGAACAACCATATGAACAACTCCAACGCCAAATACTCCACACTTCCGACATCAGCTAATACCGGTGGGGGTGGTGGTGGCAACCCCCCTCTCGGTCAAGGGGGAGGGGGACTCATACAGAATTACAGACCGAACCTACAGGGACAAACACCTACTTCGGCTACTGTCGTGCTGGCCAATGGAAATCTGCCCCAGCAGCCAGCCCAAATTGCCATCACTCCCGACATATACTTCCAGCAACCCCCGGGCGCATCAATAGTCATGAACAACAAGCCACCTACTAACCAACTGCCGCCGGCGGCATCTACCGGCGGTGCGCCAGCGCCTCCGCTACGCAAAACCCAACGACTAAGTCCGATCGAAACGAATGGCGTTCCTCTAGGAACAGTTATCAAACCTAACCAGTCGTCGACAACAAATTTGATTCCACCGAATACAAAGTTTGTCGTGTACCCGCCGTCGGCTTCGTCAGACAAGCAGAGTTCGTCACTGACGAGTTCGAATTCACCGAACATGGCCGAGTGTGTTTCGCCGTTCACCGAATCGATGTCGGGATCTCTCTCGTCGGATAACACGACTTCCAATCGCTCTCAGACTGGCTTTTCGGTGACGTCAGTATGACGTAATAGTTTCATTCCTCCAATTGCAATCCGAATAATCAGTAATGTCAAATTTCGTTGATTCAACTTTCAGTTCGAACGATGATTCTTTGTATAAAGATACAATTTCCAATTTGGTTCACTGCTGTGCAGTTTCTTGCAATTATTTTTGTTTAATTTAAATTGACTAAATTTCAATTAATTTTACTCTTCTTCAAGTAGATTTCGTAATTTTTCACTAGCTAAAATGTATATTTCCAAAGAAAATGTTCGAGAAAAAACTAGTTTTTGATAGCAAATAAAGGACAAGGATAGCCGGTTGCTGTGCAAGTAGCCAAGCCGGATCTAAGATTTTCTCAAGGGGAGGGGTGCAAGTTTTAAAAAAAAACTTGAAAACTTTGACGTATTTTTTTATATTCACCAAATTGATTTTCCGAGTACTCCCAGAAGTATTATCACCCTATTTTGACCAAAAATTTTATGCCGCAGATTTTTTTTGAAAAGTTTTGACCAAAAAAATGCGTTTTTCGGGGCGCGTTTCTTTTGAAATTTAGTATATATTGGCGAAAAACGCGACTTTAGAAAAATTTGAGTTGATTCGTTTTGTATTTGCTGTTTAATTGTTCCAGTTTGATAATTTTTCTGCTTTTAGAGTTTGCAATTCATTGCCGCTCAAATCGAGTGAGCAAAACAAAATTAATCTTTTGTGTTTACTTTGAGTAGCAAATTAATTATCTTTATTTTTCGGGGTCCGCAGCAGGCGCGCGGATCTAAGATTTTCTCGAGGGGGCAGATTTTTTTTAGGTCGACGAAATTGATTTTCTGAGCTCTGCCAAACCACTATAAAGACCCTAATTTAACCAAATTTTCTGCGCCGAGGCAAATTGAAAAAAAATACCAAAAAGGCATTTTTAGGCATTTTTTGGAAAATTTCTACCAAAAAATTGCGTGTTTTCGGCGCGCGCTCCCTCCTCAAAATTAGCATAGATGGGCACAGAAGGCGCCTTTAGAAAAACCTTTAGAAGGTCAGTCAGCCAAAAATGGATATCTCAAAATAGTACAAAGGGATCGTGTATCGTTTTGAGTCGGCAGGGGGTCGAATCCCTGAGGAGGGCGTCCGCCCCCTCCCCCGCTGCTGGTCCGCAGGATAACATCTTCCTCCAATAGGACTGTGCGCGTTAATGCCAATATCCTAATGTTCAAATGAAATTAAAACATGTTCACTTCCGCTGCTATTCTTCTGCTGCTGAACTATTTTCAAGAGTTTTTGCGAAACTTCCTGAAGTCAACGAAACTTTGCATCACTAATGGACAGATTGGTTAAAACTGAAAATTGAACGTTGAAAGACCCATCCTCAAATAACATCATGGATGCCTTTTTTTGACAAAATCTTGGATGCCTCGTTTGTTAAAGTCTATCAAATATTATTAACTCTCATTTTTCTACCATTTTCGCTTATTATGATTGTATCGTCTACCATAAACGCATGATTTTTAGAATGAGAGAAAGATGAAAAATATCTACTCTTATATCAGAAAATCTAATTGGAAAGTATCTGAAAATTTTTCAAACACAATTTCAGCAAGTGAAGAGATGAGTTTTGGTTGCAATTGAAACCCAAAACATTGGTAGAAACTTTCTTTCTTTTCAAATTGAGATTTATCAGATGTGGATATTAAGAACTCAATACAATATGATTCGATTTGATTCGTTTCGTCTTTACAGGTTAATTGTTTCTATCAGGTTGCTTTCTTAGTTTTTCAGGTTGCAATTTATTGCCGCTCAAAATAAGCGAGCAGAGAAAAATAATTCTTGTGTTCAGGTCGAGGAGATATATATTTTTAAAATTTTTTCAAGGGTTTGAAAAATATCTGTTTTCTTTTATTTGATTGTACAAATTAGTATCAGTATCCAAATGTTCAGTGGAGCCTGAAATATTTCCAGTGTTATTATTCTGCTGCTTAACTGTTTTTAACTACTTTTGTGTAGCTGCTTAAAAGGAATCAAACTTCTTTTATCCCAAAGAGGCTTAATCAGATCGCAAAATTACAAAAGTGAACGTTGATAAAATCATTCTCATAAATTTTCTTTCTCAGATAGAACCATTTTCTAGACTGTGTAACTCACTGAATAAAAATTAAAAATTTTAGATCAAATCGATTTTTTTAATCTCTGGTTAATGATAACCTTGACGTTGTCAATAACTCAAACTTTGTTCAATAAATTTTTTAGTATCATTTTTCTACTGGGAAATTTGGTTTGTGTTGTAACAGGTAGTAGAGCTTAGGAGAAAATTGGTTGTTACTAGAAAACAAATGACAAATGCAGACATCAGACCGACGGGGATTTAAACCGAATCGTGAAGTTAAGGAACTCAAGCCGATATTTTCTCAAACAACCCCAAGTTTTGAGTCACAAAAATTGTGTTTATTTTGAAAATTGTTCTGAAGAATTTTTCATTTACGCGACCTTTCTTTGCCACTTATTGACTCAAAAGTTTTAAGCGTATAATAGATGGATAGGAACCTATAAAACTGTAACATTGTAAGAAGGATTCTTAATTACAACATATGCGTTTTGAAATCCGGCTGGAATAATCAATGATAGTTATTCCTAGGATGCGAATTTTTATTTAAAAAAAGGCTTCTTAAACTCTTGTCTGAACTTTTAAAACTTCTCTAAAAAATCACATTGTACAGCTAAAAAAGCTTTTAAGTAATTGTAAAGTTTAAATTTCCTTTTTTAAATATCCGGCGCCCTGTTGTCCTATGCCTCTAAAATGTTCAACACAAAAAATCAAAGTAAGGCATAAAGTTTGCATAAGAACAGTATTGCTTTAAAAATGCATTGTGCTAAAAACAATTTCAAGTTTTGTTTTTCAAAAAACAAATCTTTACTTATTATCAAAAAATTTCCTGAAATATTTTTCGGAATCCTATTGATAAAAGGAAGAACTTAGTTCAAAGAAGAACTTAGTTTTTGCAACGTTAAGTTTTGCGAACTAAGCAAACAGAAAAAAACAAGGTTTTTCAGTTGTTCTTATTCAGGTTGTCTTGATCACGAATCACAAAACCTCAATATTGTATGTTTTGAGGCTTTGAATGAACTTTTAATAGTTCTCGGGTTTGTCTGAAAAACAACCTTAAACACGTTTTATTACTCCCAGAAAATTGAAAGATATCATACCACAACTGCGCCGACAAAACTCGAGTCATAAACTGACAAAACTAGAAAAAACTTACTTCTGCATTGAAGTCAAATTTAAGCATTTTCACCAATAGTGAACGTGCTTTAGATGCTTGCTATTACTTTGTAAATTTCTATGAGAAGGTTTTAAAATCTTCATAAGCAACAGATATGTTGTCAAATGTGATATCTTATTGTCGACATTTTAACCTTTAAGTTATAGTCAGTTATGACCATGCCAATTTAAATACCTGCCAAAAGCGCAACGGCTTTTGGTAGAGCTAGAGATTGTTTCATTGTCAATTTTGATCGCAATTAATTCTGTGCAATTAACTCTTAATTCAACTTTTTTACTTAACTCTTAACTTAACCTAGTTACCTTAGTCTTTAATATAGTCTTAGATAAAGCCTACAACTAAATTGTAGGAATCTTAAGCCAAACAGTCTTAAAATAGACTTAGTTTAATTTTAACCAATTTTAACCAACAGACGGTTTTATCCTAATTTTTTAACATGGCGCAGTCAAACGAGTCGAACCTACGAGGACTAGAGTTTTTTTGGAACAACACATTGAGCGAAAATCAACACGAGTGGGAAAAGTGGTCAGAAAAGTTCTAACTAACAATCATCGCGAAAGATTCCGTGGATATTGAAGACGTAATCAACCCACCGGCAAGACCCGAACTAGCATACCCTATGGCCGAACCAACGGATCCGTCCGATGATCAAGCCCGTCGGGCAGAAAAAGATGAACGTCACGGAATAGCTATCCAAGATTACAACGAAGAAATGAGAAGGAGAAAGGCAGAAGACAACGCAAAATTCAACGAACTTTAAATCGGAGATATCGACAAGAAAATAAAATCGCACTTATACCTGGCACTTGGAAGAGAAGGACAGAAATGCTTCTCACATAAAAATTCTGGGAAAAAAACACTGGATATTAACTTTGCTGAATTCTGGGAATTACTTAAAACTAATTTTACGGTCACAACAAATCTAACATACGAAAGATTTAAATTCTTTTGCCAAATACAGAAAGAAAATGAGTCTTTAGAGAAATTCCACGAAACACTATCCGAGTTGGCAAAAAATTGTACACTGGGAGAGCTCGAGTCAGAATTAGTCAGAGACATTTTCATTTTAAATATGCGAAACGTCGAGATACAAAAGAAACTATGCATCGAATACTTGACTCCAGAAAACGTACTATCCTACGTAATAGTCCATGAGACAGGTAGCAAAATTCATCAACAGTACCTGAAATTCCCTGCCTGTAATGCGGTACAAAGACCACAATACATAAAGAATGAACCGACCTTAAATATCATCGAAAACAATAAGTGTTGCAATTGTGGTCAGCAGTTCAAGAAAGGACACCTAACTACATGCCCAGCCAGAGATAGAAACTGCAATACGTGCGGCCATAAAGGCCACTTTGTAAAACATTGCAGGAGTACAGCAAGAACGCAAACAAACATTGTCGAAACAAAACCCATGAAAAAGAAAATACCCCGGTTAACCCGCAGGAGAATCCCGAATTCGAAGTCAACTTAGATGATTTTTTAGTTCTAGCGGGCGCTGGACACGGATATTCAAATAAATGCAGTTGAAGATAAGATCAAACGTGGAGTGAGAACCGTATTTAATCACGAAGGCCTAGAACTAAAAAAGACGTTGATGGTATCTCTGGGAAATTTCAACCCCTACTGCACCGAAATTCAGATTGACTCAGCAATCCCAGTCTCATTCATGAAAAAAGACCTACTCCATGAACTGAAGATACGAGATAGATTTTTAAGTTAGAAAATGTAGACGAAATAACAAAGAAAGCGTATCAGGGCTTCGGGAGCACAAACATTATTGGAAGAGTTCGGGTGAGAATTCGATCGAAGGGTTGGGACGCTAGTGATCAGAAACTTTTCCTTACCGAAGGAGCAGAAAGAAATCTCCTCGGAAACGACATATTACCGAACCTGGGAATCGTAGTACTCCAGAAACAACCCCCACCCAATGGGTCAGAGCTACGGATAACCCAGAAAAGATCACTCATCGGGACAGACGTCAATCAAACAAAATTTGTATCGGACTTAAAACCAGACCAAGACCAAGAAACACCATCACAAAGTGAGTTTAAAGCATACATATCAAGACAATTTTCAGACCTTATAAAAAGATCCGGTAGATCAAATAATTTCATAATTAACACTTATTTCAACAAACCAATAAAGCCATTACAGGTGAAGGGGAAACGCTTTCCGATCCCTCTTCTATTTAAGGTTAAATTGTGCATCGACCAACTACTAAGAGATGATCACATCGAAAAATTGTCTAGATGTTCTGAAGATTGCTTCATCTCCCCTATCGTAATTACAGCCAAAAGGGACGGATCAATTAAATTAGCATTAAATTCGAAATTATTGAACAAACAGATATTTCGTAATAGATATCAAATGCCGAACCTATTTGAACTAATTGATAACGTAGCAGTTACGATTAGTGGTCACGAAGAAGACAAAATTTGGTTCTCACCGATTGATCTAAAGTACGCATATAGCCAAATACCGCTTTCAAAAAAGGCAAGCAACCAATGTAACTTCAACATCGTGGGGGGAGACGTAACAGGCTTCTACCGTTTTAAAACCGGATTTTATGGGTTAGGCGATATGCCCAACGAATTTTAACGCATAATGGACCGTATGACGGAAAAATTACCAAACACCCAATGACGCTCGACGGACAGAGGAGATGGACAATCAGTCGAGCCGCAAACCGGGATGCAAATTAGACCTCGGAAATCTTCCTTTCAGTAACTTTCGTTAAATTTAGTACTTTTTTGATGCAATTTTGTTTATCATTCTGACGCAATTATAGTCGAAAAGATAACACTTGGGCTGGCCTAATACACTACAATTTGGACTAACTCTGACTCGCTTTAGTATTTAACTTGAGTCCTTAACAGTACAATACAATTATTTTACGGCCAAATCATTATCTCACCCACCGGGTGCTATCGTTGGATAAAATTTTCCATCTAACCATTCAGGTGCTAACATTTTGCCCATTGGGCCCTAATGTGGGGATTTTCCGACCAGTGCACCCTTTACTCCATTTCTGAGCCAGAACATTCCTTTTGTGTGGCGAAAGTATATGCATAGTTAAATTTCCGCGGGGAATGTCAAATGTGATATCTTATTGTCGACATTTTAACCTTGAAGTTTTATTCAGTTATGACCATGCCAATTTAAAAACCTGCCAAAAGCGCAATGGCTTTTGGTAGATCTAGAGATTGTTTCATTGTCAATTTTGATTAGCAACTAAATCTGTGCAACTAACTCTTAATTCAACCTTTTTACTTAACTCTTAACTTAGCCTAGTTACCTTAGTCTTTAATCTAGTCTTAGATAAAAGCCTACAACTAAATTGTAGGAACCTTAAACCAACCAGTCTTAAACTAGACTTAGTTTAAGTTTAACCAATTTTAACAAACAGACGGTTTTATCCTAATTTTTTAACATATGTACACTCGAAAAAATCTAGTTTACTATTATAAGACACCTGTTGAAGTATTGACTTATTTTTTCTCGTTTGGAAAAGTAACAATTTTCAACAAACTCAAGATCAAAACTATCCATGATCTCTAAACAACAATTATTTCCAGTGGCGTGCTTAAAATTTTTTTTTGTGGGATATGCTTTTTTCGGAAAAATGTTAAAGTTTTGTTGAGCTATATTTTTAGTCGACCATTTTACAAAAAAAAAGAATATATTTTGTCAAACAATTTCTGCGCGGCTGGCAATTTTTGAAAACAACAGGCTAAAAATGATGTTTTGAGTTCTTTTATTCAACAAATTGCGTTCATTCAGTGCGCCCTCCCCACAAACTTAAATAAATTGGGGCCTTTTAGAAAACTTTTGCTCTCGGCCAGAAAAAAATGATCTCGTAAAATTTTACGCTAATTTTTCGCACACTTATGATTTATTTTCATTTCTTGAAGCCAATGTTTAAACAGCCAATAAATAATTGAAAAGTGTCAATGAACGAAAGAAAACCAGAGAAATGATTCATTTTTTAAACATTTTCCAACTTTCGAATTTTTTGAAGAATAATGCATCACATCACATTAAAGCTGTTTATTTATTTTTGAAAAATGTTTTGTGACTGAGCCTTTTTTGTTAATTTTCGGAAGAATAATGCATCACATTAAAGCTGTTTAGTTTTTGAAAAATATTTTCTGACGGACACTTTTTTCTTTAATTTTTTGAAGAATATTGCATCACATTAAAGCTGTTTAGTTTTTGAAAAATATTTTCTGACGGACACTTTTTTCTTTAATTTTTTGAAGAATATTGCATCACATTAAAGCTGTTTTTTTTTTGAAAAATGGATGTTTAGTGACTGACACCTTTTTCATTAGTGTACATCAGAGAAAACGGGGCTAATAGGTCATTTTTCTGTTCTGCTGGAAAACCTCACAATAAAACACCAACATCAAAACTTAACTAATTCAGTTTTTTTGGGTCTATTCTAGATGTTAACTTACTATTTTTATGCAAATGAGTTTAAGCTGAAATTTGCAAGGAATTGAAGTCAAATTCTTCAAAAATCAAAATGAGCGTGACCAATTTTCAACACTCTCTGACATCACATGACCTAAGTGTCTTCACCTAGTTCAATGACATTTAACAAGTTTCATTGCAGGCAGATAAGATCTTGCTATAACCACTAGTAGCTTAGCCCAGTTAAAACAAAATACGAAGCGCTTATTTGGTGAATAATTTTGAATCAATTTTGTTCAATTTTGTAAGTTGAATCCCCTTATTCCCAAAACACTACAAAACTGGTTTCACTGCAAATCTTGATCAAAATTGGCGCAAACTTTTGAACTCATTGCTAGTAAAAATTAATTTAGTTAAAATTATTCTTCTGACTGTTTTCGGTTCTTCGATGAATATCTTCGAAATATTTCCTAAGATGCTCTATGTTCAAGGACGAGACTTCTGCTCAGTTTCGTTTTTTGTCATCAGACTTCAATGAATAAGTATTACTAATATTTATTATTCTGTACATATTTAGCTATGATTCATATGTACAATATTGTTTCAACCACAAGAATCAATCACCAGAAATTCAAACTAATCACATCAATCAGATGTTGCCGCTCAGAGGTATTTTAGTGATCTCCACCACGTTGTCTTTTCTAGTTTCCTTCTCCGTAATCGTATTCGCTGTAATTCTCTTCATCCTTGTAGGACTGCGTCACCGGTCTCGGATCTGCACTCCCTCCACTCGCTCTGGCTCCACCTCCCTCTTGTTCACTGTCTTGCCCCCCTTCTGCTTCCGGCTCACTTCCTTGGGTGCCTGATCAAAAATGAGTTTTAATTAAAGAAATTATCACTGTTTAAATTAGAATCGACGAAGAAAAAATATTTAAACACTATTCTACATTTAACTTTAAGGTAACATTTAACTTTAGGGCCGTAAAAAAATTTCGATGAGCAATGGATCGGCTTATAATCTTCCTTTTTGTCTAGTTACTATTTTTATATACTGACCAGTCTGGCCTTCTTTTGCTCCATACATTCCGACCCCGTTTTGACTTCCATAGGAAGGCTGAGATCCGTATTTTGGTTCTTCCCCGCTAGCCATTGCAGTATCGTACTCACCTCCGGCTGGTTGAGGGTCTTGTGCTGCCTGTGATTGCTGGCCTCCGTACGCCCCGAATGACTCGGCTCTACTCCCTTGCTGACTTCCCCCACCGGCACTTCCTCGCATGAATTGAGACCTCATTGACTGGACCACACTTCCATAATACGAATTCTCTTCTGGGGGCTGTCCAGCTGATGCTCTTTGACTGCCAGCTCCTCTAGATGCAGACTGGCTTCGAGCTCCCAATGATTCCTGGCTACCTCGTTGGCTCCTTGCGTTAGGAGCACCTGCCTGACTTCCAGGACCTTGTGATCGTGCTCTGCTTCCCGCTCTAATTGATCCCTGACTGCCTCTCTGGCTTCCTACAGAATCGCCGTCCATGAAGTCAGACTGTAGAGACCTCACAATGCTTCCATAATAAGGATTCTCTTCAACTGGGCGACCCGATCCTCCACTCATCTGGCTACCTCGCTGGCTTCCATATCTCGGCTGACCACCCGCTCCCATGGAGCCCCTTTGGCTGCCAGCCTGACTACCGTAAGCTCCTGGCACCTGGGCACCAACTTGACTCCCTCGTTGACTTCCATATAGTTCTGGCGCTCCTGGATATGCCCCATATCTATCGGGTGCCTGCTGATTGCCATATCCATCGGGGCCTTGGCCAAATGATCCATTGTTCTGCGCCGCCGCTCCTGGCCCCCCTTGTTGCTGATTTTCATCCGGATAAAACTGGTCCTGAGGTGGCTGTGCAGGGTATCCTTGATCTACAGGGTATGCAGGGTCCATTTGATTAGGATCTTGCAAGCCTTGGTCGTCTACAGGTGGCTCTCCTCCAGTCACTACTTTCTTAGTTTTGGTCGTTTTAACTGTTGTAACCACTCGCTTTACTCCAGGTGGTGGTGGTTGCATCCCGTCTGTCATTCCAGGTTCGCCCATATCAGGAGCTACTGGTTGAGGTGGTTGCTGATCAATCATAGGCTCGTTTTGATCAATAGGTGGTTGCATGTTATCATTAGTAGCGTAAAGTCGAGAACTCGGTATGTACTCGTTTGGGTTTTGAGGTTGGTTGGGCATTCCAGCAGCTGATCCAGAGCCACTTAATTGAGACCCTCTTCTAGATTGCGGTTGCGGTTGCTCGCCAGAGAAAGATCCCCCAGCTTGCGATCCTCCCTGCTGCGAGTAGTTACCATTATCCATATGTTGGCTTCTCATGGTCCTGACCACTGAACCATAGTATGGGTTCTCAGGAGGTTCTGGCTGTCCATACTGGCTGGGAGCTTGGCTTCCACCAGCCTGACTCATACCGTAAATTTGGCTCCTCGGGATCCGGCTATCAACTACGCTCCCATACTGATGCTCAGCATACGGGTCACCTCCGTCCTGTGGACCCTGAGGGTTTCCTGCTGGAATGTTGGACATCCTTCCTTGTTGCTGTGAATTGGATTGCGACGGCCCTCTATTCGCGCCTTGTGGGCTGTTATTAACCAAGTCAGCTCGTTGCGGCTGTCCACTTGCCATAGAGGGATGTCTCGCATCAGCGAAGTCATCGTATGCCCCATCCTCGCGATAGGTCGGAGCTCTCGGCATTTGTGACGATCTTCCTTGCTGCAATGATGCAACTGAGTACTGATTCTGGAGCTGAGGTGTTCCTATCATTCTGCTATTTACAACTGAGACCGATCGTTGGCTTCCTTGACTCCCTCCTGACATTCTACGAGATGCTTGCGGTTGCTGCATGTAGTTTTCTGGCTGTTGCGGAGGAGGTGCTGCTCCCATGTATTGACTAACTGGCGGCATTGAATTCTGATAGGTTGGGACTAAAATATAATTCCACTATAAAACTTTCCATCAATACCGACTTGAGGGGGTCTTGGCCTCGGAGTAATTTTATACTAACTTTGAGGGGGTGAGCGCTCCGAAAAATTGTAAAACAACAAATTGTACAAAATTTTCAAAAAGAGACTTCAAAACATTTTCGTTTCCAAAAATTTGCCTGTCAAAATAGGGTCTTTGTTGTGATGTGGGAGAGCTCAATAAAATAAATTTCCCGCTAATTTCTCAAAAAATGTTATTGAACTTCATGAAACCGAAACAAGACTGCTATATCAGAGCAAACCCTGAGTTTTGCTACAGTTCTTTTTAGCGAAAAAAAAATTGCTTAAAAAAATTGATATAATCAAAAATGGAAGACATAGCTAACAAAAAGTTGAAAAACAATCAATGAAAAAAGGAAGCAGAAAAAGTATTGATTTATTTTTTGAATTAAAAATAAATTACAGAAGTTAGAAAGTCACCACGAGTTACAAAAAAAAATTGACTTTCAAGCAAAACTCAAGGGAACATTTTAATGAAAATAACCCAATTTGAACAAACTGGACCAATCGATAAGCTTTATATTCCGCTGCGAAATCTGAAAGTCCGCTTTTGAAGCGAGAAGTTAGTCACTTTTTTGCTACCTTTACAATTTTTCCCCACCTCTTTTTCCTTCCACGCCTCACATGAGCATCAATTTTATGGTGTAACTGGTAGACCAAAAATGTTTGCCTACACCTAATTAGCCCGTATGTCATTTTTCATCACAATCAAATAAATTGAGCAATCAATTTACCCAAAAACTAAACTAAAATGAAATAAAACAAAATAAAATGGATTATAATCGATTATAATAGATTATAATGGATTTTTATTTCAAAAATAATCGATTAGCATGGATTATCTTGGCAAAAATAATCGATTTCCTTGCCAAAAATAATGGATTATAATCGATTATAATAGATTATAATGGATTTTTATTTCAAAAATAATCGATTAGCATGGATTATCTTGGCAAAAATAATCGATTTCCTTGCCAAAAATAATGGATTATAATCGATTATATAAATTATAATGGGTTTTTTGTCTCGGGAATCCATTATTATTGATTAGAATTTATGAGCGCCCGGTGCGGGTAACTTCGAAAAAAAATCAGAAGTAAAAGAAAACTTTTTATTTCGTGATTAAGACTTAGTTATAAAATCGAAACTTCAAAAAAACATCCCAAGCATAAAAATTCTATCGCTGTCTTTGAAAGCGGAACAAAAACTGATTGATTTTTTGAACATTTTTCAACTTTCGGTTTTCGGAGAAAACATTGTACCAAGATGAATTTCAAGAACCAACAATGATTGATTCTTTGATCGAGCCGCTACCCCGTTTAGAGAAAACTAATATGTAATTTTTTATTATATGGAATTCTGGAAATTGATTGAAACTTTGAGCCATTAACGTTTCTTGCGCCATGAGCATTTCCATTAATGGAGAGCGTAATTTGCAATCAATGTGGCAAATTAAACTGAAACTTTGTTAACATTTTAAAATTTTTCAACTGTTCAACAAAGGTTCTGATTATAATGATTTTAAAGCAAGAAACCCTAAAAATATTTTGAAATTTTGGAAATATTTACCAAGTACATACTAATGTTTTCGAAAGATTAGTGATCTGTCGCTCAGATTGAATAATCAACATTTCAATTAAGGCGCCAAGTATTCGAATTGGTTTCTTAACTAGACTGTTCTATACAAGAAGTTCATGTCTGCATCGTTATAATTGTAATTTGTACTCTTAGGAGGGAGCCTGAGTTATTTTATATGAAGTTAACCTTGTCCAGCAGCTCCAATTCCTTGCGCAGTTTCATCTGGGGTGAACTTGTCTTGTGGCTGATCAGCGGGGAATCCTTGATCAGCAGGGAATCCTTGATCAGCCGGGAATCCTTGATCAGCAGGGAATCCTTGATCAGCCGGGAATCCTTGATCAGCAGGGAATCCTTGATCAGCCGGGAATCCTTGATCAGCAGGGAATCCCTGCATACCTTGGTCATTAATTGGCGGTTGTCCTGAGCTCACAACTCTCTTGGTTTTCACCACAGTAACGACTCGTCTCACCCCAGCAGCCGGAGGTTGCATGTCTTCAGGGAAGCCGGGATCCATCATTTCAGGAGGGACTGGTTGAGCCTGTTGTTCATGAAACATGGGTTCTTGTTGAGCAATAGGCTGTTGCATGTCCTGAGAAGCCCCATAACGTTGAGATCTAGGGATGTAATCAGCATTTGGGTTTTGAGGTTGGTAGCCCATTCCAGTAGCTGATCCAGTGCCACTTAGTTGAGACCCTCTTCTAGATTGCGGTTGCGGTTGCTCGCCAGAGAAAGATCCTCCAGCTTGCGATCCTCCCTGCTGCGAGTAGTTACCATTATCCATATATTGGCTCTTCATGGTCCTGACCACTGAACCATAGTATGGGTTCTCAGGAGGTTCTCGCTGTCCATACTGGCTGGGAGCTTGGCTTCCACCAGCCTGACTCATACCGTAAATTTGGCTCCTCGGGATCCGGCTATCAACTACGCTCCCATACTGATGCTCAGCATAAGGGTCACTTCCGTTCTGTGGACTCTGGTAATTTCTTGGTTGTTCGTTGCTGACTGCTCCTGCAAGCACAAAAGAATATTTTAATTTCAATCATACTAACTTTGTACTCATACAGAATCATACTAATTTTTGTGTCGATTCTGCCTTTTGGATTTAAAGCAGACCTAACCTAAAGGGTTTTGAGGTTGGTAGCCCATTCCAGTAGCTGATCAATTCAATATAATACTAATTATATTAGTATTATATTGAATACTAATTATATTGAATACTAATTAAAACCGAAAACAAGATTGAATTTTGAAAGGCGGATCTTGAAAGGCGGATATACAGAGGCGGATCTAGGATTTTCCCGAGGGGGGATTTTCAAAAAAATTTCAAAAATTTTGACGACTTTTTTTTAGGTCGACCAAATTGATTTATACATTGGCGCCAACAGCGCCTTTAGAAAAATTTTAGGGCCCGTAGGAGGTTGAGTCCCTGAAGGGGGGAAGGGGGCGTCTGCCCCCTCCCCTCTAAACATGACCCTGGATTTAGCGTCGATTATCGATTGCCAAAGTTTCGCCCAGGCACGTATCTATTCGCACTTCACATCATGTCCTAAAAGTAGGAGCTGCATAGTAGGTTTTCTTCTTCAATTCCGCTGTTGAAACTAATTTTCAAATTGACGCTTGTTTTTTTTGGATCTCTTTAACTATATCCCCTATCGGGTACCTAGTAGCGAACATCGCCCACTATAAAGAATTAAATCAACGGCTAAGGATATCAAACTTTTATATCTAGTAACGAATACCTCCCCGTTTGCAAAAGTGGGGATATAACTTAAGAGATCCATTTTTTGGACTACTGAAAAAAAGGTCTGATAAAGTTTCACCATTGAAAAAACTCCAGCTATTTCCAGCAGTTTCCAGCAATCACCAGCAAATTGAACTTGATAGAAAAACAATCAATTAAACGCGTTAGTTTTTGTTTACCCGGTCGCGGTTGTTGAGCTTGCTGCATTCCCTGATTGGCGTTCATTCTCGACTGGTACCTCTGGTCCCCGGCAGGAGGCTGCGACACAGGCCTTCTATAGTAATTTTCCTCGGGGATAGTCTCCGGTATGTTCACGGGACGACCTGGCATTCCACTGCTCCTCGATCGACCCCTGTTTGCTCCACCGGCGCTTCGAGGTTGGTACCCTGGCTGTCTCCGACCTGCAGATGGTCTTCTACTGGGCTGCGCCCCGGTTTGTCCGGCTTGTGGCTGACTTGCTCTGGACGCACGACTGCCTCTTGGCAGGACTAAAAGTAAATTGAGTTAAATCACTGCACTCGCCCTCAACTAATGGAATTGATAGAAAATCAAAAAAAACCCAAATTAAAAACCTCAAATTAAACATACGATTATGAAGTTAAGATTTCTGGTGAAACTGTTTCGAGTTTACAAAACTTTCTTTCATTCATGTTGCACCTAAGTTATTGAGTGTTTAACGTACACTGTGGAGCTGGTGATCTTTGAATTCCTCGAGTCGTTTGGTACATAATCTTCGAGAGCCAACCGACGTACTGCATAACCTTGAAAGGGAACGTCACAAAGAACTGCATCCATTCCACCATCGTCGCACTTTCCGACGGGGGTTCGGGAATTGATGGTGGATCAGAGGGTCTCATCCGTCTTCTTCTGCGTTCACGCGAACTTCCCTGGTTCATCTGTGATCCCGAACCACCTGGCGGTGCTTGCGGTGCTTGCGGTTCCGTTGCATTTTGGGGAGTTTGCGACGAGGACGGACCCTGAGCAGATTGTTCTTGCTGATTTTCTTGCACTTCTTCGCCGGGTAGGGGTTGCCCCACTGAAGAACGCCTTGTTGTACGTCTTCTTGTGACTGTCTCAGAAACAACACTGCTGGTTCCCAATCCATTATCTTGATTTGCATCCATCGGAAAATGTCCACCTTCGCCCATCGGCCTTGGAGCGCCACCTAAAGTTGGTCTATCTGGGTTTACTTGGCTGTTGCCCATGGTTGTTCCACTGGCTGTCGGCTGGGATTGCTGCGCAGCTGCCACGTTCTGTTGCATTACTTGTGGATCAGCCCGTGTACCTCCCAGTCGTGATCTTCTCGGAACAGGCTGAGGCAGCTGTCCCGGAGCGTTACCTTGCTGTGGCCCCATTGCTTGATTAGGTGCTGCTGACACTCTTGGCATCCCTTGACCTGATGAATAACCACTGAGTCGAGGTCTCGATCCTCCTCGAGCTGGTGCAGTACCTTGAGCATTGGGCATTCCGTGAGCCGCAGCTGTCTGTGAGCGGTTTTGGTACACTGGAGTAGCTCCAGTAGAGCCTCTTGCCATCCCTTGATCAGACGGTGTACCAAAAAGTTGAGATCTGGAACCTCTAATTGGTGCGGCACCTTGAGGATTAGTCGGCATTCCCTGCTGGGAATGACTGTTTGCAAACTCCTGGTTTGATCCAGCATTAGTTCCTGGTATCCCTTGGCCTGAAAAGGTTCCACTCGAACGAGGTCTGTAATTTGATTGCATATTTCCATTTTGAGCATTTCCGCCATCTTGTGGGTAGTCTACAGTAACTTGTTCAGTCTTTTCCACAGTTTCAATAACTTCTTCATCGTCTCTGGGCTGCTCGGGTAATGGGTTATTAGGTCCGACAGCAGCTCCTGGTATCCCAACAGCGGATGCGGTACCACTGATACGAGGTCTAGAACCCGCTCGGGGTGGCACATAACCTTGAGCATTCGGCACTCCTTGAGCCGCAGTTGCCTGTGAGCGGTTTTGGTACACTGGAGTAGCTCCAGAAGATCCTCTTGCCATCCCTTGATCAGATGGTGTACCACTAAGTTGAGATCTGGAACCTCTAATCGGTGCGGCACCTTGAGGATTAATCGGCATTCCTTGCGATGGGGCAGCACTTTGCTGAGGATGACCGTTTGGAAATCCCTGGTTTGATCCAGCATTACTTCCTGGTATCCCTTGACCTGAATAGGTTCCACTCGACCGAGGTCTGTAATTTGATTGCATATTTCCATTTTGGGCATTTCCGCCATCTTTTGGGTAGTCTACAGTAACTTGCTCAGTCTTTTCCACAGTTTCAATAACTTCTTCGCCATCAGTGGCCTGCTCGGGTAATTGAGTCGGTTGCTCAGCTTCTTGAGTCTGTGATTCTACTTGTTGCGGCACCTCGTCCGTTTGCTGTGTGATTTCTTCCGTTTCTTGTGTTAATGGTTCACCACCGGGTTCTGCTGGCTCTATTTCGTAGTTAGCTGAAGCCGTCGATCCTCTTCTAGATTCGCCTTCGAACGCTTCCACTGCGGGAACTGAGGGCATCTGATGAGTAGCTGTTGCATCTGCCTTCTCTCTCAGATTAGCTGCACCCATCGTGGAAACAGTCTCGTACCTCTCAATCTGCTGAGCCTGAGTTCCGTCTTCATTCGTGAGAGGCGGCACCTGGGGCCACTGCCTGGCCTGTTCCGACAACCCTGGTGTGTTTTGGACAAGAGTACGTCTAGTTGCATGTAGATCCTCAATCACATCTTGTCTAAAACAGTTCATTTCCACTCCGCACAGTCTGCTCAAGTTAAATCATAGATTAAAGCGAGGTTACCATACTTTGCAGGTTATTAATGACAAAACATCATCAAGTTTTATGAAGTTTTACTAGAAAAGATATGAAATAACCTAATCGTAGCTTCTAATCGTAGAAATAACAATGATTAAAGAAGAACTTAGTAACTTCGGCATAACTTAGTAATGCGGCACAGAAGAGTTGATAGCTGAGTTGATATGATTGAAACTTACGGTGGATACATTCCCCGGTTGATTAGGAACCAGTCTTCGTCCTTCTGCTCCTTGGGTTTGGGTGCAGTCTCAATCTCCAGGGTCTCCACTGCTTGTGAGGCCTCCACTTTGCCATTCGGTCTGTACATCACAGTCTCTACCACCCTCTTCTGCAGATAGAGCTTGTCAGTCGGGTCTGTGCACTCTGGACCTCTCTCCGAGTCCGACAGCACACTCGCATCCGTTTCCTAAACTCAACATCAACATCAAAACAAAAATCGATATCAAAAACTTCAAATTCCACCGAAGTTATAGCCGGCACTCAAACCCTATAGACTTTCGCTTCCCAAGGAAAGCATTTTACAGACAGAATGAACTTGTATGTTATTGGGGTTCCATTATAAAGCAAGGTCAATTTCTTACAGATTTAAGAAAACTCTTCACGCAAAAATTTTAAGCTCTGATAACAAGTACATTCGGAGCTTAAACCTTCAATCTCGCGATGATCATCAACTTCAACCGCCACTCCTATCTGGAATCTAAAATTACCGCGTCTAAGTTTAACCGCGTTAAAATATCTGATGTGTGTTACTTCTGATTTCGACTCACTGAAATTAAGCTGGCAAATTAAAATTCAATCAACTGCCAGAATTACTCTGTAGAACACCAAAAAAAACAAGCTTCTTCTTTATGAGCAAGAAGCCTCAGTCGAAACCTACAACCAACTGAAATCCAAGCTGCAAATTGATTAAAAAAAGAAAGAAGACATCAATTCTTTAGACAACTGTATTCTTCGCGCACGAGGACGACTACGCTACTCACTTTTACCAGACGCGAACAAAAATCCACAAATACTTAATGCAAATGAGTCTAGTTTGCATATAATGATCGAGAGTGCTCTTTGCTGCTGTAGTTGGGTTCCGAAAAAACACTCAGATAGATAAGACATCATGATTTTTTTTCTGGAGGATGTTTCGAGGCACAAGATTGCATCCACTAATGGCTGACTTAGCGCCAACGCATTTCGACTATGCAACTGATAGCTCGATTCCGTTCATCAATGCACAGGTTGAAATCAGATGACCATTGTAGAATTCTACTAAATAAGTAACCAAAAAGCTAGATTTTCATATTTAAATGCCTCTCATTTCGCGCGTTGCACCTAGAAACGACAGACAAATTTTCTTAAACAATTGGATAGTGGCAATTCGATGCATCATTGCCGGAAAAATCAAGACTCAGCGTTTACTCTCAGACAAAAACAATTAACAATCGTAAACAACTACGCTCGAAACCAACCAAATGTAGCTACGATAACTGAAACGCTACAAATCAATAAAATTGAACGTTGCCTACTTTCTCCATCTGCCCGTAACTTTGGTAACGCGTGGTAGCGACTCGTTTCAATGGTATAGCAAGCTTTCTCACTACATCTCGGTTCTAATCGACTATCGACAAACAATTTGATCTTTATAGCCGAGACTGAGGCAGTCCTTAACTCTCGTCTGCTAACGCTTGTCAGCAGAGACATTATGGAGGACCTTCCACGGACCCCCAAAAACTTCCTAATAGGTAGTTCATTTGTCTACAGCGGCAGCCCTCTACGAAACATATTATGTCCAGAAAATCCTGACAGCAAAAGGTAGCCTTGACAGCTTCTGGTGTTAAAGAGTACGCCCATCAAAAAGATTAAATCAACGTAACCCGAGGAACAGTTCATAACATGACTTCATGCGGCTACTTGAGATCATTACAAGAAAAAACATCTGGCCACTAGGTCGAGTTCTAGAAAATTGGACCAAATCTGATGGCATCGCACGCTTGTGTGAGACTGAAACGAAGCTTGGAACATTAACGAGGCCAGCAAAAAAAATTGAACTCGCATCTCTTAAAAAAAGACGAGAAACTAAATTCTTTAGGCACACAATAAAAATCGGGCTACTCCCCCTCCCTTTTGGCCTGAAAACTTAGTAGCCCACCCGAGGATTGTGCAACTAAACTGACTTTAATTTTACCGCGGTAAATTTTTTGCCTCTCATAGATGATGTTTGTAAATTGCTTCTGATTTTAGCTCCTTGAGACTAATTTGGCTCTTTGAAAGTCTGGTAGCGACAATATTGAACATAGAGGCGAAGCGGAACTGCCCATTACTTGAAATACAACAAAAACTGCAGAAAAATGAAAAAAAAGTCAGTTCTAGCGAAATGTTTGTTTTGCGTCGATAAAAATTCATTCTTGGCAAACATGCACGCAAAATAATTAATTATTGATCCAGTATAACACTGACGAAGCTGAAGCAAAGTCATCAGTTTCTAAGCATACATTTGTAAAGCCGAAAAAAGTTTTTGTTTCTGCAAAAATGTTTCAAGTCCCCCTTGAAACTACGAGAAACAACAATTTTAGCTGATGATGAGAATGACTTTTAAACTATTAAAAATCCATGATGTGTCAACTTAACCAGACAAACAAAATTCCAAAAAATTAAAATTTAACCTGAAAAAATATCAATTCCAAAGATATTGAAAAAACAAGGTTGGGCTGGGACTCAAACCTCAGACAGTAGGGTGCAAAGGTTATCACGATACCTCTATGCTAAAGGATACGAAATGGAGTGTTTAAAGTTCAGTAAAAAAGTAAGAAAGTGAAGCAACTAAAATTTGAAACACAAGTTTTTAACGGGGAAAAAAGTCCAACACCCGATTACAATGCACTTGCTCACGGAAGTGTAAAACGGTATCAATAAGCGAACTGATGCGAAAGTTAGTTACTAAAAATTGGAAATTTGGGTTTCATCAAGACCTTAAATCTTGCTCTTTTAATATTTGAGAGAAATTTTTGGTGATTTTGGATTTTTTCCAGAGACATAATTTTATGTTCAATTTTAAGTAATTTTATTTACGGAGCCTTTCCACAATTTGTTGCCCTGATTATATTCTTCATATCAGATCTTCGTTTTAGAGAAAAGTCAAAAAATTTCCAAAAGGGATAAGAAAATTAAAAATTGTTTTCTCTGAAGGCCATAACTTTTTGTCGGAAATCAGGAGCGTTTACACGGGGGATATTTTCAACTTTTTTTTCTTTGATTCAACCCAAAATCTCAGAGTTGGAAGGGTAGTTTCCGAGACAAACCAAAAGGTTTTACGAAAACGTCAAAAAATCGAAAACTTCAGTTTTCTGAGGGTCATTTTTTGGTGTAGAAAAAACTGGTCGTCACCGTTCATTCACGTTAGCTTCTTATAACCGTTTCATCCATTGAAATCAAAATCTCATATTTGAGAGGGTAGATTTTGAGAAAAGTAAAGTTTCAAAAAACTTTCAACAAATCAATAAATTTGATTTTTCCGAGCGCCAATTTTTTTTAAAATTGGGCTTAATCATATGTGCTTAATGTTTTCGCGCAACCCATTCTACCCATTGATAATAAAACCTCAGATTTGGTAGTGTATTTTCAGAGAAAAGTCAAAAAATTTCAAAAAAGGTCAAAAAAATTGAAACCTGACTTTTTTGAGGGCCTTAACTTTTTAGTTTTTTGTGTATTAAAATTTAAGCGTAGTCATTGATGCAAGGGAGATCCTAATAACTCGGCCTTTTGATTGAAATCAAAATCTCAGATTTGAAATGGTAGTTTTTGAGAAAAAATAAAAAAAAATTTGGGATGAAAATTTCACCCCACACACTTTTCCGAAGGTAGTAGAAAGTGGGTTAGGGTAAAATGAGACAAGGTAGCGTGCGAAAATCTCATTGGTATTGTTTTTTATGGAAATAGGTCCATTAGTTTTGTGAAAATTTTTTAAAAACTTTTTTTTACTAAAGAAACAATAAAAAACCCGATCCCATACATTTTCATAATCAAACAGAATTTAATCAAACAGAATTTAGAAGTTGATCACATTTTTTTGTTAGCTTTACGGTTTTGCTGTTCTATAGTGGCGTCTGGTTTTTTTTTTAAAAAACACAACTGAAATGAACTCAAAAAACACTCAAACTGCGAAATATCAATTTGAGCCTGAACAAAATGGATTTCCTGAAAAAAAAGTCATCACAATTTGAATAAGAAATTTCACTAAGTTCACTGACTCCTAATCTAACCCTGATCGAAGCTTTACGATTCCGTGCTAACTGACAACCAAAGACAATTTCACAAACATTTTATGGTTGAGTTTTTGATTTCACAAACAATTTATGATTGAGTTTTTTAATAAAATCGCCAATTTGAAAAAACTAAATCAATAGATCAATTTTCATTCCACCGTAAACCTATAATCAAAAATCACCTTCAAAACTAGATATTGTTCAATTTTCTTCACACCATTTGGACTTTTGCTGTTACATAGCGTAATTTACAATCCCTTTAACAAGTGAATTTGAATTGAGCTCAAAACAATTACAAGTCAAAATGCGAAAAACAAATTGTAAGCGTTTTTCCTGAAAACAAAAAACAAAAAAAAATCCTCTCGACCCATATAAAAACAAATCTAGCAACTGAGCACTTTTAATTTCAAGGTGAGTTAGAAAACAATGGACGTACAAATTAACAGTAAGGTCGTAGGCTCGCATTTGAAACAACTGCATTAAGGAGTAAATTTCGTTTTACAATGTTTCTTCCATTTTCTGTTTTTAAAAACTTTGGATTTTTGCTAAATCACTCATTTAGCCAATGCGACAAGCTAATATGTATAAAATTAGGAGAATTGCATGGAGATATTTATGAACAAAAAAATTAACACGTTCAAGTTCTTTGAATTTTAAGAATCTTTTTTTATGATCACTTTTTTCGCGCCATCTTTTCATAACTAGAGAGCGTTATTTGCTTTCTTTTAATAAATAAATTTGAATTAAACTAAAAAAATGAAAAATCAAATTAAATTTAATCCATGAAATGACGACTTTAAATATGACTTATGCATAAATTTCAAGATTTTTTCCCGGATAAATAAAAAACGCAAGAGAACTGTAAAAATACTCCTCAAGTCTGAACACTGTCAAAGCTCGACCTGATGAAGTTAAAAAATACATTCATTTACATTAAACACTTGTTTTTTTTGTCAACAGCGCAAAAAAACTTTCATTGCAATAATCTTTGAAAAAGTACCTGAGAAACTTCTGGAATTGATGAGACCCTTCCATCTGTTAGGTGCTAAAATCAAAATTTGACTATAAATAATTCAATAATTTAATTATTATTACGAACGGAAAGCGTCACGCCAACATATTTGTGTATAAATCGATGAAAATACGAGCTCTTCTTCCAGTTGGTGATATAGTATAAACTCAATCGTGTCCTAAAAATCATTTCCAATCCGAATATTTCAATTTAATTATCAATAGTTAACTGTTTATATATTCATTGGTCTGTCATAACTTCTCATACTTCGCGGTTTGCATTTAAATTCAAAACAAAACAAGACTGCTCGTATCAGGGCGAAGCCCTGAATGTTCCGACTGCCTTTTACGGTTTATGGAGCAGCAGTAATAACATAAAGAAATACATGAAATAAAAAAAATAAAAAATTTTTTTTCTAAAATTTGAAATTTGTTATGAAAATCATCCCCCACACACCATATAAAGTACAAAAAGATAGATTTCGTTCCTTGTAACAAATCAATTATGGCAAATGAGCTTCGTTCAACCAATTTGGAACGATTTATAAGACGGATTAAATCTCCGCTTAGACATTAATAGCGCGAATTATATCGCGCGTTAATTGTCCCAAATTGGTCAAAATGGCCAAAATGGCAATCTTTAAACCCTCATAACTTTACGGAAAATGATCACAGGTGAAATATCTTTTCAAATTTGAGCTCAGGACAACAATGGCTTTCGAATGATATAAAAAATTCTGTCAAAAATGGCTAGTTAAAAAGTCGAAATTTGTCTGAAGAAAAAAAAAACCCACCCGAGCACAAATATTCTGTTACTTTCGTATCGAAAGTCGGAACAATAAAGCGATGTCAGTAAATTTTTTAAAAAACAATCCACTGCATAACCAATTCTACTATTTTCCAAGCTTATCAATTCTAGCACGCACTGGAGTTCCGTGGATAAAAATCGATTGTATTGTCATTTTATAGTCAGTATCTATGAAATTACAAAAATAATAGATTATAAACCATCAAAAATGGATTATAATCACAGTAATGTATATATCAGGACAATCCATTATAATCTATTATGGTCGATTATAATCCATTAAAAATCCATTATTATAGATTATAAACGTTTATCATGTATGTATTCTTTGAGAAAAAATTCTGAACTTTGCCTTTTTTTTCAAAGTTATCTCATTTCCTGTTTTGTGCAATTGCTAGGTATTACGTTTCATAAACTTTTACTTTTTCCTTAAGATTTTATTTATTTAAGTTTTTTGTACTTTTACTATGCTACGTAAACTCCATCGCCTCTTTTATCAACCCCGTTTTCCAGTCCCCCCTCCCCCCCCCCATTTAGCCCTCGTCAGTTTACCATCCGCCCCCTCCCCCACCCAGTTTATCCTTTCTCAGTTTACCCTCTATCTCAATTTAACCTCCCCCCCCCCCCCCCGTGTGCGGGGTTTATTGAACGTGTGCGGGGTAAAAAATGGCGGAGGGGTTGGAACAAACACTTATGTGAGTGTGTTAAAAGGGAGAATGGGTGTAACTATGTGTTTTTCACACTGAGTAACCCTCAGGGGTAAACAAACGGGGTAACCAATGGTAAACAAACGGGGGGGGGGGGTAAATTGTAACTTGGGGGTGGGGGTTGGGTGGGGTTAAACTTTAGTAAACATGGGGGTGGGCGTAGCGATAAACGTAGGGGAGTGGGGGGGAGGTGGGAGGGAGTTTGGGCAAATGGGGAATGGGGCAAGGTGAGGGGGGGGGGGGGTTGAAGTTGAGTAGGTTTAGATTGCGAATATGCCGTGAGTAACGCAGAAATGTTGCAAGTTTTGCAAATGATAAATCCAATTTACCTCCCTTTGTTGTCCCTCTTTCCCTTTTTCTCCTTCCCCCACGCTTGCACCCACCCTCCACCCTATTCCGCCTAGTCGTCCTCGCTTACACCCCCCCCCCCCCCCGTTTACACCCATAACGCAGAGGTATAAGCGGCGGGTTGTATTATAATAAAATCGTTTTCGTTGTCTAAATTTACAACAATAATGGATTATGATGACAACATTTTAGACAACAATTTTCAATTATAATCGATTATTTTCCATGGAACTCCAGTGCGGGAGTACACGATCAGGGAGTATAAAAAGTGTCGTAAATTCCATATCAACCTAGCTTTATAGCTGGCTAGTGACATCATTAAGAACCTACACGCCAAACAATTTCTTACCTGTGAGCCCGATGCCTGAAGTGCCATGTTATTTTGGTAGCCCGAAAGTTGTGGTGGCGTCTGGTTATTTTGATAGCCTGAAAGTTGTGGTGGCGACTGGTTATTTTGGTAGCCCGAAAGTTGTGGTGGCGTCTGGTTATTTTGATAGCCTGAAAGTTGTGGTGGCGACTGGTTATTTTGGTAGCCCGAAAGTTGTGGTGGCGCCTGGTTATTTTGGTAGCCCGAAAGTTGTGGTGGCACCTGGTTATTTTGGTAGCCCGAAAGTTGTGGTGGCACCTGGTTATTTTGGTAGCCCGAAAGTTGTGGTGGCGTCTGGTTATTTTGGTAGCCCGAAAGTTGTGGTGGCGCCTGGTTATTTTGGTAGCCCGAAAGTTGTGGTGGCACCTGGTTATTTTGGTAGCCCGAAAGTTGTGGTGGCACCTGGTTATTTAGGTAGCCCGAAAGTTGTGGTGGCGCCTGGTTATTTTGGTAGCCCGAAAGTTGTGGTGGCGTCTGGTTATTTTGGTAGCCCGAAAGTTGTGGTGGCGTCTGGTTGTTTTGGTAGCCCGAAAGTTCAGACGGTATTTCGTTAAGCAATTGAGCTGATACAACCGCAGTAGGACGTTCTGTTACATTCGACCAAACAATTTCTTCATCGGCGGGATTTCTCGAGTCAGGACTCTGTGCAGCCATGATTCCATCATGCATCCCACCTTGGCCACTATCCTGGTGACAGTTAGATGCAGGTGGACAGTCAGGTTGAACACACTGAGCATCTGGTTGTCCTGCTTGCCGAGCTGGTTGCACCCTAGGTCCACCTCCCATGGGAACATAAGGCCCTGATTGCTCATTGGGTTGACCGGTCTGAGGAGCTGCCTGTTGCGCAGATGGCGGTTGCGTAACTGGATCTGGTTGGAAAGGAGATTGATAGGCTTGTGCAGCAGGTAGTTGATAGGCGTTTTGTGGATTTGCAGTCTGTTGATTTGCAACGTGTTGGTTTGCAGTTTGCTGGCTCATCGGATTGGCAGTGTGTTGAGGTTCTACTCCAGTTCCCGACACTTGATGCATAGTTGTTGTTGTAGTTGTGGCTACAAAGTTACTTTGTGGGCCCGAAAGTGGCCATGCGGATCCATCTTCAGCAGTTGTTTCATCTTCAGCGCTGGATCCACCTTCAGCACTGGATCCATCTTCAGCACTGGATCCACCTTCAGCACTGAATCCACCTTCAGCACTGGGTCCACCTTCAGCACTGGGTCCACCTTCAGCACTGGGTCCACCTTCAGCACTGGGTCCATTTGAAAGACCGGGACTCAAGTTGAGAGAATTTACCCACTCGTTTGGAGAACAAACAGGATTGAATCCTTCAAACTGAGGAGCACTGCCGCCAGACGGCTGGTCATTTCTCGGAAAGTTGTTCTGGTTATTCTGCTGAATGCAAGGACAGCACCCAATTGGACAATACGGATTCTAAATCATAAATGAATCAGGGTTAAGCAGCAATATCTGACAGTGAAGTCTCTGAACAAAACTGGCAGAGAATTTGAAAAAGTAACAAAAAAATCGAATTCAGCGTATTAAAATATAGCCAACAGAACGTTTGAAAAATTTTAAAAAAAAAAGAAATCGAAAATATCAATGATGACTTATGAGTATTTTTCAGCTTTCAAGTTTCCGAGAAAAAATATAACAAATCCAATAGACAGTTGGAAAAGAGTCAATGAACGCAAGTAGACAAAAAATGAATGTTTTTGACTTTGCATGTTTTTCAAAACGAACATTTTTCAAATGAAAATTTAACTTTCGAATTTCAAAGAAAAAAATAGATGTCCTTAAAGATGTTTTAATTTTTAGATCAATTTTTGATTGGCATTTTTTTTGATAAAAATGACCCAATTTAAAAAAAAAGTCCAAAAGTTTAATCCGCTGGGAAATCTGAAAATTAATTATCAATTTCGAAATTAAAAGTCGATAACGTTTTTGTGACTTTTACATTTTTGCTGTTCGATAGTGAAGTTTGGCTTTTTTAACAAATCAACAAATCAACATTCAAACCGCCAAAAAGTAGATTTGAGCTTGAACAAACTTTATTAGTTCTTCCCTGAAAAAAAAATACAACTAATAATCATCAAAAATTTTTATCGGAGTCTTCACTACGTTCAGCGACTCTTAATAAAAGATAAAACATTTTTAAATGGGTTTATACATTTTTAAATGGGCTTATAACATAATGATTGGAAAGGCGATTGATAGGCTTGTGCAGCAGGTAGTTGATAGGCGTTTTGTGGATTTGCAGTCTGTTGATTTGCAACGTGTTGGTTTGCAGTTTGCTGGCTCATCGGATTGGCAGTGTGTTGAGGTTCTACTCCAGTTCCCGACACTTGATGCATAGTTTTTGTTGTAGTTGTGGCTACAATGTTACTTTGTGGGCCCGAAAGTGGCCGTGCGGATCCATCTTCAGCAGTAGTTTCATCTTCAGCGCTGGATCCTCCTTCAGCACTGGATCTACCTTCAGCACTGGATCCACCTTCAGCACTGGGTCCATTTGAAAGACCGGGACTCAAGTTGAGATTTGCAAATTTTTGATTTTGTAACCCAGTTTTTAGCAAGTTACGATACGAATAGACGGTTTATTGAAGACATTTAAGAACAAGTAAGACAAAATTTAAATTAAAAAAAACTTATACTTAAAAATTTTCTGATTTAGAGTAAAACGAATCCTTCGAAGACATTTGCATAAGAAAGTTGGAAAAGTGTCAATTGATTGATTTTTTTTTCTCAAAAAAATATCAATTTTCGAATTTAAAATAATGGCCTTAGAGCACTTTGATTTTAAAGAAAATTTATGATTGACATTTGTTTCATAACTTTAATTAAATGTTAGAAATTTGGATTAAAATTTTTCTTTCTGATAAATGAATTCCCTTTTCGAAATCAAAAGTTGATCACTTTTTCGTGACCTTCACACTATCGATACTTTTCTGAACTTAAAAGGAAATCAAATTTCAAACCGCGAAAAAAATTGAGCCTAAGCAAATTGTAGGATTTTTCCTGCCAAAAAAAAAACAAATCATCACGCCCATATAAGTGTCCTCACTAATTTCACTGACACTTGGAAAAAAAATCATCAAAAATTCTTACTTAAGAAAATTGAATTTTGACTAAAGAAACACCCAAGCATAAATATTTCGTCAGCTTGTTGGAAATCTGGAACAATTAAAAAGCAGATCAAAGTTCTAAGAGCAAAAAAATAACATTTGGGTGTGAACAACTTTTTGCTGAATAAAAAAAAAACGAAAACCATCTTTAAAATTAAACCACTGATTTTGACAAACACTAGAAACGTGCTGTTTCTGTAAAATTTTGTTTTATTTGTGTTATTTGTTGGCATACCGTCTGGTTCGGCGGCACTGGGACGACAATTTCTTCTTGTTCTTCATCTTCTTGTTCTTCGTCTTCTTGTTCTTCGTCTTCTTGTTCGTCGTTTTCTTGTTGGTTGTCGTCTTCTTCCCCCTCATCTGAAGAATTGAAGTCAGAAACCTCCTGTTCGTCTGACTCCCGTGCATGCTGTTCCTGCAAACAGTCACGCATCCAATAAAACACCAACCGTATTCATGTTTCATATCAAATAAATCAATATCTTTCGCTTAATCAACATTTAAAAAAAATTCTTTAAAGTGGTTTTAAATGAGCATGAAAAAAATGTAGACTCGTTGAAAGTATTGCACGACCTACACGACCTAAATAACTTCCCAAACATCCTCGATCATTTCGAACCGATCTCTATGATTTCAATTTAACTTTTTTCCTGAGCTGAATTTATTGAGAGCTATTTTTTAAGCTCCTGAATTCCAGTTCTTAAAGCTCCTGAACTTAACAAGCTTTTGTTTATATAACATGATTGGCAAACGTGTCTGTTAAAAACTTAACGACTCATGCTGCTTAGATTATGGCGTATTAGTTTGTTTGTTGCGTTGCGTTGCTCTGCTTGAAGTTTTTTCGTATCTCATAGATATATTTTTTGGATTCACATTCTATTTTGTCGTTACAATTGCTCAAGACTTACCAACTTAACTTTTTTTTCATATTTGACTTTCCCGAGTGTCATAACTTTTTATGTAATAAGATAAAAATGGGCGTATCTGATAATGCAGAGGAGCTTCTCACAATCCGTTTCTTCAATTTAAATCAAAATTTAGGAATTGGTAGGGTATTTTTTGAGAAAAGTGAAAAAATTTGAAAACCGGTCTAGCAATCATAGTTTTTGAGGATCATAATTGTTCGCGTAGAAAAACTTGGGCATAGTCGCTTACACAAAAGAGCTTTTCTCAACCCGTCTTTTTGATTTCAAATCAAACTCATAGTTTTTGGGAAAAGCATAAAAATTCGAAAAATGATCAAAAATGGAAAGTATTACTTTTCTGATCGCCATAACTTTTGTGTAAAAAAATTTGGGCGTAGCCACTAATGCAAAGGATCTTCTCACATTCCGTCTTTTTGATTCAAGTCAAAGTCTTCGATTTTGGAGGATGGTCTTCGCGATGACATTCGGAGGACCATAGTTTTTTTGCGCAGAAAATTTGAGCGTAGGCGTTTATACAGAAAAATTTTTCGCGATCCGTTTTTTTTATTGAAATAAACATTTTAGATTTGGTAGGTCTTTTTGGAAAATAAACCAGAACATTTTAAAACTCGGTTAAAAGTCATAAGTTTGACTTTTTCAAGGGTCATAACTTTTCGGGTTAAAAGATTTGGGCATAGCCACTTATACAGGGGAGGACACACTACCCTTCGTTTTGATCAGGGGCGGATTTAGGGAGGGGGCGGGGGGGGGTCTTTTGGTAGGTCTTTTTGGAAAATAAACCAGAACATTTTAAAACTCGGTTAAAAGTCATAAGTTTGACTTTTTCAAGGGTCATAACTTTTCGGGTTAAAAGATTTGGGCATAGCCACTTATACAGGGGAGGACACACTACCCTTCGTTTTGATCAGGGGCGGATTTAGGGAGGGGGCGGGGGGGGGGGGGGCGGACGCCCCTCCCTCAGGGATTCGAACCCCTGCCAACCCAAATGGTCCCCCTTTGGTACTTTTTAAGAAATCCATTTTTGGCCGACCGACCCTAAATTTTTTCGGCACCATTATATACTAATTTTGAGGGGGAGCGCGCGCCAAAAAAACGCGTTTTTTTTTTTGTCAAAATTTTTCAAAAAGTGCCCAAAAACGGCTTTTTTGACTGTTTTTTCAAAAATTTGCCTGCGGCGCAGAAAATTTTGCCAAAATAGGGGCAAAACACTGCTTTGGGAGAGCTCGAAAAATCACTTTGGTCGACCTAGAAAAAAAAAGGTCGTCAAAGTTTGGGAAAAATTTTTGAAAATCCGCTCCCCTCGAGAAAATCCTAGATCCACCCCTGGTTTTGATTGAAATAAAAACTCAAATTTGGGTGGGTAACTGTTAAGAAAGGACGATTTGTGAGTTTTCCGAGGGCCATAATTTTTTGTGTGAAAAAATTGGATAAAACCGCTGATGCAGGAGCTTCCGATAACCCAACTTCTGATTGAAATTAGTACCTCAATAAAAAACTCCAAATTTAAATCCAACATTCCCCCCCTTCTCCCACGAGTTTTTCGGAGCCTGTCGATAGTGAGGTTAGGTTAAAAGAGTACGCAGACACACGGTAATGGGTGTTCTTTATATTGTTACCAATTTTTTAAAACTCGATTAAAAATTTTTTGGAGAAAACGACAAATTCTTAAAAAGAAAAACTTTCTAACGCAACCAAAAAAAATTGAAAAAACCCCATCGCATATATTTTCATAAAACTTCTTTCTATCAAACATGATTTATAAATAACATATAAACATCTCGTCCATAATCCGACATATTTGTAGTAAAGTAATTTATCGAACTGGAAATTTCCGGGAATGTGGATTCTGTGATACTTGCACTGCAACCGGCTATCCATGTTAATAGTATATTTTTAAGCAGTGGATATATGCAATATTCATTGGAATTAAAAAGACCTTTTCCTAACTCGTTGCATTTTTTTCCTGAAGTTGTAAATTAAAGAATTTAAATGCAACACACATCCAGATAGTATAAATTTATTGCAGTTTAAATTACAGTTCGACAATTGAACAACCTGAAATATCACTTCCGTCAAAGAAGCGGCTTCTTCGCTGCCCAGATAAGTTATATTACTATGTTTCAGTCTTCCCGATTTATAAAATATGACAGGTAACGGAAATTAGAAATTAGAAATTAGAAAACAAACTTTGCAGGTAGTAAAGTGGAATAAAAAAACAACGAAAATTCGAAAAAAAATTTGGTTTGAATTTGAATGGAAATTTTCAGAAAACTAGGCTTTGATTGTGCTGTTGTATGAACAACTATCTTTCTTCTGTTAATTTGAATCATTAACAAAGATAGTCGGTTGCTGTGAATGTAGCACAGATTGATCCGATCCTAGTCTTAAAAAAGCAATTCAAATTAGTGTTGAATGTTGTGATAAAAAGATCTGAAATAAAAATTTAACTTAAATATATTCGATATATATCGCAAACTAGGCCAATGGAAAACAGTTTTGATAGAAAAACAAACAAAGAACAATAGAAAAGTTGTAAGAAACTATTTTTTAAATTTTTTTCACATTGTTTTTTGAAGTTTGTGAATTATTGAAATTTTTTTTCTCAAATTAAATTTGAAAAATTAAAGTAAACAGAGATAACCGGTTTTTGTGCAAGTAGCACAGAAAGTTTCAACCATAGTGTAGAAAAAGTTTTTTTTCTCTTAAATGAGTGTCGTTTTGTTTTGCATGGTGTGATAAGAAATTGGATTTAAAAACATTTTTTATCGAACAATAACATAAACAACAAAAATAATGTAGAAATATATATATTGTTTAATTTTTTTTTTCACAGTGTTTTTCAAAAAATAATTTAATATTTTGAAATTTTTGATTCCCAAAACACTCTAAAACTGAAGTAAACAGAGATCACCGGTTTCTGTGATTCTGTGACATTCATAGTAAAAAAGCCAATTGGAATACAGTTTTTGTAGAAAAAGGACTAGAAAATTGTTTCGAAAAAACTTGTTTCATTTTTTTGAACAGTGATGTTTTTGGTTCCCAAGTTAGCGCAAAAGCTATTTTTACTCCAGTGAGTTTTTTTCTCGGCCTAATTTTAGCACAAATTAGCTAATGTAAGCCTGTGCGCTCACATTATTAGCTCGAAACTAAACCAAAAAAAGCCAAACCGATGTTATCAACACTGAGAAAAAGTTTCCACATATTCGAATCACAAAAAAGGGCTTTAATATGGTGTATCACTCAACCAATTGTGGTGATAATTTTTCGGTATTTGATTTAGCGCGGAAAAACAAAAATTTGAAGAAAAAAAACAAACTAAAACACACCCGAATACGAATTTTATCCCCATTTTCAATGACCGGCGCCAAAATGTGTTAATTTATCATTATTCGAATGCCAAAACACTTGTTCTTAATAAAAAGTTCAATAGCTGTTTTAAAAGAACCACCAAAATAGTTTATCACTCGCGAATTAGGTTGGAAAAAATAGCCCTCTAGCTTTAACATTACGCTCCGTTTGTGTATGGAAGGAATGGACAGAACTTGAAATCAAACCAAAAGATGAACCGAAAAAAATCGAAACTGAGCTTAATTTTTCCCGCCTTAAATTTAGCATATGTACGCTAATGTACGGCTACACGCTCGCCTTATTAGTTCGAAATTAGACTAGCGTAAAAAAATCAAACTGAAAAAAAACCTATCCGGTGTCTGATTTTGCGTAGAAAACAAAAACCTGAAAAAAATATTAAAAAACTAGAAAAAACCCGAAAACAAATTTCCTCCCCATTTTCAATGATTGGACCAAAAATGTGCCAAATTATTTTTATTCAATGATCAAAAAGCTTTTTCCTACTAAAATCTAGCTAAGCCTAGAGCACCTGTTTGATTAATTTTGTATTTTTTGTACTGATGTGGATGGAAAAGGTTAATTTCAAAAACAAACAAATTGCAAAGAATGTAAATCGAAATTGAATGACTTCAAAATTGTTAATTTCTTCTTTTACTTCATTTTTCTTAATTTTTTGAAATGATTGTTGAAAGATTCCTGAAACGTTTCTCTTTAGATTTGGGTGGGTAGTGTTTGAGAAAAGTCGAAAAGTTTCAAAAACGGTCAAAAATTTAAATTTTGACTTTTCCAAGGGGAATAACTCTTTGTTTAGATTATTTTGGGCTTAATCGTTTCTGCAATGAAGCTCTTCGCCTCATGTTTTTTCGATTGAAGCTAAAATCTCAGATCTGGGAGAGTAATTTTTGAGAAAATTCAAAAAGTTTTCAAAAACTGTCAAAAAATTGACTTTTCGGGGGGTCATAACTTTTTTGTAGAAAAAATTAAGCGTAATAATATCAGCAGCCGAGCTCCCCACAATTCTTTTATTCATTGAAAACATAAGCTTTGACATGGGAGGGTAATTTTTTTAATAGTATTCAATTGTCAAAATGTCTAATTCAATTGAACAGTTCAAAGGCTACTTTTAAATGCCGCCGCAGAAATTATCAGTTAAGGTTTAGGTCGGAAAAAAATAGCCCTGTAGTTTAACACTACGCTTCACTTGTATAAAAAGGAATGGACAGAACTTGAAAATAGATCAAAAGTTAAGCCGCGAAAAATCAAAATAAACTTGATTGTTTCCTGGAAAAGATTAGAATAAAATCGACCTATGTAATACAGTGCTGATTTAAATTATCCGGACGAAACGAACAAAACTTGAATTTTCAAACGCATTTTTCTCAAATTGGGTTAAGATTAGACAAGAAGTGAAGAGAACAAAAGTTGCTTAGAATTTCACCAGAATTAATATGGTGCCATTTCTTCTCCAAAATTCTCAACAAAAATTTTACCCCAAAAATGGGTCATTTTGGCTTTTTTCAATTAATCAAAAATTACGCGGAAACTACTTTGTTAATTGATAATAAAATTATATCACAGGAAGCCTTTTACGCAGCTCAACAAAGTTTAAGAGGAAAAAAATCTCCAAAAACCAGTATAAGAGAAAAAATTTTCACTTGATAGTCAATAAATGTGACTTTTACTATATAAAACCCAGAATCTCTGTTTAAAAATAAATTTTAAACAGTTTGCGCAAATTTTTGGAGATTTAACTCCTCTTAAACTTTGTTGAGCTGCGTAAGAGGCTTCCTGTGATATAATTTTATTATCAATTAACAAAGTAGTTTCCGCGTAATTCTTGATTAATTGAAAAAAGCCAAAATGACCCATTTTTGGGGTAAAATTATTGTTGACGCGTTTGAAAATTCAAGTTTTGTTCGTTTTGTCCGGATAATTTAAATCAGCACTGTAGTTTTCAAAACGTTCACCAAGATTGAAAAATTAAATTCCACCTTCGAAATAAAAAAAATTCACGTTTTTTGCCCCATTTTAGTTTGTAATTGGAGAGGAAATCTTGTCTTCTCTAAATCAGATGAATTTGAAAGGAAGTGCAAATATACCTAAATGCATTCATAAATGCTTTTATATGTATGAAAACTTCTGTAGATATTGTTTCAATTAAAACAAATTTCAAGACCTAACTAAAATGAAACCACTTCGTTCTTTTACACTCAAAGATCTATTACCTTTTTGTATACAAAACGTCCAGAAGTAGCTCTTAAAAGTAAACAAGACTGCTCGTATCAGGGCAAAGCCCTGAATGTTCCAACTACCTTCTAAGGTCTATGAAGCAATGATAACATGAAAAAATTAAAAATAACAGAAGAAGAAAAAAATGTATTAAGTTTTTTCTAAATTTAAAATTTTTGTGAAAACCATCCCCCACTCGCCATATACAGTACAAAATGATAAGTTTTGCTCCTTGTAACGAATCAATTATGGCAAATAAGCTTCATTCAACCAATTTGGAACGATTTCTCAGACGGTTTAAATCTCCGAAATATATCGCGCGTTATTTGACCCAAATATATCGCGTGTTATTTGTCTCAAATTGATCAAACTGCCAATCTTTGAACACCAATAACTCTACGAAAAATGATAACAAGTAAAAAAAATTTTTTCAAATCCATGCTCAGAACAACAATATCTTTTGAATGGTTTTTTTTTAATTCCGTCAAAAACGGCTAGTTAAAAAGTCGAAATTTGTCTGAAGAAAAACCCCACCCGAGCACAAATATTTCATTAGTTTCGTTACGAAAGTCGGAACAAAAAGAAACTGATGAAAACAAAAAAAAATGAAAGAAAATCAACCTCACAAAATAACGAGTATCGAAACAAAATCAAAACTTAAGTATTCTAAGGCAATTTTCTGAAAAAAAAGTAAAAATAAAGGTTACAAAACCTAAATAAGAGTCTTCATTTCGCTCATTGAGACTTACAAATTTTTAATAAAAAAGATCTGTCCTAATTCTATTTTTGCTTTAAAGCAATGATTTAGTCACCCCATCAGATGAAGTAGAACTTGAGTCGCTGTCTGGTACAGTCCCTTCGTAGCTGCCGAGAGTTCCTGTGTTTGTTGAGCCTGCGTAGCTGCTTTGAACATCGGCGTTTGGCGGGCGTGGGTCAGTGTCTACGTCGCTTGTAGGGGGCAAAAAGTCGTCCCAGTTTAAAATTCCCTGAAACGATATTTACTCTTATTACTATCAAACGGTGCGCATCAGTTTGCTCTCCTAAGAACCTCCTAGGGAAACCGTTGAGAAGCAAACACAGATAACAGTCAGTTGGTAAGGAATCCATGAGCGCAAACAAACAAGAAAAAATTAAAATAAAAAAAAAGAAAATTTCAAGGCGTTCTACTTTATCAGTAGAGCCAATCTTAGTTGCGAGACTTTTGCATGAGCCCTTAAACATTTTATAATCCCAAAAAATAAGCAGTTTGTATTTGCAACATAAGGTCTTCCTAGAAGAGCTCAAAAAAAATCAGAAAAAATTAGAAAAAAGGTAGACCAAAGTTGTCAGACCAAAAAAAAACAAAAGCGTTTTGGGAGGTGGGGAGAAGATCTTAACTTGGTCTATCTGGGTGGAGGATGTTAAATTGATGCATGGTTTCACCCCAACCTCCTCCCTCCAAACCCACACTTCACCCTGCTCGCCTCATTGGAGGGAATAATTTCAAGTAAATCTGTTAGAATAGTGTCGTATTGAGTAATTTAGTTCATTTCCAAAGCTGTCAATCAAATGTTCACTATTGGTGCTAGACTAATTGATTAGCAGGTGTTTGTCCTTGGATCTGTCTGTCACCCTTGGATATTGTTTCTAACCACTCTTGATGCTAACTTTGCAAGATTAAGTTACTGTATAATTATCTCGGAATTAACAATTGCTCGACGACAGTTTTACCTTCTCGACATGGCGCAGTCAGCAGGATTAGGTGGGGGAAAGAATCCACTGGGCATCACGGGATTTTGGCCAGCAAAATGCACGGAACCGCCAATGATGTGGGAATTCTGGATCAACAGATTCCAATGGGGAATGGTCGCCAAACACTCGCTAAATCCAATGAATTTTTACTTCGCCGCGAATCTCACAGCCGCACAAATTACTGACTTGCCCGCGGAAGTAGACGGAAAAAATCGGCGGGAATCGGAAATGGTGTTAATTTCGAACCTGTACTTGTGTTTGGGGGAGAAGGGGCAGGATGAACTGCACAAACGACGACCACACCTGGACCTTCAGACAATTCGGTACCCACGGATGATAGACGCGCTGGAAGCGGAATTCAAGAAAGAAAGGAACGAAACATATGAAACGTACCAACTCCTTTCTCGTAAGCAGTTTATAAATGAAAGTCTTGAGCAATTCCATTCCGTACTGAGCGGGTTGGCAGCGCGGTGCAATTTTGGAGCACTAGAGGACCGAATATTAAGAGACGTATTCATCGTTAATATGAACAATCGGGATGCACAAAAAGAACTCTGCAGATCGACAAAAACACCTGAGGAGGTGTACCGGATAGCTCTCTCGTACGAAAGGGGTAGCAAGTATGCATCCTCATACGTTGCCACGGGACCAGCGGGGACCCCTGGATCATCATCGGGAGGAATCCAAATAAAATCGGAACCAGTTGGAATAATCCGGGGAGGTTACCGGAACAACCGTTCAAGGGGCCGGGGCTCTTACCAAGGCCGAGGATCATATCGAGGAAGAAATCCCCTAAATAACAACAAATGTTATAATTGCGATCAGCAAAACTTCACCAGGGAACATTTGGACAGATGCCCAGCAAAAGGGGTTACATGCAATTTTTGCCATAAAATAGGCCATTTCGAAAGAACCTGCAGGGGTAAACGTGGAAACCAACGAGGACAGGGAGCCGTAGGAATGATACGGGAGAATGTGGACGATCATCAACTAGAAAACTCTGCGGACGAAGAAACATCACAACACGCAAGTTCCATTGGATGGGTCACGAAAAATCCAGTGGTGCACTCGTGGGACTCCAGCAGTTCTGACGGGGACTATATGGTTATGGCCATAAAACGGAGAGGAGTGACAGAATTGAAAGTTGCTGGGGCACAATTGCCGATCAAAGTCAATGGAAAACCTACTCGCGTGTGGATCGATAGCGGATCCCCAATCTCAATCTTTACGATCGGGGAATTACGGAAAACATTGGGAACATCAGGAGTAAAACTGGACAATCTGACGGAGGAGGATAATGCTTTTCGGGATTATGGAAACAATCCCCTACAAATGATTGGAACAATGGCAGTAACAATCCAATCCAACGGTTGGAAGATCCAGGCAAGGATAAAAGTGATCGGGGGGAACCGACCATCAATAATTGGAAGGGATCTGATGCCCCAACTAGGACTCCAGTTGGTGCAGCAAACACCGGGGGACCAAATCATGTCCATTGGAGAGGGCAGTCAAGACGCACTGGAACTAGAGGAACCAGAGGGGGAGTTGGATTCGTGGCAAACGTACTTCAGTAAGCAGTTTTCAAATCTTTTTAGCAGGGTAGGGAAAATAAGAAACTACAAAGTAGCAGCTGAACACAGATAACAGTCAGTTGGTAAGGAATCCATGAGCGCAAACAAGCAAGAAAAAATTAAAATAAAAAAAAGAAAATTTCAAGGCGTTCTACTTTATCAGTAGAGCCAATCTTAGTTGCGAGACTTTTGCATGAGCCCTTAAACATTTTATAATCCCAAAAAATAAGCAGTTTGTATTTGCAACATAAGGTCTTCCTAGAAGAGCTCAAAAAAAATCAGAAAAAATTAGAAAAAAAGTAGACCAAAGTTGTCAGACCAAAAAAAAACAAAAGCGTTTTGGGAGGTGGGGAGAAGATCTTAACTTGGTCTATCTGGGTGGAGGATGTTAAATTGATGCATGGTTTCACCCCAACCTCCTCCCTCCAAACCCACACTTCACCCTGCTCGCCTCATTGGAGGGAATAATTTCAAGTAAATCTGTTAGAATAGTGTCGTATTGAGTAATTTAGTTCATTTCCAAAGCTGTCAATCAAATGTTCACTATTGGTGCTAGACTAATTGATTAGCAGGTGTTTGTCCTTGGATCTGTCTGTCACCCTTGGATATTGTTTCTAACCACTCTTGATGCTAACTTTGCAAGATTAAGTTACTGTATAATTATCTCGGAATTAACAATTGCTCGACGACAGTTTTACCTTCTCGACATGGCGCAGTCAGCAGGATTAGGTGGGGGAAAGAATCCACTGGGCATCACGGGATTTTGGCCAGCAAAATGCACGGAACCGCCAATGATGTGGGAATTCTGGATCAACAGATTCCAATGGGGAATGGTCGCCAAACACTCGCTAAATCCAATGAATTTTTACTTCGCCGCGAATCTCACAGCCGCACAAATTACTGACTTGCCCGCGGAAGTAGACGGAAAAAATCGGCGGGAATCGGAAATGGTGTTAATTTCGAACCTGTACTTGTGTTTGGGGGAGAAGGGGCAGGATGAACTGCACAAACGACGACCACACCTGGACCTTCAGACAATTCGGTACCCACGGATGATAGACGCGCTGGAAGCGGAATTCAAGAAAGAAAGGAACGAAACATATGAAACGTACCAACTCCTTTCTCGTAAGCAGTTTATAAATGAAAGTCTTGAGCAATTCCATTCCGTACTGAGCGGGTTGGCAGCGCGGTGCAATTTTGGAGCACTAGAGGACCGAATATTAAGAGACGTATTCATCGTTAATATGAACAATCGGGATGCACAAAAAGAACTCTGCAGATCGACAAAAACACCTGAGGAGGTGTACCGGATAGCTCTCTCGTACGAAAGGGGTAGCAAGTATGCATCCTCATACGTTGCCACGGGACCAGCGGGGACCCCTGGATCATCATCGGGAGGAATCCAAATAAAATCGGAACCAGTTGGAATAATCCGGGGAGGTTACCGGAACAACCGTTCAAGGGGCCGGGGCTCTTACCAAGGCCGAGGATCATATCGAGGAAGAAATCCCCTAAATAACAACAAATGTTATAATTGCGATCAGCAAAACTTCACCAGGGAACATTTGGACAGATGCCCAGCAAAAGGGGTTACATGCAATTTTTGCCATAAAATAGGCCATTTCGAAAGAACCTGCAGGGGTAAACGTGGAAACCAACGAGGACAGGGAGCCGTAGGAATGATACGGGAGAATGTGGACGATCATCAACTAGAAAACTCTGCGGACGAAGAAACATCACAACACGCAAGTTCCATTGGATGGGTCACGAAAAATCCAGTGGTGCACTCGTGGGACTCCAGCAGTTCTGACGGGGACTATATGGTTATGGCCATAAAACGGAGAGGAGTGACAGAATTGAAAGTTGCTGGGGCACAATTGCCGATCAAAGTCAATGGAAAACCTACTCGCGTGTGGATCGATAGCGGATCCCCAATCTCAATCTTTACGATCGGGGAATTACGGAAAACATTGGGAACATCAGGAGTAAAACTGGACAATCTGACGGAGGAGGATAATGCTTTTCGGGATTATGGAAACAATCCCCTACAAATGATTGGAACAATGGCAGTAACAATCCAATCCAACGGTTGGAAGATCCAGGCAAGGATAAAAGTGATCGGGGGGAACCGACCATCAATAATTGGAAGGGATCTGATGCCCCAACTAGGACTCCAGTTGGTGCAGCAAACACCGGGGGACCAAATCATGTCCATTGGAGAGGGCAGTCAAGACGCACTGGAACTAGAGGAACCAGAGGGGGAGTTGGATTCGTGGCAAACGTACTTCAGTAAGCAGTTTTCAAATCTTTTTAGCAGGGTAGGGAAAATAAGAAACTACAAAGTAGCAGCTGAATTTTTTGAAAACCTCACCCCAGTACAGCAGAAAGGGCGTCGAGTCCCGATTTCGTTGCAAGAAAAAGTGGATGCGGAAATTGACAAATTATTGAAACAGGTTCATATCGAAAAATTATCTGAATGCTCGGACAAATATTTTGTGTCTCCAATAGTAATAACCGTAAAGAAGGATGGATCGGTAAAACTGGCACTAGAGTCGAGGGAACTAAATAAACAAGTGCATAAGAATAAATACCAGATGCCGAATATCGAGGAACTAATGGACACGGTTGGGCAAACGATTAGCGAAAAAAAACAGGGAGACGTATATTTCACAACAATGGATTTAACATACGCCTATGGCCAATTGCCATTAAATGCGGAGACGAGCGTCCAGTGCAATTTTTCGCTAATTGGAGGTCGTTCGACGGGTACATACCGGTTCAAAACCGGATTCTATGGCCTCACTACAATGCCCGCAGAATTCCAACGCGCAATGGATTGTATACTCGCCGAATACCCGCAAGCGCATGCGTTTATCGATGACATTTTGGTCGTAACCAAGGGAACAGCAATAGACCACATAGCAACGGTGGAGAAAATTTTAAAGAAACTGGATCGGGAAAATATGTCTTTAAAATTGACAAAATGCAAATTCGCCCAACGAGAATGCGAATGGCTAGGACATAAAATAACTCCGACTGGAATTACTCCATTGGTTAGAAAAACAGAACCAATAGAAGCACTAACGCCGCCACGGACTTTGTCGCAATTAAAATCGTTTATGGGGTCGATACATAGTTTTCATAAGTATCTGCCGGCGCTGGCCGAATCATCGGCACCGCTGCGGCCCCTATTAAGCAAAAATAACGAATACATTTGGACACCTGAATGTCAGAACGCGTTCGAAAATCTAAAAAAACAAGTTTCAAACATTGTTGAATTACGGCACTTTGATATCCACAAGGACATACGCATAGTGTGCGATGCAAGCCATAATGGGCTCGGCGCGGTGTTGGAACAGTTGGGAACAGAAGGATGGCGCCCAATTTCGTTCGCGTCGCGATATCTTAACGAGGCGGAAAAGAAATACTCAACAAACGAATTGGAAATGTTGGCAGTTGTGTGGGGGGCTGAATACTTTCGAAATTACATACTGGGCCGAAGTTTTTTGATCGTTACCGATCATAAAGCCCTGATATCCCTTTTGAACGGTAATAACAAGAAAAATAAAACGATGTTTAGTCGTTTAACCCGCTGGTTAGATCGACTAATTCCCTTTGATTTTCAAATTGAGCATAAACCGGGGGCTAAAATTGGTTCGGCGGACTATTTATCACGGCATCCAAGTAAAGAAGCAACGCCAATTAGTACGTATGATAATATGTTCACGGTGGCAAAGATCAACCTAATTCGCACCGCGCTTGGCTTTAATACATCCAGGGGACCCAATACATCCAAGGGACAAAGTTGTACAGCGAATAGAAAGCCTTCTATAAATAGACTGGAAGTTTCGTCATATAACGATTCGGTAGAGGGCGGAAAAACATGTAAGCGGAAATCAACCAATCAGATGCAACCACGTGGTTTAAACCGACGGCCAAGCGACATGCGCGCTGGATTAGTTGGGGCTATTATTCATTCAGAACACAGTTGTTCAAAATTATCCAATTCCAATCTTCAAAATCAGAATATTCTTACATCCAGCCCTCAGAATTTTAAACCGAATAACAACATGGACCAAAACATGCGCAAATGGCAGAAATTTCTCAAACAGCATCCAAGCCTAAATAGTAGTAGCGACGAAATCGAAGAATTGCCCCCAAATGTATCACTAGAAGCCATTACCAAAGAGACAAGATCGATACGCACAAATACAACTCTCTCGTTACCCTCGGAATTCAAAGGAGAAACAGTACCACCAGTGGACCCAAACCTTGTATGTATGTCAATTATCCCGCGAAACTGTAAGATCGTTAATAAAACTACTGCATTACCTGACCTGTTTAACTTAAAATTCATAGAATCAAATTATGTATCGGACCCCCAACTGAGCGCTATTCGCGATCTCATTGTTACACAAGACCCGGAAATACATGAAAAAGTTACTCGAATGAGCCGCTATCACGCTCAATTCGTCAATGATTTCTCAGTGAAGGAAAATGTAGTTTGGATGGACGATAAATTAGCAATCCCAATTAACCTCGAGTCAGCAATCAATAACAGAATACACGCGTACCATCACGGGAAGTCAAATATGTTCGATGCCGCAAAGGACGTCTGGTATCCCTATATCTACCGCTCAATAGCCTCCATTGCCGAGGGGTGCCCTGAATGTACTGCCGCCGGTAAGAACTTAAAGACGCTAATAAGTAAAAATCAACTGGGATCTGTACCAGAACCAAAAGAACCGAATGAATCTGTCCAATTAGATTTTTGGGGCCCCATTAATTACTTAAATGAATCCTCTAAATATGTGCTCGTAGCGGTCGACCGGTTATCTCGTTGGCCATCGGCAATGATCTGTGGAAATAATCGTTCGGACAAAATATTGAAATTCTTGAAGAGTTATATATCAAACCACGGGGTGCCACGGAAAATCCATATCGATCAGGGAACTAATTTCATGTCAAATGCGGTCAAAGCTTTTTGTAATGGGGAAGGCATTGAAATCATTAAATCACCTGTAAACGACCATCGGGCAACCGGGTGTGTCGAGCGTACTATTGGAAGTCTTAAGAATTCAATCCTTACTTTCGCTCACGAAAAAAATCCTGAACCCTTGGAGAAAATGGTCGAACGGGCCCTTGGTGCTCTCAGATTCTCAAAAAACTCAACACTTAGAATTTCGCCTTTTAAAGCTCATCATGGTAGAGAAGCAAACACCGTTTTACGGAATCTTACTAAAAAACCATCGTTGCAGAATCTGGATTGGTCACGGGTACTAAAAACGAAAAATGCTTGTTTAGATAACGACGATCCTAGTGTGCAAGATATGCCCCATCCAGCCGACACAAACTGGGGTGTACGATCAGATCTCGACTATGACATTAAAAACAGAACTCATGCACGACGCCTTACTGTGGATCAAGCTGGGAATCAGGACGACGAACCGTCAATACGCAAAAGCTCAAATCCCGCAGGACAACCGGGACCATCCGGATCATTGTTTCAGCGCACTGGAAACAAAAACTTAAAAAGGTATAGACCAGTTCATTCTAAAATTAGATCTGAGAGTGCACATACACTGACGTTAGATAATGGAGTTGAGCTTAGGAAATCGGGAGTGGCCACGAAACCCATACCGAAGAAAAAAATCAAGAACCGCAGCCAAATCCGTACCACCGGTACCAGTGATCGAAGCGAACAAACGGGCTACTCAAACAACACTACCACCGCCAACCCCGCGCGACGTGAAGGAACGATGGACCAAGCGGACTGCGGAAAAGAATCGAAAGAGGACCGGGCGCCGATTCGAAGAAAATTACTCTGAATCGGAGGACAGTGAGGATCTACCGATTATCTCGGTAAAACGTACTCCACAACAAGTAACGACCACTCCGGAAGCACAAGTAGAACGCTCAGCAACAGCAATACCAGAGGCTGAAGCTGAAACCGACCAGGACACCATTCCGGCACTAGGCGGCGAGTTGGATGCTCCAAATCCAGGGGTGCAAGCAACGGAGAATCCAGGGGCGCAAGACCCAGCAAACCCGAAAACCACCGGCAAGAAAAAGGGAGCCTCATCCAGGAAAGCTCGGCTGGTCTCTTACAGTAGCCAGGGGGACAGCCAAGACGAGACATCATCCACAACGTCTAGAAGAAGTGGGCGGAAAAGAACGGCGGTCACCAAAATGGGGGGCGTAATGATCGACTTTATCAATCAGAACAAGGAAGGGAAAAATTGATCGTCGAATCCTTTAACTTCAAACTTTGTTAAACTGTTCTAACCCAGGGAGAGGGTGAGTCACTACTGGCTTAAAACTCAATCGTTATCACTATCAGTGATCCTTTAGTTATTAACAAAAAGTCGTTATTATAAAGTCTGAGTTGTATACTGTAACATGGAGCTAGTAATTCTTTTCAACTATCTGCAATCAATCAACCATCTATTTTTCTAACCATCTATTTCAGTCATTAAAGTAAACCTGCGAAATTATTCTACTTAACTAAAGTTTTCATTATCGAAGGAGAAGTGTCGTATTGAGTAATTTAGTTCATTTCCAAAGCTGTCAATCAAATGTTCACTATTGGTGCTAGACTAATTGATTAGCAGGTGTTTGTCCTTGGATCTGTCTGTCACCCTTGGATATTGTTTCTAACCACTCTTGATGCTAACTTTGCAAGATTAAGTTACTGTATAATTATCTCGGAATTAACAATTGCTCGACGACAGTTTTACCTTCTCGACAATAGTTTCTGGAGACTTTCGTTCCAATTTATAGAACTCATTTCAATAATTTAAACAAACTAGAAGATTTACATTGAGACAAATCAATCAGTCTGATATTTGTCTCTGACGAAAAAAAAAAACAGAAAGCAAATCTTTAAAGCCAAACACACCTGACCCACAAACGGTCGAGACACGTTGTACGTTGCAATTCCTGATTGTTGATTTATCGCCAAAGACATCTGATTCACTGAGTCATGCGGAATTTTCGTATTCCTTTTAATCTTAATACTTTTTTTGGGCAAAGGATTTGGAACATCATAGGGTTCCATCATGATCCCAGTGGGCTCACAATGCTCAATCGGGTCCTGCATTATTTTTATGTTTTCTTGGGGCAATGGGTTCGGAACATCCTGGGATTGCTCCAAATCGGGCGGGCATTGGCTTGGATGACCTTGAGTTTGAGCAGGGTATTGCTGTGGAGGACATTCTGGTGAACACTCTGGCTGCGGTAAACAATCCTGCTGCGGGTACCCTTGAGGATAACAATCTTGAGGTGTGTACTCTTGAGAAAAAATTTCTTGAGACGGCCACTCCATAGGATTCCATTCTCGAGGCGGACAATCTTCAGGGTTAAAATCTTGAGGTGGGCACTCCTGAGGATAACAACTTTGAAGATAGCGTTCCTGAGCACCGAAACTTTGAGGAGGACGTTGCATGATAGGCAAATTTTCAGTCGGACACTCTTGATTGTTACAATCTTGAGAAAAAAATTCTGGAGACGGCCACTCCATAGGATTCCATTCTCGAGGCGGATAATCTTCAGGGTTACAATCTTGAGGTGGGCACTCCTGAGGATAACAACTTTGAAGATAGAGTTCCTGAGCACCGAAACTTTGAGGAGGACGTTGCATGATAGGCAAATTTTCAGTCGGACACTCTTGCGGGAAACAATCTCGAGGTGGGCACTCCTGAGTATAACAATTTGGAGGATGGCGTTCCTGAGCACCGAAACTTTGAGGAGGACGTTGCATGATAGGCAAATTTTCAGTCGGACACTCTTGATTGTTACAATCTTGAGAAAAAAATTCTGGAGACGGCCACTCCATAGGATTCCATTCTCGAGGCGGACAATCTTCAGGGTTAAAATCTTGAGGTGGGCACTCCTGAGGATAACAATTTTGAAGATAGAGTTCCTGAGCACCGAAACTTTGAGGAGGACGTTGCATGATAGGCAAATTTTCAGTCGGACACTCTTGCGGGAAACAATCTCGAGGTGGGCACTCCTGAGTATAACAATTTGGAGGATGGCGTTCCTCAGCACCAAAACTTTGAGGAGGACGCAGCATGATATGCAAATTTTCAGGCGGACACTCTTGATTGTTACAATCTTGAGAAAAAAATTTTTGAGACGGCCACTCCATAGGATTCCATTCTCGAGGCGGACAATCTTCAGGGTTACAATCTTGAGGTGGTCGATAATCATTAGCGATGTTGCCATCTTCTATTGCACTCAGTACAGCCTGTGGGTCGTAGATCACTTCTTCCTCGGCCTCCTGAGTCGGGCATGTCAGCTGAAGTTCCTAAGCATCATTTTGACTTATAACTCAAGCTACTAGCAAAAAAAGTTATAGCCAACAGAAAGTGTAAACGGATTCAAGGACTCCCATATTAAAAAATGAACCATTTTCAAATGTTTTTGAACTTGCAAATTTCACCAAAATAAAAGAAAATTTTAGTAGTTCTTTAATGTTCGAACACCTTTAATGATTTACAATCATTTCTTCATAAAATTATCTCAGTCAAAAACTGTTGGGCCAATTTTTTTTCGCCGTTTTTCCGAATTATAATAACTAAAGTCGATTTGCCAAACAAAAAAAGTGATCATTATTTCAAATTTAAGCCTAAGACAGCAATACCTTTTGAATGATCAAAAAACTCCGTCAGAAGTTGCTAGTTACAAAGTCGAAATTTGTCTGAAGAAAAATATTCCGCTATTTTCAGTGCAAAAGTCGGATCATTTAGAATTGTATACTTTTCTATTCGGGCAAAAAAAACTTTCGCCATCAACAAATGATAAACTAGCACACATCCAGGGGCTGGGACCACGATACGTGTTGATCAGCTCAAGGCGGAGAGCCGGTTATAACCGTGATTGAAATCTAAGTGAACTTTTATGATCTATCTGCTTAAAGTTTTCTTTCTTGGATTTCTTTTTAGTTATCAAATGAGGAACCTAGATTTGATTTAACCTTGAATGATCTTCCTTTTAGATCAATGAAAAATTACAGCGGTAATTTTCAATTTTTACGTCAACCGATCATCAATTTTTCCGAGTTTCGAAGAAAAATACCGAATTTGTGCTCGGCGAGGGGCATTTTCAGGCAAATTTTGACATTGTAACATCCCATTTTGAGATTAATATTTTAAAATATCGATGTCATCAGCTCAAAAATAAATCTGGAATTTTTTTCTGAAGTTTGGGTGTTTGAAAAATGCTGATTTGGCGATGTTGAGACAATTAATACGTTGGGTAGTTTGCAGATTGCGCTGACAAAATATACAAAAATTTTGAACAAAAATCAAGTTAGTTCTTAGACGTTAATTGTAGTGGAAACTTCCAAAGCTTCGCTCTGTTACGAGCAGTTTTGTTGCCATTTAAACTGAAATGTTGACTAGAATTTTGACCTAAAGATAACGTTCTGTTTTCCTCCGAGTTTTGATCCATTTTTGACCCGAATTTTGTTTTCACTTCTATTTTTGCTGCGAGTTTTGATCAACTTAACTGCTCAAAACATAAACCAGAGGTTTTTTTTGCCTTTCTTCAAGTCACTTCAGTTTTCAATGTTTGACGTTGACAAACTCCAAAAATTATGATGCATAATGTCATGCGCTAAGAACTGAATTTTTTTTTACTTGCAATGGTTTTTGTTATCAATTTTGAGGATTAAAAAGTCGCCAATTAGCTTCAACTGTAAAATTGGTTGCGCGCTGGAAAAAAAATGCATTTCTTGTCTGAAAACCAAACAAAACGGACTCATTTCGTTGATTATTCACTTTTTGTTATTTTGAAAATGAAGAACATTAAGAAATCTGTTGAGGAGTGTTCTTTGATAAAAGAATATCCTTCGAAAACTGTCTCGCTCACACGCCATGGCGGTTACTCAATGATATATTTCGCATCGTTAATATATCAATCTCACAAGTTAGCCTACCCAGTTGTGGATTTAGGGTGGGGGGCGGAGGGGCGGACGCTTTCTCCTCAGGAATGCTACCCCCTGCAGACCCAAAGGGTCCCCCCTTTGTACTATTTTGAGATATCCATTTTTGGCTAACTAACCTTAAAATTTTTTCTTAAGGCGCCTTTGGTGCCAACCTACAGATTTTTTGGTCAAGATTTTCCAAAAAGTGCTTAAAAATGCCTTTTTGGCCTTTTTTCAAAAACATGCCTGCGGCGCACAAGTTTTTCTATATTTTTTGAAACCCCCCTCAATAAATTCCTAGATCCGCGCCTCAATTCAAGCATACCTCAATTCAATTGGACCAACTCTTAGCTGGTTTAATTTACCGCTTGCAAATTAAAAGACCGAACATTGTTTTTCCCAATTTGGCCTAAATGGCAATTCATGAACCCCCATAACCTAGAAAAACTATCACAGGTAAAATATTTTTTGTTTTGGTCTCAGGGCATTAATATATTTCCGCCTGTCCATAAAAATTGTCAAAAGCTGCCAGCTAAAGTTAGGAAAAAAAGAACGAGCTGGGGCACAAATCATTTTCTTGGAACAAGGGAGCAGATAGAACGATTCAGTTCTAAGCAGAAAAATTTTCTACACTAAAACCAATGCTTGTTCCGACTTTCGTAACAAAAGTAACGGAAAATTTGTGCTCGGGGTGGATTTTTTCTTCAGACAAATTTCGAAATTTTAACTATCAATTTTTGACGGATTTTATTAATATCATTCCAAAAGTATTGTTGTCCTGAGCTTAAATTTGAAGAGATATTTTACCTGTAATTAATTTTTGTTCTGTTATAGGGGTTTAAAGATTGCCATTTTGGCCAATTTGGGACAATTAACGCGCGATATCTTTCGCGCTATTAACGCGTAAGCGGAGATTGAATTCGTCTCAAAAATTGTTCAAATTGGTTGAAGGAAGCTTATTTGCCATAATTGATTTGTTACTAGAGAAGAAATGTATCACTTTGTACTTTATATGGCATGTGGGGAGATGACTTTCACAAAAAATCTCAAAATTTGTTTTTAAAAAAAAATCATTTTATTCCATTCTTTTTAATTTTTTATCTTATTACTGCTCCATAGACCTTAAGAGGCAGTCTGAACAATCAGGGCTTCACCCTGATAGGAGCAGTCTTGTTGTTTTCGAAATCAAATTTGAATGTCCTTTTTTGATATGCGAGGCTAAGGAAGCTGATTTTAGTGTATAATGTGATACATTGTAAAAAACTGTAAAAACTGTTGAGATCAGGTTTTGGTAAGTTTTTTTGTTATAACTTTCGAAGAAAACATTATATTTATGCTTGGGGTGGTTTTTTCTAATTCAATCATTTTTCGGCAATCGAAATAAAAGCTTTGAGAAAAAATCGAAATATATCACGAATTGCATCCCAAATTGGCAAAATTCGCAACCTGTTTTAAACCCCCACATTTTTACAAAATTTCTTCTTAAGTTTGAGCTCATGACAACAACACTTTTTGTCTGCAATGAAATAATCCGTCAAAATTGGCTTGCTAAAAAGTCGAAGCTTGTCTGGAAAAAAATCACTCGGAGCACAAAAATCACTCGGAGTACGCCCCTTTTCTCAGGGATTCCACCACATGTCGACCCATAAGTTCCCCCTTTGTGCTACTTTGAGATATCCATTTTTGGAGGCGGACCCTAAAAAAATTCTAATGGCACTTTCGGCGCCAATATATACTAATTTTGAGGGGGAGTGTGGTGGAATTAAAAATTGACAAATCTGATTTTTTTGTCAAATTTTTCCAAAAATTGCCTAAAAATGCCATTTTTTGGCCTGTTTTTTCAAAAGTATGCCTGCGGTGCAGAAATTGTAGTCAAAACAGGGTCTTTGGATTTTTGCAATGCTTTGGGAGAGCTCATAAAATCAATTTGGTCGACCTAAAAAAAAGATCGACACAATTTTCGAAATTTGTTTGAAAATCCTCCCCCCCCCCCCCCCACCGAGAAAATCCTAGATCCACCCCTGGTGATGGGCATTCGGTAAATTATCGTAAAACAAAATTCGTAGCCTCCCAATAGCCACGTCAAAGATAATTTAAGTTTCGATTTACATTTCAATACAAAAAGTTAAATTTCTTAAATGTGGATTGTGGATCAGCTTGCGGCGTGATTTGCTTACCGGTTGCGGGGAAGGGGCGTATTGGACGGGTGCGGAAGCAGCGGGCTGCTGTTGGGGCTGCTGTTGCTGCTGTTCAGGACAGGGACAGCAGTACTTAGGTCCACAGTCATCCTCGCTACTACTGTTGCTACTGCTGCTGGACGATGTATCCTCCTCTTCTGCTTCTTCTGCGAAGAAGTTTTCGGGCTCGCACTGCAAACAATAGCCAACACACAGTCAAAGACTGATTTTTAAAAAATTAGCCAATCGAAGATTGGAAAAGAGTAATGAACGCAAGTAAACATGAAAGAAACAATGACTTTCTTGAAAAAATCTCAATTTTCGAACTTCAAAGAAGAAAATAGATGCCTTTTAAGCTGTTCGAATTTCTAGAATATTTTATGATCGGCGCTTTTTTCATAACATGAACCCACTTAGAGAAAACTGGATCAATAGATAAAGTTTTTATTCCGCTGGAAATCGAACAATTAAATTCCTTTTTCGAAACTAGAAATAGTTCATGTTTTTTGTTTTTTTTGCGCCATTTCCACGTTCGTATTTGGAGAAGGCTTTTTACGTCACTTTCAGAAGATGAATAATAATTGAACTCACAAAATGCATTTTTACCTAAGTGCAATCATAAATGCATCAGCATGTATGAATGCACATATGTAGTTATTAGAGATTTTTAAGACTTTTCCTGAAAAAAAAACAAAAAAAATCAGCAAGACCTACATAAGAGTCTTCACTACGCTTAATACTTTTAATATATTTTTTGTTCTTTCCAATTACAAGAAAAGTTACATCATGTTAGGGATCTTTTAATTTCAGAAATCTTTTACGATTAATTTTTTTTTCATAAAACTAACCCAATTAGAGAAAATTGAATCATTAGTTCAGTTTCCACCGCTGGGAAACTTAGAAGCTAAAATCCAATTTCGATGCAAAAAGTCAGTTGGGTTTTTTTGCAAAAAAAAATCCACATGAACAATTCGAGAGCAACTTTCGCCTTCATTTAGGCATATATAATAAAAATGAAATCTGAAGAAAAAATGTCAAACCTCAAAAGATTACATTCAAGTGCAAACAAATTTCAGACAGTGTTGATCGAACAACAAAAAAGACAAAGAATCATTGGCTAAAGACTGTGAGTCAAAATCAGGGGTGGCCTTCTCATAGAATAATTTCAGATAAAGTACACCGTCTGCTCGTCACGCTACCTTATTTTTGGCCGCGCAACTTCGTGTAACTTCTTAGTCTAATACCAATCCTAATCTTACTGATAATCTAATCTTCTGATAATACTAATCTTCTGCTGATATTCTTACGACGTTAGAGGAGAGAAGAAAGCAACTGATTTCAATCAGTTTTATACTTTCTCTGGCTTAAACTATGAATAGCTTCAGCTTTACTATTTATGGTAAGTTATAGTAATGGACCATGATTGCTTAGTTCTAAATACTTTACAATGATAAAAGTCAAGATAAACAATAAATACTTGTTTTGAACTGGTTTCATCCATCGAGTGTTTAGAAAAAAATTAAATCAAAATTTCTCTTGTGGAGGATGGATGGAGTATCTTCTAAATTCTTTGAGGAGAATGTAGATTGATTTTGTCAGCGAAGTACATAACGATGAGATTCAGAGTGTTGCAAATTCAAAAAGAAGTTGTAGATTTGTGTTAATTAATTTTCGATTTTGTAAGTTCCATACTTGGAATGTCGAGTTTTCATCTCCCTTTTGCTGCTAAATTCTTTCGCTCTGTGAAATCTTTTCATTTCATATATCTGCACTTAGGTGATTCAATTTTAGTTATGATCTTATTAGTACGTTCTAAATAGTTTGCAGTGATAAATGTTAAGATAAATCATAAATATTTCTTCTGAACTGTTTTCAACAGGTCACATATCGCAAAAAATTGTGAAATCTACCGATGAAAACATCGCTTACTGGTACACAAATCAGTACCAAATGACAAGTTGCACAGAGGACTTGGTAAAAAATTACCTAGCATCTTTTGTATTAAATAATTTGAAAGTTTGCTGAATAGCTATTAGGCTAATTAAAAAACTAAATAGCTGATGGGTTGGAAATGTAACCAATCCTAGACATTTTTACAAACGAAGATGATATAAAAATAAGTATTTTCTGCTTTTAAATAGGTTTACTCATTGATTTTATAGTTTTCTTGATTATATGAACGAAAAATTGAGCATGGACTAAGTTCTACATGTTTCTTTTTGGCAGATCTTTGTTTGAACAACAAGGTGATGTTGCGACTAAAATTTTCATCTCAATTTGTGACTTTCAAACTTTCAAAGAATCCTTGGCTAGAGACTGTGAGTCAAAACCAGGAGTGGCCTTCTCTTAGAGTAATTTTAGATAAAGTACGTCACGCTATCTTATTTTTGGCCAATGATTCATAGCTATTTTTTCTATAAGTAGCCAATAGACAAATGAAAAAATAATACTCAGCAGCATTAGATTAAGCCAGCAGAAAAATAACGTAAATTAATGTAGTTTAGCTGCAAATCGATTTCTTCAAATATAGCTGTTTTTCTGATTTTTGCTATTTTTGATGACATGCAGTTTGAGAGAACTAATTTAGGAAGATTTATTCTGCTTTTTTAATTCTTACAACAGATATCTAATAAACTTTTTTAAATTGTTTTTTTTTGCGAATTCCAATTGCTGTATCATATATAGAGCTCGTTATGATTTCATGTTCAAAAAAAGCTTTGATCATGAGCTTCTAAAATCAATTTTTGAGACCGTAAAAATGAGAAAGTGCATTTGAGTTTTTCACTGATACTCAATTGGCCATACAAGGCTGAAAAAGCACAGTTTTAAATATCGTGACAGATGTTCTGCAGATTTCTTCCAAAATTCTTCGTCCAAATTTTAGTTTTTCCTATTTCAAATACCCTTTACCCTCTTCTCTTCTCCCTTTCTCTCTCTCTCTCTCTCTCTCTCTCTCTCTTTCTCTCTCTCTCTCTCTTCTCTCACTCTTTCTTCTCCTCCTTTTTCTCTCCTTCTCTCTCTCAGTCTCTAAACTTACCTCTCTGTCTCCTCTCTCTCTATCTTTTCCTATCATCTCTCTTTCTATCTCCTCTGTATTTCCTTTCTTTCTACTTTCTAATTATCTGGAGGACTTATAAACGTTACTGTATATCTTCTTGGCTGCTGTTATCAGAGTTGATAAATTTTCTTTCAAAATTTTTGTATTGTACTCGGTCTTTGAGCCTGTTTTTGTTCCGACTTTCATAAAAAAAAGAAACGGAATATTTGTGCTCTGGGTGGGTTTTTTTCTTCAGACAAATTTAGACTTTCTAATTAGCCATTTTTGTTGTTCTAAGCTTAAATTTGAAAAAAATATTCTACCTAAGATCTTTTTTGAAGAGTTATGGGGGTTTAAAGATAGCCATTTGGTCCAATTTGGGACAAATAACGCGCAATATAATTTGGGCTATTAACGCGTAAGCGAGATTTATCCGTCTTATAAATCGTTCCAAATTGGTTGAACGAAGCTTATTTGCCATAATTGATTTGTTACAGGGAACGAAATCTCTCTTTTTGTACTTTATATGGCGTGTGGGGGGATGATTTTAAATTTTAGTCTTTTGCAAGAACTACAACATCGTGCGAAACGACGCCTCTTAAATTTTAAAAACAAATTTCAGTTACTGTGATTAGAATTGCAGTTTTAAGAATGACCAAAGAGCGTAACATTCTTCACAAAAAAACATGAATTGTACTGCGCCTACTTACTGATATGAGTTTGTCAAAGATTTCGTAGGTTGTTAAGTTTTAACTTTGAACTGTCTCTTTCAGGGATTCGACCCCTGCCGACCCAAAGGGTCCCCCTTTGGTACTTTTTAAGATATCCATTTTTTGCCGACCGATCGTAAAATTTTTCTAAAGGCACCTTTGCCACCAATCTATACTAACTTGGAGGGGGATTGTCCAAAAAATGCCTAAAAACGCCTTTTTTTGGCCTGTTTTTATCCAAAACTTTGCCTGCGGCGCTGAAGATTTGGCCAAAACAGCGTCTTTTTCGTGCTTTAAGAAATCCCAGATCTGCCCCTGAGTGGAAACAAATCAAATGCATTAAAGATGAGTAAACTTAATACCACTCACGATTCAACCCAATCGGGCAATATTAGCGGAATTTCATAGAGCAAAAAACATAGCTGGGGATTGAAAAAGAGCTCAAATATACAGCAAGAATAGCTTTTACCCAGTTGTTGTTATTCTGCATTGGTGATTGGGTAGGTTGCATCTGTCTTTGCGCATCTGTGTTGTTTAACTAAAAAAAATACAATTAGAAAATTATCAGAAAAAAGCCTAGAAGAAGGCTCATTTTCCCCTTGAATTGGTCGTTTGCGACTTTCTTTGTTTCAAGAGTCAACATTTAAATTATATCAACAGAGTTTTTAATTTATAAATCCTTTCGATCATACCTTTGAATAACTCACCAGTTGCATAGAATTTTACCAGAATTGAAAAAGTGCAACTTATTTTGCGAAACACGGTAACTTTAAGTCAGCCAAAACAACGCAAAAACAGTAACAAAGCAAATTATAGCAGAGTGGTCAGGTATGTATGTATAGCCCAAAAACATTTAAGTACGGGTGCGATAAAAACGTCTATAGAGTTTCTGATTCTTTGACGACGTTTTTGCTTTTGCGTAAAACTTTTATCAGCACAGTGTGTTTGAGCCCAATTCTTGTTGGTTTTGTCGAGAAATTTTTTGCATAGAAAATCGTCCAATTAGTTCAGTAATTGGGATTTCATCGATCCCAAATACTGGTCAGTAATTGGGATTGCATTAATCCCAAAAATTTATCAAGTAAATTCCTATTCTAGTGAAATCGAGTCATGTAATTAAAAGATAAAATTTTAAACGGTACTACATATATACATATATGTAAATGGAATCCGCAATTAAAATGCGTTTTCCATTACAATTTGCGGATTCCACTTACACTTTGCGGATTCCGCTTACAGTTGCGGATTACGCAACAGCTCAATTTAACTAGACACAAGTCTTATTGTTTGTTTGCGGACTCCACGTACTGTTCTTGATTCCGCAAACACGGTTGCGGATTCCGCAAATTCGTCTATTTTTGGAGCAATTTTGAGCTGAACAGTGTTTTAAGTATTAGTTTGCGGAATCCATAACAGCAAAGAAGATCAAAGAAAAGTAACAATTATGTGGATTCCGCGACAAATCTGATTTTGGCCTGTTGTGGAATCCGCACACAATGCACAGAATGCACAGTTTGGCCTCGTAATGTGCAATATATTTTTTTTAAATTTTGTGACCTTCAATTTTCAGAAAATTGAAAAATTATTCTTAATTTTAGAAAAAAAAAGAAAAAATGTATACAAATTGCGCCCAGTTACTCATATTATGGTCATTTTATCTAATTTCATAACCATTTATATTAACTTCTGATCCAAATAGGCTCGAATTGTATAGTATATTGTCAAACGATAAGTTTTCAGGGTCTTCTTTGAAATATCTAAAGTCTGCCCAAAATCTCATCCTACATTATCAAGTTTACATTAAATTTACTACGCAAGTTTTTTTATTTTTCCTGAATTAAATTTAAATTCAAGAAAAAATGTTCTTCTATTATAAAATGGCTGAATAAGTTTCTCCTTTTGCAATTGCGAACTGTTGAAACCCACAAAATTTTGAATTGAAGTGAAAACAGAGATGAAGTTTTAAAAAAAGCTCTTATTCAACGGAAGCATAGATGTGATACTAAGATGAATGTTATAATCTGCCTGCATTTATTTCAATTTCATATTTAGCCATCAGTTTTTCCAGATTTGCACATTCACGAAAAGTTTTACCTTGCACGTCTCCCTTTAAAAGTATCCTTATAGCTACTTGTCTATTGCCTTTGTACTGCAACTCCACAAAATATGAAGCCAATGTAAGATTGACCGCATAGAAAATTAATAAGTAGACTATTTACCCGGGTTGACGTCCATAAAAGGAAAACCCTTATCATATAATTTCAGATATGGCGTCTATGAAAAAAATGCTTCTCACAATTTTCATAAAAAACTTAAAAACTGTTTATAGGATTTTTAACCCAATTTGATTTTTTTCGGCTCATTTGAAATTTTCTGGTCATGTAGAAAATGATTTTAAAAATTTCGATGAAAAAATGCTTATCATACAATTTTCATCGAGCATTTTATATATTTTTTTTTCAAAAATCTCTCCAAAAATATGTTTCGGTAATTACAAATGAGGTTAATGAAAGCTTTCAATGACAAAGAGAAATTTAACTATCAAAAACGTGATTTTAGTTTTGTTCAAAAAAATGCTTATCATATAATTTTCATATATCAAATTGTACGATAAGCACTTCTTTTAGAGAAAAATTTAAAAATTCAAAAATCAATTGCTAGGGCAATTTTCAATAAGTTTAATAGGGGTTTTTTGTTTCATATGCTAAGATAAAGATAATTCTGAAAAAAAAACATAATTCTGGAAAAAATGCTTATCATACAATTTTATAAAACAAAAAATTGCTTTTGCACTTTTTGTAAAGTTTTGTGATAAGAAGTCTATCATAACTCTTCTTATTTATTTCCAGAATGTGGGAAAAATGCTTATTACAATATTTCATAGAATGAAAAAAACAATTATCTTGCTATTTCGTTAGTATTTTTATGTATGAAATAGTATGAAACAGTATGATAAGCATTTTTATATAATATGAAATAGTATGACAAGCATTTTTTGTCAACCCGGGTAGTGTGAAATTCTGAAGAGAAGGAAACAAATACTTTCAAACATTTAACGGTCTCAAGAAAGCGGAAAACACAACAACACAACAGTTGATTATTTGATTTTCACCGAACATTTAGTTTTTCAAACTTTTGGATTACTTCTCAGTGTTTTCTTTTTTGAACAGTTTGAAAATTTCATGAAAAAAGTTCGAGCTTGAGCTGTTGCAACAGTTTATTCTCGGTTTGGTTTTTGCCAGGCAAATTTTCAACTTTCAAATTTTTAGGACTGACAAAAATCATCATGACACCTATATAAGAATCTGAAGAATGTTCACCGATTCATCATAAAACAGAAGAGTAGCCTCATATGCAGAAAAAAAACTAAAATTTTTGTAAAGACGCCTTCGGCGCCAAAATATACTAATTTTGAAGAGGGAGCTTTTTTCGGCCTGTTTTTTTTTTGAAAATGTACCTCCCCTTTACCCCCACCCTTGAGAAAATTCTAGATCCGCCCCTGCTATCAGGTCATCAAAAAATCCAATCTATGATTAAGTCCATCGCCAAGTCTGTAATTAAAAATTTGTGAAATTTTTTCTACAAAAGTCTGCAGCTTGGCTTATACCACTGTTTACCAAACACCCGTTTTTTTGATTGAACAGTAATTTATGACGTAGCAGAGTAGTTTCTCAGAAAAACGGCCTAATTTTCAAATATTGGATCTATCCGAAAACCGCATCGAGTTCTACAAAAATTATGCAAAGTAGTTTTAACCGAGAAAAATCCCAAGCCCTGTTTTTTTAGTGAATCCGGAATCAAAAATTTGGCTGGGTGCTTTTTGAGAGAAAATGAAAAAGTTTTGAAACGACTAAATTTTCAAAAGTTTGGATTTTTCATAAGACCATAACATTTTTCATAAAAAAGGCGTTGCTGCACTACCAGGGAATATTCCTACCACAACAAGGTATTTGATTGAACATTTGGCCTCAGGCTTAGCTTGGACGTTTCCGACAATGGTAAATTTGTTTCCCAAAAAACGGTGAACTATTTTCCACAAAATTTAGCACGTAGCTGCATCTCCAACGAAGATTCTCAAAATCTTTAGTCTTTTCTTCCATATGAAAACTGAATCTCAAACTAGCCGGGGAGTTTCAGCAGCTGAGGAAAATTGATAGAAGTTATTCTTACACATAATTTCAGTCAAACTATCTAAAATTGCACAAAAACTAGGCTAGCCGCTTATGCAGGGATAATCCCATGACTTCTGTTTTATTGAATCCTTAATCTCAGTTATTACGGTTGTTTTTGAATAATTACATATATAAAAAACAAGCCATACTCATAGAAGAGCAGAGCAGTGAACCTTCTCAATGGTCTTTGAATTTTGGGAGCATATTATGATTGCTTTTTCTAATAATCCAATATGAAAAAAATTGGATCAATGAAAAACTTTTTTTGCCGCTGGGAAATTTGAAAATTTAAATCCATTTTTGAAACTAGAGACCCATCACAATTTTTTTAGTTTTCTTTGCTTTAGCTGTTCTATGGTGGTGTTTGCCTTCTTTTCAACATAAGAACTGAAATTACTTGAAAAAAAAATCAGATGTCAAACCGCGCAAAACCAAATTTGAGCTTGAACGATTTTTTAAGAGTTGTCCTGAAAAGAAAAACTATCACGACCATATAAAAAGTCGACTTTTAAGGAAAAAGTGGAGAGGGAGTGAAGCAATCTGCTCCCCGAAATCAAAAATTGGGACAAAAAATGTACACCCGCCACATGAGCGAATCAACATGCTCAGGATTGATGATACTTAATGATAGGTAGCCCGCACCGGAATCCGGAGTTCCATAGATATCATTACCCCCTCACATCCGCATTTAAACAACGCCCCTACTGTTATCCCTACGCCCACCCCCATGTTCATTAACGTTTTTCACAGCCCCTAAAGTTACAATTAACCCCCCTCCACCCACCCTGTCCACAGACCCCCACCCACAGAGAAAACTTAAATAAATAAATTCTTATGTGAAAGGTAAAAATCAATGAAACGTAATAAGTAGCAACTGCGCGAAACATGAAATGAGATAACTTTGAAAAAAATTTACAAAAATTTATAAATTATTCTCAAAAATACATTATAATCGATTATATTCTATTATAATGGATTATATTGGTTGAAAAAATTTTATGGTTGTAATCAATTTTTAATGGATACTGACAATTTAATCAATTATTATCCCTGAAACACCCGTGCGGGAGGATAATATGAAGTCGAAGAAAACCAGACGGTTCAAAAGACACTCGATATTCTGGCCTTTTTCATAACTTTTTTATAACTTATAAAAACAGGAAACTGAATCGGTTTAATTCAAGAGAATCAATAAACGGCGAATTTTAGTAATTTTTATTGCACGGAATTAATAACAATATTACACCTATCAAGTTAAAAAGTGGGCTTGTTCATGCCCTGATTTGTGTGATTTATGTGTTTTTTCACAATGAGTTCATACTTGGTTCACGCAGTTTAATTAACAGAAACTCAATTGCAAACCAATTTTGAACCGACTAAAATATTAGCATTTTATGTTCTGTCAGGTTCGACTCAAATAGGATTCTCAAATGAAACGACTTAGGTGAGAATCGAACCCACGCCGAACTCCCCGGAACGCACTATGTATACGCTGAGCTATATAGCTGATATTGCTAAGCAACTATACTGGCTTTATACTATACTTTCATACTTTAATGCTATGTAGCATAAACATCCTCCACCCCCGAAGGAGCGAGAATCGGAACGAGCTTAACGAGCGGCCGAGTGTAGTTTCCGGAAACGGTCCTTAGGTTTGCGGAGCGGGCGGTGTTGTCTTTGCCGTAGTTTAGCGACATTATGCGTGCTAGTGGGTAGTGGCCCCTAGGGCTAGTGGATTCAACAAACCACACCATATCTGCCGTTTTCAAAGAGTATTCGGGAGGAGCATGCCACCTAACTCTTTTATTGAGTGTAGGGACGTACTCACTTAACCATCGCTGCCAAATTGCGTTTGAGTACGACTGCGCACGGGCATAGCGTTAAGAGTGAGAATAGTTTTCACTCGACCTTAGAGACGGAAACGTTAGACTGTGCTGACCTAAGAGGAAATGGTTCGGCGTCAATCCTCAAGACTATCGGGGTCGTCAGAAACGGGAGTGAGTGGACGGGCGTTTAGTGAACCTTCAACTAGGCACATGGTTGTGTTCAAAATCTCGTCAGTCAACTTTCTTGACTCTAAGATTGCATAAAACACACGCTTACAACTGCGCACCATTCGCTCCCATACTCCACCTTGATGTGGTGCACTTGGCGGATTATACTTCCACTTAATGTTTTTGTGTACGAGCGACAGTGGAGCTTCTGCGTTCCAATTTTTGATGCACAGAAGAATCTCTTTTTCGGCTCCTACTAAGTTTGTTCCATTGTCCGACCAAATTTTTGAGGGTGTTCAGAAAGTATGAACAATGAGTTCATACTTAGTTCACGCAGTTTAATTAACAGAAACTCAATTGCAAACCAATTTTGAACCGATTAAAATATTAGCATTTTATGTTCTGTCAGGTTCGGCTCAAATAGGATTCTCAAATGAAAAGACTTAGGTGAGAATCGAACCCACGCCGAACTCCCCGGAACGCACTATGTATACGCTGAGCTGTATAGCGGATATTTCTAAGCAACTATACTGGCTTTATACTATACTTTCATAGTTTAATGCTATGTAGCATAAACATCCTCCACCCCCGAAGGAGCGAGAACCGGAACGAGCTTAACGAGCGGCCGAGTGTAGTTTCCGGAAACGGTCCTTAGGTTTGCGGAGCGGGCGGTGTTGTCTTTGCCGTAGTTTAGCGACATTATGCGTGCTAGTGGGTAGTGGCCCCTAGGGCTAGTGGATTCAACGAACCACACCATATCTCCCGTTTTCAAAGAGTATTCGGGAGGAGCATGCCACCTAACTCTTTTATTGAGTGTAGGGACGTACTCACTTAACCATCGCTGCCAAATTGCGTTTGAGTACGACTGCGCACGGGCATAGCGTTAAGAGTGAGAATAGTTTTCACTCGACCTTAGAGACGGAAACGTTAGACTGTGCTGACCTAAGAGGAAATGGTTCGGCGTCAAATCCTCAAGACTATCGGGGTCGTCAGAAACGGGAGTGAGTGGACGGGCGTTTAGTGAACCTTCAACTAGGCACATGGTTGTGTTCAAAATCTCGTCAGTCAACTTTCTTGACTCTAAGATTGCATAAAACACACGCTTACAACTGCGCACCATTCGCTCCCATACTCCACCTTGATGTGGTGCACTTGGCGGATTATACTTCCACTGAATGTTTTTGTGTTCGAGCGACAGTGGAGCTTCTGCGTTCCAATTTTTGATGCACAGAAGAATCTCTTTTTCGGCTCCTACAAGGTTTGTTCCGTTGTCCGACCAAATTAACGAGGGTGTTCCTCGCCTAGAAATAAAGCCCTCGATAGCCATCACACACGAACTTGTGTCCCTGGATGGAACCAGCTCAATGTGAATTGCGAGAGTCGTTAATCAAGTAAATAGAAAACCCCAGCGTTTCTCGGAAGATCGACGAATGGTTACATGAAATGGTCCAAAATAATTGTCGCCGCAGTTCGAGAACGGTGGCTGGCGGTAACCTAGACGCTCCGCGGGAAGGTCAGACATCATTGGAGTAACGGTTTTCGCTTTTCGCTTTCTACAGCACACGCAATGTGTTTCAATAGCTCTTAGTGCAGATCTTAAGCGTAGTACAAACAAATTGCTGATGAATGACGGAACGAAGGTAGTCGACTGATTGATGTTAAAGCTTAATGTGATAAAAACGGAGAAACAATCGGGTTAGGCGATGGCGGCTATCCAAAATTATTGGATGGCGAGTTTCAAATGCGGTTGCAGAGAGACGTTGAATACGGCCGGTAGACCTAATTAAACCGTTCGGCCCGATAAAGGGCGAATACGATGATATACGGCTCGATGTTTTCACATATTTTCCAGCTGCTAATTCTTTACTTTCAGCTGGGAATGACTAACTGCGAAAGTTGCAAAAGTTTTTCCTCTGAAATAACAAGTTCTACCGGATCAATTATGGCCTTATCTGGTGATCTGAAATGCCTATGCTTAGGTGAGAGTCTCAACATATATGCGACCAGTCGCATTATCTTGGAGAACGAGCTATACTCTTCCCAAGGGAAGGCAAAGTCAGTCGAAACTGCAGTGCACGGAAAATTGGAAGAGACCTCTTAACCTTCGTTTAGATCGTAGACCGGACCATCCAGGCGAATTTTGTCAGTAACTTTCGTATTTTGATTGAAAGGCCAATCAGAAATTTTCAAAAAAGAAGAGCCGTTTACCCAACTGCTTTGGTTGAGGGAGTCAGCAGTAATACCTCTAGCTCCGGTGTCAGCGGGATTGACTCCACTCAGAACATGGAACCATTGATCAATTGATGTTGACTCCAGAATCTCGGCTACTCGATTGGCTACAAACACGGGCTGTTTGCTTGTCGAGTTCAACCACTGAAGGACTGTTGTGCTGTCAGTCCACATGAACACTTTGGAAATACTCAGTGTCAGAGCTTTCTCGATATCATCCTTCAGGCGACTGGCAAGAAGCGCAGCCTGAAGTTCCAACTTCGGAATTGAAAGCATCTTCATCGGGGCTACTCTTGCTTTACCGAAAATAAACGCTAGTTGACATTTGGAACAGGCGTTTTTCTGAGCTCGAAGGAATGCTACAGAACAGAAAGCGTCCAATGAGCTATCACCGAACATGTGAAGCTCAACCTCATCTACTGAGAAGTCAAAATAGCAACGAGGTATTTTGAGCTGCCCTAAAACTCGCAAGCCAGAGTGCCATTCAGTGAACCTGCGACACAACTCAATTGGCAGTGGGTCGTCCCACTGTTGACCTTTCAATCTCCAGATATCTTTCAGTAGCAAACGTGCGCGTACGGTATACGGGGCGACAAGACCTATGGGGTCGAACACTGAGGACACAAAACTAAGGACCGATCGCTGCGTAATAGAGTCTTTGAGTTCGCGTTTGACCCCTCTGCTCACAACCAAAATATCGGTGACGTGGTCCCATTTGAGACCGAGAACATGCAATGCGGTTTCCGGATTAATCGCAGCGGTAATAATTTCCTTACTGTTGTTAGCGCTGGTCTTAGGGAGATTTAGTTTCGAAGACAAAATGGGAACGTTGCTAATAATTTTTGTAAGACTAAACCCTTCCAACTTAAGCAGTTCAACTAAACTGCGACCTAACATTTAAGCAGTTTCTGGGTTTTTCGCAGACCCAAGGTAGTCATCCATGTAAAAGTTGTTTAGCACGGCGTAAGCGGCATCGGGGTAACGATCTTGGTTATCGACGGCTGTTCGGCGAAGAACATAGTTAGCACATGTCGGAGAATCTTTCGCTCCAAATATATGCCTTGTATATTGAAATACACTCACATCTGATGTGGGGTCCTCCCGCCACAAAAAAAACGCAAGGAACGTTGATCGCTTTCTAGTAAGCCGACCTGCATAAACATGCCTTCGATATCTGCGGAAATTGCGTATTTGTGCTCTCGGAAGCGCATTAAAACGAATAAAAGGTTCTGAAGCAGATCGGGTCCGACGAGAAGGGAGTTATTCAGTGAATTGCCGTGAAACCTAGAAGCACCGTTTAAAACGCGCCGAACTTTGCCGGGTTTGTTCGGATTTAAAACTGGGTGGTGCGGTACGTACCATTCTCGGTCTGAACGGTTTTTTGAGTCGTGAGGGCTAACCGGGACTACGTAACCCTTCTCGACATCACTTCGGATATCTGATGCATATTGAGTTTTCAGGTTTAAATCTTTCTCTAGACGCTTTTCAAGGGATTTAAACTGGATCAACGAAGCGTAAAAGTTATCGGGAAGATGATTGTTGTCATCAGCCCAGAGCATTCCGACAATATAAAGGCTGCCATCATAAATCGTTGTAGAGTCAAGAATTTTTTGTGCACGTTTATCAGCTGAGGAACGGGGATCAGCTTGTTTAAACGTGCCATACGACTCTAGCTCGTACCATTTCTTCACTTTTTCAGCAAGTGCTACGTCCTCAACATTGCACTTGAAAGTGATGGCTCGAACACCAATTGGTGATGGAAGTGGGCCACTGAGAACCCGGCCAATGGGCATACGGACAGCGACAGGAGTGTTTTGATTTCGTCCTTGGAAGTATTCGAGAGGCTTGATTGCAAGAAAGACATCCTGACCTAATATCATCTCAACGTCGGAATAGTTGTAAACAATAGGTTTAATTGGCTGCAGATGTGGAAACTTGTCTTGGAGAATGGTAACGTCAATGCTTTCGGAACCAACGCTCAAACTGTCTTTCACAAACGGCGTAACCCCAAACGAATATTCATGGTGGTCGAATTTGACAAAAACATTCACTTCGACTTGTTGTATGGTAACGGATTCCGTCGAATTGAAGCCGTTTACCAGAATATCTAGCTTTTGGCCAGTTAAATTTAAACGCTGTGCTAGGCCCGCTGAGAACCATGAGTGGGTAAAACAGGAATTGCACATTACAAGAGCAGTGGTCACATCTGTGTGTGAACTTATTTCCAATTGAAGCACAGGAAGGAGTCCCGTTAGTTTCTTGTAATTCGGCGAACCGGCTACGTTCGATGACGAAGTTTGCGGCTTATTCCGATTCGGCGGGGCGGTTTTGTTTGAATTCGAATGGCTTGCATTATTGCTATTGTTTAACTCTTTGTTTGCAGACCTTACGCCGAAAACTTTCTCAGCACCATGTAACAAGACATTATGGGTGCTTTCACAACCAGGCTTAGTGCATTTGCGGGCTTTAGGGCATTTTCGGAACATGTGGTCAGGTTGAAAGCAAGCAAAACACAACCTTTTTTGTGCGGAGAACTGAGCTCGTTGAGTTGAGACCTTTTCCATAAACACAGAACAACTCCAGAGTGGGTGTTTATCCTTGCACTGGAAGCACGAAGCATAAAGCATAAAATGGTTTTTCAACTTTTGAAGCAGCGGCAAAAACTTTTGTAGGTGGTTTATGGAAACCAGTTTTTGGAGTCTCCTCAGGTCGTGACTTATTCTGAATCACACGCATAAGTTCATGTGCCTCAGCCTTGTCGTGGAGCCAATCATTAAAGTCTAAAACGGTTGGCTGTCTCCAACATTTCTTTACAGAGTGGAGAGACCATGACTCTTTCATATTTAGAGGCAATTTTGAAATAACTTGATTCAAAACGGATGTACTCTTCAAGTCATACTCTTATCCTAACGATTTTAAAACTGCGACAAGACTGGATATACAGGAAGCGAAACTGATATTTCTTTCTGAATTGTGCATTTTGAGAGGTGGAAAATTCGAAAGTTTTTCAAGATGAGCTGCCACAATCGTCTGTGGTTGTCCAAATTTCCTCTCTAGAGTTTTCAAAGCGTCCTTGTAGAATAATCCACTGTAAGCGAATTCGTCAATTGCATTCTTCGCTTTGCCTGAAACGAGAGTTTTGAGATATGTCAGTTTGACATCATCACTTAAAACTTTTGCATCGATTGCACTTTTGAACTGACCAAACCATTCAGGCCACTGCAATGGATTTCCGTCGAAGGAAGACATTTTCCATTCAGGCAAGGGACCTTTCTGGCTCAGTGTCAAGATTTCAGCTAGATCTTGATTTGCGATTGGTTTACTGCCCGAGGACGTAAATGGGCCATATTGTTTGTTCTCGTTTGTATAAGGCGCCATCAGCGGTTTTGAAAAGATTGCGGCGTCTAAAGCTTTAGGATCACCGACATAAAAAGTTGTTCCTCCGCTAGAGAGCGGTTGAACATTCGATGGCTGTGTGACATAATATGAGTTAGGGGAGAAGGTGACTGTTGGAGGATTGAGAGAACCAACGTTAGTTGGTAAAAGCGGTTGGTACACAAAATTTGCGGAGTTACTTGGGAAAAAGGTTTGTTGAGGAATGGTCACTGAGCTCGTCCGGATATTAGAATGATGAAAACTACTCTGCATCAAAGGGTTGTAGTTGTATAGGTTGGTCGAAGGTAGCTGTTCCTGTGGCTCATACGTACTGTTTACATTTGGATTTGGCAAGCTGACACTTGTATTTGATGTATGAGGGACGTTAACACTCTGTGAGTTTATACACAAGGTTTCGAAATAATCAGCAAATGGGTGTGAGTTATTAATCATCGTCAGACTTGAAAATAACGGTTCAATACTTGAAAATAACAAGAACTCGGAAGCTGGTTCCAGATTGACACTTTGGACTGGCGCCACGGGCTGAACTATCTCCTGAGTTGGGAATTGAGTGTTCACCCAACTTCTTGTCCTGTCTTCCCCCGTTTGGTTCTCCTGATCGGCTATTGCCAATTTCGATCTGCTACGACGAAATTCACAAATTTCAGAGGCGTCTTCCAGATATTCAGCCTCTTCGATAGTTGCTTCAGCTAGCTTTTGACGGCTTTCCTCTACAACCACATCAAGATCAAGTTGACCCTCCATCGACTGAATCTGGATCTCTTGCTTTTTCAAACGAAGCTTAGCCTCTACTTGGCGTTCAACTTCCTCGCGTCTAATTTTTGCAAAGGCTGCCTCTCTTTGACGCTCACTCGAAGTCATTGATGCAATCTTAGAACGCTGTGAAAGGGGTTTCTTGGAACGGACGGATTCGCTTGGCGTTGGGGTTCGTGCAGTTGCTACCTGGACCTCTTGATGTTTAATTTGAAAATAATTTTTAGCTAGACCTAATACATCGTCATATTTTGCAGTGATAGATCCTAGGTAAAACTCAAGTTGATTTATTGTTTCAGCAGCTTTGTTGCTGTGCATAGACAAAGTATTAAGCTCATCATTTTTCTCTATAAGTTTTTGTAAGCAAATGCTAGATTTTTCTATGTACGTTTCAATTTTAGCTGGTCTATCATTCGCACTTATATATTCCCTAATTTTGGCATGGTAATCGAAAAGATGTGTTTCCAATTCTTTCCTGGCAAGATAAATTTTGTTTAGCTTCTGGCCAAGATCATGCTCCATTTTGAAATATTTGTTTTTAAAAAAGAGCAAAAAAAATAGTGTCGGTTGACGGACTCAAACTAGAGTCAATTCAAGTAGCCGTGTCCTATACCGAACGAGAGGATCCTCGCAAGACCCCTACAATTTTCGTTGCCTACGGAACAGAAGGACAACAAACTACAAGATTGAAAATAAAGAAGAATTTAACTAATGAAAAAAAAAAACAAATCAAGATTTATAATGCCTAACAAATGTTAAATATTCTTCGACTGTTGTCATTTGTGAAATCTTTTGCTTATCTGCTTTTCTGTTCCTTGAACTTGGTCGGCGAATTTAACTTTATTGATAGGTTCGGACAGATTGAGGAAATAACGTCGAATGATTCTCAAATTTTATATTTCTAAAAACGCCGTAGGATGAATTAATTTAAGCTTACAAATCAGTTCTTTATTGCTAGCTTTTCTTTTTGATATTAAATGATTGGTCACCTTAATTGTTAATATTCCTGTTTCAACCAAAAAACTATAAATATTCGGGGTTTTTTGACGGTGTACGTAAATAATGGCTGATATTTTGTTTTTATATTCTTTTAAAATTTTCATCAGACTTTCTGGTGTAAGTGGGTTATCGTTGTTTGATCTATGCTTGCTCAATGAATTATTTATAAAATTGTGCCAAATTATAAAGTTTTTCTCTATCATACATTTTGGGGAATTGCTTAAAAGATATTGAACAGTCTTTCGCCGGTTATTTGCATTCAAATTAAAGCTTAAACCTGGAACTGCTTTAAAAGTGTCGTCGAGGCGTTTTTGTAAAGTTAATGGTAATGTGTTTACGGAGTGATGGAGAAAACTCGCAGCAATGATGAACACCATTGAGAGTGATAAGCAATACGGTTGTTTTAATGGCAATCAATTTAAGGAGTCTGTTGATGTAAAGTCGTCACATTGAAATGAAGAAAAAAAAATTATCACGATAAGAACTTTAAGAACCCTTAGCTGAGGGTTTTGTAAGGTTTTCGATTCAGTACTATTTAAGTTAACGCGTACGCGTGGTTTATTGGTTAAACTCAACGACTTTACGGCGAAACGGTAGTAGTAACGGTCGCGGCGGTATGCGGCCGAAAACGGGGCGAGCCGAGCAAATTTTTAAAAGTTTATCCAACCACTGGAGGAAACCGAGGTAGGGATTCACTCAAAAAACTTGCTCGACACGATTGACGGTTAAAACGGTTGAACGGGCGAGACGAAAACGGTGTTTTCCGATTTTGCTCTAAATTCGGGCAAAAAAAAAATTTTTTTTTCGTCAGTGAAAGTTTTGGGATAAGTTGAATAACCTTTTTTTTTCGAGAAATTTTTTTTTTTGAAAATTTTTATTTATTTTTTTTGCGAACGTTTTTTGAAAAACTTTCTGAATTTTTTTTTCACAAAAATTTTTTGGGTTCGAGACTATCCTGGGGTAATAGGGTACTGGGTATGAACTAGGATTAGGTATCTAGTACGGTCTTAATCGGTTTGCAATTAACAACATCGTATGTAATTGTATAGCACTGTTAATCAAAAAAGTAGCACTTTTTTTTGTTAAAAAACTAGCACAAATTAGAGTCTAAAAGTTAGTTGAAAGCACAGGTTCAATCTTACAGGTTTTTTTGCTGGGACGAAAAGTTCATCGGATTGTAGACCAAAATCCACAAAACTTCGGGTGTTGAGAATTTTTTCTGTGCTGAGAAGGGCTGTCGACACTTCAGTCGTCGAAGTATACACCAAGAACGAGTTTTTTGACGGTTGTACTGATTGCCTTGAAAAGCTTGCAGTTCGTTGATCATGTATTGATAACTGACCAGGCTCTTGGTTATTATCTGGGCTCGAAAAACAATGCCCACTTGTATCGCCTGTTGACTTCGCTTGTCGAGTTTGAAAAGGTTCAACACCCGCTCAAAATATGCAACGAGCAATTTTTGCCGATCAATCAAAAGCCAACTGGGTGTCGAAGGTTTCCGAGTCGCGGCACCAAAATAGTTTCGGCCCTTTTTTATAACTTTTTTATAACTTATAAAAACAGGAAACAGAATCGGTTTAATTCAAGAGAATCAATAAACGGCGAATTTTAGTAATTTTATATTGCACGGAATTAGCAACAACAATACACGTATCAAGTTAAAAAGTGAGCTTGTTCATGCCCTGATTTGTGTGATTTATGTGTTTTTTCACAATGAATTCATACTTAGTTCACGCAGTTTAATTAACAGAAACTCAATTGCAAACCAATTTTGAACCGATTAAAATAATAGCATTGTATGTTCTGTCAGTTTCGGCTCAACTAGGATTCTCAAATGAAACGACTTAGGTGAGATTCGAACCCACGCCGAACTCCCCGGAACGCACTATGTATACGCTCAGCTATATAGCTGATATTGCTAAGCAACTATACTGGCTTTATACTATACTTTCATACTTTAATGCTATGTAGCATTAACACTCGACGTAACGTTTTTCAAACAAATCCCTTACGAAAGCTTCATATAATCTTCTAACTGATAAACATAGACATCAAACAGATGAACAAGCGTTAATTGAATAAAAACAACCAGAAAATTGCTTTGCTTTGATGATTATTTCTCATTATATTAGGATTATTTTGTTTGTTTTTTTTAGAAAACAAAGTTTATTAGAGAAAATTAGATTAATGGTTAATTTTTGATTCCACTGGAACCCTAAAAATCATAATCCACCTTAGAAAAAAGAAATCATTATATTTTTGCGCTATTTGGATACTTGTTAATGGAGAGCGTATTTTGTATTCTTTCTAATCACAGAAATTGAATTGAAAACAATAGCCAACAGACAGTTGAAAAAAATAGGGACGCAAAATAAGAGACTTCCTTTTGAGATAAAAAAAAAACAAAAAAAATATTAGAGCGAAAGCTCTTCGAACTAAAATCCCAAATGTCTTCAGATCAAAAAAGTTTTCTGATTCATGTTGTTATCCGAACATCCTTTAGTAATGATCTACATGTAGGTGCTAAAACTACCAGTTGGTAATGATTACATTTTATAAACATAACTGATTAAGCAATACATATTGAAGTCTGATGATTAAATAAGTACCTATTTATACGTATTGACATATGTACTAGTAATTTCAGTTGTTCTCTTAATCTCTTTATTTCTCTATTATTAGTTAGCGTTCAGCATAGACTTTGATTACATAACATACTTTATACCTCACCTAGTGGTTGAGGGTATAACATGGCGCAGCCAGCAATCACAAAAAACCCCCTAGGAATTTCGCCATTAAGCGGAAAGCCTCGGCGGACCCACCAGTTGAGTGGGAAAAATGGAATCAGCAATTATTCTTGGGTATAATTGCCAAAGACGGAATAGATTTATCAAAACTGCTCCAAAACCCTCCTGCGATTAGACGACCTCAGGAACCTGGATACGAATTTCCCATAAAGGAGAGACCAATGTTCAAATCCGTGACCGGAATCTTCGTAATCAAGAGAGGAAAGTAACATGGAAAAACCAATGTGCACAATTATATCGTTTAGGCCCTACTGTAGACGGCGTTCCATGGGACGAGGCAGACATTAAATGTAGAAGTTACCTTTATCTTTGTCTAGGAGCCAAAGGCCAACGAAGAATATCACAATATTACCCAGATCTCCAAATACAAGAAACAACAACCAGAGATTTCTGGGCAAGGTTAACACGACTCTTTGTGAAAGAACGAAATGTAACATTCGACCGATACGGAACTTTCACACGTAAGCAAGGAAAAACAGAAACACTGGAAGAGTTCCACTGTGGACTTACAGAACTCGTGGTCAAAAGTAATTTCACATGTACCGCATGCAATGATGGGGGACTCGAATCAGAAATAAAACGAGACTTGTTTACGGCAAACATGACGAAGGACGAAGTTCAAAAATATCTGCTAGCGGAAACAAAGACACCCGACCAAGCATTGAATTATGCAATACGACGGGAAAGAGGCCTCGAGAATCAAGTCTACATCAGAAAGCAAGGATCGTCTCATAGCCACACCGGAGTTCCAAACATCAAATCAGAACCGATGAACTTCGTCCAAAGAAGGGGTGGTTATAAATCACAATCCCGGGGGGTCGCAGTCGTGGAGGAACAACGCCGAGAAACAAATCGGAAAGACCGGCAGAAAAAAACAAAAAGCTAAAAACAAAAAGCTACAAAAAGCTGAAACAAAAAAAAACTCCGGCAGAAAAAACAACAAGCTCCCAATTTATCTTGGATAAACCCAAAATGACTGAAGAATCCTTCAGAAAAAACTTCGAGGAGGCAATGAACATACTCCAAGCCATTTCACCAGTAAGAGGAATCTCCATGTCGTTTCAACGAGAACGAGAAGAAGTCACGGACCAAACCGCATCACACACCGCAATCCAACTGGAACAAAACGTACAATCAGAAACTACCAGCCCCACCGAAAAATAGAAAATGAGAAAATAAGTGAAGTTCTCACTTAATCAAAAAGAGGGAAATGTTATCCGTACGGATATTATAGAAAACATCCTTTAGTAATGATCTGCATGTAGGTGCTAAAACTACCAGTTGGTAATGATTACATATTATAAACATAACTGATTAAGCAATACATATAGAAGTCTGATGATTAAATAAGTACCTATTTATACGTATTGACATATGTACTAGTTATTATGAAACTCTGTCTCTCAAGCGATTCGAGGTCAGAGTCAACCAGACGTAAACATAGAGAGTTGAATTTCAGTTGTTCTCTTAATCTCTTTATTTCTCTATTCTTAGTTAGCGTTCAGCATAGACTTTGATTACATAACATACTTTATACCTCACCTAGTGGTTGAGGGTATAACACATGTTTTGAATTTTCCGATATCGTAGTGCTTGGTTATTCGACAATTTTTTCTTATGCGTGTGGAGCGGTAATAACATGTCTCAACGTTCTACTTCAGCTTATTTATGTTAAAATAATTGCTTTGATGCATGTCATTTATTGCATACACATTTGTCACCCACTCAAACGCATTAAAATTTGTTTTTCAAACGAATATAGCGCATTCTTTTCATAATTTCAACTAAACATTACAAAAACCTGTTGTTGTTGTTTCCAATTTGTTGGCGGCAAGGCATTTCCTGTAGCGGCAACTTCTTCCTGCAAGTAGTTCATGTGTTGTTGTTCGTCCTCGTTCAGAAAACTGTTTTGAGGTGGTTGATTGTCATCAGATGTTCGATTATGTCTCCTCTTAAATATAGACACTTTTAAAAGTATACGATCTAGTTTTAATCCTCAAGATTTTAATTATCATGATGAAATTTGTTTCTTTGTATATATAAACTTAAGCAAGGATAGCCAGTTGCTGTGCATGTAGCACAGATTGTTCCACAGTTACTAATGAAACAAACTCCTAGGTGACGATGAAAGTACAAAAAAAACAGAAACATAAAAAATTCAATTTTTCCGTTTTTTTTCGAAAAAATACTGCGCACATACTTGTCAGAAACCTACGTCATAATTCACTCCCACCCTTTGAGAGTGATCGGATTAAAAACTGATAGGATTTGCGTACCCAATTTTCAGGGTCCAATGGTTGTCTGCCAGCGTTCAATTCTTGCTGCAAATATGCCCAAAATTGCTCTCTCTCTGATTTGTCGCTGCCATACTGCCTCTGGTTCTAAGAAAAGTAAATAAATATACTTATGCGCATTCATAAATGCATTAATATGTTTGAATGCACATCTGTAGTTAATACAGACTTTTAAATTTTTTCCTGAAAAAAAAAACAAAAATCAATGTTTTGTTAGTCCTCGGAACTCGTGCTCCTTTGTTGTTGATTTTTTAAGATTCTCCTCGAGCTCCGCAAATTTTCAACAGCCGCAAAAATCAAACTGTTTAAATTAAAGAATGAACGATAAAATTTTTTTGTCTAAAAAAATGGTTCAGCCGAAATGAATGAAATTTCACTCAATTCTCAATACGCTTTTACTCTAACAAGTTTTATGTTACATTTTTAACTTACTTTATTTCGAATTTAACATTTTCTCTGCTAGAAAACTGGAAATAAGAAACATAGCCAAAAGAATCTTAAAAAATTTAAAACCTTACCAATAGTTTTTTGAATATCCAATAGAAAATAAATGGCCTTAGAGCTCTTTAACTTAACCAAATTTTTTATAATTGACTTTTTTGATAAAATTGAACCAATTGAGAAAACTGGATCAATAGAAAAAAGTTTTCATTTTGCTGGAAAATCGATAATTAAACTCCACTTTTTAAACTAGAATCGATGACCTTTTTGGTGATTCTTTTTTATTCTCGGTGTGCAACACTGGAGCTTGCCTTTCTTTAATTAAAGGAAATGAAATGAACTGAAAAAAAATCAAAAGTCAAACCGCGAAAATGTAAACTTGAGCCTGAACAAATTTTCAGGCTTTTCGCGAAGAGATTTTCCACAAGAATTTATATCAAGATTTTCTACAAGAGTCTAAGCTACGTTTATCGACTACAAAAAAAATTCAGAAAAACCAGTGAATTTTAAAAAATATTTGAAAAACAAATGTTCTACACCTTAAAACTTTTGAAAAAAAAATATTAGGTTAAAACTCTTTAATTGTCCAGATCATTTAATAGATAATTTTTGAAAAACAAATCCAATGTAAGAAAACCGGATCAATGGTTAATTTTGTTATTCCGCTCAAAAATATTAAATATAAAAACCACTTTCAAGACTTTTTGTGCCATTTGCGCTTTCGTTGTCGGAGAGCTCAATTTGCTTACCTTTTACGGAAAAAAAACAGTCGCCTTCCTTGATCCGTTTTTTTGTGTATCTCTGTTACGAGATTCAATATTACGCAGGCGAATGTGCTTCATGTCTATGGGATTTTCCTCTGACTAATCAATAGTTCAAAAAAAGAAAATTGATAGATAGTTTTAATGGCATATAACTAGCTGTACAGATTTAGAACCTGGTCAATTTGCTTTCGGGTTTTTCATGAATCTTAGTTTAAATTGAGAAATTGAACAAAATTAGTCTACTCAGAAAAAAAATCCATAAAAAACAATTGCCGCAAAATTACAGCAACAAATGCAGCCATCGACCTAACTGTCTTTATTTTGAGATATTGATCCGATTATCAGGACCTAATTTTTGAATAAACTTGAAGGAATTGAGCTTAAGCGCAACATTTTTCACACTCTAAGATGTTATGTTTGGTTTGAAACTCTAAAACAAACTACAAGACGTCAATTCTGTAATGTAAATCTTAAAAAGGATCCTAATTCTTTGAGACCTGCTAGATGCTAGACTATAATAGACTACACAAAAAACTTGCTAGGCTATAGAAAAACTTGGTAAACCCTGGAAACTCGGTAGATTATTAAAAAAATTTGTTAAGTGACTTGAACCTAGAAAACTTCTTTGGGTCTGCGCATAAAAACAATTTTTAAGAACTGCCATTTTGTTTTCGTTAAATAGTTTAAATCTATCAATTTCCATGAATGTTTTGTGAATATTTTTCCATGAGTAGTTCCCCACTAATTTTCTCTTCTTCAAACGTGTTTCAAGCGAATGCGATTTGCGCTTAAAAATCATCTGACTCAGTTAGTTAATCAAAACTAAGATTACTAGGACATATAATTTGTTCCAGTTTTTTTTCATATCATTGAAATTTTGGGCTATTGAAAGTGAAATGTTGGGCTATTGCTCAGTTATTTGACAAAAGTTTTATCAAAAATCAGCCATAGTTATTTAGGTCATTTTAAATCATCAAAATATTCACAAAACATTCATGGAAATTGATAGATTTAAACTATTTAACGAAAACATAGGCAACAGACATTTAAAGAAGAGACAATGAACGCAAGTAAACAAAAAAAAACACTGACTAGCTTTTCAAAGAGCCTCAGCATTCGAATTTCAAGCAAAATTACTGAAAACTTTTCAGTTATTAGAAAAATTCTTGATTAACATTTATAAAATTAATCAAATTTGAGAAAATTATATCAATAAATAAACTTTACATGTTGTTTGAAAATCTGAACGTAAAATCCAATTTCGAAAGCAAAAGTCATGATTTTTGTGACGTTCACATTTTTGCTGTTTGATAGTGGAATTTACCTTCCTTTAAAAAATCAACAGAACTTATAGAAATAATCAAAATTGAAACCGCAAAAAGTAGATTTGAGCGTGAACAAGTTTTTTAAATATTTTTCTGAAAAGAAAACAAAGAAAAAAACAAAAACAAATACAAGCTAAAAAAGCTAAAAAAAAAAAGAGTATGAGCTGTGTTCATCGACTCTTAGAAAACAAATAAAAAGCAATTTTCAGAAATGATTCAAATTATCCGGACAAAACGATCAAAATTTTAACATTCAAACGCGTTTTTCTCAAATTGGTTTGACAATAGACAAAAAGTAAGGAGATGAAAAAAAGCTCAGAATTCCACCAAAATTAGTTTGTACAACTTTCCCCGAGTTTCTCAACGAATGTTTTACTCCAAAAATGGATCAGTTTGGTTTTCATTATTAATCAAGAGCTACACTGAATTTAACGAGTAAGAAATTGACGAGAAAGTTATATCAAAAAACCTAGAAAGAGAAAACTTGCTCTGCAAAATACAATTTCTAAAATTATATATAACAGAATATAATTTTGATTGATAGCCAAAAAGGTCTTTTTATCAAACATTTTGCTTAAAAACAAATAGCAAACATTTTACGGAAGAATTTTTTTAAAATTTCACCTTCTAGAACTTTGTTGGTCTGTGTAGTGGGCTTCTTTTGATATAACTTTCTAATCAATTAATTTGGTGGTTTTAGTGTAATTCTTGACTTAAAAAAAGAAAATGGACAATTTTTGAGCTGAATTTTTTGTTAAGAATTTCGGTGTAGAATGCACCATAAAAATTCTTGTTATTTTTAAAGCATTTTTGTTGTCATTACTTTTTGCCAAAATTCTTCGCTATGAACTTTCAAATGATTTTTGTTGTTTTCGTTCATTTAAATTAGGTTTGTAGCTGAAAAACACTATTATTATATACGAAGTTAAAGGAACGCCTATGATTCAGTCTACTCGTACTGGTTAAATTTTGTTTAAAGTTTGACAAAGTCCATTGTAACAAAAAATTACTGAATAGTTGTACTCAAATAAATTTATTTTCAGAACAATTTTTTCTTCAACAAAAATTGTTTTCCTTGAAGCGTTTCTATAAGCCACAATGAATATATCAACTGTTAACATTCAACAGTTAACATTCTGTTAACATATGTTGAAAAAGATATTCAAACCAACATATTTTTTTGATATGTTCTCAGCGTTTGGAAAAAAAAACGAAATATCTACTTTAACATTTGTCGCCACAACTGTGTGAGACAAGCTATTAGGCAGTCAAACCATCCAAATTTTTTAAATTATACAAATTAATCTTTCAATTTTTGTTCCGACTTCCAAAGAAGAAAATGAGGAATTTTTTTATTCAGATCGACTTAAGAAAATTTGACTGCATATACTGCAAGTAAGCTTGCACTACATTAAAAGGCGGTTTCGCGGGATGGAAGATTACTTTAATAATTTGTTTCAATATGCGATTTATGCGGGGGAAAATATCCGAACTCATAATCGTTTCAAAATGAATTCATAATCACCCTAAAGTTTATAAATCGTCAATTTTTCATTTACCAAAAACTATTCGCAACCAACCAATTGTTAAGCAATCGGAATATAGTACCAGCAGTCTTGTTATCGATCGGATCACAAAATTCACTTGTTCTGAAAGAATCCCATATTTTCTCTCAGCGTAACAAAAAGCAAGTATTTGTGTTTGTTCGTATCAAAAAATAAGACAATATTTGAAACGAGGATCAGACATTTAAAAATTGAAAAAAAGCTGGAACCAGAACTTACAATGCTTTCTTTTTTGTTCGATTTTCCTCCTGACAATTGGGAAGCATTGAAAATTATCAAAGCAAGGAAAACAAAATCATTGACATACAATTTACCTATAATAAATTTTTCCTAAGAATTGATGATTTGAAACATTTGCGCCAAATTGGGGTCAAGAAAGTGTTATCTTTCATTTTCTACTCTTTTGTCAGTAGCAGCTACTTACTTTAATATAAAATAATGCCAAATAAAATACAGAAAACTAAATTCCAAAAGTTACGCTACTTTTGCGTGTTTTTTGATTGGTTTAATCCGTGTGTTTTTTTCCTTTCTTTTTCCGCTTTTTGTTCGGTGCTTGTATTACGTGTTTTTCCGGGTTTTTTAAAAATTGGATCTGGAATATATTGTTCAGAAATTTAATTTGAGAAAAATCAAATTTGAATTTTTGTTAACGGAGGTGAGCAAAACTTGTCTGCTTTTCAGCAAACCAAATTCAGCAAATCAAAATTCAAACTGTGATAAAAACTGAAGATGATTTGCTTAAAACGTTTTCTTTTTACAAAAACTAAATTTCAAGAACTGAAAAATTGGCTTCACTTCGTTCAATGAGTGACACAAAGAATGCCTAATTGTTTTTGAAAAAACAGCTACTTCAGACGCAAACATTCAAGGCGTTTTTTGGTATCAGCATTCTTGTCTTTTTCTCGCGCGGGTGCCAAGGTGAATGAAAATACAAACGAAAGCTTCTGCGTCATATACGACTTCTTGAAATCCAAATAAAAGAAATACAAAATAAAAGAAGTTGACGAGGAACATAAAAAAAAAACGAGGAACATTTGAAAACTAATACCTTTTGTGCGATTTTTGCAATCCAGCCAGTCTAACTTACTTTCTCTAACGTTATCTCTAATAAAATATGTGACACAATTAGAGGAAATATATACATATGTTCTGGGGTCTATCGGATTCTTTCCAGCAGCCATTTCTTGTCGTATGTACTCCAAAAACTCTTGGTGTTGCCTCTGGGCTGCCTCTGCCTGTAGACTTGATCCAGCTTGTTGACTCTATAAAAAAAGAACACTTTAAAAAAAACGAGGAACTTTTGCTAACACAAGGGGCAACACTAGGAATGTTGGTGGAGGTTTTAAATACTACAAGCGTTTTTAATTTTTGAAGAATATTTGGGTGCTCAAAGTGGGCTAGTTTGGGTGGTCAAAGTCTCTAAAAACACCTACTACCGCTCCTATAGTTACAAAAAAAACGAGGAACATTTGAAAACTAATATCTTTTGTGCAATTTTTGCAATCCAGCCAGTCTAACTTACTTTCTCTAACGTTATCTCTAATAGAATATGTGACACAATTAGAGGAAATATATACATATGTTCTGGGGTCTATCGGATTCTTTCCAGCAGCCATTTCTTGTCGTATGTACTCCAAGTACTCTTGATGTTGCCTCTGGGCTGCCTCTGCCTTTAGACTTGATCCAGCTTGTTGACTCTATAAAAAAAAACCTTTTAAAAAAATGAGGAACATTTGCTAACACAAGGGGCAACACTAGGAATGTTGGTGGAGGTTTTAAATACTACAAGCGTTTTTAATTTTCGAAGATTATTTGGGTGCTCAAAATGGGCTATTTTGGGTGGTCAAAGTCTCCAAATACACCTACTACCGCTCCTTTAGTTACAAAAAAAACGAGGAACATTTGAAAACTAATACTTTTTGTGCGATTTTTGCAATCCAGCCAGTATAATTTACTTTCTCTAACGTTATCTCTAATAAAATATGTGACACAAATAGAGGAAATATATACATATGTTCTAGGGTCTATCGGATTCTTTCCAGCAGCCATTTCTTGTCGTATGTACTCCAAGTACTCTTGGTGTTGCCTCTGGGCTGCTTCTGCCTGTAGACTTGATCCAGCTTGTTGACTCTATAAAAAAAGAACACTTTAAAAAAAACGAGGAACATTTGCTAACACAAGGGGCAACACTAGGAATGTTGGTGGAGGTTTTAAATACTACAAGCGTTTTTAATTTTTGAAGAATATTTGGGTGCTCAAAGTGGGCTATTTTGGGCAGTCAAAGTCTCCAAATACACCTACTACTGCTCCTATAGTTACAAAAAAATGAGGACATTTGAAAACTAATACTTTTTGTGCGTTTTTTGCAATCCAGCCAGTCTAACTTACTTTCTCTAACGTTATCTCTAATAAAATATGTGACACAATTAGAGGAAAAATATACATATGTTCTGGGGTCTATCGGATTCTTTCCAGCAGCCATTTCTTGTCGTATGTACTCCAAGTACTCTTGGTGTTGCCTCTGGGCTGCTTCTGCCTGTAGACTTGATCCAGCTTGTTGACTCTATAAAAAAAGAACACTATAAAATTTTTGGGGAAATTAAACCAAAAGTTTCTTTTCTGATGAGATAAAGTTGAAATAGAAGCAACTGATTCTACCTAATGAATATACAAACAAAAAAATGTGTCGTTTATTAAATCAAAATTTTTCTTTCAAATTGAAATAGGGACTAGCGAATTAGTGAAGAAAAACAAACTTGAGCCTTTCATGAAAACTAACACCAGTGGTTTTAAAAACATGTTTTTTTTTCGATAACAATCTGAAACTAGTTTTTCGAAACAAAGTATTAAATTTCCCTGCCTGCTGCGGTGGCGAAGCCAGCAAGCCGTCATCTTGACTTGGGCCATCAAATTGCATCACTGCTGTCGTCTCTTCACTTGAGTTCTATAAAAAAAAATGTCTTAAATCTTTTAAGTTTTAGTGAACATTGCTTTAGTTCAATTTTTTTATGAAAATATTTTATCCAACAATTGTCCTTTTTTGGTTGCTCGCCTAGTGAGCAGGGTTTTAATCATTGCGCAGAGGCTTTTCATTTTTTTTTTCAGGTTCCAAAAAAGTCAATAATTAAAAAGGATTTAAAATTAAATGGCTATAACGATCCTTTCTGATAAGACAATTTGATATTGACTTTCCAAACATTAACCATTAACCTAATAAGACAAAACTGGGAGAATAGGTAAGGTTTCAATGCCTCTGGGAATTCTAAAAAACAAACTGTTTTTGAAATTTCATGTTTTTCACGTTTTTTGGAACCAGTTGAAAGGAGACTTCTCCTATTTTTTACCATATGAGTTCAACAAAAAAAAATTAAGTTCAAACCGCGGAAAATCAAATTTCATTGTTATCAAATTTTTCAAAATTTTTCCTCAAAAAACGGGTTGAAATCAACGTGATCTTAAATAGATGAAAATCAGAAATCACTTCACTCATTAGCACTATCTGTTGTTGTTTCCAACCGGTTATTGGCAACAGAATTAATAATCATAATAATCATAATCGTAAAAAAAATTATAATTATGATTATGATTATTATGATTATTATGATTATGAGTATTATAATAATTATTACTTTGATCAACTCTACCTGCTGCTGATTCCAACTTGTAGGGGATAAAGCAGTTCCTGTGGCAGCAACTTCATCCTGCAAGTATTTCACGTATTTTTGCTCGTCCTCATTCAGAAATCTGTTTTGACGAGCAGGGCTCTCAGGTTGTTGGTTCTGATTCCTCTGAAGTTTAAATATCTGTACTTTCACAACGTATACGAGTGTTTTCATGTTTAGAATCCGGTATTATCTTTAAAAAATGGTACGCTTTGCAACGATGAAAAAAACTTGAGCTGAGAAGCCAAATTGATTTGCTTACCCAATTTTCAGGGTCCATCGGAGCATTGCCAGCTCCCATCTCCTGCTGCAAATATGTCAAGTATTTCGCTTCCTCTGAGCTGTTTCTTTTACTTTCATACTTCTTGTGTTCCTTAAAACAATTGAACAGTTAAGTAAAAACAAACAGCTAATAGAGGGTTGGAAATTTGTTTAAAAAAACAAGGAAACCGAACAAAAACCATTGAAAATTGTTAAACATTTGTCAATGAGTTTGATCACATTTTTAGACTCCAGTTCCGTTTTCGCAATTTGGAGTGCGCAATTTTTCGCAATGGGGGTGCGCAGCTGGAATATGCACAAAAGCACTTCTGTAACAAATAGGAGCACTGCAAGTATTTTCTTTTAAAAAAAAACGAAAAAAAAAATCACGACCAAGGTTCATCGATTGTTAAAAATAAATCCAAAAGTTTGTTTTCATTATGAGTCCAAACTGTGTGCTGAACAGGCGCACAATTTTTGTGTCGGTGTGTTCCTGAATTCCAGAGACAAGTCTATAAGCATTTTTAAAGTTTGTCGAAACGGTCAAAGAAAATTAAAGAACAAACAAAAACAAAATGAGCGTCTTTGTTGCTGAATCCGCTTAAAACTCACAAAATCTACAGTTTGGCCTCAAATTGCTGGTACGAGTAGTTTTGTCGTCTATTTTGTCGTTTATTCGTACATTTAAATACAGAAATGACAGTTGGTACATTTAGTCACAAAAAATGAATCAGAACACACACACAAACACACACACACACACACACACACACACACACACACAATAATAATAACGTTTTTCAGAAGATTTTGTTTACCCATGTTTTGAAGTCTAATGGCGTTTTTCCGTTTTTGAGTTCTGCTTTCATATAATCCAAGTATAGTTTTTCTCGGCTTCTCCTCCCAGCAGTTACGAGTGCCGGACTTTTGTCTTGCTTGTATTGTTGATGAAAATGTTGCTGAAAGACTTTTTTTTATGTTTTACAATTCCTATAGGCAATTAGTTTTGTTTCAAAATAACCAATCTATGAGTTTTTCAAAAAGAAAACAATTCGAAATCAGAAAATGTTTTGAGTTTGTGTGGTCAATTTATTACCAAAAAAATTACTGTTTCGCTTTTAGTTGCAATTGAAATTTAACTAACTAAGCTAGAACTGCTGAAAAAAAGTTTTTAAAAAATGCTGTTTTGCAAACTAATGGAAAAATTATTTTAAAAGATGTGTTAACTACATTTTTTAAAAAATTTGGCGATTAATCGCTTTTTTTATGCCCCGCCCCCTCACAATATCAAAAACACCTTTGACTTTTTTAGGATAATCAGCCGAAAATAAGTGTCATGAAATATACAACGCAGACCTTTACAGATTTTAGAGACTTGAACTGCCCCACGCCCCATCCGCTTCTATAAAAACCAAGACATGACATTTCAGATAAACGCAAACCAAAATCCACAAAAAAAACATTTTTCAATCTAGCCAGTCCAACCAACTTTCAGTACTATTAAAATAAAAGAAAAACTTTAAGACGAGTTTTACATAAGATCCAGGATCCATAGGAGTTCTTCCTGCATTGATCTCTGCTCGCATATACTCTATGTACTCGTGGTTCTGCCTCCGGATTGCTTCTGCTTGCTGACTTGATTCAGAATCTCGACGCTGAAAAGAAACAAAACATGCAAAATTTTAGTATGCTATACTCATTTATGCTTTGAAAAAAGGACAGGACAAGTTTTGTGTAATCATAGGCTTTGGCTAATAAGTTGATCCATATGAACTAAATTGATGTTACAAAAAAAGTGAACAAGAATACCCCGTGGAGTTGATTATCGATGCCCCCAGTCTAATAACTAAAATATAAACCCCCGGTTGAATTATCATTGTAAATTAGCGATGGAGATGTAATAAAAAAAATCATTGCCATTAATAATTTATCGCTAAATAATAAACCATACTAGCAAAACTCAGCTTTGAATTAGCACTGATTCATAGCTAGAAAACCCTAAAACTTTGTCGATGAATTGGCAATGAAATCATTTTTTTGACGATAGAGCAAATGTTAGAGCTGATTCAGTGCTGATTTAGAGATGGTTTTTAAGTCAAGAAGAACAATAAATTCTCAGTTTAATTTTTCCCTATTAGCAATTTTCACAGCTCAAACAGCAAACCGAAGAACTGGAAAAATCGTTGAAAATTTGCTTTATATCAACTGCAACATCTATTTTCTAAGAGTTTAAGATTTTTCTTTTCCCCCACCTCCCATAAGCATCATTTTCTGGTGTAACGAGGGTTTTCTAAAAGATTAGGATTGAAGACCAAAAATGTTTGTCATCACCTAATTAATTCGCATTCCACTTTTCGTAACATTTGGATGATGTAAACAAAATTTAAAAGTAAAAATTAGCAGGTGGGAGAAAGGAAAAAGAGCCTCGTCGATAAAATTTTTTTAAAAAGACAAAATATTTTTTCAGTTCAAGCGTGATTTCTTTTTACCTTTTTTTATTATAAACTTACTATGTCTTGACGAACCTAATGGACCTTTCTAACGAAAGTGGAGCCTCAACTAAAGAAGGCCATGAGAAGTATTTCAGAGATTAAAAAAAGCGAGTGATGAAAAAATCTTAGAGCTCTTAGAATTGAACAAGGGCAAAAACTTGAAAATTTTAAACAAAAATCAGACTAACTTGGATGATCGACTGCGAGCGCAATAGCGCTGTTCAGTGAAGATTGTTTGGTGGTAATGAACCAACCTATCGGCGCGAGAAATGTTCATGATTTACGGGTGAAACATTGGGATTTTTCAAACGATATTTTGATTGAAAATATCTGACGATAGGAATGAAGCATTTCACATTTTGGCTGGCACAGCTATTGAAGATATGTTACCGAGTGTAATACGTAATTTCATATACTTTGCAGATATAGATGAAGTGTTTCATGCTCGTCGTAAAATACGCCATATATTGACTACGAGAAATCAAAAGTACATATACACAAGTGAGCGTCTGCCCCTATCTGAGGCTGAACTCAGGTTCTCAAAACAAGTTTATCATAAAATTATTGATTGCTTAGGAATAAAAAAGGGAGATGGTGTGGTTCCTAAGTGAAGACTTAAGCCATGAAACTATCCCTAAAACAAACAACAACAATATTCAAGCCATTACCATTAATTTTTTTACCTGACTCTTCGGAGACTTACTTAACATGCGTTTGCAATCAATAAAAAGCCTTTAGATGTCCTACGGTCTCACCTGGAAAACGTTTTTATGTCCCCATCGGCTGTAGAAAAAGTTTGTGGTGATTTCAATATAAGTTATAAAGATTCATCAAAAAATGGTTACGACTCTCAAATGATTTATTGGGCTACAAATTAAATTAAGACATCAACCCCGAAATGGGTGGAAACTAGATCCAAACGCGTTGCAGACTTGTTTGTTTTCTTCAAACGAGGAAAGACACACAAGTGTCATGAAATCAGCAAAAAGTGACCATCAGACGGTAGCTTTAAGCACTAAAAACAAAACCAAATTAATTGGACTGAACCAGTTTAAGAAAATAATTAGGAAAAAACTTGAATACCTTCATTCGCAATGGATCTCAATAAAAGTGTGGGAGAGGAACTGAAGTGTCTTAACAAAGAGTGTTTTCAGTTTATTGCGAAACTGCAGTCAAACAGTTTCAGATTATCTTGACAAGTAAGCTTATTGAGTTTCTCCCTGAGAAAACAGCTAATCAACGATCTTGGATTGATAACCGAACCAAAAATGCTGCTACAAAAAAAATGCACTAAGTTAAATTTCGTTGAAGGCTAACTCCAGTGAAAACAGAGATAATTTTGAAGAACAAAACAAAAAGGTTGAAACACCAAATAAAAAAGAAACAGAGCATTTTTTATAGTTTTCAATGAGTTGACTGGCAACGAATCTATTAAAAAAATCGGAATGAGATAGATGAATCAAAAGTGGATAATTTGAATGATTTTTCTCAACAGTAGGTGAATCTTTTGCTAAGAAAATGGGAAACAAGGAAAATTTATTTACAATGAAACAAAACAAAGGTCTTGCTGCCATTGAAGCAAAAGAGGATGAAAAATTGCTGACTGACTTGAAACCCTAATGTAGTACAGACTGCCTTGAATTGAACTATAATTGTCTAAAAAGGCTTACGCCATCCATTGTCCGGACACTTACGTAGTTGTTTCAAAAAGTTTTTGATGAAAACGATTTTCTTGAATGCCTTAATTTAGCGTTCGCAAAAATCATTCATTTTACAAAGGAGGATGTCAATCTCAGCCACAAATATATAGACCCATTTTGCTTCCTGCACTTGGAAAACTGCTTTAAAAAATTTGTTTTTGACAGAATTATGAGCTTCCTGCAAAATTATGAAGTTTTTAAAAAATAACCAATTTGGACTCAGAGCAAAAAAAAAGCACCTTAGATGCAAATGTGACAATAATTGAACTAATAAATTCCGTTCGGTAGAAACAAAATACTACCCCGCAATGTATATTTTGGATCTAAAAAGCTTTTGACACTGTTGATCATGAATTATCAATTCAAAACTTTTTCTCATATGGCCTGAAAGGTCCCGTGTTTGATATGTTGAAATGATATCTAAAAAACAGGAAACAGTACACAAAAGTGAATAAAAAAACTTCAAAATGAAGGAACGTAAACTTGGTGTCCCGCAAGGGTCTCTGCTATGTCCACTCCTCTTCCTTGTTTTTGTAAAAGTTCTAGATCCTGAACAAAATGATACAAAGACAATTTTGTATTCCAAAGATACTGCAAATTTACCTACCACTCCAGGAAACTTGGTTCAAAAAGAGCGCCAAAAAGCTTTGGACGAGACTAGTAAATAGCTGAAGAGCAATACACTTACTATGAACACTGTCGAAACAAAAACTAGGGCTTAAAAAAACAGAAGTAGTATAAGTTTTGAGTTTGAAATGAATCAAACAGCAATTGAAATCAAAACCGCTCAAAGACGCTTGAAAACGGACCATTTTGTCTAAAGGCGTTCTTTCGGGCTTCACAATATGATATAATTATTACCAATATCTTATAATATTCTAAAATTTTGTGAGCTTGAAAACAGTTCAAAAAAATATTAGATGTGGCAAATAAGACAGTTTGTATGGCCTAGATCTTTTTGATTGACGCCCAAAGGATGCAGTGATTTTTCTTTTAAGTTTTTTTTTCAAATTTTTTGGAGCACACTAAGTTTTTGAGAGAACCACATAATTTTTGCAATGAACAAACCTCCAAATTTTGAAAGTTCAACAAATAATTGAGGAGAAGTCGCCATCCAGAGAAATTTCCTTGCGCTTTTTTTATTGAAAACTTAAATTTAGACAAAACAGGTTGGTTTTTAAGAAAAACTACGAACAAAAAAGGAGGCTTCACCATAATTGGAAGAATCGTCTTAAGAAGGAAAAACAATATCTATTTGATAATTCGATTGCACCCTATACTCTCAGATATGGCAATAGTTTTTTTTTTGCAAAAACCGAAAACTTTCTTGAAAAACTCAACTATTCCAAATATGAAATCCTGATACTTGTTGTCCCTATTGAATCTTAGTCCATATTTCCTGGAATAGTTTCTGAGCTACATCAAAAATTTCACAAAACATGAAAGAGTTCACAGCTTGGTTATTATCCCTGGCCATTATGATTTTCTTCACTATCAAAGCGTTTTTTCGATCGAATCCTTAAACACATATTTGGCAAGGTAATTTTTGAGAAAAGTTTCCGAAAACTGGTCCGATTAAAAAACTGACTGTTTATATGTCCAAGACTATTCTTCTTCAAATATTAGGGCATAGCCGTTTATCAGAGAAAATGTATACCACTTTTTAACTGCACCCGCAAACTCAGGTTTGACCGGGTAACTACCCTGTCAAATGTGGGTATTTTTGCAGTCACCCTCTGTAATTTTTTCTGAAATTCAATAAACGAAAGTCATTTTAAAATGACTTTTCCTTCCATAAAATGAATTTTAATGTGTCAGCGTGAACAGGTGAACAATTTCTACAACATTTTTTTACATGCAAGATGCCGTGTGAACATCTTTTGAACAACTATAATTTGGAATTTTGCGAGGGGGACTGGAAAAACAGCCCATATCTGAAACTACGGGTTTAATAATAAAACCCATAATGGTTCAATGCTTTTTCTAACATGAAAAGTCATTTTAAATATGTATTTATGTAATAATTTTCCGAAAAACTAAAGGAAGAACTGGAGAGAGCCAAAGGGTTGGGTCTTTAAACCCCAAAATTACGGGTTTAATAATAAAAGTGGTGTCTTTTTTCCAGTTTCACTACCCCCACTTTTTGAAGAAACACAAAAATCACACAAATCAGGGCATGAACAAGCCCACTTTTTAACTTGATACGTGTAATGTTGTTGGTAATTCCGAGCAATAAAAATTACTAAAATTCGCCGTTTATTGATTCTCTTGAATTAAATCGATTCTGTTTCCTGTTTTTATTCGAGTTATAAAAAAGGCCAAAATATTTTGGTGCCGCGACTCGGGATATCAGACAATTTCGGTTATATGATCCAACCAAAGCATCCATCGATTGAGGAAAGTAGTACCGCCAAGGATTTTTGTAGTACCTCATCGGAAAAAGACGAACAACCTACTGCATCAACGAGGGGAAAAATCTGGTCGCAATTTATGTTGTTTGGAGCTTTCTTCCGCATTCTAGCTTGAGACAATTGCCAAGTTCTAATCTGAACTTGTGAAGACAATTACAAACTCTGATTCTGAAGTGCTGATGAGCGACAACTGGAACGAAAGCCAACCGAAAAGACGGATACCAAAACCAAGGACCCAAGGATATTTTTGGACGATTAACGAAACCAAAAATGTTCTGGACCGAAATTTAAAAGAAAAAGCTTGATTGGCCGACGACGCAGAGGGCCGACAACTCCAAAAACCAAAACCCAAAAAGTTCTCGGCAACACCCGAAATTTTGTGGATTTTGGTCTACAATCCGATCAACTTTTCGTCCCGACAAGAAACTTGTAAGACCGATCCTTTTTTTTTGTTTTGTCCGTTTCTCAACTCAATTATGCTATAACCTGGCCTATGAGTGCTATGATTCATAGTTTTTTTGTCATTATCTGGATTTACTAGATTTCAAATTTTGCTGTAAAATTACATACGATGTTGTTAATTGCAAACCGATTAAAATCCGTACTAGATACCTAATCCTAGTTCATACCCAATACCCTATTACCCCAGGATAGTCTCAAATCCAAAAAATTTTGAGAAAAAAATCCAGAAAAATTTCCAAAAAATTTTCGCAGTTTTTCAAAAAAAAAATTCTCGAAAAAAAAAGTTTATACCAACTTTTCCCAAAACTTTCACTGACAAAAAAAAATTTTTTTTTCGCCCGAAATTAGAGCAAAATTGGAAAACACCGTTTTCGTCTCGCCCGTTCAACCATTTTAACCGTCAATCGTGTCGAGCAAGTTTTTTGAGTGAATCCCTACCTCGGTTTCCTCCAGTGCTCGGCTTGCCCCGTTTTCGGCCGCATACCGCCGCGACCGTTACTAGTACCGATTCGCCGTAACGTCGTTGAGTTTAACCAACAAACCGTACGCGTTAACTTAGCTAAGGTACGCGCTAACTTAGCTTACGCGAACCCTCAGCTAAGGGTTCTTAAAGTTCTTATCGTGATAATTTTTTTTTTCATTTCTATGTGTCGACTTTACATCAACAGACTCCTTAAATTGATTGCCATTAAAACAACCGTATCGCTTATCACTATCAATGGTGTTCATCATTGCTGTGATTTCTCTCCATCACTCCGTAAATACATTACCATTAACTCTACAAAAACGCCTCAACGACACTTTTAAAGCAGTTCCAGTTTTAAGCTTTAATTTGAATGCAAATAACCGGCAAAAGACTGTTCAATATCTTCTAAGCAATTCCCCCAAATGTATGATAGAGAAAAAATTTATAATTTGGCTTGATGTTATAAATAATTCATTGAGCAAGCATAGATCAAACAACGATAACCCACTTACACCAGAGAGTCTGATTAAAATTTTAAAAGAATATAAAAACAAAATATCAGCCATTATTTACGTACACCGTAAAAATACCCCAATATTTATAGACGTTTGGTTGAAACAGGAATATTAACCATTAATGTGACCAAACGTTTTATCTCAAAAAGAAAAGCTAGCAACAAAGAACTATTTCGTAAGCTTAAATTAATTCATCCTCCGGCGTTTTAAAAAAAAAACATTTGAAAATCATTCGACGTTATTTCCCCAATTTGTCCGAACTTATCAAAAAAGTTAAAAATCGTCGACCAAGTTCAAGGAAAAGAAAAGCAGATAAGCATAAGATTTCAATAATGACAACAGTCGAAGAATATTTAACATTTGTTAGGCATTATAAATCTTTTCCTGAATCGAAAACCTGAATGTCATTTAGAATTATTTATAAAATTCGAGTGAGCATCGAAGAGAGGCAGCCTTTGCAAAAATTAGACTTGAGGAAGTTGAGCGCCAAGTAGAGGCTAAGCTTCGTTTGAAAAAGCAAGAGACCCAGATTCAGTCGATGAAGGGTCAAATTGGTCTTGATGTGGTTGTAGAGTAAAGCCGTCAAAAGCTAGCTGAAGCAACTATCGAAGAGGCTGAATATCTGGAAGACGCCTCTGAAATTTGTGAATTTTGTCGTAGCAGATCGAAACTGGCAATGGCCGGTCAGGAGAACCAAACGGAGGAAGACGGGACAAGAAGTTGGGTGAACACTCAATTCCCAACCCAGTTCAGCCCGTGGTGCCAGTCCAAAGTGTCAATCTGGAACCAACTTCCGAGTTCTTGTCATTTTCAAGTGTTGAACCGCCTTTCAGTAGAAATCTGACGATGATTAAAAACTCTCATCCATTTGCTAATTATTTCGAAACCACGTGTATAAACTCACAGAGTGTTAACGTCCCTCATACATCAATAACAAGTGTCAGCTTGCCAAATTCAAATGTAAACAGTACGTATGAGCCACAGGAACAGCTACTTTTGACCAACCTATGCAACTACAACCCTTTGATGAAGAGTAGTTTTCATCATTCTAATATCCCGACGAGCTCAATGCCCATTGCTCAACACACCTTTTTCCCAAGTAATTCCGCAAATTTTGTGTACCAACCGCTTTTACCAACTAACGTTGGTCCTCTCAATCCTCCAACAGTCACCTTCTCCCCTAACTCATATTATGTCACACAGCCATCGAATGTTCAACCGTTCTCTAGCGGAGGAACACTTTTTTATGTCGGTGATCCTAAAGCTTTAGACGCCGCTATTTATTCAAAACCGCTGATGGCGCCTCTTACAAATGAGAACAAACAATATGGCCCAGTTACGTCCTCGGGCAGTAAACTAGTCACAAATCAAGATCTAGCTGAAATCTTGACACTGAGCAAGAAAGGTCCCTTGCCTGAATGGAAAATGTCTTCTTTCGACGGAAACCCATTGCAGTGGCCTGAATGGTTTGGTCAGTTCAGAAGTGCAATATATGCAAAAGTTTTAAGTGATGATGTCAAACGAAGAATGCAATTGCTGAACTCGCTTACAGTGGAATATTCTACAAGGACGCTTTGAAAACTCTAGAGAGGAAATTTGGACAACCACAGACGATTGTGGCAACTCATCTTGAAAAGTTTTCGAATTTTCAACCTCTCAAAATGCCCAATTCAAAAAGCATTATCAGTTTCGCTTCCTGTATATCCAGTATTGTCGCCGTTTTAAAATCGTTAGGATATGAGTACGACTTGAAGAGTACATCCGTTTTGAATCAAGTTATTTCAAAATTGCCTCTAAATATGAAAGAGTCATGGTCTCTCCACTCTGTAAAGAAATGTTGGAGACAGCCAACCGTTTTAGACTTTAATGATTGGCTCCACGACAAGGCTGAGGCACATGAACTTATGTCTACAACTATTCCAACGTTGAGATGATATTAGAGCAGGATGTCTTTCATGCAATCAAGCCTCTCGAATACTTCCAAGGACGAAATCAAAACACTCCTGTCGCTGTCCGTGTGCCCATTGGCTGGGTTCTCAGTGGCCCACTTCCATCACCAATTGGTGTTCGAGCCACCACTTTCAAGTGCAATTTTGAAGACGTAGCACTTGCTGACCAAGTGAAGAAATGGTACGAGCTAGAGCCGTATGGCACAATTAAACAAGCTGATCCCCGTTCCTCAGCTGATAAACGTGCACAAAAAATTCTTGAATCTACCACGATTCATGATGGCAGCCGTTATGTTGTCGGAATGCTCTGGGCTGATGACAACATTCATCTTCCCGATAACTTTTACGCTTCGTTGGTCCAGTTTAAGTCTCTTGAAAAGCGTCTAGAGAAAGATTTAAACCTGAAAACTCAATACGCATCAGATATCCGAAGTGATGTTGAGAAGGGTTACGTAGTCCCGGTTAGCCCTCACGACTCAAAAAACCGTTCAGACCGAGAATGGTACGTACCGCACCACCCAGTTTTAAATCCGAACAAACCCGGCAAAGTTCGGCGCGTTTCAAACGGTGCTTCTAGGTTTCACTGCAATTCACTGAATAACTCCCTTCTCGTCGGCCCCGATCTGCTTCAGAACCTTTTATTCAGTTTAATGCGCTTCCGAGAGCGCAAATACGCAATTTCCGCAGATATCGAAGGCATGTTAATGGAGGTCGGCTTACCAGAAAGCAATCAACGTTCCTTGCGTTTTTGTGGCGGGAGGACCCCACATCAGATGTGAGTGTATTTCAATATACAAGGCATATAATTGGAGCGAAAGATTCTCCGACATGTGCTAACTATGCTCTTCGCCGAGCAGCCGTCGATAACCAAGATCGTTACCCCGATGCCGCTTACGCCGTGCTAAACAACTTTTACATGGATGGCTACCTTGGGTCTGTAAAAAACCCAGAAACTGCTTTAATGTTAAGTTGCAGTTTAGTTGAACTGCTTAAGTTGGGTGGGTTTGATCTTACAAAATTTATTAGCAACATTCCCAATTTGTCTTCGAAACTAAACCCCCCTAAGACTAGCGCTAACAACAGTAACGAAATTATTACCGCTGCGATTAATCCGGAAACCGCATCGCATGTTCTCGGTCTCAAATGGGACAACGTCACCGATACGTTGGTTGTGAGCAGAGGGGTCAAACGCGAACTCAAAGACTCTGTTACGCAGCGATCGGTCCTTAGTTTTGTGTCCTCAGTGTTCGACCCCATAGGTCTTGTCGCCCCGTATACCGTACGCGCACGTTTGCTACTGAAAGATATCTGGAGATTGAAAGGTCAACAGTGGGACGACCCACTGCCAATTGAGTTGTGCCGCAGATTCACTGAATGGCACTCTGGCTTGCCAATTTTAGGGCAGCTCAAAATACCTCGTTGCTATTTTGACTTCCCAGTAGATGAGGTTGAGCTGCACATGTTCGGTGATAGCTCATTGGACATTTTCTGTTCTGTAGCATTCCTTCGAGCTCAGAAAAACGCCTATTCCAAATTTCAACTAGCGTTTGTCTTCGGTAAAGCAAGAGTAGCCCCGATGAATATGCTATCAATTCCGAAGTTGGAGCTTCAGGCTGCGCTTCATGCTAGTCGCCTAAAGGATGATAGCGAGAAAGCTATGACACTGAGTGTTTCCAAAGTGTTCATGTGGACTGACAGCACAACATTCCTTCAGTGGTTGAGCTCGACAAGCAAACGGCCCGTCTTTGTAGCCAACCGAGTAGCCGAGATTCTGGAGTCAACATCAATTGACCAATGGTTCCATATTTTGAGTGGAGACAACCCCACTGACACCGGAACTAGAGGTATTACTGCTGATTCCCTCAGGCAAAGCAGCTGGGTAAACGGCCCTTCCTTTTTGAAAACTTCTGATTGGCCTTTCAATCCAAATAGGGAAGTTCTTGACAAAATTCGCCTGGATGGTCCGGTCTACGATCTAAATGAGGGTTTAGAGGTCTCTTCCAATTTTCAGTGCACTGCAGTTTCGACTGACTTTGCCTTCCCTTGGGAAGAGTATAGCTCGTTCTCCAAGATAAAGCGACTGGTCGCATATATGTTGAGACTCTCACCTAAGCATAGACATTTCAGATCACCAGATAAGGCCATAAATGATCCAGCAGAACTTGTCATTTCAGAGGAAAATTTTGCAATTTTCGCAGTTAGAGTAATTCCCAGCTGAAAGTAAACAATTTGCAGCTGGATAATATATGAAAATATCAAGCCGTATATCATCGTATTCGCCTTTTATCGGGCCGAACGGTTTAATTAGATCTACCGGCCGTATCCAACGTCTCTCTGCAACCGCATTCGAAACTCGCCATCCAAAAATTTTGGATAGCCGCCATCGCCTAATCCGATTGTTTCTCCGTTTTTATCACATTAAGCACGAACATCAGTCAGTCGACTGCCTTCGTTCCGTCATTCATCAGCAATTTGTTGTACTACGCTTAAGATCTGCACTAAGAGCTATTGAAACACATTGCGTGTGCTGTAGAAAGCGAAAACCGTTACTCCAATGATGTCTGACCTTCCCGCGGAGCGTCTAGGTTACCACCAGCCACCGTTCTCGAACTGCGGCGTCGATTATTTTGGACCATTTCATGTAACCATTCGTCGATCTTCCGAGAAACGCTGGGGTTTTCTATTTACTTGCTTAACGACTCGCGCAATTTACATTGAGTTGGTTCCATCCATGGACACAAGTTCATGAGTGATGGCTATCGAGCGCTTTATTTCTAGGCGAGGAACACCCTCAATAATTTGGTCGGACAACGGAACAAACTTTGTAGGAGCCGAAAAAGAGATTCTTCTGTGCATCAAAAATTGGAACGCAGAAGCTCCACTGTCGCTCGTACACAAAAACATTAAGTGGAAGTATAATCCGCCAAGTGCACCACATCAAGGTGGAGCATGGGAGCGAATGGTGCGCAGTTGTAAGCGTGTGTTTTATGCAATCTTAGAGTCAAGAAAGTTGACTGACGAGGTTTTGAACACAACCATGTGCCTAGTTGAAGTCTCACTAAACGCCCGTCCACTCACTTCCGTTTCTGACGACCCCGATAGTCTTGAGGCTTTGACGCCGAATCATTTCTTCTTAGGTCAGCACAGTCTAACGTTTCCGTCTCTAAGGTCGAGTGAAAACTATTCTCACTCTAAACGCTATGCCGGTGCGCATTTGTACGCAAACATAATTTGGCATCGATGGTTAGGTGATTACGTCCCTACACTCAATAAAAGAGTTAAGTGGCATGCTCCTCCCGAAAACTCTTTGAAAACGGGAGATATGGTGTGGTTTGTTGAATCCACTAGCCCTAGGGGCCACTACCCACTAGCACGCATAATGTCGCTAAACTACGGCAAAGACAACACCGCCCGCTCCGCAAACCTAAGGACCGTTTCCGGAAACTACACTCGGCCGCTCGTTAAGCTCGTTCCGGTTCTCGCTCCTTCGTGGGTGGAGGATGTTAATGCTACATAGCATTAAAGTTGAAAGTATAGTATAAAGCCAGTATAGTTGCTTAGCAATACCAGCTATTTAGCTCAGCGTATACATAGTGCGTTCCGGGGAGTTCGGCGTGGGTTCGATTCTCACCTAAGTCGTTTCATTTGAGAATCCTATTTGAGCCGAACCTGACAGAACATAAAATGCTAATATTTTAATCGGTTCAAAATTGGTTTGCAATTGAGTTTCTGTTAATTAAACTGCGTGAACTAAGTATGAACTCATTGTGAAAAAACACAAAATTCACACAAATCAGGGCATGAACAAGCCCACTTTTTAACTTGATACGTGTAATGTTGTTGCTAATTCCGAGCAATAAAAATTACTAAAATTCGCCGTTTATTGATTCTCTTGAATTAAACCGATTATGTTTCCCGTTTTTATTCGAGTTATAAAAAAAGGCCAGAATACTGATACATTTTAATGCAGTTTATAACATGACAAAATTATTAGGACATTCTTTTAAAAAATCAATGGGGCAACTGGAGAAGAGTAAAAAAATCCCCCACTGAAGTCTTTGTAGGCCATTAAACGTGGAGCAAAAGAAAAAGAGACCAGCGGTCATTTGTTCATTTGGGCTCTTTTTCCTTTTCCCCCCGCCTGCAAATTTTTACATGTAAGTTTGTTGACCACATTGTCCGATTATTATAAAAATTTACATACAGACTAATAAGGCCACGACAAACATATTTGGTCCTCGTAAAACAACTCGTTACACTAATAAGTTGAAGTTGGCGTGAATTGGGGGGGGGGGGGGGGGGGCTTCATTTGTACCAGCATTCTGAAAACTTCAAAAAAAAAAGAGAAAAATCTTGCAAAAAACTTCCAAAACGTTTCAAAATTATTAATAAAAAATACCTAGTTTGGCGATTTTTATTTTCCCCCACCTGCAAACTTTTTTAAGTAAAATTATTGATTGCATTCTCCGACGACTACGAAAATTGACTTGCAGTCTTCTAATTAGGACATGAAAAACATATTTGGTCTTCATCACTAGCCTTGTAAACCACTCGTTACACCAAACTGACGCCCATGTGAGGTGGGGGAGTAGAAAAAGTGCCCAAAACTCGGATGATTCATCTGATTTCACAAAACATGAGCCCAACTGTGGAGGCCCATTTTTACAAAAAATATGAAAATATAACTATATGAAAATGTAACAACTCTTTCCCCCCATGCGAATTTTACCAACTAAGTTTTTGTTCACACTGTCCGATTTTTTCAATAATTGTCATGCTGACTTAATAGAACATAAAAAGGCTCTTTTCCAGTTCCCCCCCCCCTTTCAAAATTATTTTTGAAAAGCTTATTTAACGTTGTCATAATGCAATGAAATTTGGCGTGTTGAACAAATCGATAACTGTGAACAGATTTGTTCTTCAAACTTTACAGCGTAACATCACGCATTTAGCCGCAATAACACGTAAATCAAACATAAAACTCGGTATTTTGAAAAGGGGGGGGGGACTGGAAAAGAGCCCATAAAAAATATATTTGATCTTCATAATTAACCTGGTAAAGCCCCCTGTTACACCATAAAACTTTTGCTTCTCTGAGGTGGGGGCAAGAGCCAAATATAGATATCTTATAAGCCTTATAATAAATCCACCATATTTGTGTAAATGTTTAAGAGCAGCAGGCATACTTGGGAACCACTCGGACTCCGCGTTCTGTGTGACCCGCGTTCTGATGGAGGCATGTTCGGGTGCTAAAACAATCCTGTTCGTCAAATTGCAGTCAAACACAACTGACTAGTATTCCTTTTAAAAATTATTTAAAAATTATTTAAAAATTATTTTAAAAGTTTAACATAGGAGCAGAGGGGGGGAGGACTCAAACAAGTATTTCATACAGCACCAATATGAATGAATTTAAGCGTGGGGGGGAATGAAAGAGAGCCTACTCCCTTTTAGATTTGGTCTTCCTATTTCAAAATAGCGGTTCTTTTCCACCCACATCCCCCACGTTTCAAATTCAACTTTGAACAAGACTGCTCGTATCAAGACTGCTTCACCATGCCAAGTTTTATTGCGTTACGACAATGTTAAAGAAAATTATCGTTCCGACTTCGTAACGAAAGTAACAGAATATTTGTGCTCGGGTTGGATTTTTTCTTCGGAATGTGGCGTATGGTTTTTATATATGGCGTGTGGAGGGATGATTTTTGGAAAAAATTTCAAATTAAAAATATATATATATTTTTTCTAATTTGAGACTTTTGCGAAATTTATCCCCCACACCATTTAAAAGAAACCACAAGCTGTGTTCCGAAGAAAAAACCCACCACGAGTACAAATATTCCGTTACTTTTGTTACTAAAGCTTGGAACAATATATGTTTTTAAAATTGTCGTAACGCAGTAAAACTTGGCATGGTGAAAAAACTAACAATTGTTAACACATTTGTTCTACGCACTTTTCATCTTAACATTCCGCGTTCAGTCATAATTAAACAAAAAACAACTCTAAAAAAGGTGAGACAAAAAGTTGAAAAAAAATGGCTCTTTTCCACTTCCCCCCCTTTCAAAGTACCGAGTTTTGAAACGTGTCAGCGTGAACAAGTGAACAAAATTTTACAGCATTTCTTACACGCAACACTGCGTGTAAACAATTTCTTAACAGTTTGATTTTACAATTTTACGAGGGGGATGGAAAACTGAAAAAAAAAACTACTTTTTTGATGATTTTAGTCCTATTAGGCTCTTTTCCAGTCCCCCCTTTCAAAATACCGAGTTTTATGCTTGTTTTACGTGTTTCCACGGCTAAATGCGTGATTTTACGCTGTAAAGTATGAAGAACAAATCTGTTCAGAATTGTCGATTTGTTCACCACGCCAAATTTCATCGCATTGTGACAACGTTTCAAAATTGAATTTGAAAGGGGGAACTGGAAAAGAGCCAAAAAAATAAATGGTAGCATTATGGACGCATTTGGGCTCTTAGCTCTTTTTCCTTTTCCCCCCCACCTGCAAATTTTTATATTTGAAGTTACTGTTCATTTTGTCCGATTGTCGTGAAAATCGACATGCAGACTAATTAGGCCATAACAAGCATATTTGCTCTTCATAATTAACCTTGTAAAACCACTCGTTAGACCATAAAATTCATGTTTGAATGAGGTGGGGGGGGAAAAGAAAAAGAGCCGGGCTCTTTTTCCTTTCCCCCTACCTGCAAAATTTTACCAAACAAAAAAAATTTTTCACATTGTTCAATTGTTATGAAAATTGACATACGGACTGATAAGGCTTTGAAAAACATATTTGGTCCTCATAACAAACCTTGTAAAATCACTCGTTACACCATACACCGTAAAATTCATGTTTGTGTGAGGTGGGGGGGGGGGAGGAAAAAGAGCCCGCATTTGGTTATAAAAGGCTACAAGTCTTAGCTCTTTTCCAGTCCCCATCTTGATTTTTATCAAACTCAATATCTGAAGATCTATTTTAAATGTTTTTTTTGGGCTCTTTTCCAGTTTCCTCCCTTTCAAAATACCGAGTTTTATGTTTGCTGTACGTGTTATTACGGCTAAATGCATGATGTTACGCTGTAAAGTATGAAGAACAAATCTGTTCACAGTTGTCGATGTGTTCACCATGCCAACTTTCATTGCATTATGACAACGTTAAATAAGCTTTTCAGGCTCTTTTTACTTCCCCCACCTCACACGAGCTTCAATATATATGTGTAACGAGTGGTTTTACGAGGTTGAGTATGAAGACAAAATATGTTTGTCGTGGCTTTAATAGTCCGTATGTAAATTTTCATTACAGTCGGACAATGTGGTCAACAAATTTACATGTAAAAATTTGCAGGTGGAGGAGAAAAGGAAAAAGAGCCGCTTTTCCAAATTGAATTTAAAAAACTGCATTAAAATGTGTCAGCGTGAACAGTGAACAAGATTTTACAGCATTTCTTACACGCAACACTGCGTGTAAACAATTTTTAAACAGTTTGATTTTACAATTTTACGAGATGGGTGGAAAACTGAAAAAAAGCCTGATTTTTTGATAATTTTAGTTGTCCTATTATGCTCTTTTCCAGTCCCCCCTTTCAAAATACCGAGTTAAATGCTTGATTTACGTGTTATTATGGCTAAACGCGTGATGTTACGCTGTAAAGTATGAAGAACAAATCTGTTCAGAATTGTCGATTTGTTCACCACGCCAAATTTCATTGCATTATGAAAACGTTAAAGAGACTTTTCAAAACTGAATTTGAAAGGGGGGAAACTGGAAAAGAGCCGAATTAATGGCTGAATGCGTGATGTAACGAGGTAAGATATGAAAAACAATTGTGTTCACAATATTTAGGTTATTAAGCATGACAAATTTCATTACATTATGCCACCATAGAAATAGTTTTTCAAAACTAGAGTTTAAATGTACAAGAACCTACGTCTTTGTTATACATGAAAAATTAGGCTCTCAAAATATTATATTACCGTGTTCTACTGGTACCAAAATTCCATAGATAATACTCTAACATATGGTCGTTGGCTCTTTACCAGTTCCCCCCTTTCACAGAACCGAGTTTTGTGTTTGTTTTACGTGTTATTACAGCTAAACGCGTGATGTTACGCTGTAAAGCATGAAGAACAAATCTGTTCAAAATTGTCGGTTTGTTCACCACGCCAAATTTCATTGCATTATGACAACGTTAAATAGACTTTTCAAAATTGAATTTGAAAGGGGGGAAACTGGAAAAGAGCCTGGTCAGACAGTCTCTACCAAATAACAAAATAATCAGTTCTAACCTATTAAAAATCGAATATGATATTTTTGTTTCTCTAAGCAGTAAAACCCCTAATGATAAACCCTATAAGGCTATCTTCTGAGGGCGCCTTCAGTGCACAATACTACAACTTTTGAAACTGAACCGCGCTTCAAGAAAACCCAACTCCTTTCTCAAAAATTTCCGAAAAAAGTCAAAACACGCAGAAAATTTAGATCAAAATAGGGTCCTTATAATCCGGGGTGAATCTAGGATTTTCTCGAGTGGGGGACTTTCAACAATTTTTCGAAAATTTTGTCAAATCTTTTTTGGCTTGTTTCCTTATTTCCAGTTTCCTCTCCCCCTTTCAAATTCAGTTTTAGAAAATTTATTTAACGTTGTCATAAAGCAAGGAAAATTGGCATGGTGAACAAATCGACAACTGTGAACAGATATGTTCTTTATACTTTACAGCGTAACATCACGCCTTTAGCCGTAATAACACGTAAAACAAACCTAAAACTCGGTTTTTTGAAAGGGGGGAACTAGAAAAGTGCCATTTTTTAGATTGACTTATTTCATTTTCCCGGCCCCTAGAACACTATAAAGAGCGATTTCTGAAGAAAAATTTAGAGCTGCAGGCAGTTTTTGAAAATTTCGACCAAAAAACTGCGTTTTTCGGCGCGCACTCCCTTTCAAAAATTGTATATATTGGGGCCGAAGGCGCCTTTAGAAAAATTTTAAGGTTGGTTGGCCTAAAATGGATGTCATTACACCTCCCCTAAATCCGCCCCTGCTCATAGTAAGTTGGGAGCGCTCGGAAAATCAAATTGGTCGACTTAAAAATTAATGACAAATCTTTCAAATTTTTTTTGAAAATCCGCCCTCTTCCACATATTGCAATAAAACTCAGCAAAGTGAGCAAAGTAAAAATTCTTGTCACATCTTTTGTTCATTCTTTGCAGATCGTAGCATCACACAGTTAGCCATATTAACACCTAAGACAACGATGGACTGTTAATATTTTTCCTCTCCTCGCATAAGCATCAGTTTCATGGCGTAACGAGGTGCTTGTGGGGGAGATGCATGTGGGGAAACACCAAAAACTCTCAGCTGTGAAAATAAAATATTTGAAAGTTCTAGGAGTGAAAAGTAGCGAAAAAGCAATAACTTAAGATAATTTTAATTTTTTGGAAAAATTGTGCCATGGAAAATTTACATTCAATCCAACTGTCTGCATCAGTACTAATTAATCCATGTAATAGTTGCATTTATTAAAACATTGTCTTACATCAGCCGGAACCTCTGTCCTCTTCACTGTGCGAATAGTGCGTGTGGTCTCCTCTGAAATAAAAAAAAAACAGTTTTTAATTGTGCTGTTTTTCAAGTTTCACCCATTGATAGTCTAGTCTAACAAAAACAAACTAAATTTTTGCTGGTTTGGCAAGCAACTGTTATATTGTTCTCATTGACACGATTTAGGTCTTTCCCTTTATAGCCAAGCCACCAAGCCTAGTAATATATGGGTGTGTAAGTATAATTTGCTGGGTAGCTATGATTATTATCATTCTTGAAAGGATAACTCGTTTTAGCTAAATTCAAAAAACTGAGAGGTCTGTAAAATGAAACTCTCCCTTATATCAACCTATGCTGAAAAAATTTAATTAGTTTCATGGGTGAAAGAATCCAAGTGCGTATAAAAACCAGAGATGTGAAAAATTTGTCACTCGCTGAGAAAGTGTTTACCTAGATAGCACTCTGGTCCGCCTGGAACATCCCCTTGACCCAGACTGGATGACCTCCTATAACCTCCGCGCTCCCCCATCCCATTGCCAGCGACCCTTTGCATCGACTGTCCCCTCCTCCCCATTCGCCCTCTCATTGATCTGGGAAAAGTAGAATAACCTCCCCCTCCTCCCTGCTGGACCATGCTGCCGTATGAGCCCTGCCCAGGTCCTCCTGTCGAGTGCCGACGTCCAAATCGGTCGGCCATTTTATTTAATGAGGGAATTGATTACTGCTTGGTTATTCTATATTTCTTTTAGAGGAATTGGTTCCGTATAATACTAGGTGCTTGGTTTGAATTGTTCCCAAAATTGCTTCGTTACAAACTTTGGCAGTCGCGTGACTTCTGGATAAGCTCCTTAGCCAGAAAATGGCGGGCAATGAGTCATTAATTTAACGAATTTTTCAGTAATCACGTGCTAATCACAAAGGTCATTTAGGTCATTTCTGTCAAATAGTTTTCGAAACAAGACACTAAGCCTTTTCAATTCTTACTCAGTGCTGTTAAGAGGTACTGTTTTTTGCTAGTAATCCGTTGGTGGGCAGCTTTTTGTGCGCGCTGACATAGAGAAACAAATAGTTCACTTCCACTGCATTTTCTCCCCCTCCCTGGCCCACCACCCTCCCTCCTGGGATCAGTTTTTCTTTTTCCATCAGTTTTTCTTTTTCCTCATAATTCAACTATGAAACAGAAAACCTTAAATTGAAGGGGAGTAGAAAAAATACGAAAGCAATTATTAACACATGTTTCGATTATAAACACTAGTTGACTCGCCAAATTAATTTACAAAACAAACCAAAAATCACATGGAGTAATAAAAGAAGACCCATTTTTGGCTCTTTTCCAGTTTCCCACCCCCCTCGTAAAAGAACAAAACAAAGCTGTTCAAAAAGTATTCACACGGCATTTTTCATTTAAGAAATGTAGTAAGAATTTGTTCACCTGTTCACCTGTTCACCTGTTCACGCTGACAAGTTTTGATGCAGTTCACTTCATGAAAATTCATTTTAAATAGACTTTCATGCAGTGAATTTCAGAAAAAAATCAAAGGGGGGAGCTGGAAAAGAGCCCCATTTTTTCTTACTTCAACCTACCTTTCAAAAATTATTTCTGTTTGTGATACTTAGAAAAAATGTTCTCTTTATGCTTCCTCACTTACAAATTGGCGGACTAATTAAGCCATGACAAATATACTTGGTCTCATACTTGGTTGACCTCCATAGAACAAAAATCCTAGTCCTACATTTCCATAAACTAAGTCTTTGAAAATGTAATAATCATACAAATACAATAAGTTTTGATAAATTGATGTCATCGCATTTTCAATGTATTTTTTTGCTTGTTTTGGCAGAATAATCGATGTATCGTCATAAAAAAGAAAAATTTTTTGTCAAAAAAAATGCTTATCATTAAAATTCAATACATGGAAATTGTATGACTAGCATTTTTTAATGTGAAAACAAACATTTTTTCGAAAAATTTTGAAACTGCCCCCAAACAGTTTATTTTTTAACCGCAAAATGAATTAATACCCAAACAAAAAATTTCAAAAAATATTTTTCGCGTGCAAAATTAGTCTGTGTTACTTGCCCAGCAACCAACGCCGATTGCAAAGCAAAACAAGACTTCTTGTATCAACTGAATATTGCTTTTAAGGTATATGGAGCCGTAACAACATGAAAAATCTAAATAAAATAGAATTTTTTTTCACTTGATACTTTTTGTAAAAGCATCCCCCACACGTCACATTAATAGAAACGATAAGTTTTGCTCCTGTTAACATACCATTTATGGCATATAAGCTTCCTCGAACCAATTTGGAGCAATTTTTTAGACGGATTAAATCTCCGCTTACGCGTTCATAGCGAGAAATATATCGCGCGTTAATTGTCCCAAAATGGCAATTTAAAACCCCCAAAATTTTACTAAAAATGATGACAGGTAAAATAATCTTTCAAGTTTAAGATCAAGACAACAATAGCTTTCGAATGAAGGTAAAAAGTCGAAATTTGTCTGAAGAAAAAAACCCACCCCAAGCACAAATATTCCGTTACTTTCGTTACAAAAGTCAGAACAACAAGAAGACTGCTCGTATATCAGAATTCTTTTAGGAAAAGAAAGCATTGAAAATCTGTAAAATATGGACAAAATCAAAGGTTAAAATTTTGAGTCGTACGGAATTAATACGACCAATTAGCTAGGCCCAATTCAATTTGGAACAACTTTGGTGTGCGGGATAGTTTGCCACGCATAAACGCATAAATAATTTGTGTTACGCTCGCAGCAATATGAATAAATTCTTCAAAGCGCGCATAATTTAGTCCAGAACTTAACAAAAATAATTGGAGGTAAGGTATCTTTTTACATTTCAACTCAGAAAGTTGATGTCTTCAATGGGGTAAAAAACAATTTGCCGAAAACTATTATTTCGATCGGCGAAAATTGACTGAATAAAGAAAAACTGCACCGAGAATAAATCTTTCGCTTTATTCGAGTGTCGGAAGAACTAAATAACGTTTCCTTGGAAAAAAGAAAAGTTTATTTTAAGTTCTTAATTCAGAATGTATGGATTCATTTATCATTTAAAGAAATCTACCAGTCGTAATTCGATCGAAGTTATAAAATTTCAAGGAAATGAGTGTTGAAAAAAAATATATTTTGAAGTTTTGCTCTGTAGACAAGACTGGGTCAAAACGTCATCTTCATTGATTTTAAAACCGTGAACGCCTTGAAAGTTCATTTATAATGCGCTTATAAAGTCAAACGTTTTTTTAAAGCTCACTTTCAGTCCTTCCTTCATTTTAAAATTTTTTTTGCAACAAAACTGGTGATATCTTCTGCGATACTTGCACAGAGGCCGACTACTTTTGTTTCCTAATCATTTTAGCGCCTGCAAAAAATTTCTAAATCTAATTTAAATTGAAATATTTGCCATTATAAACCTTCATTGAAAATTTCATTTCTTCTTCGGGAACAGTTTTTTGCTCTTTCCGTTTTCTTGTTTCAAAGTATTGCCACTCTGAGGCGACGATTTATCTGAATCTGAAGAGTATTCGTCGCAGTTTAACAGCAAACAAGTCCTTGAATTCGAAATAGGCGACGAGCTTGGATCGAAGGACGTCGGGCATCGTTTCCAGTCAACATTCACATACACGAGTAATTTTGCGAGAGGAATCGGAACCGAGAACTCGTTTTCCAACTGCACACAACGAATGCCGTTTCGCACACTTGTTAGCGGAATAGTCGCTTGAGCTACAAATGTTGGATCTAAGTCTAATATTATATCTTTGTGGTAAAGAGTGAATCGTAGAAATGAGAGTTCGGCGCTCTGAACAGACCAGAACACACTGGCGTTTTTCCAGATAGGGGTCAATCCGTTTAACCGCTTGCTGGCCTTGAAAGCTTCGAACCGTTTGGATTGGTTTTGGGGGAAAATTTCGACTTCGACTATTGGAATGACTATTGCGTTGGCTATGTTAGGGAGGTTGCGGGCTGCTAGAACTTCCACACTAATTTCACAGCCTCGTGACTTCTTGCTCCCTCGTCGAATCGGAACGGGTGAATCTAAACGAAAACATTTTAGCCTAAGTTTGCCAGTAGCCTTTAATTCTGTGCTTTATAAACACAATGCTGTTAGTTTACCTGACATGAATTTGAATAGAAAACGTTAAAGGATTACATCTTTTAATTGTAGTTTTGTGAAAGTATGGTTAAAGTGTTCTTCTTAATTTCCATCTTGTACTCACAGCTGTATACTTTTGTTAATGTCATCAACTGTTTCAAAGATTAAATACTAGTCTTTTTGTGAAAATCACTTTGTTGTTTTTGAAGCCCATCTATATTTTTTTAGTCAACCCGAAGGTTAATTATTTAAGGTTGACGAAGAGCGCATATAACCAGCGCCCATAGTACGCTATGGCTTACTTACAAGAGCTCACCTTACCAATTGCAGCGCACGTGCGATTTGAACCAGCAATCATATGATTGCTGGGCACCATCACTACCTGAGCGCCACAATGCCACACGTTATGGGTTTAAAAGTTTTACTTGAAAAACCCACCTCGAATGATGCTGCTCCCACTACATCTCACACTCTCTGGCTTCAAATAGTAGCCGCAGTTGCCGTTAGTTCTAAACAGTGCCTGATTGACTTGCATGAACTTGTCCCCCGTTTGGTAGTTCAGGGCCACCAGTTGCACCCCCGCACTCCAGAAGGGGGAGGGGTCAAAGTTGGAACTGCTGATCCGCTGGGCACGGGGGTAGACTCGCACAAAGAAGGTGTTGCTCACAGTTGAGGCAAAGTCATCGTATGAATCCTAAAGAAAAACAGCGATATTTGAAAGTAAGGATGTATCTGATCGAACTTTAGACAAAATACCGATTAATAATTTTAAGAAGTAACAAATATTTGATCAAAGTTATAAATAACTGAATTTCTTCCAGATCAAAAAAGCAACTTTATAAATTAGTATTGTGTATAACAGCGAACAGACAGCTGGAAAAGAGCGCGAAAAAAGATTTGAGAAAACTGGATTAATAGAAAAAGTTTTTTTTCTGCTGGGAAGTCTTAGAGCTGAATTACACCTTCGAAACTAGAAAACGGTTATGTTGTTTTGCGCCAATTCAGCTTTCATAAATGGAGAGTTCATTTTAGTTACCATCTAGCAAATGGACCTGAGTTTGAACCCAAAAAGTGTACACATACTTAAGGTTTACTATTATGTGCATTTGTAAGTATGAATGCACTTCTTTTGTTATTAGAGCATTTTAAGACTTTCTTGAAAAAACTCATCACGGCCTATATAATAGTCTGCGTTCATTGCTTCTTAAAAATTTGTTGAAAAAACGAAAATGATCAAAATTAACTGTAAAAAATTCTTCAGACCATTTAAAAACATTTTGAATTATAGTCACATTGCAGCTTTACTCGGCAGACTTATGCAGTTTTGGTGTTTTAAGTAGTGAACATTAAATCGGTCTCAGTTTTTCCGGTAGTTTTTTTTTGTTGACTTTTGTTCAATATCAGTTTCAAATCAAAGGTTCCTTTATTGATAAGGATGTGAGTTTCAAAAGTACGTTTCAAAAATCTGATTTTGAAACAATTGCGTTTCTAGATTTTTCTCGGCAGGCAAAATCTTAGACGACTTTTTTAGGTCGTCTAAATTGATTTTACAAGCTCTACCTTTAGCTACTTACAAGCTCTACCTTCTGCCATACCCCTCCCCCCCCCCCCCCCCCTAAATGGGCAAGTGTTGTAAAATGATGCTTACTTTTATGATTTTATCCAGTTTTGTCTCTTCAAATGAAAACACTTCAGGTTGCGTCATCTGTTGCGTAATCTCACCATTCACATTCTGGGGACTGAACGAACTCAATGATGTCTGAACTAACGAAGATTTCATAGACGAGAACATCATGGAAGAACTTTCACTTATAACCTTGGAATTGCCACATCTTTGACTGTAGTTATTTGACTGAAAATAGACTACCAGATCGCTTAACTCTTTCGCAATTCCAACTTTCTTTTGTAACTCGAGCGCACTTCGGTTTTTATCACCGGCGCATTTTATGCAGTTTTGGAAAATATCGAATAGATTTGCAGCTTCAGTAGTGTTGTCGCAGACAATGGTCAGTTCTTGTGGCTGATCGGAAGTGGTGTTGTTGACGATACTGCTGGTGGTTCGTAGCCGGAAGTATCGACTCTGATCGTAGCCTAAGATGACTTCTGGGCCGTAAAAGGAGGACCCCATCTCTATTTTAGCGCCAACTAAACATCATCTTTTATCATTGCCAGTTTCTCATCTTGAAGATCTACCTTATTTTAAAATCTTTTGAATTAAGATTGACTCCGAGGCATTGAAACCGTTCTCCTTTCATTCTTTTTTCAAAAAGATGTCTAAAAGAATTCTTAAAGAAAACCTCGCAAGATAAGGAAGCCTTTTTTTTAAAAAAAAGAAAGCTTTCCAAAGAAAAATGTCTTGGAATACCTTCGAAAATTTTGGCTTGTGGCAAACCGTTGCTATGCCCAGAAAAAGCTTTTGGTGCTAATTTCTGAACAAAATAACTCCTGAAAAATGCAGATTCCAAATGTTGACCTCACTTATGATTTGAAAACTGATCAAAATGTGTCTTAAGAAGCTGTCAAATAATTGTGAAATAAGGAAGTAGCTACCAAGTGGCACTCTGTTGCGGAAGAAGTTCTCGAAGCTGAACTGTTCTGCATTCCACTCGAACAGTTCCAAGTCCCTCCTGTGAACATACACCTTCTCACCCGTCCTATGCAGCAGACCACAGAACCAGTTCTCATCTAGAAAATAGAAATGATTCACATGTAGGACAGTTCATACATACAGAGGAGTAAAGTAAGCTTCTGCATAGATGCTTGAAGCGATGCGAAGCTAATAAAGGTCTCATCCGGTCTTAATAAAAGTTATCCGGTCTGCGAAAGTTGTATATTTGGTGCATTTGAAACATTGCGATTAGCGTGAATTTGAAACATGCAATGTGAAACATGCTATTTGAAATATGGCAGAAGGGAGTTAAGAGACGTTCAATTTAAGGAGGACTAATTTTTTAGCGCATTCACGAAGGATTTTTTATAAATTTAGTTTTATAGTTACTCTTTTGATTTTTAATCATTCTTTGTGAAATGTTAACAAATTTTATTTCCAAGAACTCATTTGATCTTTTTTTCCAAAAAAAAACATTTAATCATGCGAACAATTTTTAAAAAAATTCGTAAAATATTGCTAGAATTGATTCCATCAATTCAAAAAAGAAATTGTTCGAGGAATAACTTAATTCAGTTTCTACAGCGTGAATAGTGTTAACTGACATTGGTCATGTTTGGTGACGTTGACCACGATCTCTCCGGTGGTGACTTGTGCCTCCGTCTCTGACACTGGGGAGGGGTGGTTGTTCGCATTCAAGTCCACCTCCTCAGACGCCACTGGCAGAGACAGGGTCCGCTTCACCTAGCACAGACAAAGAAGTGCAGAAATTAATGAATAGTAAATTAACTCCCACTTCATTCTGGATGAACAAACAACCGTTTTCACTCGCTCACGTCATTTGAAACAAATGGTAGGAGATTATCAAGTGTTCGGCTAAAATCGGCTAATTTGAGGCGGAACAAATATTTTTTGCTAAAAAAAAGAGGGACAAAATTTTGCTCTTTACGAAAGAACACGGCAATTTTTCTTTCAAGAAATAAGTTCATACAGATTTGAATATAAATGATCACAATGTTTATTATTAAGGTCTTTTCGTAATTAAAACAATCAAAAGCGCTTTTTGCATCATATTTTTCAGTTTTATGTTTAAAAAATCTCTTTTTTGTCTGCTGGTGGTTCGCAAAAGTTCATTTATAACACTGATTCAATCAACTTATACGAAAGTTATGATTGGCCGTGAAAAGATATCACACCTTTCCGACGACAGCCGACTGCATGATGTTAGTGTCGAGGTACTCGGACGGACAGTACAGACTGACTTGTCTCAGCTGGTCTATCTTCTTCCGACTGGTGGCGTAGTGGCGACTCACAGGGTGAACTAGTTTGGTCTGTCTGTATATCGCATGGTGTGAGTAGTGTCTCAGGAAGTCGTTGATGGAGCGGTAGGTCTCCGAACCGAGAGTGACTGAGAGATCTTCTGCCATTTCTGAACGTGCACATCGAAAAACTGATGATACCAGGGATACAGAAAATTGATTTTTTAGTCACTATCATTTTGTGAAAAGAGCAGAAATGAGTTTTGACAAAAAAATAGTTTTTCCCAACAATAATAATCATAATAAATTGTTTCCAAACGATATCTAGTTACAAAGTTATTTATAAAAATTTATAAATACAAATTAGAATCGTTTGGGAGAACACCATTAAGCCAACAAGGCCCGTTTTCAGGTGTCTCATAAGTGTCTTTAAATCAAAACTTCACCTTAACTAAAAACTAGATGCCTAAAAACATCAAAAATTTAAATAATTTGAGTCAAAATTTTGACTATTATCTTACATGAAAACAGCGCTCAATTATTAAAATCGGTTAAAAACTTTTCAATCTAGTTTCAATAAACGTCCTAGCTTACCTAGATCAGTATGATAAGTGATGATATCTTCAGAGTCAGCGTCCGGCTTGACCGAAAAGGACAAGGCGTATTTGCAGCTGCCCACTGACGAAGTAGGGTCATTCGACCCCAAAATGACCCCTTCTCTGTTCCCATTGGCTTTCATTGGCGACTGAGTTGGTGTTGCGAGGGGGCTCATTGGAGATGTGGCTGTGAGGAGATTGGAGAGCGGGTTATTCGGATTTGTTTTTGGTCGGAACATGAAAGCACCGTCTGAACACAAACCAAGCATTGTTACAATTTTTGCACATCGAAACCATTTGCCGAAAGGCCGGTGGATCGCGGCCCACCATGGTCCAATCGCGTTGCTTGATGTTGAGGTTACATTGACCACCCGCACTCAGTAAAAAAAGAAAATAATCGATTTTATTATAATTATAATAGTACTTTTAGCAAACTTATATTTAATTATAAGCGCCAGTTTTAGATATTTAAACGATTTATAATCAATTATAATGATAACATTTCTGGTGACAATTTAATAATATATAATAAGTTATAATTAATTATAGTTGATTATATTTTTTCCGAAAATCTCTTATAATCTATTATAATCTATTATAATAGATTATAATCCCCCTTTTTCTATCAAAATATTATCTGTCAAGAAAAATGAAACACAATGGATTATAATTTAGCTATTCTGCACGAAAATACAGTATAAATCAGAACGAAGTAAGAAATCAGTAAACCAGGGGCGGATATGAGATTTTCTCGAAGAGTGGAGGTGGATTTTCATAAAATTTCTAAAAATTTTATCGACCTTTTTTTAGGTCGACCAAATTAATTTTCCGATCTCTCCCAAAGCTTTTAAAAGACCCTGTTTTGGCCAAATTTTGTGCGCCGCGCTTTTTTTGGCGCGCGCTCCCCTCAAAATTAGTTTTTAGCGCCAAAGGCTAAAGGGTCCGTCACCAAATATGGATATCTCAAAACAGTACAAAAGGGGAACCCTTTGGGTAGGCAGGGGGTCGAATCCCTAAAAAAAGGCGTCAGCCCCCCTCTAAATCCGTCCTTGCAGTAAACAGTAAGAAAATAAACAGTAAACAGTAAACAGTAAGAGAAGAAACCAACTGAAAAGCACACAAAACAAAACAAAAATAAAACGAAATGAAGCGATGACGTTTTTCGAATAAAAAAGGATTATAATCAATTAAAATGGATTGTAATTCAATAAAATTTCAGAAATAAATCTTTTCAAAAAATAATTGATTATAATCGGTTATAATAGATTATAATGGGTTTTATTGTTTTCGAAAAATAGTAACATTATAATCCATTTTTAATCGATCATAATCTTTTTTTTTGAAATTTCCATTATTATCTATTATTTTTTTTTTACTGAGTGCAGGCAGTGCAAAACAGTAACCAAAAAAATTAAGAAAATAGCCTAGTCAAGGGCACAAACGCGGTATTCAACAGCTTATATGTTGGTTGTTTCCCTCGTGAAAAAAGTCTAAACTTAGCTAAACTGCTTAAAAATATATAAGTTAAAATAAAATTGAAAACTAATAGTTTTTTGTGCATCTAGTTAATTAAAAACCAGTCAATTGATTGTTTCGTGATACCGCAACTTCATAGTCACTCAGGGTTATTTGAACCGAGAAATTTGAAAAAAAAATGAAAATCGGAATCTTGATTCAGCACTTAGTGATTAGCGAATAATTCCAAATTAATGCCAATATTTACTCGGTCAACAAATCTGAACACAATTGGTTAACTTCAAACTGTTCATTTAGAGGTCAAAAATGGTTTCGCTTTTTTTTTTTCAGTACGTACAACTGCTGTGAAAATTATCATAAGAAAAACAGTTTTTGTCAAATTTAGTTGTTCAAGGTCCGGGATATTGTCAGCAATAGGATATTAACTATAACAAGACTGCTCGTATATCAGGACGAAACCCTGAATGTTCTGACTGCTTTTTAAGGCTAATTTAAAATTGAAAAAAATCATTAGTGCTCCGCAATATTTGAAAAATGAGGAGAAACTGTGTATTCGAGTGTGTTTTAGTTTTTTTTTTTCAACGCAAAATCAACTACCACAAATAATCATCTGAGAGAGTTCAGTGAAAAATCATATTAAGGCCTATTCATTGTGATTGAAACCACATTAAATTATTCTGGAAAAGTTTTACCAGTGTCAAGGAAAACCGGTTTGAATTTTTGATTTTCCGTCTAAATTCGAGCGAGTAAATCGAGCGAGCACGCTTCTTTATGCTGAATTTAGGCCCTTTATAATAGCTAAATTGTGCTTAACTTTAAATTGACTTTCGTTCTTAGTTTTAGTTTTTGGAGGTATTTAATGGCATATGGGAATTCAAAAGTGTGTTAAAATTGATTATTTTTTGTAAATCTCTTCAAAAACTGTTGTCCTGGTTGCCTATATTAATATGATGGTCGAATATGCCCAAAATATAGTTATACGTTATATCTTTTTATCATACCACGCTGGAAAAACTACACTAATTGGAAAAAAATGCTTCGTTTTTTGGAGACTATGGTCGGAACATTCTGTGCCACTTGCACAGTAACCGGCTGTCCTAATTTTTTGTATTATTTCTTCATTTTATAAGAAAAGGATATATATTTAGCCTGTCTTTTTGATAAAAAGACCAAATATTTGCCTGAGTTCATTTGGATTGATTTAATCTCGCTTAGACGCAACTTATCGAGCGTTATTTATCCCAAAATGACCAAACTAGTCACTTCAAAACTCCCATAAAACTATATCAAGACTGCTCGTATATCAGGGCAAAGCCCTGAATGTTCCGACTGCCCTTTATTTATATTTTTAATTTTAGCTTTTGGAGGTATTTAATGGCATATGGGAATTCAAAAGTTCAAAGATGCAAAAAGTTTTTGCAAATAATTTTTTCTTTACATTGAATATATATTTTTTGTAAATCTCGACCAATTAGACAGCCTTAATTCAATTTGGAATTATTTCGTTGTGTGGGATAATTCGCTACTCATAAATAATTTGCGTTACGCTTCAGCATTGTGAATAAACGCATAATTTAGTTCAGAACATGGCAAATTTAGAAATTTTCAAACCCCCAGAACTTTACAAAAACAATCGGAGGTGAAACATCTTTTTTATTTGAACTCAAGAAGTCGATATCTTTATTGGGGTATAAAAGATTTCTGTTGAAAATTATTATTTTGATCGGTGAAAATTGCCTGAATAAAAAACCACACCGAGCATAAATATTCCGTTTTCTTCGAAAGTTGGAACAAAACCATCAAAAATGAATTTTTTTCTATGATTGCGCTCGCGGCAGCAAACATTTTCAAATGGTGTTTAAATTGGTTGTCAATTAAAATCACTACATGCATAATTTTTCCGTTTTCTTAAAGTTTGAACAAATATAAGTCTGTTTTTCTATTTTCAGCGCCTAAAAACTGGATCATATAAATCAATTTACAAGAAAAGTACCGTTTTTCGGCCAATTAACTATAATTAGAGGTTGTAACTCAAATCAATTTTCTATGTTTCTGTGAGTAACAATTGTGCCGTAAAACTTAGTTAACCTAAAAACACCGTTTTTGGTCATTTAAGTTATTCAAGACAACCAATATTGTCAAAAGTTTGCTGTGTCAAAAGTTTTTTCGAAAAATGGCTGAAGAGACCAATGCTGTAAGTGAAAACTTTTTTTTCTTTTTTTTTTCAATATTTAAATACTGGGTCATAAAAATCAATTAATTTGAGAAGCACCGTTTTTTGGCCAATTAATTTGCTCGAGACCATTAAAAAGCTGGTATAAACTAAAACTTAAGTGCGTTGAACGCTTTTTTAAGTGCGTTAAAATTGTCAAAAAGTCAATTACCATAGTTTTAAGTTGTAACTGAAATCAAATTTCCTTTTTATCAGTGCGTAGAAAACGTGTCATAAAAATAAATTAGCCTAAAATGCACCGTTTTTTGGCCAATTAAGTTCTAGTCAAAGCCATTCAACAGTTTTTTGGCACTATAATTATAAGTTGTGCCTGGTTTAACTGGTGCTTACCCTGGCAGCAGGACTTGAGTATCTTCTCTGCCTCTGTCTTGGAGCAGGTGGGGTGGAATGTGGAGTGGGTGGTGATGAAGTGTGCGTAGGGTCTCCCTAGAAGGAACTCCCTCTTGTCCGCACTCATGAAGGGCGAGTCCATGTAGTTCTTCGCCAGCTCAGTCAGAGAGACAAACATGTTCTGGCTGAAATCACACTCTCTCGAATTAGTTTGCAATAAAAACGATGTTATAAAGCCCTCCAAAGATTTTGGTGAATGACAAGGAGACGGGTTTGATCCAAACAGTGAGGTTTATAGGCAATTATGAGAGAAGTACAGCGACCAAAGTGGAAGCAAGGCACCCAATTAGAAGAACATTTTAGCCGAGTATTGAATCACTATTTATTACAGCAGTTAGTCCTTTTTCTCCGAGTTGAATTTTCAAGAACAAAAAAATTGTCGGCTTTTCCAAAATATGCATTCAAGAATGAAAATGAGTTTTTTCTAAACTTGCAAACTTTGTTCAAACAAAATTTGTAAAATTTACCCTTTCTACCACAAAAATGACTGATTGTGGTTCATTAACTTGGGAAACCTTTAATGAATATTTTCTAATAAACCTTATCACCTATTTGTGTTGCAACTAAAACTAGTATGAGAGCTTAGTTTTCAGAATATGGATATTTTTAAGATGAAACTTGAGCTGAAGAAAAACTTACTCATGAAGAAAATATCTCCCCGTCATTTCCTCCTGGTACACTGGCACGTGATGTATGGTGCGATTGTTATTCGCTTCATTCTGATTGGTCACCGAGAATGAAATGGTGAACGCCTGACTCGAACTGTCTCGTATCAGAAACACATTGCAATTCGCCCTCAGGTCTCGTAGCAACTGCTCGGCTTTGGTACGAGCGCAGTTCGGAATGTAAATGTCGTCCCAGTAGAGAGTGTCGGAGGCGAGTTCGGTGTCGTGAGAGTCGGAATCGGCGGACAGTTCTGCGTGTGTTCCGATCTCCCACATGAATAGTGTATCTGTTAGAGTCGCATAATGCTCGAGTAGTTCTTTCCTTCCTTGAAAAATAGTATTTTGTAACTTAGAGCCTAATGATATACCCTGAGGGCGAAAAAACTCGAGGGACTACGGAAATGCCACCCGACACGCTATGATGCCTTTTTGGTATTTCTAACAAGCCGAATTAAATCATAAACGTACAATTTCATAAAATGTTCGGTAATAAGTTTCAGGTTTAAAAACAAAATTATTATTATTATATAAAACACAATGTCGTTTTTATGGTAGCAAGGATTTCAGAAATTCAATTTTGAAAACTCTGAGGATTGAGTAAAGTGGTAAATTTCGAATAGTAGACAACAACTCGCTTTAAAGTCACATTTTTACAGCACAGTCCATTTTTCCAAATTAAGTAAAGTGATACTTAGTGTCACTTTACTTAATTTGGAAAAATCTATCCAACGTGAAGGAACCCAGCAAAGTTCAGTATGGTCAAAATCCCCTTCTTTTATAATCCCTTATTTGGTAATTGGCTCAATGGTTTCTGCTACAAAATATTGTTTAATTTAGCGCAGATGTTTCAAAATACCTAAGAGTGAACGATGGGTTTTCGTGATGAATCTGGGTAAGAAAACTGCCCTTTTAAGATGAATTATCTACGAGAGAAGGAAAAAATACGAACTTTTCAGCTCTTTACGGAATACCACTTTTTAAACACTGATGATACTTCCAAAAACTTTGATTCATAAAACTCTTTGCTGGTAGATCCCATCTTTATATTTTCGCTCAGGTGTGAACAAAACTTTTATTATAAGCAATCATAAATAATCAGAATTAAACTGCACTAACCGTAGTCGTAGAACTTGAGCACGCCACTCCACACAAACGCCTGCTCGGCACAGTCTGCATTCTCGCTCGTCTCGTCCGCGCCTTCCTTCAACTTCTTGTGCTTAATCAACACCTTATTGGCCAGCTGTCTCGGACTGGGCACGCCCTCGACCCCACTCAATGGCTCAGTCACCAACGAATTCTTCAGGACGTCCTTCAAAAGGGATTACATATGTAAGTTAGCTGTTAGGATACAAATCGCCTAGGCTTTGAGTCTCATTGAAGAAAATCATCGTTTCAGCGGGTAAAATAAAGCGAGGAGTTTTTCTTAAAATTTGTGCCTTTAAAAATAGGAGTAATCTAAAATCGAATTATTTTTTCACTCTTTTCTTGCCTTTTAAAATACTCATAATGCTATTCATGGTAAAATTTGTTATTTAAAGTTTATTAAAATAATGATTACTCATTGTAAGCTTGGAAAGGTAATGGGCTGAAAAGTTGATTGTTCTCAAGTTACCTTCAAAATGCTGGCCAGTCGTCTCTGCTGTGGTAGACTGCAATGGTTCTCGATCGACAGAATGACAGGGAATTCAGAGGTCCTGAATGAGTACTCGCGAATCACTTGGACGATGTCATAGAACTTGATCTTACTCGTCATTGTGTATCCGTGGTAGACCTAAAACATTAAAAGAGACTTTGAAACATTCAAGTGAAAATTTGCTTTCTGCTTTGACTTGCTTGTTGCTTGAACAATCAAACCTTTCAAAATTTTTCAAGGGATATTAAAGAGGTTTTGCAGAAATGAAATTTTGCAGAAATGAAATTTTTCAGAAATAAAGTTAAATCAGCCTGTAAGTCAGACTGAGTGAAAACAAGCAAGTTATTTCCAGAAAATCTTGGAAAAATTGGTATGCATCAAACATGCAATTTCGTGCACAGAATTAAGGAAACATACTCATTGGGCAACTCGAATCTAACCCATTTATCTTTCAATTCTAAATTGTTTTGCGTAATAGAACCATTGATTTGGTGCTATCAGAAAACCCATTTTGAGTTGCGGTTCTAGCATGAAAATAGGACTTTCCATTTTCTTCTAGTTTCTCAGATATTGTTGCAACTTTTAACAAAATCTTAAAAATTTTGGAAATTGATTTTGCTATTTCTTTTTCTTCGCGGGTTGTTAGCTAACTTGTGGCGCACTCTCGTATCCTGTAAGATCTAAAAAACCTGGTTCAACATCTGTAAATTATCGGCAATTTAAACAGATAATATGAAAATATAAAGATAATATAAAATAAGGCAAACATCTTCCGGTTAACATGTTATCAAACGGTTTTTCAACAATCACAAAAATCTATAAACATTTTGATGGCAAACTGACCTTAATCGAACAAACCAGTAGTTTTCAAGGCCTTTTGTCTAAGCAAATCTAATTTTAGCTTTTTCACTTTCGCGCTATAATGACGTCATTAATTTAAGCGCGAACATCTTCCGCGCCCAAAGGAGCAAAAACGGGTGCGAGTTTTACGGCCGGTCGAGTTTTATACGAGCCAGAGGGTAGTGTCCCCTTGGGTTGCGTTCGTCAACAATCCACACTAAATCCCCTGTTTTTAAAATAACGTCACTATCGGAGTGCCACTTACTGCGTTTATTCAGCGCTGGCACATAATCTCGCAGCCAACGACTCCAAATTGCGTTGGCGTAGCTTTGCGCTCGGATATATTGCTTTCGATGGTCGAAGTGCTCCTGGAAAGAGAGAGAAGGAAAGCTAGTACCATTTCGGCCTAACAAAAAATGATTAGGAGTTAACACCTCGAAACCATCCGGACTTGCACTTACTGATGTTATAGGTCGAACGTTCAGTGATTGTTCTACAAGACAGAAAGTTGTTTCAAGGACTTCGGGAGTGAGCTTTCTACTTCCTATTATTGCGTAGAATACCCTTTTACAACACCGAACGAGACGTTCCCAAGAACCACCGTGATGCGGGGCTGCCGGGGGGTTAAATTTCCACTTAATACCCTTTTTCGCCAGCTCTGGGGGTGCTTGATCGTTCCACGACTGAATACAATTTAAGAGTTCTTTCTCGGCTCCCACAAAATTGGTGCCGTTATCAGATCAAATGACTGATGGAGTGCCGCGACGGCCAATGAATCTTTCGATTCCCATTACACACGAACTCGTGTCCATGGATGAGACAATCTCAATATGTACAGCTCTGGTGGTCATACATGTAAAAAGGAAGCACCATCGTTTTTCAGAACTCCTCCTGATTGAGACGTAAAAGGGTCCAAAGTAATCAACACCACAGTTTGTGAAGGGAGGCTGGCGGTAACCAAGCCTTTCAACTGGAAGCTCTGCCATCATAGGTGTGACAGTTTTGGCTTTGCGCTTCCTACAAATAAGGCAGTGGACTTCAATGGACTTCAATAAAGAGCGAAGGTTCAAGATTGCGAACTCTAAGTGAATTACAGCTCGCAGGTAGTCTAAGAACTGGTGCTGATAGCGATAATGAATATCACTTACGAACAATTTCACCAAAGAATGCCTTCCATCAAGGATTATGGGGTGTATTGTGTCATATTCAGTTTCAACTAGGCGGCGAATTCGCCCAGTTGAACGAATGAGGAATGCAGGACCCATAAACGGTGCATACTGTGCAATACGACTAGACTTTTTGACGGTTTTGTTGCAGGACAAGAGTAAATATTCCGCTTCAAAAGATTCCTTTTGGGAAATCAACAAAAGTCGTTGTTTGGCGGTTTCTAATTCAACCGGATTGGTTATTTCCTTGACTTTAGTGCGGTAGTGCCGGTGTTTCGGACTAAGTCTGAGCATGAAGGCAACCACTCGCTGGAGTTTACGAAACGAGCTGAACTTTTCCCATGCAAATAAAATGGGTTGTTTTTGTTTTTGTGCAACGTTTGAAAATTAGAGGCTGCTGTAAATCTTCATTAAGGTCACAAGCGGGACCAGCCAGGCGGATTTTCTTAAGTATTTTTATGCTCGGCTTGAGACGCCACTCGCCACTTTTCAGCAGACTTGGTCCGTTCACCCAGCTGCTTGTTTTTAAGGACTCCGCTGAGATTCCTCTGGTTCCCGTATCAGCAGGGTTGTCTCCACTTAAGACATGAAACCACTGATCAACGGTCGTACTTTCTAGAATCTCTCCAATCCGGTTTGCCACGAACGTGGGTTGCTTACTACCTGAGTTTAACCACTGGAGCACAGTGGTGCTGTCAGTCCACATGAACGTGTTTGACACAGGAATAGTTAGAGCTTTGAGGACATCTTCCTTCAAGCGGGTAGCGAGTAACGCGGCCTGCAGTTCAAGCTTCGGGATGGAAAGCGCTTTCATGGGCGCCACTCTTGCTTTTCCAAAGACGAAGGCAACTTGTGTTTCGAGTGAAGTTTTCACACGGGCGCGAAGAAAAGCTACAGCACAAAAAACTTCTTCTGAGCTGTCACCGAACATGTGTAACTCAACCCAATCGACTGGTGCGGAGAAGTAGCTGCGCTTTATACTCATTTTCCCTAGAGATGGCAAACCAGAGTGCCAGGCAAGAAATTTTGTCTTGATATCAACGGGTAGCTGATCATCCCATTGTTGACCATGAATGCGCCAGATTTCTCTCAACAATAATCGGGCTCTTACGGTATAGGGCGCTACGAGACCTATGGGGTCGAAAACGGAAGAAACAAAACTTAACACTGTTCGCTGTGTTATCGAATTTTTAAGTTCACGGTTGACACCACGGCTTACGACCAAAGTGTCGTCAATATGGTCCCACTTCAGCCCAAGAACATGAGAAGACTTATCCCCACAAGTTACAATATTTTTACTTTCCTGTTGCGGCGCGCTTTGGGGCGGGTTTAACTTTTTATTAATTTTAGTTACGTTACTTATGAATTTAGTTAATTTAAAACCACCTAGAGCTAACAGAGTAATCAACTCTTGACTCATTTTAAATGCAACATCAGGGTCCTCAAAGGAGTCAAGGTAGTCGTCCATATAAAGTTTCTCTAGAACTGCGGATGCTGCGTCAGGGAACATCGCCTGATTATCCATTGCAGTCCGTTGCAATGCATAATTTGCACACGTTGGCGAATCTCTCGCTCCAAAGATATGTCTGGTGTACTGGTGTACAACCACATCGGCTGTGGGGTCCTCCCGCCACAGAAAACGAAGAGATGGTTGGTCCTCTGGAAGGACGCCGACTTGTAGGAACATCCCTTCAATGTCAGCCGGTACGGCCAAATGATGTTGACGAAAACGGAGGAGAACGAACACAAGGTTTTGCAGTAGGTCGGGTCCTACTAGCAACGATTTGTTCAATGACGTACCGTGGAATTTAGACGCTCCGTTAAGGACACGCCTCACTTTACCAGGTTTGTTTGGGTTCACCACGGGATGGTGAGGAAGATACCACTCGCGTATGCTGCGGTTCGAAAAATTATGGGGAGGAACTTGAATCACGTATCCTTTACTCAAATCATCTTCGATAGTTTTTGAGTATTGATCCCTTAAGTGAGGATCTTTCGCTAAACGTTTTTCCAACGATTTTAACTGAACCAATGAGGAATAGTAATTGTCTGGTAACATGATAGATTCTTCTGCCCAAAGCATACCTACAGCGTATCTTGATCCATCGTGGACGGTGGAGGAATCAAGTATTTTAGCCGCCCTTTTGTCTTCGGCTGAACGGGAATCGACCTGTTTGTAGGCTCCGTATGACTCTATTTCATACCAGCGTTTGATTTGACAAGCTAGTTCGGTATCATCCGTATTGCACTTGAAACAAGTAGATGTCGGCATTGGGCCGCTCAAGACCCAGCCTATTGGAAGGCGAACCGCGACGGGCGATGTGTTTGGATCGGCCTCACTCTTGAAATACTCCTCAGGCCGAATAGCATGGAAGGAGTCTTGACCAATTATTAAGTCTAAATCGCCGTAGCTATACACAATTGGTTTGATTGGAGCAAGGTACGGATACTTGCTCTGTAATGCAGGGATGTTGACGGTATCGGTACCGACTTTAAGTTCATCCTTGACAAATGCGGTTAATTCGAATATGTATTCGAATCCATCGAAGTTAGAAGATACCTTCATCTGAACTTGTTTCGTTTTAACAACAGTCGTTGTGTTAATACCATTTACTGTGAGATCCAAATCTCTTCCTGAGAGATTCAGACATTTGACTAAATTAGCCGATATCCAGGAATGACTAGATGCTGAGTCACACAATGGTTAACAATCAGCACTCTGGAAATCGGTGGAAACTTGGAGCTTGATTATGGGCAGTAACCCTTTCGATGTTATGATTGATGATTGGTCGTTCGAGATTGCGCAACTTACATCCAACGGAACGGGATTAATGTCTGCATGATTCGAACTTGCGTTTGGTATATTCTTGCTGAATGATTTTCGATCAGCGTTTGTGCTCGCTTTATCCGGCTCTGCATTAGATCTTGGTTGACGAGCGTTGGGTCTTGTATGGCTATCATTTTCGTCCGGTTTTCGACTAGGAAAAACACGTTAAGCCCCATGGAGAAGTACACTATGGGTGCTAGTGCAACCTGGTTTGGTGCATTTCTTTGCTCTGGGACATTGCCGGAATGCGTGGTTCCCTTGTAAGCAGGAGAAGCACAATTTGTTTTCCGCAGAGAATTTCGCACGTTGTGTTGGAGTTTTCTCCTTAAACACAGAACACTTCCACAAGGCATGTTTCCCCTTGCAGAGGATACAAGAAGGATATTCAAACTTTTTCTCAACTGTACTTGTCGAGGCAAAAACTCTCGTTACAGCTTTAGTTTTGGATGGCTCTTCGACTTTGGGCTTTCCAGGCATATTTTTCATTTGCTCATGAGCTTCTGCTTTATCTTTTAACCAATTGTTAAAGTCAATTAGGTTGGGGCGTGACCAATTACGTTTCACGACAAAAAGTGACCACGATTCTCTCATGTTTGGTGGAATTTTCGAAAGAGCTTGATTTAACAAAGAGACGCTTTTCAAATCTTCTTCATAATCAAGAGACCTAAAGACAGCCACTAGACTTGAAATGGTCATCGAGAAGCTAATGATGTTCTCAGAGTTGTGCATTCGAAGCTGCGGGAAACTGGACAACTTATCAAGGTGGGCCGTAATTACGTTTTGTGGCTGGCCAAACTTTCTTTCTAGAGTTTTCAGAGCATCTTTATACATTCTTCCACTGTATACGAACTCTGCTATGGCTGACTTAGCTTTTCCCGTGACTAATGTTTTTAAATAAGTCAACTTCACATCATCGCTTAGGGACGCTGCGTCTACAGTACTGCAAAATTGGCCAAACCATTCGTGCCATTGGAGCGGGTTGCCATCGTACTGGGCCAGCTTCCATTCTGGAAGGGGATCCTTCTTTGAGACTGACAGAGCTTGGACTAAGTCATTCAGTGTCACGGCTTGCGGTTGGGGAACTGGTTGCAACGACGGCAATATGTTGCTAGGATCAGCTGCAAAAGGTTGCTGCTGATATATGTAAGTGTTTTCAGCCGATGCGTCGTGATTGGGAAACCCATAGTAAACGGTACCACCACTTGATACGTGGGGGAATTGTTGCTGAGATATTGGCGTTACGGATGAAAAAACACCAACTGATGGGTTTGTGTTACCATCACTTGTTACCCCAGTGATGCATTGGGTGACTGCGGGTGTCCACTGCGACATTAGTGGCAAGTTGGGCTGACTAATAACGGCAGACTGTCCGCTAAACGCATTGTTCACTGACGCAGGGTTGCTATACACGTTATGTGATAGCAAGTTTTGATTTCTGCAGATTAAATTTGCAGGTGGTTGTGACACAATGGCATGGGGGGTGTATCCAGAGTATTGATTGGAGATGGTGGGCATGTTTCCAACAACTCGGGAATCGTTATTGAAGTTGTTGACGGGGATATGTTGAATGGAAGACGAAGGATGAGGTACAGAGAAGTAACAGCATACCGGAGTATTGGTAGCTGCTGTTCCAGCTGGATTAAAAAATGATGATGTATTGTTTTTGCAAAGTGTAGCGTTATTGGAAATAAGCAACGACTGCGTTTCGTGCTCAGGATTAGTGGATACAGCGTGCTTGATTCCATCGCCATCGCTGAAGGAGACGGTTGGTTGATAGGGATAACATTGTTGATCACAATCAAAAGTCCGATTCGGCAACGATCGCCGAGGTGAAGCTTCCGCTGTGGACACATTTCTGTGTTGATGCGAACCACTTTCTATATTTATACAGTTTTCAAACTTTGAAGAAGACGGAACTACCTTGGGTCCTTTTTGGTTTTCTAATGCATGATCAACCCAATCGTTTACCCTGTCAGAACGACGATCAACCGAAGACGCCAGCTCAAGATGCTGATCTATTTCAGACTCTTCGAGGTATTCAGTTTCAACCATTTTTGCTTCAGCTACTTTAATACGATTTTCTTCGCTTAATAGTTCCATTTCAAGCCGACTTTTTTCGATTCGTAAACGATGTTCTTGCTCTTTACGGTCAATTTCAAATTTAATTTCTTGTTGTTTTCGTTCCATCTCAATCAGATGCTGTTGCTCTTCGATGATGGCTTCCTGTTGTTTCAGTCTTAAGGTTGCTTCGTGTTGTTTTTCCAACTCTTCTCGCTTCATCTTCGCTAGGAGCAGCTCTTTGCGGCGCTCACTGGGGGTCAATGATTTCATTGAGCTTTGCTTACTCGACCCGGGTTTTGCCGATTTTGATGAAACTTTTGATCGACTAGTTTCACTGACGCAAACCTCTGAAGCTTGATTAGATTCCATATGAGCGCGAGCCTTACCAGTTACTTCATCGTTAACTTTAACTATCCTATCCCACCATGCAGCCAACTCCGTTAATAATTTGCTATGGTTATCGGTTTTATTAGCTAATATCACAAGTTCATCATTTTTAGCTAATGCTTTTTCGAGAATACTCTTGCAAGATTCAATTAAGGCGTTTATTTTTGTTTTCCGAATTGGTCCCTCTAAACTCTCAGTTATGCGACTGTGAACTACGGAAAGCTCATTTTCTAGTGATGTTCGACCATTCATCAATCGTCGATATTTTAACTCAATTTGTTCTGTCATTTTGATTACTTTTAAACTTGTTCACTTCTACTCAACCGCTCAACTGCTCAGTTTGAGAGAAAAAAAAAGGAATAATTAATTTAAGACCTTGTATTTAGTATTAATAAATTATATTCTGACTCATTAAACAATATCACACCTTAGAGAAGCAATTTATTTAACTCCTAGTGCTGCTCAGCATTTCTTCTGTTTCGATTAGCTTGCCGCTTGCGTTTTCCTGGCTTAGGAGTATTTTTCTTTGAAATAATATACTTCAAATTCTTGCTATAACGCCTAAGGATCGTAAACGTTTTCAGTTCTAGAGAGGGATCCTGGTGTAGTTCTAAGTAATTTTGCCCTAACTCAGTGAGGTTCTGCTTCCTTCTAGATATCAGGTCTGTTACTATATTAATAACTAATATACCTGACTCTTTCAACTTACTATATATATCTTCCGTGCCTACACGTTTACAGTAAACGATTGCATAAATATTGCGTTTATAGTTTAAAAGAATCTTCTTAAGCTGGTTAGGAGTTAGTGCGTTAAAGTTATTACTACGGTGTCGACTAATAGAGTTATTAACAGCGTCGTGCCAAATAACAATGTCGGTTCGTTTTAAGAGATAGTGATCAAGTTGATACTGACAAGTTTTACGGACGTTCACTGCGTTATGGTTGAAACTTAACCCGGGAATGGCTAAGCACGATTGAGATACACGCTTTTGCGAAGCGGGGGAAAGTTTTTTCAAAGCGTGGTGCAGCGAGCTAGCAGCTAGTATGAACATTTAGTGATTTAAATCAACTTAAGAGGGAGGGAATCAAGCAAACCGCGACCTGACCTCCCCCAACACCCTGAGCTAACAAGGTTGTAGCAAAAGGTAAGACGAATTGCTTAATAATACGCTACGGGTCTCGACTACGGCTACTTTTATCCAATTGAACTAGTTTAGTTAGCTGCTTCACGTTTCAAGAATAAACACGGCGTTTTTTCAGAAATTTTTTTTTTTTTTTTCGAAAATTTCGGATTTTTTCCGAAAATTTTCCAAAATTTTTTTTTTTCGATTTTTTTTCCGAAAATTTTTTCCACGTTTTCACCCAACGGTTCAAGTTCCAACAATAACCTGATGCGTTTGCGAAATTTTGAATTTTTTTTTTTTAAAGTCCAAAACTTGGGGCAAAAAACTCGACTCGGTCGTTTAAATTAAATTATTATGAAACTAGGCGCTTTGCTGAATAATTTGCAAAACTTTAAAATTTTGGAAAATAAAATCAAAAATTTTCAATTTATTTTTTTTCAAAATTTTTGGTCTTTTTTTTCGATACGGTGTTGAGCTTACAAACAAGGTGTTAGGAAAACGTAATTAAGGTTTATGAGGCCGGTTTTTTCCTAAACCCACAGAAAATTTTCTGATCAGGTTTTGGTATCGAGAAAAATTGGGGGCTACGATTTTGCCATCAAAAAACTTCGTATCAGAATTTAAAGCATCAGATCAGCAAGTTAGCACAGATGGATAAAGTTTTGGTTTTTTAGTCTTACAAGTTTTGTAGAGGCGTTCACCGGTAGAATCCAAATTCCACAGAAACTTCGGGTGTCGAGAAAAAATGGGTCCACAATCCACAATCAGGATACCTGAAAAGGTCTCCGTTAACAGTAGTAATTTCAAGTTCGTAACATGGATACAATTTATCGTCAATTAGTGGTGCTGCATCAGTCGACTAAGTGATCAGCTCAGAGCCTTGAGTTTCGTGAATTAATCTATGTCCCAGCTTGCGAGTAAATGTGCTCGTGGTTCAACTGTTGTGTGTCAGCATCTAGTTGTAATAATCCGCTCCAGTTTCGCTCACAAAGTGAACAAGATCAAGGATGCAACCAGGAGACAAAATAATCCCATAGCCTCGGACAAGGCGAATCCCAGAATAGCAAATGAGAACAACTGTTGTTTCATTGAGGGGTACCTAGCGTAGGCGATGAACATAGATCCAAAGATGCTTCCGATTCCTGCTCCAGATCCGGCTACTCCTGCTGCGCTAGCTCCAGATCCGAATTACTTGGCGGCCGAGTCGATGTCTCGTCTAACTGCAGGGAGTCTTTGGCAATATCTTCCGGGATATCGTTCAGAATACTGTCCAGAATATCTAACGTCCAGAATACGGTCCGAAATATTGTCCTCTGGAATATCGTCCGGAATACGGTCCGGGTCGGCGGACCAAAATGTGGCGCACTCTCGTATCCTGTAAGATCTAAAAAACCTGGTTCAACATCTGTAAATTATCGGCAATTTAAACAGATAATATGACAATATAAAGATAATATAAAATAAGGCAAACATCTTCCGGTTAACATGTTATCAAACGGTTTTTCAACAATCACAAAAATCTATAAACTTTTTGATGGCAAACTGACCTTAATCGAACAAACCAGTAGTTTTCGAGGCCTTTTGTCTAAGCAAATCTAATTTTAGCTTTTTCACTTTCGCGCTATAATGACGTCATTAATTTAAGCGCGAACATAACTACTTCCATTGAAGTCGAAAGTTCACATCAAAAATTGACAATTCAAATTTTGTCTAGTTTTTGATTATTGGGGTTTTCTAAAGCGAAAAAAAAATGTAAAATAACAGAAAAATTTGTAGGATGAAGAAGAAAAATAGCTAAGCTATTTTTTATATTTCATTAAGCTTATTGTTGGGTTTTATCAGACTATAGTATCGAATTGCAATTTCAATCCAAAAAAAATGACTTTCCAACTATTTCTAGGTTTCGAGATATCGCAACTTTTCTGAAAACTTTTCAAAAACTTCAGTTTAGCATAGAAATTCGTTTTTACGTGTGCAATAATGTGTCATAGGAAAAATAGTGACACTTTTCACTTAACTCGGAGTTATTTTATAAATAAAATGCGGATGATAAATTATGTTTTTGTTTGGTTTTTGACAAAGGGTAGACTCTCAGCGGGCATAAATTATGACTTTTTTCGTTTTCTCTATAGTCCAAAAACATAGGTCTGATGAGTGTTTAGTATAATTTTGTATAGTAATTTTATATTTTGGAAAAAGTTTTTCTCAAAGTAGAAATAAGAGATTATTTTTTTCATGTTACTCGTTTAAACAGATGAAAAAATTGACCTGTGGCTCCCCATCGTTTCCGTCCCAGCAGTCTAACTCAATGCAGCGTCCCCCCAACTCCAGCACCCTGGCGTAGGCGTGGAGGGATGAGTCACTGAACAGCTGGTCCCCCGTGAGATATGTGTTGTGGGAGGAGGCTATGAAGTATTTGGTCAGGGGATGACTCATGTCGTGGTGCACAGCGTCGAAGTGGGGGTGGTTCTTGATGTCATTAGAGTCCCTGCAACAATTTCAAATACATTCAAGAACTCAAATCCTGATTTCATTCCTCAGAACACTGTAAGATTCTTTTTTAAAGAATTATAAATTAGACCTGGTGAAATTAATATTGATAATGGATGGATAAAGAAAAAAAATTGTGCGGCAAAGAAAGAAACCAAGCAGAAGTGACGTTGTGCGTCTTTTGTTTTCCTCGGATTTGCGTCTTTTGTTTTAGATTCTCTAAAATTTTGTCATAAACCTCACAGATTAATACATTTTTCATTAACTCTACAAAAAACACGTAACAAAATATTTCGATAATCGCTTCACAATTTTTGCTGCCTCCCTCCTCAATTTTTTGAAAAAATTTACAAAAAGTGTTGAAAAATTGTTTACATGAAAGCGTCCCTTATGTTTTGAACTCCAATCTGCAAAGTGAGTTTGTTCATGTCAAACAGTTTCTGTTCATCAAGCAGTGTCGAGATTATTCCAGAATATTCTTCAAACGACAGTGGCATTTTGTTCACGTCTGCCATGAATATCTTGCCCTGTTCTACACTCTCCGTGGGATCGGGAGGGTACACGCGGAAGGGCACTATGCGTCCTTTATGGACCGACTTCGAATTCATGGGAGACACTTTCATTTGGATTCCAAGTTTGCGGATTGACCCTTGAAGAGATCTTCCTGGAAAACACATAAATCACCAAAGGAACTTTTTTGTTTTCTTTTCTATCGAAAATATTCTGATTCTGATGTTCTTGATGCCAAACTGTCTCTAAACTTATTGGGGGGAACTATTTGTTCTTGTAAGCAGAGGTGGTCAAAAACAAACTGATTCCAAAAACCATTGGTTACATAAAAATCAATGATTTTTGTATGAAATCAATTGGTTGCCAAATTGAATAATTTGTTGCAGAATTCATTGACAAATTTTTGGGAACACGAATGTATTGTACATTTGTACATGTGGTTTCTGTGCAAATTTTAACACCAATTTTAAGACAAAAACGTTTGCTCAAACTATCAACTCGAGTGGATTTTTCTTTAAAACAACTTAATAATTTGACTTTAAAACTCTCTCTTAGAACGAAGGTGCATAGTTGCAATAATCGATTGCTAAGCTTAACTGAGAAGCAATAATAATTGATAGCGACCAAACTAAAAAGTATGCGCTAATTTCTTGTCAAGGGTTCTTCCAAGTTAGAATTAAATTCGGATTGAAAAACCTGTCAAGGTAAAGTCGAGGCGAAGCTGGGACCAGACGAGACATAATTAAACTGCTTTTGATTGGAAATAACAGCCGCGCAGATAACCAAGAAAATCGCATCGCCAAGCAAGCGAAATACGCAAGATCGAATCTGTTACAAACAGCCCGCACTGGAGATTCATGTGAAATAATTGATTATACTGGATTATATCGGCGAAAAACTTAACGCATATAATGGATTTTCATGGCCCATCCAACCATGAAAATGGATTTTTAGGGGATTATAATCGAATATTTTCGGTTTTTAAAAATCCATTATAATCGATTATTTTAACAATATAATCGAATTTTTAGGCCACAAAAGTCCATGAAAGTCAATTTTTTTCTGCAGAAAATTGTTTACAGCTAGTTAAACTTTTGAAACATTTGGAAACATTCTGCAAATTTATAACCCGAACAAACATGTTCAACCTCAACCTAAATAAGTCAAAAAAAAGTTTTACCCCCACCACCTCCCCTGCCCCATCACCTACTTTACCGCCACCACCTCCTGTTACCCGCAACCGCCCCCCCCCCCCCCCACACACAGTGGCGGTGGCCTAAACAGTGGGGGGGGGGGGAGTTAATTGCACACCCAAGTAGGGGGGGGGGAGGTGTTCAACCAATTAAATATCCCCTTCATTCAAGTGAGGAAAGAGAGTTAGTGGGCGGGGTACGTGCAGTGGGCGAATGGTAATTTTTACTATGGCAATGGTAAAAAAAAACAATTTAAATGTTAAACTGCCAAATTGAAAAAGTAGAAAAATTTAAATGTAAAAAATCTTTTGTGAAAAACTTAAGTTTATGAAACGTAATCCGTAGGAACTGCCCTAAACAGGAAATGAGATAACTTGCAAAATTTGCAAAGTTCGCCAATAACCCCTCGAAAAATCCATTTCAATCGATTATAATCGATTATAATGGATTAGATTGATATAAAAATAGGATTATAATCCATTTTAATGGATTCTAATCGATTACTTCGTTATTTTATGGATACTGACTATAAAATGACAACATAATCAATTATTATCCCTGAAACTCCAGTGCGGGTGGGCCTTCAGTTAATTAGGCTTTCGAGTTAAATTGGGCCTTCACAATAAAAAACAATTTTTTGCATTTTTTTAAAGTTTTATCGAAGTTTTAAAAACAAAAGTTCCATAACAAAAGTTTAGTGGCAACATCTTGGACAGCTAAATTGTTCAAACCCTGAGCAATCTGTAAAAAAATTCAAACTTTGAGAACTTAGCTAACTTGAAACTAAACTGTAACTGTACAAGTTCTTAACAAACTGGAAATCTTGCGCTGATTTCTTGTCTAGTGGGATCTAGGAGACAATTGCTCACATGCTTTTTAAGATCATCTGATTGAAAATTATGCGTGACGTCTCGTCTTTGAGCTATTCTAATGACAAGAGAGGTCGGATCTAAAAAAATTATGAAACACTGTCTGACCTGAGACATTACCAGACTTCATATGATGTTGAATGAGCACTGTGGAGTTCTGAATCATGTCTCGAAACGCCCTTTTTAACTTCACATTCGAATGCAGCGAGTCAGTATGCGAACCAATTTGAACAACCTTCTCAACCAACTGAACAAATCTTTCGCATTCCGAAGTCGTCATGAAAATTAAAGACAGAAACTTGTCTGTAAATCTTCGACCGTAATGTATGCAAACTGATCTGTTGAGTCCTTCGTTGTGAAACTGACAGTTGGTACCGGGTTGTATTGGGCTAATAGGGGAGGTGTTTAGAGCCGCGTAAGTTCCAACGCAGGAGCAGGGTATGGCGAACTCTTTCATGCAGAACTTTAGTTTTCGCTTGTCTCGGATTGATGTTATTTCGAGCATGTCGATGACTATTTGCAGCTTACTCGTGTCTGGAATAGAAACAATTCAATTTTTTTTTTAATAAAAATCTTTTTTCATACTTCACTGTGTCAAATTTTTTGAGGTGAAACAAACGGCCAGTTTTATAACCTTCTTGCTTCCAAGATTTATACTAAAAATAAATTTGTTTTCAGAATTACATTTTAAAGGCTTAAAAAATTCTGTTCATTGATGAAAGAAAACAAAACAAATTGACCAATAGTACCGGGCGTTCCATGCGGGTGTGGTGTTACAGTCATTTCATTCAATTACCGTCCGTTTGAAATGAACCAAACCCTGATCCGATTTCATTAGATACGTTAGATACGCTCCGCTTGTCTTAAGCCTTGCAAATTATTAGTTTTAGTTGGCGTGTTCACGAAGATCATAGTGATTTCTTGGGTCGAGAAATAACGCCCAATTTGAAGCAAAATTTGAACAGTTAGTGCATCAGTATCATCAAGTTTGAAAGTTTGTTTTTTTTTTGTTAAAAAAAACATATCAAGAAAGGGTAATCTTCACGGAGTTTCCAAAAACTAGTTTTTGCCAAATCATTTGCGAACAGGAGGCTCAAATGTTGTACTAACTTGTCTTGAGGTCTAGTTTGAATACTGATAGCTCCAGGAAGTCCTCGGACAACATGACCTCCCCTGACTCTGCCTTGGGCTGCAGTCGCACTGAGAAGGTGTTGGACTCCATCAGGGGACTTATGGCAACCTCCTTCCCACTCCTCAGAGCTCTAAATATACATAATTGGCCCTAATTTTAGACATACATGACCATACATATAGAAAATCATGGCCCAACATAAAGTCATACATAGTCATACATACAGACACAGATGGCCATACATATAAACCTAGGTTGCAATAGTTACAACTTACAGTGATACAATTTCTTACATATGGACACATACATGGCCATACATATGGACAAAAAAGGTCATACATATGATCATGGACATATATCGTTTTATCTATAAAAATACTTATGGACATAAACGCTTTTACATATGGACATACATGGCCATACTCAAGTACATACATGTTAATAAGTTTGGCATTATGTGGCCATATTTATCGAGTTACATGGTCAAGCAAATGGGCAAACACGGCGATACATATAGACATACGTGGTCCTACTTGTGAAAATTTTGTGGACATATATGACCATACATATTGACCTCTAAGACCATACCATCGGACATGTATGACCATATTTGTGGACATGAAAAGAAAAACAACTGATAATAGAGAAAGGCAGAAGGGTTGAGAGATAATCCAGAGTTTCTGATCAACCCTACCAAATTGAAGTCTAGTAACTCCGTGATTATTTAAGAAATATGCTGTTACTGAGGAAGATTCAGAATGCGAAAAGAAAGGGCATAATCTTTGAAAAGTTATATGGAGCTGAAAATAATTTCGGACAAGAATTACAAAGGTTTTTTGATGAAAAGAGGTCATCAAAGCAATATGCAGTTCACAAAAAAATGCATGCACTAGCAGGGGCGGATTTAGGGGGGGGGGGGGTTTGGCGGATGCCCCCCTTCTCTGGGATTCGTCCTCCTGCCGATCCTGTGTACTATTTTAAGATATCCATTTTTGGTGACGGACCTTAAAATTTTTCTGAAGGCGCCGTCGGCGTCAATATATATTAATTTTGAGGGGGGAGCGCGCGCCAAAAAAAAACGCAACTTTTTGGTCATTTCGGCCTGTTTTTTTTTCAAAACTTTGTCTACGGCGCAGAAATTTTGGCCAAAACAGGGTCTTTGTATTGCTTTGAGAGAGCTCAGAAAATCAATTTGGTTTACATAAAAAAATCGACAAAATTTTTGAATTTTTTTTGAAACTCCGCCCCCCCCCCCTCGAGAAAATCATAGATCCGCCCCTGTTCACTAGTCAGAAGTCGGACTGAGGTTGCTTTATCAAAATTAATTTTGGAAAACAAAAGAAATTTTTCATCTCAATTTTCGGAAATCTTCAGGAAAGTTTAAATAGATTGAAGATGACATACGAGGAGTGTATTTGTAGGCTGTGTCGCTTCTGACTCATTGATGCTCAAACTTATGAATACTAAGCCAGAGAAACGAAATTAAAAAATCAAAGAATAAATTTATTAATGAATTTGAATAAACTTATCAAATGAAACGCTTCTGAGCGGCAAAAAAATTGTAAGCTTAGAAAAAGTAACTTCTGTAATCTTCGATATGCTGCAGTTTAATATGTTCCAGAAGAAACTGACAGTTTTCAGTTAGGAAAATATGCTCGGGCGACGGAGGATTTGATCTAAATCAAGAGCACATTTTGTTAGGTTGGCATTTGATTGTGAAGCAAACCACAACGTTGATCTTGAAGTGAAAGTTCGAAAATGCAAATATTTAGACCTTCATTGTCGCACAACAATAAATGCGTTTTCCAAGGTGTAATGTTATAAAATAGCCAGCATGGTTTGAAGAAGTAATAAATTAGTAATAACTTCAAATGGCAAGTTAAATGTGTTCAGGTAGTTAGACTGGATTTGATTTCTCAGTAGTTCCACCTCTATTTTGGGGGCCAACAATTGGGCTAAAAAGAGGGGTATCAACTAGAATAAACTCCAATTAACATTATAAGTCCGAACTTTCTCGATTGGCATTGCTTTCAAAATTCGTTCAAAGTTAAAATAAATAACCAAAAAAAATGAAAAACGTGCGCTAAAATGGATTTTATTCAAAATGATCTAATCAACCGGATAATTTATGGAATATTTTCAGTTCTTAGTCCACAATTTTGTAACCTACGCAGTTGATCAAATTAATCTTGTGCCAGTGAATTCCTATGCTAAGTGCGCATTATGCTAATTAGCCAAAAATGGAAAGCAAATAGACTAGAAAATTGAAGTCGCAACTTGTCTTGGTAGAAAACTAACCTCAATTTAGCAACCTACCAGAGTTGTAAATAGTCTACTTCAGATTTAAAAGCTCCTCCAAATACCTGGGCTCCGTTTTGAATCAAAGCCACAATATGAGTCGAATGTTCCAAATAATAAAATCTGAAAAATTGTCCGACTGCGTATAAATTAAACCAAGCCAAAAATTAAACAGTCAGTAACGGGCGTAGGTTTGTTTTTTTTGTTCCGACTTTTTTATATTAAAATAGTTCTCAAACACGGTTAAGTTTAACAAGAAACTTCAGTTGTTTGAGAAAGAGGTTAGCATTTGAAGTTTGACCTCTAAAGAGTGTGGGTCACAACAGGAGGCAAAACACTCAGTTGCTTATCAAAGATCAGTTCAGAAAGAACAGTCCGCAAATAGAAATTGACTATACAAAATGTGTTAATTAACTGGCTGTAGAAATAACTATTTTTACTTACACGGCCAAGGTGAAATTACGACTCCTGAAATTAAAAGTATGGTAAGGCATAACATCTGGATTTGTAATTCGAGCCATACATTTATACCATAAACTCAATTTGGTTTTAGTCTCTTTTGAACTCTCTAAAAAGGGGATAAAAAGGCAATTTTGTAAAAAAAAAATTGGGAAATTAGAAATCGTTTAAAGTTGTTGTAGATTTTAGAATCGATTTTGATTTCTTTTTTCGAAACTGTTCTGACCAGATTTCATTTCGAGTAGAACGTTTTGTTCTAACTTTGTAAGAAAAGTATAGAATTTGGCTGTGTCTTCGGAACTTGAAAGAAACTTCAATACAGACGAGTGGGAATCATATCTGTACATTTTCAGTGCTTGAAAAAACTTGAAAAAATTTATCTTGAACTAAATAATATATAGCATCAAAATTTTGTCGAAGTTTCGATAAATGTCTTGGCAACTTCTTAGCAGACAGAGACAATATATTTCAGGGGCGGATTTAGGGGGGGGGGGGGGCGGACGCCCCCCCTCAGGGATTCGACCCCCTGCCGACCCAAAGGGTCCCCCCTTTGATACTTTTTCAGAAATCCATTTTTGGCCGACCGACCCTAAAATTTTTCTAAAGGCGCCTTCGGCGCCAATATATACTAACTTTGAGGGGGAGCGCGCGCCAAAAAAACGCAATTTTTTTGTCAAAATTTTTCAAAAAGCGCCCAAAAACGGCTTTTTTGACTGTTTTTTTTTTTAAATTTGCCTGCGGCGCAGAAAATTTGGCCAAAATAGGGGCAAAGCAGTGCTTTGGGAGAGCTTGAAAAATCAATTTGGTTGACCTAAAAAAAAAAAAAAGGTCGTCAAAATTTTCGAATTTTTTTTGAAAATCCGCCCCCCCCTCGAGAAAATCCTAGATCCGCCCCTGATATATTTTACTTTAAAACGTGAGAAAGCCAATCATAATAACTTTTTTAGTTAACCAGCCAGCGGCTCAACCTGAAGGTTAATTATTTACTGTTAACTAAGCTATGACAATCTTACAAGAGCTCACCTTGTAAATTGCAGATTTGAACCCGCAATCCATGACCAGCAGATGGCAACATTAAAAACTTTGCACACATTTTCATTTTGCTCTATCGAATTTCAAAAATTGCCCATTTCTAAACTCTGATTGTTTGTTGCTGATTTATTATAGCTCAACTACTGGTAAAAAGCCATTGGAACTAACTTGTTTTAATGCTGAAGGAAAGCGCACGCCCAAAAAATTCAAATATTGCTCAATGACGCTGTTTTTGAGCTCAATTTTGCTGAAAAAATTGATGCCGAGCAAAAATGTTTGTGTACATTGTTTTTTTTTCGTTTTTTGGTCATTCATTTTATTTGGTCGACTTTATTTTTTCAGAATTCAGTTTGTTTTTGATGAAATGTATATAAATTAGTTTTGAGAGATGCGTGAATGAGCTTCACTTGCAATCAACTATTTATTGATGTTTTAACCATAGACAAAATTATTTTTCAAGGTAACTGATCTTTAAAAAAAATTAAACATTGGTGAGAACAAAGCATGAGAGAAGAAAAACGGAAAAGTCTCTGCTTGAAAATATTTTGCTTTGAAAAATGATTTTTAAGATGGTGTTTTTTATTGTCTCAGAGAAACTACTTTTGTACAAACCGTCACACGGTATAAAAATGGTCTCTTTAATAAACAGGTGGAAGCCAATATATATTTTTTATTTTAAAAGTATTACTTACAAATTTTTTAATTGATAATTTTTTAAATCAATCAAAAGTGCGTCATGAATTTAAATCCGTTAAGTAAAACTGAATATTAAAAAGTCTGAGCTTGAATATTTAATTGCTTCTTCTTTTTCTTCTTTTCAATTACCACGGACAAGCCATCGGTAGGAGGGCCTTTTTTGTTCAATATGTAGCCATTTGAAATATGGTATTTTTAAATGGAAGTCAATATTGATAGCTTTTGAAACGATAATAATGGTTGTGAAAACAAACTCGAATATAAATGAAATTCTTCTGCTTAATATGTCCGTTTGCTGAACAGTAGAAGGAATATTAAGAAAACTTGGGTTATTATGTCCGTTTTCAGACAAAACGACCGTTTTTTTAATGTTTTATAATTTTTGTGCAAAGAATCAGGCAGCTGAATTTGACACGAAAGGCTCCGTTTTTCACCTGAACATTTTTTGAGACAGCAATTTTAAAAAAGCAGACGAGAATAAGAATACGAAGACATCTGAAAATGACAACTGCGAGCTATTAACTCTTGTTTATGTCACATCGTGCAAATGTGAACAAGTTGGAAGAAAAAACAACACTCGACAGATGATTGACTGTTCCTCTTTCTATAAAAATTATGTAAAAGAATCGCCCAATTTTCGACACAAAAATTAATAAAGCAAATTCGTCATCATCAGCTTACTTTAATATATTTTCCATTCTATGATTTTTCTTTGTTCTCCAAGAACTAAATAAGCAAAAAAGATGGTGTTCGTTACATTTAAAATAACTGCTTTTATATTTTGGTTACTCAAGTTGGAAATGTTATTGGTAAAATAAAATAACAATAGGAAAGCAATACACTTTTTCCTTGAATCAAAAAATATACCGAAACTGGTCTAGATGAACTGGTCTTCTAAAATGGTAACTTAATTAGACTGAGACCCGCAGTAAATGTCACAACCGATTAAGTAGAGTTAATGTCAGGTACAATTTGTCACCTGTTGTCAATTTAGCCTCAGCAAATCCATCTAGTTTGTTGATTTTATGGCTAAGCATGGCTGTTTAGATTCTGTTTTAAATTGACAAGTTGACTCGAAATGAGTAATCCATAGTAATTGGAGTTTTATTTTAAGCTCTGACTTTGTATTCTGAGATGGATTATATTTTTTCCCGACTGACTCTTCTTTCATAGTAAAATGTGCCCCCCCATAAATTTGCCCGTTTACAGCCTACCTAGGGATATAAACAGGCCAAAGGGTTTGATTTTATGTCCCTGCGCAACATTATCAACATCAATTTAATAAAGGACGAATTATACAAAACGAAAGCCTTAAAAACTTAATCAATGGAATTATTTAAATAATTGTATTTAAAATCTATACCCTAACAAGACTGCTCGTATCAGGGCGAAGCCCTGAATATCCGACTGCCTTTTAAGGTTTTATGGAGCAGTAATAACATCAAAAAATTAAATGTAATAAAAATAAAATGAAAATTTTTATTTCTAAAATTTGAAATTTTTTATGAAAATCATCCCATCCACACGCCAAATAAAGTACAAAAGGATAGATTTTGCTCCTTGTAACAAACCAATTATGGCAAATAAGCTCCTTTCAACTCCGAAAGCCTTAAAAACTTAATCAATGGAATTACTTTAATATTTTTATTTAAAATCTATACACTAACAAGACTGCTCGTATCGATTTTAAGACGGATTAACTCTCCGCTTACGCGTTAATAGCGCGAATTATATCGCGAGTTAATTGTCCCAAATTGGCCAAAATGGCAATCTTTAAACCCCCATAACTTTACGAAAAATGGCTAGTTAAGAAGTCGAAATTTGTCTGAAGAAAAAAAAAACCCACCCCGAGCACAAATGTTCCGTTACTTTTGTATCGAAAGTCGGAACAATAAAAAGCAACAAAACTGCTTGTATGTGAGGGCAAAGCCTTGATTGTTCCGTCTGCCCCTTAATCCATATCATATAGTGTTTTGGGAAGAGATAAAATTGAAAAACAAAAAATTATGGACAAAATCAAATATCAAGTGTGAAATTTAGAGTCCTACGAAATCAATACGACCGACTAGCTAGCCTAAATTCAGTTTGGAACAATTTTTTTAGGCGGGATAAATCGCCACGCATAAATATTTGCGTTACGCTTTCAGGATTATGGGTGAAATCTTCAAAGTGCAAATAAATTAGTGCAGAGCGTAACGAAATTGGCCATTTTCAAGCTCCCACAACTTTTCAAAAATTAATCGGAAAATATCTTTTTAAGGTTGATTTTAGATTTTAGGAAAACTATTTTTTCGATCGAAAAAAATTGACTTTTTAAAAAAAGCACAGCAAGCATAAGTATTCCATTTTTTCGAAAACTGGAACAAGAAGAAAGCAACCAATGTGGACAAAAAAGAGACATCTCAATTTTTACGCTAAATCAGTTTTCGTTTTTCTTAAATTCAATTCTTTCTTAAAATAGTTTAAAATACACTACAAAGGGAACTTTTCTACAGTTACATATACAGATTTTTTGAATTTGAAAGCATAAGACAAGACTGCTCGTATCAAGGCGAGGCCCTGAATGTTCCGACTGCCTTTTATGGTTTTTGAACAGTGTTTAGTGCATAAAAAAGGATGAATTTTTCAATCGAAATTGGAAAAAATGAAAAAAAATAATTCTCCCTCACGCTATATCTGGTACAAAATGATAGATATCGCTCATAGCAACGTAAAAAGTATGACTCATAGTCTGCTTCAACCCATTTGGAACAATTTTTAGGCAATGTATCGACTAGCCGAGAGCTCGAATACCATAAAGGTTTTAACATCGCATCGAGTGGCTTAAAAATTGTCCTTATTAAAATCATTAATCACAAAAAAGTGAAAACCACAGTTTTCCATACATTTCACTTTTTACGCGGCAATCAGTATTCGGTTAACGCCACTACAGACCGTGGCAGGGACGGATTTAGGATTTTTTAAAGGAGGGTTTGGCGAATTTTTAAAAACTGTGTTTACGTTTGCCCAAATTCTTTTTGGGCAAACTTAAACACATTTTTTGTGTTTATGTTTACATTGCCCAAATTCTTTTAAGCTCTCTTAAAACCCCATAAAATCTTTTTTGATAGATTTTTCTGCACCACATACAAATTGTTATAAAAACAGGCAAAAAGAGACGTTTTTGAGCTCATTTTAAAAGTATTCAACCAAAAATTCAATCCACCATCAAAACGGAATTATTTAAGCGCCACATGAAATTCAAAAAATTATTCTTATTTTTGTGTTTTCTCGCCGTTATTCTTATTTTTTGTGTGTTTTTTTCAGTTATATATAAAGCCATAAAATTTGGGACAAAAGTTGGTTCAAAATTTGACGAACTGAAATTGGTCAGCAGTCATTAAATATTTTGTTCATTGATGTCAAGTATCAAAGAGTGGACTACTCTTTGGTACTGTGTTACGACATTCTTTTTTGATCGAGTGATACAATAATTTTGACCCAATAATTTTTCAAAGGCGCTTTTGGAAAAATGAACGCCGCAAAACTCATGATTTTGGGTCAACACTCTCCAAAAAGTTCCTTAAAACGGTAGTTTCGACTGGTTTTTAAACAATTTTCTGCGTGGAAAAAAGAAAAATATTTGGCAACAAATGGTTTCAACACAGTTTTGGAAAAGATAAAAATTACATTGTGCCGAATTATAAAAAATAATAAGATCGACAGAAAGACCCATTGGGCAAAATCCACCAGTATAAACCAAGATCGGCTTCTGCAAAGGCCCTCAAATTTTATACACTCTTTAAATCTTAAGTTTTTTGCGCTTTTTCATATCGGCATGATTGCAGAGAAAAAGAAACTTAATGAACTTTATGCTTTGAGAAATGAGTGATTTGAAAAATTCTTCATCGAGTTACGTCACTTTGATAACTCGGCAAAAACAATGTGCGGATTATTCTCTCGACACCAGGGCCGAGTTTCGAGTTCTCAAAAAATCTCAATCCGTTATAATCTTTTAGAATGGTCTAAAACTGAATGTTTTTCAAATTTGATTTTTTCAATTTTCTGAACTCCAAATTCGGAATGGCTGACATAGTGTCCCGGGAATTCAGTTTTTCGAAAGGTATCTTTTGTAATATTTACGCTACTAGTGGTAAAATAAAAAACTAATAATTTTGTTGAACCCCCGCTCATAGGAAAAATAAACGAAAAAACATAGAAAAAGATATATATATATATATATATATATATATATATATATATATATATATATATATAGTGTTTTTATTTTAAATTTCTTATTTTGCAAAAAAGGCCGAGGCCAGAATTATTTTTATAAATTCTATATCAAGTCGCTTTTTCATAAGAAAAATTTGAAAATTTTGTTTACCTTCAGTTTCCACAAGTCTAACAATTGGAAAGCATAGAAGTGAAGAAAAACTTTTAACAGTCAGAGGAGATTTAAAATCGACCAAATCATTCAAAAAAGAACAAAGCATATATAACAGTGTTTAATGTATACCATTTATGGTATCATAAAGCAGGCGTGTATTGAGCAAGCTTAGTTGATTTCAGAAAGCATTTGGTGGTACAGAAAATACAATTAAAAGGGATTAGAAAATGTTTTCTCTTTTTCTCAAAGCCGGTCAAAAACGCAAGACAACAAGACTGACTGTTTTTAATTAGGCCCGTCACCTAATTTGTAGTTTGTTCAAAGTCTAGTCAGGGCATCCAATAATGCTTTATTTAATTTTGGGGCAAACTATGGAGTCTTCAGACTGGAATTTTTTTCACAGACGAGAAACGTATCATTTGTTTATCAAACCAATTTTTTTTGCAGGCATTTTGACTAGCTAGGAGCTAAATTAGTCAACGAATATCAAAATAAATAAATAATTGGTTTTTCAATTGGCAAATGCCTCAAAAAACTACAATTTTCTCCGCAATATACGTTTTTTCTAGCCCTTTATTTCATTGGACATTTCCGTAGACGATAGTTTTGCTTCATAACAAAGGAAATCTCGCTGAAATAATGAGAGAAGATAACTTTCAAATGTGATGGTACATGTAATGGAAATTCTTGCCAACAATGATAGTGTTTGAAGCTCAAATAATGTTGCTTTCCTGCAAAAATTACCAGGCGCAGCTTTATGATTTCTAATAAAGGAGCGGTTTTTCTTAATTCACTAAATCTAGCACCAAAAAAAGATACTCTAAAGTTGATTCAATTTGATTTCAACGAGTACTGATTTTCGTATAAACCCTCTGGAAAAAAACGATTGCTTTTGAAAAAAAGTCATCAAGATAAATTAGGACGGACGCGTTTTTTTTCAATTTTGTGGCACTTCAGGACACTTCTGAAAATGCTTAATTTTGATTTAGTTTGCACAACAAAGCATTGCTTGGAAAAATAGATTTTAAGATAAATTTTCGGAGAGTTTCGCGCTTTTTCTTTTTAAGAGTAATTTATCTAAAAAATATTTTTTGGCGCTCACTCTTCATGTTCGTAACATATTGGTCCGCAATACGCGCTCAAAAAAGTGAACAACCAAAAGTGAATATTGTGTAAAGTAAACAACACAGGTGTTTTTTTTCGGATGGCGAATGGTTCACATATTTGTACATGACTTATATGCTATTTAATAATCGAGAACATCAAATACTACCATCATCTGCGCAATTGGAGTCGTTGAACGCAACATTTTATTTTTCCGACTTTCGAAATTTTTTTTCAGATAAATTTGAACTTCTGAACAAAAAATTTTTGACCGTATTTTTTTCTACCATCTGACCAAACTTGAGACCCTGGTAGCGGATTTAGGGGGGCCGGGTGTGGCGGGGTCTCCCCTTTGTACTATTTTGAGAAACCAATTTTTAGCTGACGGACCTTCAAATTTGGCGCCGATCTATACTAATTTTGAGGGGGGAGCGCGCGCCGAAAAAACGCAATTTTTTGGCCTTTTTTTCAAAAATTTGCCAGCAGCGCAGAAAATTTTGTCGAATTAGGGTCTCTATAGTGGTTTGAAAGAGCTCAGGAAATCAATTTGGTCGAACTAAAAAAAAAGGTCGACAAATTTTCAAAATTTTTTGAAAATCCGCCCCCTCGAGAAATTCCTAGATACGCGCCTGACCTTGAGTCTAATTCACGTTTTAGTTAGCCTGTTTTTGTATTAATGATCTGTTATTAACCTTGTAAAAATGACAATATGAAAAGCCTTTTTTTATAACCCGTGTTTTGTCCATTAATCATCTTAAAAATCAATTCAAACTGAACTGAGGCAAGCTAATTGACCTAAAAAGTACTTTGATAAATAAGAGTTTGTCTTTTTGTGCCTGACTTTACCTTACCTGCAGGGGAGATTTTACTGAAAATGTTTAAAGCAATTTAAAAAGCAGTTGTCAGTTTTGACAACGGGTTGCTAATATTGATAGGATAACTGAAAAGTTGGCCATTTCAGGATAAGTAATGAGCAGTAACATTATATTTCTGTATTAGCTCTTTCTCAATTGAAAATCCTTGGAACAAAAATATTCGCTTTTCTTCAGTTACTTTTCAGGAGGGAAAACTCAACACCACAAGGGATACGACCTCCTGTCCAACCAAAGGGTCCGGCATTTGGCCTTATTTTCAAACGCCAATTTTTGGCTAACCGATCCTAAAATTTTGTCAAAACATTCCAAAATGAGCATAAAGACATTTTTCTGGTCTGTAATATTTCAAAAATTTGCCAGCCGCGCATTAAATTTGGTCAAAAAACGGATTTTATAGTAGTTTGGTAGAGCACTGAAAATTAATTTGGTGGGCTTAAAAAAAGTCAACGAGTTTTGTTAACTTTTTTTTGAAAAGGCCACCCTTGAGGTAAAACCTAGAACTGCCCCTGTTCCAAACTAAGAATTTCAGCACAAAAAAATCAACGGATTTGAGTTAAATGATACAATTTATGGTTATCAAATGATTTATTCGATGAACAATTCCGAAAGACCGAGAGTTCGTACGACAGTTATAAAAAGTTACCTAAAAATTGCTGATTAAAAAGAAGCGCTTTTAATCAACTAACTTAAGCTATAGTTATTCATTTTTGACTTTTAGTTAGTGCTTTTCAATTAAACAATTTTTGAAAAAACATAGAAGAGCAATCGCAACTTTCAGTAAAGTTCCGTGGTGCAATTCTATTTTTCAACATTATGATTTATTTAGGTGTTACCAGTAATATTGAATGTTTTTTTTTCAGTAACGCTGATCAAAGTTTTGAATTTATAAGAATGTTTGCAGTGGTGATTGTTTAGTTTGAATATAAAAAGGGTTCCATTCAAAACGTTTTTGAAGACAAAATGGTTGAAATAACTTTTTTTAGACTTACCTTGTTAAAATGAGCTTTTTAATGATATCAACATAATTACATCTCAATGCCATTTAAGTGTGAAAAGAGACAAACCAAAACTATTTTTTCTTAAATTAACCTAGAGTTACTAAACAACTTTTGCGGCAGAGTTTCAGTCCCGCTCCATTAAAAAAATCGAACTTCAAAATTTGCATTTAAAAAAAAAATTTTCCCAAGGTTTTATTCCTCCGATTTGCAGAAAAATGCGGAATGTTTATGTCTGGGAATTTTTTATTCAGTCAACTTTTCATGTTTTAATTGAGCGTTTTTGGTAATTTTTTTATGCTATCTGAAGCAGGTTGTTTCCTGGAGCTTGACTGTATAACGATATTTTACCTGTGACTATTTTTCAGCAATTTGCTCTTAATGATACATTAATGACACGTTAAAAATAAATGACTTGGTACTTTAAGTAGCTTTTGGGGAGGGTGCCTAAAATTATGAAACCTCAAGTTTTGAAATTAAGAGAATTATAATTTATTTTGGCTCTTTCCCCCTTTCCCACATTCGAATTTCACTTAGGAAAAAATAATTTTTCTTTATTCTAAAATGATCCAAATTTGCGTGGTGAACAAATTAATTATCGTGAACACATTTATTCTTCATAGCTATCATCGTATGATCATGCATTGAGCGATAATAAGCGTGGGACAATTACGAAATCGAGAGTTTGAAATGTGGGCGTGGAGTTGAAAAGAGCCGATTATTCAAACCAAACAAATTTTGATCGACGATCGAGGGCAATTGGAACATTCAGCTTTTTTGCTTTTATAAACGAGCAATTTTGTTGCCCTAAACTATGAAAGGATCAATCGAAAAAACTTATCGAACAATCTCCTAATGGAAAAATCACAACACTTTTCTATTAAACACAAAGCTGCACGTAAATCTGGGCAAACCCCTGTATTTGCCGACTGCCTTCTATCATCGATCACAAGCGTTTGATTTTAGAAATCTTACAAAATGTTCGCAAGCAAGTTTTGAACAATAAAAAAAGTTGATTTTGGCTTGATACACGTTGAGACGAACCGAGATTTGATTTGGCCCAAAAACATTTTTTTTTTTCGTGTTTTCAAGTTTTTGTTTCACATTTTTCTCAAATCTTAATTTTCTCGTTTTTTTTCTGATTTTTATATTTGCTCTTCAATCCAAGTTACCTCTCTTTATCCCTTGTCGTCCCTCTTTCTCCTTCCCCCCATGCTTGCACCCAGCCTCCACCCTTCTCCGCTTGAACCTCCTCTTTTACATACCCCCCACACATAGAGTATACGCGAAGGGAGGGGGGGGGGTAAATTCGGAGGAGGAGTAAGTAGAGGGGGGTAACTGGGGGGTTTAAACTCTAATAATTTCATTCCGATAAAAAAGCATCATACGATGTTACCTGAAAAGCATAAAATATAACTTTCAAATTTGGATAATTCATGTTGGAAAGTAGAAACATATCCTGCTTAGGTCGAGGACGGTTGATCACTTTTTTTTCGGTCGAGCACGGTCGAAACGTACCAAATTTCAATCGAGCACGGTCGGAACATATCTGCCTTGGGTCGAGCACATTTGTTTCGGTCGCGCACGGTCAAAACGTACCGAATTTTGGTCGAGCACGTTTAAAACATAAAGTAGCATCTCGACCCGGGCTGGTATTGTTTTAGTGCATCCACATTTGGCTGAATAAGCAAGAACTTTTTGTTACCAGTGATCAACGCGCATTTGGTACCAAAATACATTCGGTTTTCAGGGGGTGCGCACGTTAAAAAACTTGAGCTTTCAGTCTGAACATTTTAGAATGCTCTCAACGGGCTTTTATATTGCGTCCGGAGTATCGTGAGAGCTCAAAAAATCAAAATAGTTGACCAAAAAATACGGAAACTAATTTTTCAACGCCGCTGCTTGCATCTTTTTTGATGGTAATGTCTAATTGTTGAGTTTCAGATCAAAATTTGAGTAATCAATCTATTGTATCGGCTACGACCAACATCAAACTCACCCCATGATGTTGTTCATGTTAGTTCCTTTTTTCGCCATAACTGACCACCAATTCCAGGAGGATATTTCTATGTTTTATTCGACCAAACTGCAGTAATAGTAGGATTATAACTATTCAACTTCTATCAATTCAAAAATCTTACGGTTCGAATCACAGGCAAATTTGAAGTCTATCTGACTTAACTGTTTTCAGGTTGATTTATTGAATGGATTACGAAAGAATTAAGTTACGCTCAGTAAAGCTGCGAAAACTTCAGTTAATTCTTTAATGGCTAAATGAAGGTTTTCGCAGACCAACGTTGTTGCAAACTCTCTGTTATGGTTTCCTAACGCCATCAGATGAAAGGTAAACGAGCCTATAAAACTTGTTTGTTATTTTACTCATTGAAACATGAAAGTTAGTTTGACATCTCAACGCTGTCTCTATATTTCGAAAGCAAAGTTTGAACAAATAGCTGAGCATTGATTGATAATTGAACGATAGTCAGATGAACTGCGCCTCATTTACCGTCACCATCCCCACACCAAATATATACATTAGTTTCCTGTGTGTAGTAGCCGTTGATTTCACGAGGTTGTATCAAAGACAGCAGGTGTTGGTAATTCTGTAAAAATAAACTGCCTACCAATTTTATGCCAATTAGACCACATGAACAAAAGTTGAACCAAAATAAAAAAAAAACCAGGTGACCAGCGGGGGTTAATCCTGTCAAGTTATCTTAACCCATTTTTGCAATCGAGGACCAGGGGCGGATCTAGGTTTTTCTCGCGCGGCGGGAGCGGATTTTCAAAAAATGTTCAAAAATTTTGTTGATCTTTTTTGGGTTGACCAAATTGAGTTTCCGAGTGGTGCCAGAACACTAGCAGACCGTAACTTGACAAAAAAATGGATTTTGGACCGCAGGCAATTTTTTTTTTAAAAGCAGGTCACAAAAGCCCTTTATGGGCACTTTTTGGGCACAAAAAGAGCAAGGCAGAGGAAAAAAGGATTGGCAAGGGGGAGAGATTTAGAGAAAGAGATTGAGAGAGAGAGAGAGAGAGAGAGAAGAGCGAGTTTCCGACACGAGATCTGAGCCGGCAATGAAAAAAACTGACAAGAGCAAGAACTTTGGGAGCTCGCTATTAATGCAGCGGTTGGGAGAGTTGACTTGATGCTGACCCAACTTTGTCACTTGCACGTAAAAGTTGGGCAATTACTGTTTTTCCTCGCCAACATCCTATTATGCAACTGAACTTCTAATGTTCCGACCATTGAAAATGGAGAGGAACTTTGTATTTGGTTGTGTTTTCAGCTCAAAATCAAGTACCATAACTAATGATCGGATTGGTTTGGGTGATATAAATGATTCAAACCCTTTCAGTCGTGAATCGAACGACATTCAAAAATTTCAAAAAAAAAAACATTTCAAGAAAAATGGATTGGAATTTTTGAGATTTAGTCTAAGTTCGTGACCGTAACGCGATCGAGTAACAATTCTAATAAAAAAGTTGGTTATTTACTCTCAGAAAACTATATTTTTCTAGGTGAAAAAAAAAATTTAAAAAATTCCTCTTGTGCTTCTTTGGCCAAAAAAAATTTCTTATAGACTTGAAAAATTAATGTGCAAAAACTTATTCTGGAAAATTGTTTTGAAACTTTTTCTAAATACAATTTTTCGCCTGCTTTTCACTTTTTGAAGCCAATTTTTGACGATTATGCCTAAGTGGCTAACTTTCTGTGGTTTTTTTGAAGTTCTGTTATCACACCATGGACAAAAAAAAACAGCACATAAATGAAAAAACAAACGGAAAAATTTAAGAGGAGCGAAACGTACAATAAAAATGCTTCATTCTTCAGAATTGATGTTCAGTATTCTGCCTTCCCCCGACTCTCCCGTTTCATTTACAGATAAAATTATCTAATTCAAAATTCTGCTCATAACAACTCAGTAATGATCAGACACTTCCGGATTTTTATCTTATTTCTTCAATACCTCTCCAATTTAAAATTCCACTCCAAGTTATTAACGAAAAAAGCACCGTTCATTTCGCACTTTTCCTCGATTATACGAGCAGATTCATCCCAATCAAATATCTGATCAATGTTATCCATAAAAAGATCAATATCTGATCAATTTTATCCAATGCTATCCAAGATTGCCCGAGCTTTCTGCCCTATCTTCAATATTCATTTTAAGAGTCTGTATATAACGACAAATTGCGTTTACGATTGGTGTTTGTGTAATCAACCAACATGCACATTTTCATGATTATTGGTTCATTTGAGTTCAATTAGTATTACAGAAAATCAAGAGTAAAGGAAACGATAGAGCCTTAACTTTTTGCTGAAAAATCAAGAAGTCTTACTGTGATAGAGTGGTCCCTCAAAAAATAACTATAATAGACAGGTCCTGCTTGCATTTTGCATGTAATAATTTGAATACTAATTTGTGTATAATTTATTCATTTTAAAAATCTCGCAAAATATCTTATGTCGGATACTTTTCAGATCAAAAATTGAAAAAACTATATTGTTTTATCAAGAAAATGCTCGCTGCAACTCGTTAAAGTATTTGTCATTCAAACTCAATTTGGTTTTTTTTGTGAGTTTTCCACCTTAAATTGGGGAGGAGGAGTTTTCTACGAAATTACGAAAGCTAGAATTTGTTTGAAACGATTAATGAGCTCTTGGTGTCTTATCCTCAAGGGAGTTGGATATGTTCAAGGGACCATTCTATCATAATAGAACTTATCCTGGCTGGTCAAAAAAAATTCAATAAAATAAACTGATTGCCATTCTTGACCAATTGCAATTATTTGATTGCGCTATGCGAATTAATTGCAACCATTTTTATCAAACAAATTTCTGATAAACATCCACACTTTTACTCAGAACAAAAAATACTTCCATTCCGACTGCTCTCAGGTTATTTGCAATGCCGCAGCAGGACCTTAAGTCAAATATTATGAAACAATATTCTATGATAATTTGACAAAAACGCCAAATGGGAAAAATGAAGAGTCTTAATTATCGGAAAAACTTCGCTAAATGACTCAATTTAGACACATGGAGAAAATTACATCGCTGGTTGATGTGTTTTCAAATGCTTGAACGTTTTCTCCTCCGACTTTCGACGAAAATGACGGATTATCTGTGCTCCGGATGGTTTTTCTTCCAGACAATTTTCGACGTTTTAACTAGCAAATTTCGGCGGATTTTTTCTATCATTCTAAAGGTATTGATGTCTTTAGTTCAACTTGATTAGCAATACTTTTACTGTGATAATTTTTTGAAAAATTATGGGATTTAAATTTTGGTAATTTGGAACAATCAACGCGCGATATATTTAGCACTACTAGCGGAGGTTTAATCCCTCTTAGAAATCGTCCCAAACTAGACTGAGGCATATTATTTGGACTATTGAAAACTTTGCTATAAGCAAAATATACTTTTTGCATTTATTATAGCGTGTGGGGGATGATTAAAAAAAGCAAAAAAAAAGTTATTTGAAAATTTCCCCGAGAAATTTTCCAAATTCAAAAAATTTTCAACGAAAGGAAAAACTAGATTACGTTAGCTCTTTCGACTTCAAATTTTCTTGACTAATCAGGATTGATGCTTGGTGTTTGATTAGTTTGTGGGTCGTGCCAATTAATTGATAATCGATTTTTAGCATTCCAATTAAATGCATTTTTAGTTGTTGAATCATCCTTTTTTGACCTGCCCTGGTACCAATCGAGGTGCTATTCGTAATTTCCTTTTTTGTAGACATTTTTGTATGCCATCTTAGTTTTGTTTTCTCAAAATTTTTGTGAAGGGAAGCTTAAAGTAATTCGTAGATAAAACAAAATTGTCTAGAAACTATCTGTATGTTGGCGTCAAAAATGGAACGTTCACCTAAAAACTCTGAGTAAAAACAGCAAATAGACACCTGCTCACTCTGATCAGAACTTTTTGTTAAAAATAAAGGTAATTTGCCGAGAAAATTTTTCTAAAAAAATTTGGCTCCGGAACAAAAACAAAAGTTTTGAACTCACCGTCTTTTCCTGTATGCAATAGCAGGGCATGAATAACTATGAGGAAACATTTTCTTAAGATAGACGTGAGCAATATGTCGTTTTTTGGAATTCAAGTTCTTAATATCTTTCCTGAATAAAAAAAACGGATTTGGTAATTGATGGGATTTAAATGCAAAATTGAATTATTCTATTTGACAAAGCGAGCAAATGAAAGTGGAGTTGATTTTTAATGACATGCAAATAACAAAGTAAGACCCGCAATCGTTTTTCCCTCAGCTATTTTTTGTGTTTGAAATTAACATTATGATGCCCAAAGAACCGCTGAATACAATAATGACGTTTTATCTTGCAAAAAAAGCTTTAATTTTTAATCCAAGAAAGAAAATTTTTGAAGATTCACTTTCACTGCTTTTGCGTGAGATGAGAAAACACCAAATAGGAATGTGAAAAACGAGCTTAAAGACCATCAGTTAAATTTTAATCTGATAAAATGCGAGGTGTCCTTATATGGTCATTTCTGTCTCGGCAAGTCTCAAGGGTGTTGATTGACACAATGGGAGTCAATGGAAGACATAACGGGGTGAAGATCAAAAGACTGACAGGGCATCGTAATTTGTATGAAGTGAAAATACGCCTGCTAATTCCTGTATTTAACCTGGGATCTGATCTGATTTTGAATGACCGATATACCCGCCAGATGTCTGGTCATAAAGCTCTACTTATGGAAAATTAGTTACTGATTTAAATACTGGGCAAATGCTTATAATCCAGAAACTTTTTTCTCGTTAAAAATCATAGCCGTAAATAAAGTTTCACGCAACATTAGAAAACAAAAGAAAAACGGAAAAAATACTCGGCTGAAAAAAAAATCAAAATAATCAAAAAAATAAATGGGATATTCGAGGGATATTAAGAAATTCCCTGAGTTGATTCGTTGAATGTGAAATAGAATGTGTAATGAGTTCACAATATCAAATTGCTTAGTTTAGAGGAATTAAATTAGGCTTTGCATTTTATCCGGCAATTAGTTTGCGTCATCAAGGCAAAATGCAGATGTCATCATTTCATCAGGAACGGGACCAAACACATTGACGTGGCTTAGCTTGATAATTTTTTCCCACAACACCATTAAATTAATGAAAACTTGAGTCAATCAGACTACTTTTTTCTTGGTCATAAAAGCGTTTCATTAGATATTACGAAGAAAGTGGGAAATCCGTGCCAGGATTGATCTGCCAGTGAAAATTTATAGGGTTTCAGTATTTCAACAGTAGACAACAAAAGTGTACAGTACTCTGCCACATCATTTTAACTATATTCAGAAGAGAGAGAGAGAGAGAGAGAGAGAGAGAAAGAAGTTAGGAAAAAGTACCGAATAATGTTTCAAAACCAAATCAGAACCGTTCCAGTGCTAATTTCGCTTCGCTTTGATTGATTGTTCTGATCATAAAAAATCAGAGACAAAAGAGAGATCATGAATTTCGCAACAAAAGCGTAGGTGGACTCAAATTATAGCTGTCGTCGCTACCACATTTCTTGACCAAAGGGTTGACCGGATTGACCAAAGCTTCTAATCATGCAAATTTTATATATGAAAATTTTCTTGTCTTACAATTCCGTATAGTTCCTTACGACAGAACATTATTTGAAATCTCTATTATAAACAATTTTCAAAATACCGCACAACAAAATACCATATTGAATGAGTGATATGCTGCTTGATTGATGATACTTTAACATAACCCGACAATTTTCTAGTTTTTGCAATTATTCTTCTGTTAACGCTAATTAGTTCTGATGCAGTCAATATTCTCATTAAAAGTTAGATTGAATTCCGTGAAATTTACTAATTCTTTCTAAGACAGCTCTGAAGATAGGTTTCTACTGCAAAAACTAAAAAATTTAAAAGAAGAGCTTTTCTTCGCTTTTTTCAATTGAGTCGTTTTTTTCATATTAGGAGATAGTCTATTTGCTAAAAACAAATTGGCTACGCTATTAACGTCGCAGCATAACCAGAGATCTGCCGAGTCGCATTTACTGAAGCATCATCAGCAAGAAATATGAGTTTTATTGTTGAGAAAAAGCGAGGGTCCTAAAACTGGACCCTGCAGTACTCCGCAAGATACATTTTGAGAACTAAAACAAAATACTTTCATTTACACATCTTAGTTGTGATTTGATAAACAGTTTTGTGTCCAATCTAAGTAAATATTTGTAATTCCGTGGTATGGAAGCTTCGTCGTAAAATTTATGCTCGTTAGCTTCAAATAATTTTTCAAATTGATGAAAAAAGTAGGGTTATCTTTTTTGTTCGATTTGAAAATTTTTTTGGTTACCTCTGCAATGGCATCATTTGTACCCACATTGAACTGAAGATCACTCTTTCGAAAATTTTACTCATTGAGGAAAGCAATGCTATAGATCGATAATGATTGATTTCTAGCTTAGAACCTTCTTTATGCTTTGGCAGAGTTTTTGCTTCAAGAGCTCTGAGGCGTAAGCAGTTTGTTTCCTTGCATCGTTGACAATTTTTGTCGGTGCGTGAGTAATTGTATCGCAGCTGGACTTGATAGTTTTGTTACTGATTTTGTCTACACTAGAAGAAGACTTATTTTTCATATTTATAATTAAAGAGAAGATTTCGTTGTTTGTGACTTGATAAATGAAAGATGACATCAAAATTTCGGGTGAGTTAGTTCTAAATCCTCAATTGGAATACTTGCACTAAGCATTTCGGCTACGTTTACAAACAGATGTTGAAAATATCTGCAATGATTTCTAATGTTTCTTCCAAAACTTCATTTTCAAAAATTGTCTCACCGACACAAAAATTTTCACCGACTTCTTTTCAGTAATTTTAAAAAGTAGTAGAACTGTCTTGAGTCACTATTGCATGTCTTGAATATATTCAGATGATAATGTCTCTATGACACCTTAATATCCTTCTGTACTTTATTTCTGACCTCAGTTTACCTCATTTTAAGCAAGTTGTTTGTCCGGTTCTGGCATGAATTACAGTGCACCCCTTTTCTTTTGCTATTTAAATTTTTAATTTTTTTGGTTAGTTAAGGTGGATATTTTTTTTGACGGCATTCTGCCATGGGAGCAAATTCATCTACAACTTTGATCAAAACTGCAAAAAAAATTTGATTTGATTAGTTTAGTTTTTAGTACTGGTAGGTTGCAGCTTTTTTAATTTGTAATCTTAACAACGTCGTGTGATAAAACCTTTTTCAAGCAATTCGGTGACTTGTTCACTAAAAATAATCTAAACAGAAATATATTTTTTAAAAATGCGTCTAAATACTTAGATGTTGCGTTGTTGTTGTTTGTTTTCAATATTTCGATATCAATTTCTCCGCGTACAATAACTGGGTATTTACGATTTTGCAATTTCTCTACAACTTGATCTAGTTTCTTAATAAACTGTATTTTTTCATTTCCATAGGATTTTGATGAGGGGTTTTTCCTTTCGTTCTCAAATCATTTTTTATTTTTTTTTGAACTTTCGGATAGTTTAATTTCAAAATTACATTGCAACAGAACACTTCTTCCTCGAGTTGGTCGTAGTCAAGAGACATATTTATACACAGCTATTTTGTATGAGGATACAATGCCGTCCTTACTTAACCAAGTTTCTGTTATTGCTATTGTGTTTAGTGGTCACTCAAGAATGTACAAAAACGCTTTTAAATTTTCGCTTTGTTGTACTTAAAATCTTGCATTCACAAATAGCACGTTAACGGATAATGTTTCAGATGTAATATGCTCATTTTTTGCGAATTGCTTGTCATATAATTTTTATATATGGAAACAATATATAAACATTTTTTCCGGATTTTCCTTGTATTGAATTCTATGATATTTTATGTTGATCACAGGGTACCTGTAATTTTCTTGAAAAAAAAGAAGCAATATTGCTAACAATTCATGGAACCGTCAATGATCCAGTAACTCAAAAAACAAAAAAACGAATCAAAAATGTTTTAAGGCTGTAGCTTTGCGACGTAAATTCGATTGTTTTGGCAGCTGAATTTTGTTTCGAAGCAATTTCCCCTCCTTGCAGTATTTTTTTGAAAAAATGGCTAATACGTATCTTAAAGTACTCCACATCAAATGCTAAAAATCCTAGCTTTAAAATTTGTGATATAATGGGGTTAGAAAACTTCCAACTTTTATAATTAGCCCGGGTTGACCTCCATACACCGAAAATGCTTATCATACAATTCCATACATTAAGTGTGTGGGAAAATGCTTGTCATACAGTTTTCATACAATTTCTAAAAATGGTTGAAAACTGGTATAAACTCGTTTCTGTGGCTGTTTGATTCTAATAAAACAGTCTGGTGATAAAAACTGAGGTTTTCGTTTTTTGAAAAAAAATGCTTATCATACAATTCCCATATATGGAAATTGTATGACTGGCATTTTTTTTGATGGCGACAAAAAGTAATTTTGAAATTTTGGCCCAAAAATTTTTTTGTTTTTTTTTTCAATCGCAAATCGAATTTCGTACGCAAACAAACATTTTTCGAAAAAAATTTTTTACATGCAAAATTGAATATTTTGTGTGCATAACGTAGTCCAGGATACGATAAAATTGGCTTCTATTTTCTTTTCACTCAAATTTTTTTTCAAAAACGCGGAAAATTCCTATTTCTTCTGTATGGGGTGTTAATGTATGCCTTGATCAATGTCTCATAATTTGAAAATTCAAAAATTTAAAATAATCATCATTAAAAAATTTAAAAATGTACTACCCAAATCACTCGGTGAAATAGTGCACCTCAAATACATCACTTAAAAAAGCAGACCAGCTTATTAAAAAAAAACAGGCCATTTCTTCCTGGCGAACTGTCATTAGGTGTAAGCTAAATAGCCATTTATTTATTACCGCTTGTAGAAAATGGCTATTAAAATTTTCAAAGTTTTTTTAATTTGGACATGCTTTTCGCCAAAACTAAAACCTGCAACAAATTAAAAAGCAGTTGATTTATTCAGTAACTTTTTACGTACACATAAAATTATTCAAGACAATGTCCTGATACAAAAAAAATGAATATAGATCTTTTCAAATTTCTCGAGTGAAATTTTTAGTTAAAATTTATAGTGAAATGTGTTATTATAGGGGCGGTTTGGGGGGGGGGGGGGGGGTGCTTTCTTTTTTAGGAATTCGACCCCCTCACCAACCAAAAAGCTAACAATCCGGTTTCAAAATTGTTAGCTTTTGTTATAGTTTCTGCTAAAGGGGAGCAAAAAAATATCAGTAAAATTGGAATTTCAAGCAATTATCAGATAAAAACTGAAATAAAAAAGACGCATTCACAAGCATTGTAACTTGAAAAAATGAATTTTTTTTGAGATTTTTTTCAATACGAGCACTGTAGTTAGACTAAATTGCAGCAAAAGCGGGAAAATTAAAAACAGTTTGATTGTGTCAGAATGAGCTATTATAATAGAAATATTGAGCACTATTTGAACTTTTAATTTAAGCAATCAAAGTTTTCATCTTTTTATTGAAAATTGACTGTGACCATGATTTTTTGTGCAGTTTACGCGGTTGATGTAGAGCTAACGGATGTAAAAAACTACAATAGAGCGTCTGCTGGAGCATTTTAAATAACTATTAAATAAATTGTTTCAGATATTTGGCCATAGGAGCCGAAGCATTTTGAAAAGCTTGTAACATAAATTTGAGATGAATCTTATCTACCCTCTGCTAGGCTAACGGTAAATTAAAAACTGTTATCTGAATAACACATTTTTGAGACCGTTTCTTTTTCAAATTGGGAAAGTTTTTTCCAAATATCTTCTTGGCATATGATAACATACTTTTCCCTCATTGGCTTTTTGAAGGTGTTTTTGATTGTGCAGACAAAAACCCCTATGTCGTAGTTATTTACCACTCTTTGTGAGTTCTGTACCAAAAAATTATTGATACTTTTGAAAAGAAAAACTTTATCGAAACAAAAAACAGCCAGGGGGGTTTGGGGGGGGGGTGCTTTCTTTTTTTAGGGATTCGACCCCCTCACCAACCAAAGAGTCCCCTTTGGTTTTATCTTATAAACTTCATTTTCGGCCAAGCATTCCTAAAATTTTTCTAAAGGTTCAATTAGCGCCATCATTTACTAATTTTGAAGGGCAGCGCGTCGCAAAACGCAATTTTTCGGTCAAAATTATCCAAAATGGACCTAAAAACGGCACTTTTTACTGTTTTTTTATTCAAAGTTTGTCTGCGGAACACAATGTTCTGTCAAAATATGGCCTGGAAGCGCTCGGAAAATACTTTTGGTCATCCTTTTCTATTTATTTTGGGAGTGCTCAGAAAATCATTTTGGTCAACTTTTTCTATTTATTTTAGATGAGATGTTTTTCAATCCTGCAAAAAATCACTTTTAGATCAATTGCAAATTTTCTAATGTAACGATATCTTTTAAGGTAACTTACGCATGCTTAATTTTATTTTATTTTGCCAACACTCAACATAGATTCAATATGGATTTGCCAGAGTTTGGCCATTTTACAGTTTTGAATCGTAATTTTTGGTCTGCCGAAATGCCCAAAAAATAGTGAAATTATACCAGTTTGAGCCGAAAACAGAGGAATCCCAAAATTGCGAAAAAAACGCAAAAGGGCGGAATTTTTCAGTTTTGAATGTAAATAACAATGATTCAGATAATTTTACGTTTGTCTAAACAAACTAGCCATAGTACTTGTCTTTTTGATTGCTTTGTAATTTAGGGTCTTAAGCACAAAACGGCCCAAAATCAAAATCTTTATACCTTTTATCTAAAATTAATGCGGCAGATGCATGTCAGTCAACTGTTCCAGCAGAAAAAAAAACATTAACCGAAGTAATTGAGAATTTGAATCTTAGTCAAATAATAAATTTAATTCCTAGTTTTTTTGTGAAATTATACCCAAAGAAAAAAATTCAATAAAATAGTATCAACGCGAAAAAAATTCTATGGTTTTGATCATTTCGGTCAATAATTTAATCTGCTTTAAATTTTAATTGAAATGCCGGACCATAAGGTTTGCATTTGGATTGCTAATGAACCAATCAGATTAACCATATATTGATTTAAGATCAAGATGTAGAAATACTTATTTTGGGTCGTTTTGCACATAAGACCCGTAATTTGGACTAGTTTTTAGGCGAACTGTTTTTATGTCTTACTTGACCATATTTTTTATTTTGAACCGTCCTCACATTTTGTAGGAGAGCGTTAACCTAACTGATGTTTGACAAGCACAACTTTGAGACAATCTGGAGGAAAACTGATGATGGCCGAAAAACACGCTTTTGTTGGCGAAAACGCAGTTTTTCCTCCAGAATGGGCACGGAAAGTCAGCTAAAATACGCCAAAAATTACGGTTCCTGTTTAAAATAGCTTTAGATTATTGTTCCGGCTTTCGAAGAAAACGGAATATTTATGCTCGTTGTGATTTTTTTCTTCTCTTAATTTTCTTCGATCGAAATAATAGTTTTCAACAAAAAATTTTTATACCCCATTGAACATATCAACTTCCTGAGTTCAAATGTAAAAAGATATTTCACCTCAGATAATTTTTTGGAAACTTCTGGGGTTTGAAAATTGCCAAATTTGCCAAGTTCTGGGCTAAAGTATGCGCGCTTTGAAGAGTTAATTCATAATTCTGAGAGCGTAAGGCGAATAATTTATGCGTGGCAAATAATCCCGCATAAGCAAATCGTTCCAAAATTGAATTGAGGCTAGCTAATTGGTCGTATTAATTTCGTACGACTCAAAATTTTACACTTTAAATTGTGCAAAATGAATAGGTTTTCAATGATTTCTTTTCCCAAAAACTATTCGATATGAATTAAGGGACAGTCAGAACATTCAGAGCTTTGCCCTGATTTACGAGCAGTCTTGTTATAAATAGGGAAAGTGCTTTGTCATAAAAGTGAGATTTATAATGGTGAAAGAGTTTTTCACGCAGCAAATCCTCGATATGTCGCAAAAGCATCAATCGCTTCGTCTGCCTTCTCTGCGTTGAATTGCTCGAAAGTGAAAGCTGAGCAATTCAACCATAACCATAACTCTGGAAAGTCAAATTCCTGTTACGTGATTTTCGAATTTAGAACTGAACAATTATGGATCTTAGGAGCCACTTAAAAATATCCTCCACCGTTCAAAGTTTAACAACAGATTATTTAATTGACTGAAGTTTGCTGAAACTACCTTGCGAGAACCGAAGAAAAAGAATGCAAAATTCAATACAAGGAATCAGTTTCTGTGATTTAACTGAATCAGTTCCCACCACAATGATTTAAGAAGTAAAACTCAAATACAGAGAAAAAGTTTTGAAGTAACAAACCAAACTATTCGTTTCCAGTTACATATTGAAATACAGAGAAAATTTTTTGCAAATAGCGACAAAAGCTTTCTAATTTTTTGTTCAAAAACGTGTTTCAATTTTTTTTCTAAACTTCTGTTCTTTCAAATTTTTTAAAAGAGGCAACTGAATTAGGAGAAAAACTGAAAGAATGAGAAGTTACAGTAACTAAATTGACGTTAAAAGTTCAGGCTTTCATCAACTTTTGTCTGATTTAGTCTTAAAAACAAAAATATTCAAAATTTTGGAGGTTTTTTGAAAACCGAATCACGGCTAAAAAGCCTTTAAATGATACCAGTCTTGACCTCTACAAGCTTTTTGAGGTAGTCAAAATCCGCCGGAAAAAAACAGACCATATTCCATAGATCCTTCCCACCTCTTGAAGTGCTCGGAACAATTGGCTATCCAATATGCAAAAAAAAACATGTTATTTTTGATGTCATATAGAAAAAAGCAAACATTTTCCGCAAAGCAATTTGATCGTGTTTAATATGCAATTTGATCAATTTTAATAGGCTACCCTATCCAGGGAACTTTCCAATTTGAATCTTACGAATCGTTCTCGCAAATAGTTTTTCTATGTGCTCGTAAGGGCAAATTTAATCAAATTTGATTCGAAAACTTCAAACTGAGACGACGATGAAACAATTAATTCTCTTGCAATCTTTTTCATCAATTTTCTTTTCAATGTAAACATGGCGGTTTTAAACGTGTTTGAATTGGACTTACCGTTTTTTCATTGGATTAACCATTTGTTATAACCTCGAAATTACAGCTGATCATAACAAGCTTCTGTGAATCCCAACAAAGCTGCCCACTTAAACAAAAGGTAGGCGGAAAAACTCAAAATAAAGGAAGTTTATTTAGAAAATAAATCTGCTCAAACCAGAACTTTTTATCAAATGGCCGTGAAAGGAACAGCCGATAAAAGTCTCAAATTTCCTCAAAGTTTCAGTCTATAAACATGTAATCACCTTTCAGTTATGTAGACGATTATTAGGTCAAGTTGTGACACCTAAACAGGTATTTAGGTCAGTAAACTTCAAAACCTACTTTGATAAAATAAACTTCTGAAGTGTCTTTTGATATAACTGTCTGCGATTACTGGTAACAATGAGTACTGAAGTCGTAAATGTCATTGGCTATTTTAATAATAGTAATTCAAAGGAATCCAGAGAACTATGTCTATATTTTATCTCAAGGTAGCTATCTAATCCCATTTCCGCTCTGTAATTTTATAATTTGAGCTCATATTTAAATAGCAAGGTGTTTTTGTTTTGTTACGTCACCGTTAAATATCTGATTGATGAAGAGGTAAAAGAGAGTATACAGAATTAATGAACTTCAGTCGCGCAGAAGCAAAAAAGAAGAGACTGTGAAGTTATTTTTATCCTCTCTACAAGGCCTGAATTTATTTTAGCCCCACACTCTAGAAGGCTAAAAAGCCATCTTGTTCAAAATCAATAAGGCTGACATTAACTCGGGCCTTGACACGACATTATACATATGTCTATTTGGTTTATGAGAAAGACTTTCTTTGTCAGATGGTAAGACTGAACTAAAGTGTAAGCGGTGTTTTATTAGCTCACCAGTCCAGGACATATTTGGAATTGATTCTGTGATATGATAAGAGATCAGATTTTCTGCTCTACAAGATTTAATATTGCAAATTGCGTATGAGCCTTCAAGAAAAGGTCAGTTTAAATTAGTTTATGATCATTTTTTTGGGACATCAATTTTGATCAATGAAGAGCTCTTGTAGAATCACAGCTATGTGCTTGATATGACCACATTTGGAATTACTCCAGCCTTCAAGTTATTAAAAATTAAATTAAATTTTCAAGATTAATTTTAAAAAAGCGAAATCTTAATTCAATTTTGTGATCAACAACCACCGTATGTTCTTGATTAGAAACATAACCGTAAAAACTTATGTTTTGAAAGCAAACTATCTTCCTGCAAATTATACCCATGATAAGATAACGATTCCCCAGCTAACTTTCATATAAGATTGGCAATTTCAGTACATATGATTTGGCTAACTCTTTATTGTTGAACCACATTGCTTTTTTCTGCTTGAGATTAGATTAAGGCATCAGCAGCTGATAATAACGAGACTGCTACTACATCATGGCAAAACCCAGAATGTCCCGACAACCCCATAAAGTCTAAAGAACAAGTCACTCTTTGAAAATTTCACAAATTAAAAAAAAATGTAAGAAAAAAAACTAAAGAAAAATTAGTTTTGAAAAAACCCCACATAATTAATATTCCCAAGATTTTGTCTCAAATCATTTTGGAACAATTTTTGAGCCGGACTACATCGCCAGTTACTTTCAATAGAATATATTGTAGCTACTTTCTACGTGATTTTGAATAAATAATTTCTTCTTTTTCTTCTTTTAAGTATACCGTTCGTTAATTTTCCCAAATTTTCCAAATTGACGACATTTTTAAAACCGCCATGTTGTGATGATTTGTTTTATGTCTATCTTAATGACCTTCGGTTTTTATTAAATACCTGTTAACTCTGCATGATTCGAAAATCGGTCGATCAGTGTGTGTTGGTTCTAGTTTTAATTTAGAACGTTTTAAATTCACATTTTACTTAACTTGTTTTTTTTTCTTTTAAGTAATGGTACATTAACTGTACATACCTACGTAAATTAAAAAAACACTTTGATATGACGCACTCAAATGAATCGAACGTGGAATCCGCCCCCCCCCCTTTTTGGCCGAACCATACACATAGATAGTCTCAACGGTACCGGAAATGCAAATTCTTATTTGGAGCAAACCACTGGAAGCGAGTCGGAAACAGACAGCGCAGTAGAGAGACGAGGAACAAGAACGCGATGAAACAAAACGAAGCCACCGAGGAAAAGCGGATAAACGAAGAAAAGAGAAAATTCAATAGGATGAAATGGGCTGAAACTGACAAAAATTTCCGCTCGATTTTGTTTTTAGCACTTAGGAGCGAAGGAAAAAGGGTCTTTGCTCAAAAAAACCTTCAGGTAAAGATTTTAGCTATCTCATTCACAGAACTCTGAACATTTCTTGCCACCGCATTTACTAAACCTCCTAATACAACGTTCGAGAGGTACAAACTACTAAAACGTAAGTAAAAAGATCGGGAATCATTCGAACAATTCTGGGGAGCACTGACGGACTTGTCGAGTACATGCAACATAAGGGAGAACGACGAAGCCGAATGGATAAGAGATATCTTCATTTGTAGCATGAAGAATACGGAAACTCAAAGGAAAAATACTCGCAGCCACGATAAGCCTATCGGAAGCGCTCAACCAGGCCTTGATTGTTGAACAAGGCTGTTTTAACCACCGAAACTTGACAAACATAGCGAGATCCTCGACCAATGGGCCAACTTCTAAAGCTTTTAAATCACATAACCGAATCAATAAAGAACTAAGCATCAAGATAGAAAGAAAAGTAATGCGTGCATGAAATGTGGGAACCCATTTACGAAAGGACATCTAAACGTATACTCAGCGAAGGACATAACATGTAAGAACTTTAATTACAAAGGACCCTTCGCTAAGCTATGTAAATCCCGTAACAAACGTTCCACTGTAAATACTGAATCTGATAATTATCAAAACACTGAGACTTGTACACACGTCCGACCCGAAAGTTCGTGGAGTGAAAATCAAGAAATGTGCGGAGTTATAAACACCTGGAACAAATCAAATGCAGACAGAGTGACGACGACGAATTCTCGGTATTGAGCGTTAGAACAATATACGATGAAAATGGACTCGAAACCAAGAAACTTTAAAATATAGGATTGGGATGGGAAATGATCGTGAACAATAACGAGACTGCTACTACATCATGGCAAAACCCAGGATGTCCCGACAACCCCATAAACAAAAATTCATTTTGAAAATAACCCACATAATTAATATTCCCAAGATCTTCTCTCAAATCATGTTAGAACAATTTTTGAGCCGGATTACATCGCCAGTTACTTTCAATAGAATATATTGTAGGTACTTTCTACGTAATTTTGAATAAATAAATTCTTCTTTTTCTTCTTTTAAGTATACCGTTTGTTAATTTTCCCAAATTTTTTAATTTGACGACATTTTTCAAACCGCCATGTTGTGATTTGTTTTATGTCTATCTTAATGACCTTCGGTTTTTATTAAATACCTGTTAACTCTGCATGATTCGACCATCGGTCGATCAGTTTGTGTTGGTTCTAGTTTTAATTTAGAACGTTTTAAATTCACACTTTATTTAACTTGTTTTTTTTCTTTTAAGTAATGGTAAATTAACTGTACATACCTACGTAAATTAAAAGAACATTTTGATATGACGCAATCAAATGAATCGAACGTGCGTGGAATCCTCCCCCCCCCATTTGGCCGAACCATACTCCAGAGCCACCGCATTCCTGGACCCAATGGAGCGACCAATTACAGTTAGCGATAAATGCTAAACAAAATCTGGACACAGATAGTCTCAACGGTACCAGAAACGCAAATTCCTATATTGGAGCAAACCACTGGAAGCGAGTCGGAAACAAACAGAGCCAGTAGAGAGACGAGGAACAAAAACGCGATGAAACAAAACGAAGCCGCCGAGGAAAAGCGGATAAACGAAGAAAAGAGAAAATTCGATGGGATAAGATGGGCTGAAGCTGACAAGAATTTCCGCTCGATTTTGTTGTTTTTAGCACTTAGGAGCGAAGGAAAAAGGTTTTTTGCTCAAAAAAACCCTCGGGTAAGGATTTTAGCTATCTCATTCATGGAATTCTGGACATTTCTTGACACCGCATTTACTAAACCTCCTAATACAACGTTCGAGAGGTACAAACTACTAAAACGTAAGTAAAAAAATCGGGAATCATTCGAACAATTCTGGAGAGCACTGACGGACTTGTCGAGTACATGCAACATAAGGGAGAACGACGAAGCCGAATGGATAAGAGATATCTTCATTTGTAACATGAAGAATACGGAAACTCAAAGGAAAATACTCTCAGCCACGATTAGCCTATCGGAAGAGCTCAACCAGGCCTTGATTGTTGAACACGGCCGTTTAAACCACCAAAATGTGACTAACATAGCGAGATCCTCGACCAATGGGCCAACTTTTAAAGCTTTTAACTCACATAATCGGATCAAGAAAGAACCAAGCATCAACATAGAAAGAAAAGTAATGCGTGGATGAAATGTGGGAAACCATTTACGAAAGGACATCTAAACGTATACCCAGGGAGGAAATAACATGTAAAAAATTTAATTACAAAGGACCCTTCGCTAAGCTATGTAAATTCCGTAACAAACGTTCCACTGTAAATACTGAATCTGATAATTATCAAAACACTGAGACTTGTACACACGTCCGACCCGAAAGTTCGTGGAGTGAAAATCAAGAAATGTGCGGAGTTATAAACACATGGAACAAATTCAGACAGAGTGACGACAACGATTTCCCGGTATTGAGCGATAGAAAAATCTACGATGAAAATAGACTCGAAACCAAGAAACTTTAAAGTATAGGATTGGGATGAGAAATGATTGTGAACATGAACATTCTGGTAAACTCAGAGAGCCCTGTTAGCTTTATAAACAAAACGTGTTGCACGAATTTAGGCTGAGATATCCCAACCTTAAAATTTATCCTGTATTGTGGTTTTACTGATGATACCATCAACATTCTGGAGAGATCATTGTTAGGACGCAATCCAACGGGTGGATTAGTGAAGAAACGCCATTCTTTATCACTGATGGTCACGAACGCAAAATACTGGGGAACGATAACTTACCAAGGTTAGCATCGAAGTGAGTTAGAAGAAATGCCGCAAGCCAATTTGCTCAGTCAGTCAAACACCATTCGAGAGTAATTGGAATAAACCATACTTACCACCTGATAGGTTTTTTATTAGGTTGAAAGAACTAACGATCGCAAGAGATCCTCTACACTTACTTGCGGGAGTTAACGAACAATTAGGAAGAATGGAGACCGAGGGTCACATTATAGAACTTGAAAAGTTTTACAAAGATTGTTTTTTAACCCGATTGTTATAATCAAGACGAAAAACGGTTCAATTGATTTGGCATAAGATTCTAAATTGGTAAATGACCAGAAATTAAAAAATAATTACCAAATGCCAAACATCCACGAACTCATAGATAACGTGGCCTTAAAAATCTCAGAAAAACCTACCGGGCAGGTTTGGTTTGGCAACTTGGATCTGAAAAATGCATACAGCCAACTTAAATTGTGGGAAAAAACGAGTAAGCAATGTAACTTCACTATTGTGGGCGGTGAAACAACGGGAACGTATCGGTTTTTAACTGGATTTTACGGACTGGATGATATGCTCAACGAGTTTTACCGGGTCATGGACTCACTTTTACAGAACATACCGTTCGCAAATTGTTATGTAGACGATATACTGGTGGCATTGAAGGAGTCACTGGAGGAACATGAAGCAATTGTAAAAAAAACTCTAACAATTTTGGACAAGAACAAAATGGCGGTGAAATGTGTGAAATGGGTGAAATGTGCATTCTTTGAATCAGAAATTGAGTGGCTATGCTTCAAATTTAGTCGGTAAAGCAGACGCCATCAAGAACCTCCCAATCCCTAAAAACATTTCGGAACTGCAATCCTTCTTTGACTCCATAAGTCAATATGTAAAATTTTTCCCAAATTCATCAATCTTAAGCTCCCCAATTCGCCCCCTGTATAACAAAAATCAGTATATGAATGGGCAATAACCATTCGTTAGCCTTCTAAAAATTTAAAAATAGAAACTGTGAATGTTACGGAAAACAGTCACTTCGATATAAAAGAAAAAACGAGATAAAATAGGACGCCTCTCATAGTGGTCTGGGCGCAACTTCAGGACAATTCCAAGTGGAGCAGTGAAAAACGATTGCATTTGCCTCAAGATTTTTAAAAAACCATATAATGAATTACTCCACAAACAACTTGGAGCTGCAGGACGTGGTGTGAGCCCCAGAACTCTTTATAAAATACCTTTACGGGGTAGAATTCGAAATCTTAACGGACCATAAAGCTCTAATTTCAGCTCTTTCAGCAAATCATAGTAATAAGACTATGCATAGTCAAGTGACCCGTTGGGTAAACAGATTGTTAACTTTTAACTTTAAAATTTGCCATATAACAGGAAAAGATATGAATTCTACCGACCTTTTACCTAGATTACCTTCGGGCAAAGCCTTCCACCTTATTATTACGACGAAAAAAATTTGTAATCGATTCAATCGACAAAATTGAGAATATTTTATCCAATAGATACCATTTTAACCTTGTACATAAAAATTCTGTAGGTCTACCGTCGGTCGCTGCACTTACAAAAAAACTCGTTATTAGTACTATCCCATCGGGAGTAGAAAATTCAAGCAATCTGATTGGTTAGGATCTTTTTAACAGCTCTTTAGCTTATCTTAATCTTAAAAATATTGCCGCTATCATATCTTGTATTGTTCAGTCAAAAAAAATTGCAATAATTCTCATTTCCGAGCAGAAATTGTTCTTCCAGGTGTTTACCTCTTGACAATTGTAAATATAATTACCGGAGCATTATTCAAGGTCCTTTTTTATTTTATCATTAAAAATAAATACTTAATTCCATAGATCAAGAAAACTGTCGCTACAAAAAAATGGACGAGGTTGCCGGCCCATTACTTATTATTGAAGATGAACACAATATTTCTTTAAATTTCAAAGATGACCACCTCCCGGACGATCACGCAAATCTTCTGAAGAGATTCAAATCCGACTTAAACTTTTCCAATTCTCCGTTATTTCCCGAAGACCACTGCTCCAAGAAATTACTACAGCTGATGACAAGAAGAGACAAAGGGATTTGGGACCTAATAGACACTTTAAAAACCGGACTACGCAAAGGACCTTCACGTGAAAGAAGACTCATTATTGTTAGATAATAAATTAGTCGTACCGGCAACCATCAGGGGAACCTTCAGCTCAATGCTTCACGAGATCCATCCAGGCCAATTCGGGATGAAGTTTTCAGCAGAATATATTTGGGGGCCCCATTACTACCGATAGATATACCATCATGGGAAGTCATGTATGTACCAACGCCTGAAAGCCGGTAAGAACCTCAAAGTTTTACTTGGTACGAACCATACTACGGAACTACCTATGTTGTCGTTCGCAAAACAGGATATAAACCTGGACTTCGCAAGACCTTTGGACACTTTTTGGGGAACAAAAAAAATATCTTGTAATTCGACCGTTTTACTAAGTTTCCATCGGCGAAGGTGGTCAACAATACCACTTCAAACTCCGTTATCTCATTTTTAAACGATTTGTGACATCTTCACGGATTTCCAAGAAGATGGTCGTGTTTTTTATCACTTGGTTTTATATCATTCTGTGATAAATATAACATCGATATCATTTACTGTACCGTCGGCGACCATAGATCCAATTGGTTTGTGGAAAGACTTGTAAATCCTATAAAGTCTAAATTATTAGCCATGTCTTTTGATTTACCAAAACATTCTTTAAGTTCCTCGATTGAAAAAATTATCCGGAACCTCAGAAATACAAAACAAGCTTCAATGGCTTGTACTCCAGTCGAGAAAAATTTTAATAGAATGGCTAACACCAGTTAGAAAAATCTGTTTTCCATTGATAACTGTTTAGATAAAGGAAAATCAATTCTATCCGACCAACGGGCCAGAAATTGGGAGATGCACAACGGCGCGGAAGACGACTATCTGGACATTGACATGGACGCTTAAACCGACTCCGAAGACAACCTGCCGCTAGTTTTCACAATCCCAAGGACTCCCGTACCAGAAGCTCATAATCCGGACAAAGGCTCAAAATCGACGAAAAAAGTAGTCTCTGGAGATAAAAACTTTAGAAGGGCGGCCAGCAGAAAAAATGGGGAACCTTGTCTCAATTTTGTAAAAAAGAATGTCGTCAACTCATCTGAGCATACCAGAACACTTGATAACGGCCAAATTTTACGGAAATTGAATCTAGCCTACAAAAGAAAACTACTCCCCAGAAAATTGTTGTGAATCAGTCACCCACCGGGCATAATCTAACTGTTCCTTCGAGTTTAGCAGAAAAGAAGAAACTATCTAGACCGAAGAAGACAATTGGGACAGATCAAACCCAGCTACATCAAGGCACATCAAGAGCGGATAGGCCTACACAAGTGTCTGGACCGTCGACAGATCCATTATCTACACGCTATCTTTCTCGAAACACGTCAGGTTCCTCGTCAATTTTAAGTTTTAACTCTAGGGATGGAATGATAGACGACTTTTTCGATGATATGACAAAAAAAATATACCGCTTAGCCAACAAGCCGACTCGGGATCTAACCAAGGGTTAAATTTTACAGGTGACGACCACACTCAATCAACCAGGCCTAACCTCACTGGATCCACAGAACACCCTGCAGTCGTGGACGCGCCAGACGCAGCGACAATAGAGGGTTCTGAAAAACACCCAATTCTGTTGGACAGTACCCCAGAAGAAGCTTCCCCAGTGGAACAACAACAGAGGCCGTCTAGACCTCGCAGAAACATGGGAACCCCGAAATTTTTCGGAAAACGAACATACATCGACATTGTTTTAGAAAATGAAGACCTGACCACTGAAGTGTTTACGCTACAGGACGACACTCTTAACTCACCGAGGGTTTTTTTCACCGTCACTTCACCATCAGACCTCCTAACAACACTCGCGGAGGAACATCCAAAAACCACCCTCGTTGCAGAAACTACCTTATACTGGTCATTACAGAAATCTATCACATCGGGACGAGCAAGACACACCCCGATTCACCCCAACCTACAACATACGACACAACTGACGATATAGAAGGAATCAGTGATGCAGACCTGAAACACAGACTAGACGATTTCTATGCAAGATTTAATTAAAAACTGCGAACATATTTTCAATTGTTTTCTCACTTATTTGCACTTTTATAAAGTTCATTTTAACTGAAATTGTTAATGTAAAAAATTTTGTACATGTTAAATGTACATCTTGTAGATTAGCGTTGTTTCATTTAGTTTTTTTAATTGTACAACGGTAATATTTGTATATTCACCCACCCTTTGTACATTTGTACTTTCGAAGTTTCATTTGTAGATTCCTTTTTGCTTGCTGTACTATTATTTGGTGCAGTTTGTAAAAAATTTTTCCTACTTTAAAGGGGGAAACGAGTGTATATAGAATTAATTTTAGTCATTTGTAGTTTTAAATTTTTCCCGGTGGGAAATGTTGTGATTTGTTTTATGTCTATCTTGATGGCCTTCGGTATTGATTAAATACCTGTTTTCTCTGCATGATTAACAGTTTCTAGTTTTACCTTAGAACGTTTTAAATTCACACTTTATTTTACTTAATTTATTCTTTCAATTAATTGTACATTAACTGTACATACCTACATAGATTAATAGAACATTTATGAAAGTAATAGATTAATAGAACACATAAAAAACGATTTATGCTTTCATCGTTATAAAATATTTTGACAGCGCGCATAAGTTAGTCCGAAGTACGGCCAAAATAACATTTTTAAAATCGCCAGACCTTTACAAAATAAAACAAAAGTAAATTGTCATTGTTTTTTGAACTTAGCGTTTCATGAATTTTTTGATGGAACAAAATATTTCGGATAAAAAATATATTTTTGATCGCCGAAGTTTGACATATTCCGCTTTTCTTCAACAGTAGGAACAAAAAAATTGTTTTTAACAAGGGAACAGCTCATTTTTTTGCCAAGTGTATCCCAAAAATCTTGGAGAAAGCTGAAAAAGCATGTTACCTGGTTTTTAAATGGTGTATTCAAATGCAAGTTAACTGAAAAAAGCTCTATTCGATAAAGTACAACCACCTTTCAAGATATTTCAAAACTCAAGCTAGTTAAATTTATAGCAGGGGCGGATCTGGGATTTTCGCCAGGGAGAGAGGGGGCTATTTAAAAAAAATCGGTATTTATCAGTACGCCCTCCCCCCTCAAAATGACTATATGTTGGCACCAAAGATAAAAAGCGCTGTCAGAAAAACATTAGTGTCGGTCAGTGGTCGAATCCCTGAGTAAGAAGAAGGGGCGTCCCCCTAAACCTTCCCCTGGTTTATATTGTACGATTTTGAAAAATGAAAAAATATCCAAGTGTAGTTAGTTTTTGCTCTTATATGATTTTCTTTAACTACGAATTTTTGAGGAAATTTTTTCACATTATTGGACACAGGTAAGTTTTTGTTCACATTGTCAAATTGTAACAATGCGCATAAACTATTTGGGCTATGACAAGCATATTCCGTCTTCCAATTTAACCTTGTAAAAGCCCTTGTTACCCGGTAAAATTGATGAGGTGAGGAAAGGAAAAAGAGCCGGTGTTTTTGTACATGAGACCAAAATCGGCTTTTGAAACATTTTTATGACAGAATAATTGTATCATAATATCTGGAAAATTTTGTTGCGCGGGGACTAAATTTGAACAAGGACTCCTCGGAACAAGGCGAAACACTGATTATATTGACTGCCTTTTAAAGAATCTGATTTAGATTTCGGAAAAATCACTAACAAGTTTTTCAAACTCTTTTTTTTTGCTAGCAATTTATTTTTTTTTCATAAAAACTTTCATCTACGCGCAAAGTTAAGCACGATCGATTTAAATATAGGTCAAATGGCTGTCTTCAAGCATCCATATCGAGCACGTATATTTCATCATCTAAAACCACTCATCTGCGATAACTCTTGCGTAAATGTGGGGACTTAAACTATCAATTTGGTTATTTTGGGATACACAATGCGAGCTATAGTTCCACTTTCTCTAATAAAAGTGTATTATAGGCGGTTCGATTGATGCTTATCCAAAGCGAATTAACCCGGCTTCAGTTTTAATTTGATCCAAATTGAATTGAGGCCGCGGCTAACTGAATTTTTTTCCTTAGTTAGTTTTTCTAATTAAAAACTAGTTGAGATACAACCGGAACAAGCTTATACAAAAAGTCTGTTTTCATGAAATCATAATTTTTTTATGGTTTATTTTGAATATATGGCAAAACTTATTTCAGATTCAACCTGTTTGATTGTTTGATAGAAAAGTTGGAACTTTTCAGCTAACACTCGAATTTTAAGATAGGTTTAAAACGTTTGCAATCGAAGCTGAAAGTACAATTTACAACGTGTTTCAGATAGATTTAGAAAAATAAAACCTCACTTGGTTTCACGATGACTCACGAAAAAACTTTGTTCGGGAAAACCTGAGTAATAAGAGTAATTATAAAACTTGAGAACTCTGATAATTAAAAAAAACTAATGATGCACGGCCCAATTACTCTGAAAAGTCAAACTCGATGGCGGGTTTTTGCCTGTTTTTATGTAGTGTCACTATCTCTGTTTTGGATATTTGAATGCTAATAAAGACGTTTCTTTGCCTGAAAATATTGAGTTTTTGCTCAACAGTTGTCACTATGGGTTTTCTAATTTCGCTAAGTTGGTTAAAAATCTTATAATTTGGTTGATAGAGCTAACAAGGATTTCAGTTCTTTGATATTTCTCAAAGTTTTGCAAATTTTATTGGCCAGCGTTTTATCTTCCAACGGAAGTTTTATACAATTTTTTTCAAGTAGTTATAATTAAACTATTAAAAACTTCATCGCAACATTTGAAATGTTTCAAATTTTGTCAGAAAACGAAATCAGCAATGCCGTTCTTACTGTTTATTCTCATTAACAATTATTAGTGTCTATTTCGAATTCTGATAAATTGGTTAAGTGGACTTTATAAATGTGTAATTTTTGATTATCTGTGAAACTTTTACATTCCTCGAAAGACGTTTTGTACGTAAATTTTTTGTAAAAACTAGGTCTAAACCATCAATCAATAGGGTTTACCGTAGGCGTTGACTTAACTCCTGATTTGAACAAAAGCATCCGTCTCACCAGATTGAGATTTCAATCATTCCGACGGTTTTCATCACCTCATCAAATAAACGGCAGTTTAAGTCTTTTGTGGCTTGATTTACTGACAAAATATATACTTTTGTTTTGCGTTATTTGGCATACTTTTTCATGTTTTTGATGAAAATGTCTCGGATCCACTCTTCTTATCCTGTGATAATGTCCCAAAACGTTTGCTATTTCTGCAAACGCTCTCCAAACTGGCCTTAGGTTCTCTTTTTTTCTTGACTTCGTTTTAAGAGGTTGTGGTTTTTAGATTGTCTTTTTAGGCTATCTGAAAACGCTACAATTAGGTATTCTCTGCTGCTTCGGTTGTCTCTTTTTTTGTCAGCTGCTTCGAATCTCAACTTCCATTTTATTATCTCTGTTTCTATTAGAGCCTTTCTTCATTTTCAGCTCTTTTTCTTTCATCTAGGTTTATCTTCAGTCTTGCTGCTCTGTCCAGTGAATTTTCGTTCTTAAAAACTTCTTCAATTTTTGCTCGTGTTGCTGTTTTCCGGTCTGATTGATTTTTTTTGATGTTCAATGTTCATATTCTTGTTGGCAATCAGAGCAAAATTAAACATGTTGCCTCAGTCTTCCCATGCAGTTGTTAGTTCAACCGAGTGAATGTGCCAGATCCAGGATACTCTCCCAATGACAGATTCGTTAAAATTTGATTGCGCCCGTGAATATGAAGATTTTATAATAGAATATCCTTAAATAGCTAAATATGATATCTGAAAATTTGAAAATTTGGTTAAAAACAATCATGGGTTGATTATTTCGACAAAATGAATATTGTCGAGGTCAAACAAAAGTAAAAAAACATATAAATTACAGTAGCTGAGCAATAACAACAACGTGAAAGATAAAGTTCGCACCACTAAGTTCTTTGTAATATATCTGTCTGTTTCTTCCAGATAGGAATCTAGTGTTAAATTTTGTTGGGATAAAAACAAAAGTACAGTTCTAATCATTGATTTTTTTTATCAATGACTTGAAAATCAAACAAACAAAAGTTTTGAAATCAATGAAAGTGCTCCAGGATATTATGAAGCAAAACCAAAAAGCAAAAAAGAACAAATACTCAGATCGCTTGTTCCCGTTAATTTTTTGCCCTTACAAAAACTAATCTTAGATTCCTAACTGGAAGATACAGACTAGATATTACAAAGCGCTTGGTAATGCAAACTTTTTGTTGTACGTTGTTGTGATTGCTCAAATACAAAAATAACGGTAAACGATCAACAAAATAAACATTTTCAGATGAAAGAGTTAGAAAAACAATCAGCAAGAGTTCACTGCTCGTTTTTTAGAGTAACCAAATTTGGTATGCTTCTGAATCAAAGTCTATTAAGATATTTAAAAACCCGACTGCAGAACAATCGAGTTTCTAGTTTCATGCGAGAAGTCTAATTTTGATTCGCAATCAGTTTTTTTCTTTTTCAATGGCTAAACCAACACGCAAAATTATTCCTCTTTGAACTTATGCATTTTTTTGTTATAAAAGAAAATATTTCTCAGTAGCAAAGATTTTGCAGAAAAAAAAACAAATTTCAAAAAATTTGCAGAAAAATTTTTAAAAATATGTTTCAAATTCCACAAATTTATCAGGTCAAAATAATCAGGTCAAATAACAACATATGAAACACAGTAGTTGATCACCTTTTTAAAATTTCAGTCGTTTTAAATTGACCATGATACAAACAGTTTTATGAAATATACTGCAGAAAACAATTCAATGACTTTTTTTTCAAAATGACAATGATACAAACAAATTTTAATTAAGGTTAAAAATAGTGCTCTGATCTGTTTGAAATTTAACAGCCTTCATTCTTCTCCACCAAGTGTTCTAGGTACACTCAGATACTTTTTTTACTTTACAATATCCTGGAGTATATTAAAATTCGTATTGATACTTTTAACTTCCTGAGAGGGTCTCAAGATTCTTAATGCTTGATTTTTTTTTTACCTCGGGAACAAATTACAATTTACATAAATTACACTAATTTACAATTTATTCTTCTTCTCTCATGTGTTTCTCTTCTTAAAAATAGTCATTACTCTGAATCCAGAATGTAAGTGAAGTTTTTTGAAACGATTTCACCTTCTGTCCAACAAATATACACATTTCCAAAATCGAACCAACTAGAATCTTGGGAATTTTTTTTTCGGAAAGCAATTATACCAAATTGTTAGGCTGCATGAAGATCAATGCCTTGATCAAGATCGAGTTCTATTTTTTTTCGGAAAATCACACAGATATGAAGAAATAGTCTAGAAAAAATATCAGGCAAACATAGATGCCTGGAGCACTAAAAAAACAGATTTTGAAAAATTTCAACCTGATAATCGGAATAAACTTTATTCAAACAAAAAAAAATAAAATAAAAGAAGTATAATATCATTGAATAATTTAAATTTATGGATCAAAACAAAATTATACTCAAAATCATATTTATAGTCAGCTCAGCAGGATTACTTCCGGATAAGGTCAGCAGAAAAACAGTGTTGTCATGGTTCAGAGTTTCAATGCGTGATACCGAAACAACAATGATTTTGGTTCTGGAATTATTTATTAGTTAGTATTATACACAATTGACATCACACTTTTGAGCTTCTAAGTATTTTGCACTGGAAAATAGCCATGGACGGAACTCCTGACCTTGATAGTTCTTTTGCTCAATTATTTATAGAAAAAAAACATGAGATTTTTCCTCGACGGTTGAGGGGCAGCGCAATACCTCCAAGACAGCGATCGCAACTCGGAATTGAGAAAGCAACTGAGATCATGTCGGACCTAAATCATTTGGCAAAGAAAGCATATCCTGTCGGTTCGCATGAGGTAATACATCGTCTCGATCATTACAAAGGATTTTGGAAGGTTTGCGTGAACAATATGCTAGAGTCGAGCTGCGAAAAGACAAGCCTTGTACTTTGGCGGACTTGCTTGCAAAATTACTCATTTGGGTAGGCTTTTCGCTGGGAGATTTATGATTCTGATACAAACAGGCCACGGCGTCCATAAATTTTCCTTTACGGTCACTTGATGAGTTCCAAATGACTTCGATATTGAGAGAAACTGCAAACAACGGTTCCATTACGAGGCCAAACTTTGAACTGGATAGTCGTATAATTTTGTGTCTGCGTGTTCCTCGATTCCATAGACAAACCTTTAAACATGTTCCAAAATGTCAATGGTTTCCACTTACAAAACTTCCGTGGATTCCGCGTACAATAACCTGTAAGGTAAATTTTGTCGGCACATTTGTTGTGCCGCGGATTCCGCAACAAGCGAATGTAGCTAGTTGTTTTGAATTCTGCAACTGTAAGTGGATTCCGCAAAATGTAAGTGGAATCCGCAAATGTAAGTGGAATCTGCAATATTTGTAAGCGGAATCCGCAAATGTCAGCGGATTCTGAATTTTGTCTATTACTGAACTTGCATATGAACAATTGAAAGCTAGAGCTGGAGTTTTTATCTCTAGCAATGGGGAATTTAAAGGAAAGGATTTAATCATTGTCAGCGGAATCCACGAACAAATCTCAAAACATTTGTTAACTAAATTGGTGGATGTCAGCTTTTAGTATTTTGGAAACACAACACCGAATAAGTTCAATTTTTTAAGTCAATGGGTTGAGAGTGTATGGAAATACAACACTCAGCATATCGCCAATTTAGGTTAGTATTTGGGATTGCGTCAATACCAAATACTGATTTTGAAAGCATAACGCCGAATAAATTCAATATTTGTAAAAATTGGGTTGAGATTGTATGGAAAAACAACACACAGCATATCGCCAATTTAGTTCAGTATTTGGGATTGCGTCAATCCCAAATACTGATTTTGGAAACATAACGCCGAATAAATTAAATATTTGTAGTCCATGCCTTGAGAGTGTTTGGAAACATAACGCACAGCATATCGCCGAATTAGGTCAGTATTTGGGATTGCTTCAGTATTTGGGGCGAAGTTCAGATCGAAGTACGTAAGTATATGGGATCGGTAGGTCAGTATTTGGGATCGAAGTTCAGTAGGTCAGTATTTGGGATCGAAGTTGAGATCGAAGTTGACAGGATTTGAGATCGAAGTTGGGTTGACAGGAACTTGATCAATGTAGTAATTGAGATTGATTTTTTCTGTTGACCAGTACTTAAAAGATATAATTTGAAACGCTATACTACACATACATAAATGTAAACGGAATCCGCAAACAAAATGTGGATTCCACCTAATATTTGGATTCCGCTTGCAGTTGCTGAATCCGCAACAGCTCAATTTAATTATACAAATGTCTTATTATTTGTTTGTGGATTCCACAAACTGTTCTGGATTCCGCAAGTAGGGTTGCCGATTCCGTAAAGTCGCCTATTTTCGGAGCAATTTTGAGCGGTACAGTGTTTTAGGTATTTTTTTGTGGAATCCAAAACAGCGAAGAAGATCAAAGAAAAGTAGCAATGTTGCGGATTCTGCGACAAATCTGATTTTGGTCTGTTGCGGAATCCGCTTACAATGCACAGAAGGCGTAGTTTGGCCTCGTAATGTCTCGTTCTTCGTTTGGTAGACATCAATCATTCATTGACAGATCTCATAACCGCGGAAAATTCTCAAGCAGCAATTGTCGTGCATTGTTCTGAAACCCAGCGCCATCTTGCTCGCCCAGGGATCATCGCTACAATTAGTACGTGTCGACTCCAGAGTTTGATTTAGTAACTATTTATATATTTTATCGAATGTCTACCGCTGCCAGCGCTCACTCAACCTCGGATGTTAACAACACTTAGGCTGAAAAGCTTGGCTCGGTGCCAGACAAAAACCCTGTTATATCTCTCGACTTCGACTCCATCGAGTTTGGAAACTCAGGCCGGATACTGCCCAAAGCTGGATAGAGGTGGTTGAAGCTGAGAAGAGGGAGAGAGCTGTCGTTCCAGAAATAATTGCTCCCTCATAGGCTGCTGCAACCCCGGTTCGGACAACTTGCACTATTTTCAAATCAACCGCAACGGAAACTAACCCAGTTACTTCTTCGATCATTGCCCACAATGTTTCAGTTGCGATCGGCTTTAACGTTACCTGCGGACATGAAGGAACCAACTGAAATCATAATTTCACAGTAGCATAAATCTAGGAAGGTAAAAATAAACCCACTACCGCACAATTTTTCAAGTAAACCTGTTGGTGACATTAATTATGTTCAATGACAGTTGTCAAAAACATCATAAATGGAAAAAATTGGAGCCTTGCAAATACTCAAAAATCAAGACCTAAAATTCGTCTTCATAATCATCTGTTGCTCTTAAACTTACCTGGCTACATGAACCCTCAAAAAGCCAGAATTTGACGCAATAGCACAAAACGCCTGATGGAGAGCTGTAATTTGTTTCAAAATAACATGCACAAGATAGGTTAACGCACTGGGAAGAAGTTAAAAATAGTAGTCAACGTGAAGCCTTGGTGGCACCTCCCCGCGTGGAAAAGCAGTTTGTTGGAAAAAAATGAAAATTCTAGAAGCTAAGTTGGAATGCGAGACTGACGCATTATGTCAAAGTCTAAAATGCGTCACTGTGCAACTAAACAAAATGGATAGCTCCCCCAACCAAAAACTCTCAGCGGGAAACACTCAAATAGCGGATAGTAAGTCAAGAAAAAGTACGGCGCGTTGTTGCCACTGAAAGGAAATATCAGAAACAGTACAACGTTCTCTGGCTAGACAAAAACCATTTGACAAGTAAAAACAAACAAAAAAACAATTACAAGATCATAAGAGTGATTTGTCATGAGAACCACCTTTTTTATTATCACTTAATACTCGACATAAATCACAGTTTTTTGGCTTGTTGGTAAACCTTCTTCTTGAGAAAGGAGAAATATAGCAGTCATTTTTCTCTTCCACCAAATGTACTCAATTTACAAATAAGCTATTTATTTTTACTTTATAAAAATCTGGAGGATATTAATTTTCGTTTTGATGCTTTTATTTTCCTGGGAGGATCTCAAAATCGTAAATTATAAAAGCCAGAAGATTGTTACTTTTTTTAGCTCGGTGGTGGACTGTCAATAGTTCACTCTTTTACAATTTAGTCTTTATCAATCTTTTCCTTTCTTAAAAACAGTCCATATTCTGAATCCAGTTAATGTTAGTAAGTTTCTCCTTAACGATTTCGTCTTCCGTCTAACAAGTATTCTATCCCAATAATCGAACCCACTAGGATCAATATATCAGGTACTGGTAGGTATGCTACAAAAGTATTAAGTGAAACACGAAAAATTCTATACACTGATTTCGCCAAAAAATATTTCTACTATTCATTTTGAGCCTCTAACAAGTTTTAAAAAAATTGATATCTTCTGAAAAATAAATAAAAGTTTTATAGCATAAATTTTGTCGATGAGAAATTTCCAATCTTGCTACTGGTTGAATTTTTATGAAAGTTTTTCTGTAAAATCTAGATTAGCTGATCCCAAATCCTTTCTACTTCCTTGTTAAAATCGAAAATGAAGATGCTAATCAATTTTAAAGATGTTTCAAATGCTGCATAAATTTCCCCGCGGACGATTATGGTAAACTAACTGTTCAAGAACATCCATAAAGGCGGGTGGGAAAGCGAGTGAATGCTTTTTACCTCAGAACTCGGGCACCCTAGCCAAGCCAACCAACAGACCCTTTTTGGCAATACTTCACAACATCGATTTTCTGCCAAGTAGGTTTTGAGATCAAAGACAGCCTTCGTTTATCAGAAAAACTTTATAGTTGATTTGGCAAAGTCGAGCCAATTTGTCCGCTGTTTTTATTAAGTTTGAAACAAGTAACATAGTTTTCTATTGGTAATATAAATTGGGCAATCGGATTAAATTAAACTAACCGTTACAGTTGATGTTTCTGGAAAATGCCGTCCTTGAAATCATTAAAATGCAATAACTAAATAGGCAATTGGGGTGTTTCAATATAGTAGGATTTTTTGAATTTTCTGAAATTGCAAATGGGATTTGCTTATTCAAATGCATTAAAGTTTCAGCAAAATTGGAAAAATAAAGATAAGGTTAAGGAAAATTGCGAAGAAAAATACCGATGATTTTGTTGATTGATTGCTTTTTCGGACAACCAAATCGGTTTTACGAGCAGTCTTTAGATACACTGCAGAATAGATTTTCCTAAAATTTAGCGTCACTGGATGAAATTTTAAAAATGTGACTCGAACACCCTTTTTTTCAGAAAACCCCTCTTAAGAATATGACTTAACTGCCGAAAGCGCCCCCAGAGAAAAATTTAGTTTCACTCAGCCAAAAAACTAAATGGCACAAAATACTACTATATAGAGGAAACTTTTGAAATAGGAGGTGGTGCAACAGGTGGCAGCGGAGATGTCTCCATTTAAAAACATCAGTTTTCTGCAAATTTTTAGTATGCTGACTAATTTAATTTGATAAGTCGTAGTTGTTTTCAATTTTTGTTAACTTAATTTTTGTAATCTTATCTTAAAAACAAAGTTATTTTTAATCTACTTTAAGAGTTCATGAAGTTAATCTACGACGCAAATTTACTAGATTAAAAGCATTCAATCGACATAACTTGAAAACTCGTTGTCCTGTACTGGTTTCAAGTGTAATTCGCCTACAAATTTCATCTATGCTACAAAAACTATGTCTCCGTCCTGGAGATCGAAGAGAAATTTTTCATTTCGAATACGTCAATGCGCAGAAAAAATGAAAAAAAATTAATTGACATTTCTCCAGTTTCCTTCTCACAGCTTCAAGTTCCTCTGCCTCCCTGAAAAACTGAATAATTATCAAATGGTGGAATTGGAAGCTTGTCTAATCATATTAAAAAAGAGAAAACTATGTCTTTATTTTTCAAATTTAGTCTGAATTTAGACTACCTTAATTAGCTATCTAGAGCTTCAATTTTTATATCTTCATTTTGCTTATCAAAGACGACAATTGAAGCTACAGTCACGGTAAATAAGTGATTTTCGATCCGATATGAACCTACGAACTTTCTAAAAAAAACCTACGCACTTTTTTCCCCAGAAAAAACCTACGCATTTTTTTCTAAAGTTAATTAACGAAAAAATTTACCCAAACATTCAAAATTAGGCCCTGGCGCGGTGAAACGGAAACGGTTAATGGAAAATTGGTGTCAGGACAAAAGATACCATACCAAAAGCTCCCATGACAAAAGATACCATACCAAAAGATCCCTTGTATAAAAATCGCCCATACCATAAAATCCCATGCCAATTAAAAAGATCCCATGAATTATGAACAAAAATTATGATCAAAGTGTAAGCAGAAATAAATCTAGAGTAATGATGCCTCAATTAGGTTCGCGCTATTGAAAAACAATGCAAATTTAAGATAACTTAATTTAAACTGGACTCATTTTTGGGATTAACATAGTGCCAACATGTGTTTAATTTAGTGTTAATATGGCATTGAATTAGAACAACTTAATTGAAAATGTATACACTCTGCATTCATTGTCTCCCTATTTAACTCATTGATAAGTCAAAAATGAACTCTTTTACTTGGGGAACCTCACAAAAAGGCCAAACTCTGATTATTCTTGATGGCCATGAATTTCAAAAGAAACGCGATACGAAGACAACGACACACTGGCGCTGCAGCAAATGGAGATCGTATAAATGCCCGAAAACTTTAATCACTTCTGGGAGCGATATAATCTCACAGAGCAACGAGCATAGTCATGAGCTCAACGCAGGACGCTCAGAAGCTCGGCAACTAGTTCAACAAATGAAGGAGACAGTTAGGAGTCAATTAAATCTAGTAAACAGCCAGATAATCGCAGCTAGTTTGCAATTGGTGCAGGACGAAAAAGCAACCCAACTGTCTTTGCCCTCCCGGTCGGCGCTAACGCGAACTTTAAACAGAAGTAAACAAACAACATCCCTGCCCACTATTGCCACAGATGACCGCCATTTCGAAATACCCGATCGTTTTAAGCAATTTTGTCTTTTTGATAGCGGAAAACAAGATACGGAACGCTTATTAATTTTTGGCGACATTGAGAACCTCAATGCACTTAAATTGTACAACAAAACCTGGCTTGTAGACGGTACTTTCAAAATTTGCCCCAGTCAGTTTTACCAGAAAAATATCCGAATTGGGCCTTAAAAAGACGTACGAATCAAACAGCGAGCTAGTTTTAGCGCTGAATATGATTCCTGCGCTTAGTTTTGTTCCGGAGTCAAAAGTGGAAATCGGGTTCGACCTAGTCATTGAGGAAATATGCAGTGTGGCAACCAAACTGGATATTTCACAAAACGATCTCGAAAAATTAGACGAGCTCACTGCTTATTTCCAAAAAACGTACATTAGAGGGGATTTGATTGGCCGAAAAACACTTTTTCCTATTTCTCTTTGGAACCATTATCAAATTAACCGATAAAAAAACTATTAACCGATGAATTTTGGGCAAAGGGGGACCCTTTGCTTGTTTTATTTAAGCACACATATGTCTACAAAATGTATGCAATTCAAATTTCAGATCATGGTCAAGAAAAACTAGATATGGAAACCTTTCTGCCGAAGTAGAAGACAGGAAAGCCATGTGCGACCTCTGCAAGATTTAAGGACTTGTTATTTCTTGCAGATTCATTTCAACTTGATGTGAAAAAATCAATGAGAGAAGCAATGGCTGAGGTTAAAGTACCTGCACCTGCCGAAGCTGATATGCCATGTGGTGTCTCGAATTCGAAATTAAGCTAGTTAATGGGCAAAGATTCTGGCCTAGCGAATACTATCCACAGACAACCGTCACTCTGCAACAAAAGCTTGAGTTATATTGTTCACTTCAGATAGAAGCAATGCATGTCGATCCTATTGCTTGGTGGAGCACGAATATTCTTGACAGTATTTGCGAAATCCGGCTACTTCTGCGAGTTTCGAACGACTGCTCAGTGACTTTGGAAACAAATTTTGTGAGAAAAGAATGTCTCTGAAAATCAAAACTGCTGAAGCTATATTATTTTTACAAGACAGCTTATTTTTACAAGATAACTTGGAGTACCAAACGAAATTAATTCGCATATAGTTTCTCTTCAAAAATCTTTATTTTCATCAAAAATTAACCGAACCGTTTAACTGATAATTTTCCATCGGTTAACCGGTTAATTATAGAAGTTTACCGCTGCAAGCCCTATTCAAAATAATTTAAAGCCCTACAATTTACAAACTGATCACAAATTTATTGAATGTAATCGGATGAGTTTTGTAAGCAAAGGAACCATAAAGATTGTTTCAGTCGATTCTGAAAAAATATAAATTTGCTAATACTTCACGCCAAAAAAATAAACCGCTTGTTGAAGAATAGGAGCCTCCCAATTAAAATTGCGAAATTTTTCCATGTTTCACACGGAGGCAAAGCGGAGCTTCGCACCACTTGCGATACCACACAGATATAGCAATGCAAGCTAGCAGAGGGAAAATGAAACAAAAGGCGAAAAATTAAGCATTGAGAAAACCTTAGCTAAAAAACTTCAGCATTTTGTATGAAATGATGTTCAATTTGACAAAACACGTCCACAAACAAAAATTGTTAAAAAAATTTTGATATAGCGTAGTATTATGTTTTTGCGTGGTCAACTGTACGCAAGAAAGTTCTGGTTTCTTCTTGTTCCGGTTTAAAAGACATTTTATGATGATACTGAAAAAATAGGTGTCAACACAGAGTCTTGTGGGCTAACAATCTTTCGATTTTTTTCCCGTTGTTTTTTTATGTGTATTGCTTTCTGTTCTGTGGACGTGTTTTCATTGAATCAAACACGCGATTTCTCAGAAAGGAAGACGGGTTCTACTGCTGCTTTGTGAAGAAAGAATTTCACAATGCAGTACTACGTGCTCTACAGTGTACATTGTTTACACCTTTATAAAATGGAATAGTTATAGCTTTTCAAAACATTTTTTTTTGAAGTTTTCATCTGAAGTGGTTCTTTAATAGTGAATGATTATCACTGAGGGTGATATTTTTTTCAGATACACAACTCAAATTGAAAGGGACTGCATTAGGGAGCGAGGGTGTCCAATCCTTCAGGAGGGGACATCCGCCCACCCATGCCCTAAAATGAAGCTGCTATTACTCATGTGCGTTTGAGGTGTGGATAAAAAAAGCACTCAGAGAAAAAACATTCAGCAAATTAAAAAAAAAACAGATACCGTGCCACCAATTGAACTCCCGCCTTTTTGCTCAACAGCTTCTTCGATTGAATTATCTGCCCTTTAGTGCACAATTGCGTTCTAAAGGCTCAATAACTGAACAAGTTATTGGCAATGCAGCGCCCACGTCAGTAACCGAGCCCAAATAGAAGAACAAGGATAGCCGATTACTGTGAACGTAGCACAGAATGCTTCCACCACAGTCTTTAAAAAAATACATTGTTTTTTTTTCAAATTGGTGTCCTTTTTTTCTGCATGTTTTGATAAAAAAATCTGAACAAAAAAATAGAACTTAGGCATATTTGAAATTCATAGTAAAATAATTCAATTGGAAAACCTTTTTTGAAGAAAAATGACAATAAAAACGAAAAACAAATTGAAAAACATTTCAAACAATTTTTTGCGGCATTTGATTCTTGAATTTTTTTCTTGAATTTTCAGGTTTTTGATTCTCAAAATTGCACATAAAATTCAAAAACTACCTTTCACTGAGTAAAACTCTGTTTATGCTAAATTTAAGCCATGCATACTTAGAGGCGAAGTTGCACTTCGCATACACAAGTAAAATATGACCGATAACGCTACTAGGAAAACTTGAATGAGTAAAATTTCTTAAGTGACGCACGACAATTATGAGCCTACATAATTGCTAAGTGGTGCAAGCCAATTATGACGCATTAGCAGTACGCGTCAATTTGAAAAAAAAAGAAATTTTACTAACTAACATGCATCAATTTGCTAGAAGTGAAGCATTTTAACTAGTATACGAAAAAGTTCATTATAAACATCCGACCCTGCGAAGGGTTCGAACCCTCTCATTTTGTTGCTGGTCTCCTTCCCTACCTCCACGCTACAGATCCATGATACCTTGAAGCTAAAGTGTTATTTGTTAGATAATAGTCTGTGTTAATATCATTAGCATTAGCTGTTCTTAATGGCTGCTTATTGATCAAAATGAACAATTTTTGCCGCCACATTTTTCTCGACACTGAAAACTTTTTCAAATATTTTAATGTCGTTCGAATCACGACTGACAGGGCTTTAATATGATATATCAACCAGTAGCGGGTTCAGCGGTGGGGGGCGGACGCCCTCCTCAGGGGTTCGACCCCCCTGCCGACCCAAAGGGCCCCCCTTTGTACAATTTTGAGATATCCATTTTTGGCTAACTGACCTTAAAGTTTTTCTAAAGGCGCCAACCTATAATAACTTTGAGAGGGGGGAGCGCGCGCTTAAAAAACGCGAATTTTTGATCGAAACTTGCCAAAAAGTGCCTAAAAAGGCTTTTTCTTTCAAAAATTTGCCTGCGGCGCACAAAATTTGGTCAAATTAGGGTCTGTATAGTAGTTTGGGAGAGCTCAGAAAATCAATTTGGTCGGCCTTTAAAAAAATAAAAATTTTCGAACCCACCCCGAGAAATTCCTAAATCCGCGCCTGCACTCAACCCTGTCACATGATTATTTGTGGTAGCTGATTTTGCGTGAAAAAAAAAACGAAAACTCCCGAATCCAAAGTTCCTCCCCATTTTCAATGGTCGGAACAAAAACCAAATAAATATGCCCAAAATTGCGTTCGATTTGCTTTCTTCTTGCAGTTTTGCTGTCGCAGAGGAGTATTTGTCTTCCATTTGGCAAACTAATTCGAAGTGATTTCAAAAAATCTACGTCAAACAGACCAACTGAAAATTTGAGCGCACAAACAAATAAAAATTACGACCTTGATAAGTGAAAACTCACTTCGTAATTAAAACTATTAGTTCCCATAAAACGCATACTTTTCACTAAGCGACATTTAATTTTGTAACAGAAGGGTTTTCCTTTATGAGAAAAGAAGGCTGTTCACCTCTACGGATTCAATGTTACCGCCGCAGGATAGATAAAAATTGCACTAACGGTCCTTCTGTAGTTTTCAGTCTAGCTGAATGTTTTATCAAAAATATTATCGATTATCGAATTGACCGATGAAACTTGAGTCATCCTGCGCGGAGGAAACACGATAATGATATTCGAGGCATAGTACAACATGAACCTCTTGAATTTAATTCTTGGAAAATGATTTCTTTACTTTTTACTGTTAAAAAAAATGAGAAAGAATGTGTCACACGAGCAACTTGTCTGATACTGACTTAGTTTGAAAAATACAGACGTATAACTTTGAAATTAGTAAATCTATCTCAAAAATAATCGATAACAATGTTAAATGAAAAGTAAACAGGAAGCCGACATTTAAGACACAATTTCAGAAGAATACAGAGATTATTAAGATACCAGCTAAGGAATACGTTAAAATAAATACATAGAACGCGAAGAAACATGGTAAAATAACTAAGTACATCTAACATCAAATGAAAAACAGTTGTGAAAATTTAGACAAAACGAAGTACAAATTAGTAGCGAGTGGTGAAGACAGTAGGCATTGACTGCAACTAGGTATTGCGAAGTACACAAATAGTACATAAAGTTATATTGCAAAGCTAGGTTTTGAACACGTATGTCATATGGACACATAAATAGCTTTTAAATAATTTGCTTCTATAGTTTTATTTTTTGAATAAGTTACGAAATCAAGTGAGTTCACTTTACGTATGAAGAAGAGTAGTGTGAGCTAAGACGACCATTGTTATTAGCTTTTAGTTTGTTTTTGGCAGCTGAAAACAGTAAGTGACCATTCAACATATCCCTGCGATGACTCATTGTTCCTGGAACTGCGCCATTCCCCGAATGGATCGCTGTTCGTTCATTAGCACTGTCGGTTAGAAGCGCACTTCTCGAGTGGTTCTGGAGTTTGTTCACACTGTCTGAAGTGTGGTGACCAGTTGTAGCAGCAGCGGTGACTCCAGTGTAGGAAGACATTTGGATGGAAGACGACATTTGGTCAAAGTACACTCGTTTGAACTTGAGAAGGAAGTCCTGGCATACTTCCAGTATTTTGGCGACTGATGAGACGTCGCGCGCTAAGGATCCCAGCAGTGGAATATCCGCAGTTGAGTTTGATGAGGAATTCTAAATTTCAATTAAAATAAACATGTTTTAAAGTTAAAGAACTAATTTCACGCAGCAATCGAAGCAGTGGAAAACCAGGAAACTAACTTTATTTTCTTTATTTAAAAAAGATTTTATATCTTGGTCATTTTTATTCACTTTTATCAGAGGAGATCACTTTTATTGAGCGTTCATCTTTGAAGGATAATTTTGGGTGAAACTGGCAGAAGAATTATATAGTAAAAACAACACGTTCAGATTGATATCTTCGATTGGCCTCATGCTTTCAATGTCTGAACTCACTAGATGTGAGAATGAGTTGGTGGGTCCGCAGTCCAGCCTGTCCTTCAGTCTGACAGAGGCCGTCTTGGCTAATATCCGCGCATCCGAGATCTGATCTCTCAGCTGGTGGAACAGAGTAAATGTAGTCCCCACCACCACACCACAGTCATAACCACTTCCTCCCGTCTGAACCAAATTACCACCTGGAAGAAATATTGTCAAATTCATTACACCTCTGTGGAAACGATGTAATAGAGGTTTTCAAGTACAACTAATGAAATTCTAACGTTTTTTAAAGAAAGTGGCGAATGGAGTTCGAACTAACTTTGAGAACTGCTTACTAATATTAACTAGAAACAAGCATTAGCTAACTTCATGTTTGGATAAAAAATGCAAAGGTATTCCGGAACATTTTCGAATATTGCTTTCACTGGAGTATTTTCATTATTCAAATTCATTATTCGAAGCAGCCGCTTGAAATACGTCAACCCTGACTAATCTATTTTTCAAGGATATTTTGTTCTAAACCTGTATCAAAATCCCATTTTTATTACAAAAAATATCATATATATCGGAGGTATATGCCTGATAAAATATCATTCAATTCGATTTTACCTTTACACAGTGTTTCCGATCTATCGAGTCCCCTGACACACTGCTTGAGCTGTTTGTTCTCGTCCAGCAGCTTCGTCAGTTTGTCCGTCAACATGCACACTCGCTCACTGGCGTCTCTCTGGTGCTCCGACTCATATCTAAGATCGAGAGACGATTCATGTGACTTTGATTATTTCAGCCTGAGGATTTCAGTAAAAATATTTCCAACAGCTTCTAACTATAACAATTCGCAGAAAATTTGAAGTCTGGTGAGAACTTCTACATCATCATCAGAAGCTCTCAAAAAATCTGTTCTTTCGATACTCGTTCAAAGAAATCAAATAAATTCTACCAATAGTTTTGACTTCTGAATTTCGAAGGAAAAAAATAGCCTACATACAGTTAAAAAAGAGTCCACAAAAGCAAAGAACTCGAAAAAACTGCCTTTTTTCTTGAAAAAAATCACCTTTAGAAGTTCAAAGCAAATAAAGAAATAGCCTTGCAGCTCTTTGAATTAAAAACCATTTATGATTGACACTTTTGATAAAATGAACATTTAAGAGAACTGGATCAATAGTTAAAGTTTTATTTCACTAAATCTAATTTCGAAACTTGATTTGAATTTTCAGAAACTGCTGTTCAATAATGGAATTAGCTTCAAATTTTCGTGAAAAGAAATCAAGACTTATATAAGAGTCTTCACTGCGTTCATCGCCCTTTTTAACTTTAGAAATCTTCCATTTTTTTAAAAAACCAACCCAATCAGAGAAAGCTAGTTCAAAAGACAATTTTAGTTTGCGGATAACTCTGAAATTAAACTCCATTAATCAGTATAAGTGACGTATCGTACGGTCAAATTCCTTCCGAATAAAACTTGTATCATCTTACTAAAATCGACTGTATTTTGGTCGAATGGCACACGTCGTAAAGATTGTACAATTTTAGCTTCCCGGAATGTCGTGAATTTATTTTAATAACATCCAAATTCATTTTCAGATCATGAGAAGCTAGGAGTTGAGGGAAAGGGTCGATCCATCTCCGATGGATAGGGTGATTTTCTCTACTGTACAAAAACAATAGTAATATAGTAACTTAATAGTGATAGCGTACCAACCCTGTTTTTAGGAGTAACCTCGTGTTCTGGGGATACTGATACCAAGCCATACGCTCACTAATTTTGCGTGTATCTAATTAAATTTAATACCGTTCGGTCCATAATTTTCAAACCTTAACACGTTTGTTGACCCGATAACGGATAAACAAAGTGATTGTTTTTTATGTTATGACAGTTGAAAACACATAAACTAAACTTGAAGCTAGCGAATCGTTGTAGGATTAGGGTTTATTTCTCGACGCTGTGTACTTTGCGGACGAAAATTACACAATTGAGTTTGAAACTAAGTTGAAAAAAAAATCAGAAATAAACACGCGAAAAACAAACAAAAATCTACACGACTAAATTAGTGAATTCACTTCGCTGAAATCATATCGTAAACGAAATTCAGGAAGCACGATGAACGCAATAATTAAAAGTTTTCACGGAGCACACAGGTTTTCGGTCTATTGAAAAATAGCTTAACTCAATATCTATATTAGGGATACGTAACATGATCCAAAAGAACGAATTCTCTACTTTTCTAGCGCAAAGGTTAACCAAGTTTAATCTCAGAAGTGTTAATGCAGTGTTTTTGTTCAATTTCCTAATCAAATTGGAGAGACTTTCAGAAAAGCTGAAAAAGAATTTTAATAGCAATTGACGTTCTTTGTTCGCAGCTCGAGCTCTCAAAGAATTGACACCCCGCAAAGGGTATGATTGCGGAGGTATGTTCCGACGTATTGAAAACACGTTATCATACCCCGCAAAAACAGAAGTGCGAGCAAATCAACAACACTTCGTGCTCTTATTAAGACCATCCTTTTCCTTGTCGTCAACGAGTTGCTCTTATCTTGATTATAAAAAAACTAACATTATCTGATCTCTGCTTTACTAGCCATGTTTCATGTCGGCTTTGAATTTTCTTACCTTTGCTTCATTTAGACGGCTCTGATGGGAGGATGCCGAAAAAATGGCTGATACTAGTTAATAGCAAGCCCTTCAAAGATGTACGTACCTAATACTATCTTGACTTCTAGTAGATGGCACTTGGTTACTGTTTGCTCCACTAGTATTGCCCCTCCTCGTCCTCAGCAGGTAGTCAATCTCTGCGTCCTTCCGCTCCAGAATCTCCACCAGTCGCTTGTTGTCATTCATCAGAGCTGTCATTTTGGGTCTATTCTGTTCACACATGTACTCAATCTGCAGCTCTGGATCATCACTGCGCTTGGAGGAGTATCTGTGAGGGTTAATTTCTTCTTGTTCCTTCATCAGCTGATCCAAAAGATTTCGACTAGCTTGACTAACGTCTAAAAATACACATTCAGAGTGAAAACATAGCCAACAAACAGTTGGGAAAAGTTTCAATTTTTCAAAAAAAGTGAATGGCTTTAAAGTTCTTTGGATTTTAAGAACTGTTTATCGTTGGCATTTTTTCTCAAAATTGACTCAATTCGAGAAAAAGAGATCAATATGAAATTTTTACTTCCGCTGTGAAATCTAGAAATTAAAATCCACTATCGAAGCCAGAAGTCGTGCAAGTTTTTCGAGCAATATCCGCTTTCATAATCGGAGAGCACAATTTGCCCTCCTTTTATCAAAATAATTCAATTGAAAGCAATCATTCAAAAAGCTAAGTACAAAATTTGGCGTGATTAAATTTTTCCTGAAAAAAATAAGACATCCTCCACTTGTATATAGGCTAAGTGACTTCACGTCTAACAAACGTTATATGCAAAACTAAATAACAAGTGGATAGATATCACACTTAAGTAAAGAATTAGTCGCCGTTAGAAAACCGAACAATAGTTCAACTATTATGCAGGAAAAAACACAGGCTTTAGGAAACAGAAAAAATTTTCGAAACAGATAGTTAAGAAACATGGACAAGATATTTGTTTCCGAAGGTGCATAACTAAATTGAGATGGTTCTTGTGAGATAAGCATCTGCTGAAGTGGCCATGACAAAAAATGAAACGAGAAACATGCTATAAGGTTGATACTTTAAGACATAAAAGTAAAATCGTCGTTTTCTAATTGAAAACTTATATATTTTTTTCTTGCGCTTGTTTAATCAGTTTTGTACAGCCAAAGATTCGAATCTTCTTGGCGCCATCGGAGGCGACGATACACTTGAAGACCTTGATTCACCACCGGTAATATCTTTATTTTTCATGGCCGCATTTATCAGAGGAGCGTTAGTCGCATTGTGCGGCAGCTTATCAGTTGAATACGAAGCCCAGGGTGTCATTGAATTTTTGAATCCCTTCGCTGCAGCCTGCGATAATCTGTTCATTCGTTTTTGAATGGCCTCTTCCCCGTGTAAAACAACCTTGGGCCTCAGTGAAACGTCAGACATGAACGGGGAACCACTATTCACTCGTGTACCCCTTTTAAGATCACTCTGATCATCATCATTGTCGTCGTAAGGGTTCAAGCTCAGTCTTAGAGTTCTCCTTGCAGCATCTTGTTCTGCTATTCGAGATGAGCTATCTTCGTACAGAAAATTAGCAGCCTCAATTCGGTTTCCCGGGATGAATTCAAAATCGTCTGTTCTAAGCGTGGAACTATTCTTCTGCGCCAGTCAACCGTTGACTCACTTCGTTTAAAAAATAATTAAAAAAAGATTGTTCGTTAACCCAAATTATTACAAATAAACACCAGTGCAGCCGCTTACTTAGCAAAAATTCTAACAAAAAAAAAATACATTTTTTGAATTTTCTTCTGCAAAAGTAGATAGAAGTTTGATACAATTAGATTTACATTGTCAATTCACTGATATAAAATTGAATGACTTAAAATCAATCAAACGGCACGCAAAAATCGAAAGCAAAAGAGGGAAGAGAACTCAAAAATCACTCAAAATCTAAATTGAGTACCGAAGAAATGTTTTAATGAGGCTCAAAACTTTCTTCATTGTAGAACCTGATTGTTCCTAACAAAAACACCTGAACTCGTGAGTGATCGGGGACAAACTATTCGATACAAACGCATTTTAATTATAGTAGCTAGCTACATCAAATAATCAGCTGAGAATTAAGCCAGCTCTAAGTAGTGGCAGTTCTGATTCCGAAGCATTAATCGCAACATCAACGGTTGATGTTGATAGAAGTCCAGCTGATAATTTTCTCCCGTCTGACATTCTGAAACTGAGCTCATGTACAGTATTCGGCCTCGAAACTCGCGGTGGATTGTGCTGGCGCATTTCTTCTGGCGTTCTCAGCAACCCAACCGCCGAGGTTCGATCCCCGACCTCCGATCTATCTCTGCTTTTCGTTCTAGTGAGTGTAAAGTGATTCGAAATTCTCTTTGACAGATCCGGCCTCTTGTACGACTTCATTAACGATTTCTTCCTTCGTCGAACACTTGTAAGCTTGACTGAGCATCTTCCGACCCAGAAAGAAATAACCATGAATATGAATGATATCACGGTAAAAACCACACCCACGATGAACACTGTATGGGGTGGCGAACATACAGTACAACTGTATTCATCGGACACACAAGAAGATTCATTTGCAGGCATTTTCGGAGATCAAAATTAGCAAGTAGCTCAGACAGTCACAGAAAGATTTCACATGGTTGTTAAAGATGCTATTACATTAGTTATTTGGGCGAGTTTTATTGATCTTAAATCGTTTCAATTTCGTGCCTCTATTGAGAAAAGACCGGTTTGCAAGCGATTTAAAACAAGGTAACGGGGTCTTTAAGACCCTTAAGTAAACTCATCGCCAATTACATCAAACGGAGATCACAACCAACATTTCACACGTCATGTCTTCAAAATACAAATGAAGTCTGAACCGAGAATGATTTGCAGCATGTTTCGCAATATGCCATACAGGCAGATAAAATTGTACAATCATAACATGGTCGGCCAACGAGCACTTGGAGAATTCTATCTTCTAATTTCACAGCAGAAAAATACCTCACCTTGTCAAATTCGTTGCCTTTCAGACATATTTTATAATTCTCAAAAAGAGTCACATTGATTGTCAAAAAAATCATTTTTTCAACTCTTGAAGGCGACTGTTCTTGAAAGCCTAGTTTTCAGGCTTTCAAAAACAGTTAGGTAATTGAAATCACGCAATCAAGACGTTCCGAACAAGAAAAAAGAACACCAACACAAAACAAAAGCATACGTAAAAAGACCGCCATATCGAAGTTGTAACAAAAAAGCGAAAATCAAATCTTGAAGGTGATTTACATAAATCGAAAACCCTTTTCTTTGGATAAATAAGAAAACATTGTTCAGTGGATATGCTCTTATACATTCATAAGCATCATCACTAAAAATTCTTAACTTCAATGTTCAGAAGAAAAACCAGTAATACATTGAATCACGAATCGAGATGTGTTCAATAGATAAATCGTGCAACCCCGCACACCATGCAACAAACAAAACCGAGACGTAACACAGCATTCAGAAAGCGAAATTGGAAAAATTAACAACGGAACTGGTATCGCACTAAATCGAAGATAAAAAAGCGTTATTAGACAAAATGGAAACATTGTTCAATATTTAGGCTCCTAGATCATTAGATCCAATGAGATTTTTTCAAAAATAGCAGTACGAGAATCATTACTTTTAGCGGAACACAAAAAACTTATTCAAACTCAGAGAACAATAGTTTCCATTAGAATCAAAGAAGGATTGGCTTATAATCATAACAACTAGTTTTAAAGCTTTCAAGAAGAGTTGAGTAATTAAAATCATGCAGTCAGAAAATTTCGAACAAGAAAACAGAATACCAACAAAAAACCATACATAAAAGGCCTTCATGTCGAACTTGTAACAAAAAAGCGAAAACCTAACCCTATCAAGAAAGCAGAATAACAACTTCATGTCATACATAAGAAAATGGCCTCCATGACGAACTTTTTTTAAGTGGCTGTTATTTCATCAGAAACGCTTTTCAGTTTTTGAAATTAAAAGTGCACCAAAACATAAGAAAAATAGTAAATTTGATCAAACTCAGATAAAATCTATTTTCATGAATCAAAGAAGGATTAGCTGAAAAATCATTACCACTACAGATTCTTTACTTGTACCATCAGAAAAAAAACCATTGAAAAAATTAGTCACGGCTTAAGATGTGTTCAATAAATAGATCGTGCAACCGCGCACTCAATGCAAGAAACAGAAGCCAGACGGAAAACAGCATTCAGAGAGATAAATTAGAAAACTGAACAATGGAAATAAAGTCGCACAAAAACACAAAAAATGAAGCGTTCTTAGTTAAAACGGAAAAAATTGTTCAATATATGGTCTCCTAAACCATTGAGTCCAATAATGCTGTTTTCAAACAACAGTCAAAAGACCATTGGATTCAGCAAAACGTAAGAAAAGATCAAACTCAGAGAAAAAGAAATTTCATTGAAATCAAAGATTGGCTTATAACGATCGCACCTAGACTGAAAGCTTCTCAGAATTGGTAATAAAAATCCTGCAATCAGAAAAAGCCAATAAAACAACACCAACATGAAATCATACATAAAAATGGCCTTCATTTCGAACTAGTAACAAAAAAGCAAAAACCAAACCTTGCAAAAACCAATACAAAAAACGAAAGACAACTTCATCAGATAGGTTAGAAATCATTGTTCAGTGGATTGGCTCTTATTTCATCAGAAACGTTCTTCAATTTTTTGGAAAAAAACTTGCAACAAATAATTACAAAAAAAGTATAATGATCAAGCTCAGATATAGTCTATTTTCATTAGATTTAAAGAAAGATTGGCTGAAAAATCATCATCACTAAAAACTCTCGCAAAATCAAAAACAACGAAGCGTTCATAGAGAAAACGGAAAACATTGTTCAGTATATAGGCCCTTAAGTCATTAGGTCCAATAACACTGTTTTCAAATATAACAGTCAAGAGTATCATAAGTAGAGCGAAATATAAGAACAGATGATTTATTCAAAGTCAGAGAAAAAGAGTTCTTATTGGAATCAAAGAAGGATTGGCTAACAATCAAAACAAGTAGTTTTCAAGCTTTCCAGAACAGTTCGGTAATAAAATCATACAATCAAGAAAATCCGAGCAAAACACAAACAGAATACCAACACAAAAAAATTGGCCTTCATGCCTAAATTGTAACAAAAAAAAAAACAAAAATCAAACCTTGAAGACAATTTACATGAATCGAAAATCATTTTCATATGATATATTAGAAATCATTGTTCAGTGGATTGGCTCTTATTTCATCAGAAACGTTTTTCAATTTGTTCAAACTAAACATCCAGCAAAAATTATTTAAAAAAAGTAAAACTGATCAAACTCAGATATAACCTATTTGAATTACAACCAAAGAAGGATTGGCTGACATATCATCATCACTAAAAACTTTTTACTTCTAGCTTCAGACAAAAAACAGTAATACAATGAATGAAGGTGAAAGATGTGTTCAATAGAGAAATCGTGCAACCGCGCACACAATGCAAGAAACAGAAATCGAAGGGAAAACAGCAACCAGAGGGAGAAATGAAAAAAATCAACAATGAAATTATTGACGCACAGAATCGAAAATAACGAGCGTTCATCGACAAAACGGAAAACATTGTTCAGTATTAAGTCTCCTCTATCATTAGGTCCAATAACACTGTTTTCAAACATAATAGTTCCGGAGAATCATTAGTTCAGCGAAACATAAGAGAAGAAAAATTAACCAAACTCAGAGAAAAATAATTTTCATTGCAATCAAAAAAGGATTGGCTTATATTCATCGCAAGTAAATTTAAAGCTTTCAAGAAGAGTTCAATAAATAAAATCCCGCAACAAGGAAAATTCAAAAGAGGAAACAAAAAACCAACAAAACCATACATAAGAAAATGGCCTCCACGTCAAATTTGTAAAAAAAAAAGCGAATATCAAACCTTGTAGATAAATTACATAACTCGAAAATAATTTTCTTTAGATAGATTAGAAATCATTGCTCAGTGGATTGGCTCTGATTTCATCAGAAACGTTTTTCAAATTTTTGAAATTAAACATCCAGCAAAAATTTTTTAAAAAAAGTAAAACTGATCAAACTCAGATATAACCTATTTCAGTTACAATCAAAGAAGGATTGGCTGACAAATTATCATCACTAAAAACTCTTCACTACTAGCTTCAGAAAGAAACCAATAATACAATCAATCGAGGTTCAATATGTATTCAATAGATAAACCGTGCAACCGCGCACACAGTGCAAGAAACAGAAATCGAAGGGAAAACAGCAACCAGAGGGAGAAATGAGAAAAATCAACAATAAAATTATTGACGCACAGAATCGAAAATAACGAAGCGTTCATCGACAAAACGGAAAACATTGTTCAGTATTAAGTCTACTTTTTCATTAGGTCCAATAACACTGTTTTCAAATATAATAGTTCCGGAGAATCATTAGTTCAGCGAAACATAAGAAAAGATAAATTAGCCAAACTCAGAGAAAAATAATTTCATTGGGATCAAAAAAGAGATTGGCTTATATTCATTGCAACTTAATTTAAAGCTCTCAAGAAGAGTTCAATAAATAAAATCCCGCAACAAGGAAATTTCAAAAGAGGAAACAAAAAATCAACAAAACCATACATAAGAAAATGGCCTCCACGTCAAATTTGTAAAAAAAAAAGCGAATATCAAACCTTGTAGGCAATTTACATAACTCGAAAATGATTTTCTTCAAATAGATTAGAAATCATTGCTCAGTGGATTGGCTCTTATTTCATCAGAAACATTTTTCAAATTTGGGAAAATTAAACATCCAGCAAAATTACTTTAAAAAAGTACAACTGATCAAACTCAGATATAACCTATTTCAATTAAAATCAAAGAAGGATTGGCTGACAAATCATCATCACTAAAAACTCTTTACTTCTAGCTTCAGACAAAAAACAGTAATACAATGAATGAAGGTGAAAGATGTGTTCAATAGAGAAACCGTGCAACCGCGCACACAATGCAAGAAACAGAAATCGAAGGGAAAACATCATCCAGAGGGAGAAATGAGAAAAATCAACAAAATCATAAGAAAATGGCCTTCACTTCAAACGAAAAAAAAGAGCAAATATCAAAACTTGAAGGCAATTTACATAACTCAAAAATTATCTCATCAGGTAGATTGGAAATCATTGTTCAGTGGATTGGCTCTTATTTCATCAGTACGTTTTTCAATTTTTTGGAAATAAACTTGCAACAAATAATTACAAAAAACAGTATATTGATCAAGCTCAGATATAATCTATTTTCATTAGAATCAAAGAAGGATTGGCTGACAAATCATCATCACTAAAAACTCTTCACTACTAGCTTCAGAAAGAAACCAGTAATACAATCAATCGAGGTTTAATATGTATTCAATAGATAAACCGTGCAACCGCGCACACAGTGCAAGAAACAGAAATCGAAGGGAAAACATCATCCAGAGGGAGAAATGAGAAAAATCAACAAAATCATAAGAAAATGGCCTTCACTTTAAACGAAAAAAAAAACGCAAATATCAAAACTTGAAGGCAATTTACATAACTCAAAAATTATCTCATCAGGTAGATTGGAAATCATTGTTCAGTGGATTGGCTCTTATTTCATCAGTACGTTTTTCAATTTTTTGGAAATAAACTTGCAACAAATAATTACAAAAAACAGTATATTGATCAAGCTCAGATATAATCTATTTTCATTAGAATCAAAGAAGGATTGGCTGACAAATCATCATCACTAAAAACTCTTCACTACTAGCTTCAGAAAGAAACCAGTAATACAATCAATCGAGGTTTAATATGTATTCAATAGATAAACCGTGCAACCGCGCACACAGTGCAAGAAACAGAAATCGAAGGGAAAACATCATCCAGAGGGAGAAATGAGAAAAATCATAAGAAAATGGCCTTCACTTTAAACGAAAAAAAAAACGCAAATATCAAAACTTGAAGGCAATTTACATAACTCAAAAATTATCTCATCAGGTAGATTGGAAATCATTGTTCAGTGGATTGGCTCTTATTTCATCAGTACGTTTTTCAATTTTTTGGAAATAAACTTGCAACAAATAATTACAAAAAACAGTATATTGATCAAGCTCAGATATAATCTATTTTCATTAGAATCAAAGAAGGATTGGCTGACAAATCATCATCACTAAAAACTCTTCACTACTAGCTTCAGAAAGAAACCAGTAATACAATCAATCGAGGTTTAATATGTATTCAATAGATAAACCGTGCAACCGCGCACACAGTGCAAAAAAAAACAGAATCCAGACGGAAAACAGCATCCAAAGAGATAAATTCGAAAAATCAACCATGAAATTAATGTCCCATAAAGCTGAAAATAACGAAGCGTACATAGACAAAACGGAGAAAATTGTTGAGCATTACGTCTCCTAAATCATTAGCTCCAATAATACTGTTTTCGAGCATAACATTCAAGAGTATCATTAGTTCAGCGGAACATAAAAAAAGTTAATTTATTCAAACTCAGAAAAAAATTGTTTTCATTGTAATCGAAGAAAGATTGGCTTATTTTCATCGCAAATAAATTTGAAGCTTTCAAAAAGAGTTCAGTAATTAAAATCATGCAACAAGAAAACTTCAAAAGAGGAAACAAAAATCCAACAAAATCATACAAGAAAATGGCCTTCACGTCAAACTTGAAAAAAGCGAATATCAAACCTTGAAGGCAAGTTACATAACTCAAAAATCATCGCTTCAGATAGATTGGAAATCATTGTTCAGTGGATTGGCTCTTATTTCATCAGAAATAATTTTCAATTTTTTGAAAATAAACGTGCAGCAAATAATATAAAAGAAAGTAAAAGGATCAAGCTCAGGTATAATCTATTTTCATTAGAATCAAAGAAGGATTGGCTGACAAATCATCATCACTAAAAACTCTTTACTAATAGCTTCAGAAAAAAAACAGTAAAACAATTAATCGAGGTTTAATATGTGTTCAATAGATAAATCGTGCAACCGCGCACACAATGCAAGAAACATAACAGTCAGGAGTATCATTAGTTCAACGTACATTAAAAATTTTTATTCAAAGTCAGTAAAAAATTTTTTCATTGGAATCAAAGAAGGATTGGCTGATAATCATCACAATTAGTTTGAAAGCTTTCAAAAAAGTTGAATAATTGAAATCATGCAGTCAGAAAATTTCGAACAAGAAAACAGAATACCAACATAAAATCAAACATGAAAAAGTCTTTCATGTCGAACTTCTAACAAAAAAAGCAAAAAATAAACCTTGAAAGCCATTTACTTAAACCGAATATCATTTTCTTTAGAGAGATCAGAAATAATTGTTCAGTGGATTGGCTCTTATTTCATCAGAAACGATTTTCAATTTTTGGCAGCAAATAATTACAAAAAAAAAACAAAATTGATCGAGCTCAGATATAATTTATTTTCAGTAGAATCAAAGAACGATTGGCTGACAAATCATCATCACTAAAAACTCTTTACTACTAGCTTCAGAAAAAAAAAACAGTAAAACAATTGATCGAGGTTTGAAATGTGTTCAATAGAAAAAAATCGTGCAACCGCGCACACAATGCAAGAAACATAACAGTCAGGAGTATCATTAGTCCAACGTACATTAATATTTTTTATTCAAAGTCAGTAAAAATAATTTTCATTGGAATCAAAGAAGGATTGGCTGATAATCATCACAATTAGTTTGAAAACTTTCAAAAAAGTTGAGTAATTGAAATCATGCAGTCAGAAAATTTCGAACAAGAAAACAGAATACCAACATAAAATCAAACATAAAAAAGTCTTTCATGTCGAACTTGTAAAAAAAGCAAAAATTAAACCTTGAAAGCCATTTACATAAATCGAAAATCATTTTCTTCAGATAGATCAGAAATAATTGTTCAGTGGATTGGCTCTTATTTCATCAAAAAACGTTTTTCAATTTTTTGCAGCAAATAATTACAAAAAAAAACAAAATTGATCGAGCTCAGATATAATTTATTTTCAGTAGAATCAAAGAAGGATTGGCTGACAAATCATCATCACTAAAAACTCTTTACTGATAGCTTCAGAAAAAAAAACAGTAAAACAATTGATCGAGGTTTAATATGTGTTCAATAGAAAAAAATCGTGCAACCGCGCACACAATGCAAGAAACATAACAGTCAGGAGTATCATTAGTTCAACGTACATTAAAATTTTTTATTCAAAGTCAGTAAAAAAAAATTTTCATTGGAATCAAAGAAGGATTGGCTGATAATCATCACAATTAGTTTGAAAGCTTTCAAAAAAGTTGAATAATTGAAATCATGCAGCCAGAAAATTTCGAACAAGAAAACAGAATACCAACATAAAATCAAACATGAAAAAGTCTTTCATGTCGAACTTGTAACAAAAAGAGCAAAAATTGAACCTTGAAAGCCATTTACATAAATCGAACATCATTTTCTTCAGATAGATCAGAAATAATTGTTCAGTGGATTGGCTCTTATTTCATCAGGAACGTTTTTCAATTTTTTGCAGCAAATAATTACAAAAAAAAACAAACAATATTGATCAAGCTCAGATATAATTTATTTTAAGTAGAATCAAAGAAGGATTGGCTGACAAATGATCATCACTAAAAACTCTTCACTACTAGCTACAGAAAGAAACCAGTAATACAATCAATCGAGGTTTAATATGTATTCAATAGATAAACCGTGCAACCGCGCACACAATGCAAGAAACATAACAGTCAGGAGTACCATTAGTTCAACGTACATTAAAATTTTTTATTCAAAGTCAGTAAAAAATAATTTTCATTGGAATCAAAGAAGGATTGGCTGATAATCATCACAATTAGTTTGAAAACTTTCAAAAAAGTTGAGTAATTGAAATCATGCAGTCAGAAAATTTCGAACAAGAAAACAGAATACCAACATAAAATCAAACATAGAAAAGTCTTTCATGTCGAACTTGTAACAAAAAAAGCAAAAATTAAACCTTGAAAGCCATTTACATAAATCGAACATCATTTTCTTCAGATAGATCAGAAATAATTGTTCAGTGGATTGGCTCTTATTTCATCAGAAAACGTTTTTCAATTTTTTGCAGCAAATAATTACAAAAAAAAACAAAACTGATCGAGCTCAGATGTAATTTATTTTCAGTAGAATCAAAGAAGGATTGGCTGACAAATCATCATCACTAAAAACTCTTTACTAATAGCTTCAGAAAAAAAAACAGTAAAACAATTGATCGAAGTTTAATATGTGTTCAATAGAAAAAAATCGTGCAACCGCGCACACAATGCAAGAAACATAACAGTCAGGAGTATCATTAGTTCAACGTACATTAAAAATTTTTACTCAAAGACAGTAAAAAAAAATTTCATTGGAATCAAAGAAGGATTGGCTGATAATCATCACAATTAGTTTGAAAGCTTTCAAAAAAGTTGAATAATTGAAATCATGCAGTCAGAAAATTTCGAACGAGAAAACAGAATACCAACATAAAATCAAACATGAAAAAGTCTTTCATGTCGAACTTGTAACAAAAAAAGCAAAAATTAAACCTTGAAAGCCATTTACATAAATCGAAAATCATTTTCTTCAGATAGATCAGAAATAATTGTTCAGTGGATTGGCTCTTATTTCATCAGAAACGTTTTTCAATTTTTGGCAGCAAATAATTACAAAAAAAAACAAAATTGATCGAGCTCAGATATAATTTATTTTCAGTAGAATCAAAGAAGGATTGGCTGACAAATCATCATCACTAAAAACTCTTTACTAATAGCTTCAGGAAAAAAAAACAGTAAATTAATTGATCGAGGTTTAATATGTGTTCAATAGAAAAAAATCGTGCAACCGCGCACACAATGCAAGAAACATAACAGTCAGGAGTATCATTAGTTCAACGTACATTAAAATTTTTTACTCAAAGTCAGTAAAAAATAATTTTCATTGGAATCAAAGAAGGGTTGGCTGATAATCATCAAAATTAGTTTGAAAGCTTTCAAAAAAGTTGAGTAAGTGAAATCATGCAGTCAGAAAATTTCGAACAAGAAAACAGAATACCAACATAAAATCAAACATGAAAAAGTCTTTCATGTCGAACTTGTAACAAAAAAAGCAAAAATTAAACCTTGAAAGTCATTTACATAAACCGAATATTATTTTCTTCAGATAGATCAGAAATAATTGTTCAGTGGATTGGCTCTTATTTCATCAGAAACGTTTTTCAATTTTTGGCAGCAAATAATTACAAAAAAAACAATATTGATCAAGCTCAGATATAATTTATTTTCAGTAGAATCAAAGAAGGATTGGCTGACAAATCATCATCACTAAAAACTCTTCACTACTAGCTACAGAAAGAAACCAGTAATACAATCAATCGAGGTTTAATATGTATTCAATAGATAAACCGTGCAAACGCGCACACAATGCAAGAAACATAACAGTCAGGAGTACCATTAGTTCAACGTACATTAAAATTTTTTATTCAAAGTCAGTAAAAAATAATTTTCATTGGAATCAAAGAAGGATTGGCTGATAATCATCACAATTAGTTTGAAAACTTTCAAAAAAGTTGAGTAATTGAAATCATGCAGTCAGAAAATTTCGAACAAGAAAACAGAATACCAACATAAAATCAAACATAGAAAAGTCTTTCATGTCGAACTTGTAACAAAAAAAGCAAAAATTAAACCTTGAAAGCCATTTACATAAATCGAACATCATTTTCTTCAGATAGATCAGAAATAATTGTTCAGTGGATTGGCTCTTATTTCATCAGAAAACGTTTTTCAATTTTTTGCAGCAAATAATTACAAAAAAAAACAAAACTGATCGAGCTCAGATGTAATTTATTTTCAGTAGAATCAAAGAAGGATTGGCTGACAAATCATCATCACTAAAAACTCTTTACTAATAGCTTCAGAAAAAAAAACAGTAAAACAATTGATCGAAGTTTAATATGTGTTCAATAGAAAAAAATCGTGCAACCGCGCACACAATGCAAGAAACATAACAGTCAGGAGTATCATTAGTTCAACGTACATTAAAAATTTTTACTCAAAGACAGTAAAAAAAAATTTCATTGGAATCAAAGAAGGATTGGCTGATAATCATCAAAATTAGTTTGAAAGCTTTCAAAAAAGTTGAGTAAGTGAAATCATGCAGTCAGAAAATTTCGAACAAGAAAACAGAATACCAACATAAAATCAAACATGAAAAAGTCTTTCATGTCGAACTTGTAACAAAAAAAGCAAAAATTAAACCTTGAAAGTCATTTACATAAACCGAATATTATTTTCTTCAGATAGATCAGAAATAATTGTTCAGTGGATTGGCTCTTATTTCATCAGAAACGTTTTTCAATTTTTGGCAGCAAATAATTACAAAAAAAACAATATTGATCAAGCTCAGATATAATTTATTTTCAGTAGAATCAAAGAAGGATTGGCTGACAAATCATCATCACTAAAAACTCTTTACTAATAGCTTCAGAAAAAAAACAGTAAAACAATTAATCGAGGTTTAATGTGTTCAATAGATAAATCGTCCAACCGCGCACACAATGCAAGAAACATAACAGTCAGGAGTACCATTAGTTCAACGTACATTAAAATTTTTTATTCAAAGTCAGTAAAAAATAATTTTCATTGGAATCAAAGAAGGATTGGCTGATAATCATCACAATTAGTTTGAAAGCTTTCAAAAAAGTTGAATAATTGAAATCATGCAGTCAGAAAATTTCGAACAAGAAAACAGAATACCAACATAAAATCAAACATGAAAAAGTCTTTCATGTCGAACTTCTAACAAAAAAAGCAAAAAATAAACCTTGAAAGCCATTTACTTAAACCGAATATCATTTTCTTCAGATAGATCAGAAATAATTGTTCAGTGGATTGGCTCTTATTTCATCAGAAAACGTTTTTCAATTTTTTGCAGCAAATAATTACAAAAAAAAACAAAATTGATCGAGCTCAGATATAATTTATTTTCAGTAGAATCAAAGAAGGATTGGCTGACAAATCATCATCACTAAAAACTCTTTACTAATAGCTTCAGGAAAAAAAAACAGTAAATTAATTGATCGAGGTTTAATATGTGTTCAATAGAAAAAAATCGTGCAACCGCGCACACAATGCAAGAAACATAACAGTCAGGAGTATCATTAGTTCAACGTACATTAAATTTTTTTACTCAAAGTCAGTAAAAAAAATTTTCATTGGAATCAAAGAGGGATTGGCTGATAATCATCACAATTAGTTTGAAAGCTTTCAAAAAAGTTGAGTAAGTGAAGTCATGCAGTCAGAAAATTTCGAACAAGAAAACAGAATACCAACATAAAATCAAACATGAAAAAGTTTTTCATGTCGAACTTTTAACAAAAAAAGCAAATATTAAACCTTGAAAGCCATTTACAAAAATCGAACATCATTTTCTTTAAATAGATTAGAAATGATTGTTCAGTGGATTGGCTCTTATTTCATCAGAAACGTTTTTCAATTTTTTGCAGCAAATAATTACAAAAAAAAACAATATTGATCAAGCTCAGATATAAATTATTTTCAGTAGAATCAAAGAAGGATTGGCTGACAAATCATCATCACTAAAAACTCTTTACTAATAGCTTCAGGAAAAAAAAACAGTAAATTAATTGATCGAGGTTTAATATGTGTTCAATAGAAAAAAATCGTGCAACCGCACACACAATGCAAGAAACATAACAGTCAGGAGTATCATTAGTTCAACGTACATTAAATTTTTTTACTCAAAGTCAGTAAAAAAAATTTTCATTGGAATCAAAGAGGGATTGGCTGATAATCATCACAATTAGTTTGAAAGCTTTCAAAAAAGTTGAGTAAGTGAAATCATGCAGTCAGAAAATTTCGAACAAGAAAACAGAATACCAACATAAAATCAAACATGAAAAAGTCTTTCATGTCGAACTTGTAACAAAAAAAGCAAAAATTAAACCTTGAAAGTCATTTACATAAACCGAATATCATTTTCTTCAGATAGATCAGAAATAATTGGTCAGTGGATTGGCTCTTATTTCATCAGGAACGTTTTTCAATTTTTTGCAGCAAATAATTACAAAAAAAAAAACAATATTGATCAAGCTCAGATATAAATTATTTTCAGTAGAATCAAAGAAGGATTGGCTGACAAATGATCATCACTAAAAACTCTTCACTGCTAGCTTCAGAAAGAAACCAGTAATACAATCAATCGAGGTTTATTATGTATTCAATAGATAAACCGTGCAACCGCGCACACAATGCAAGAAACATAACAGTCAGGAGTACCATTAGTTCAACGTACATTAAAATTTTTTATTCAAAGTCAGTTAAAAATAATTTTCATTGGAATCAAAGAAGGATTGGCTGATAATCATCACAATTAGTTTGAAAGCTTTCAAAAAAGTTGAGTAAGTGAAATCATGCAGTCAGAAAATTTCGAACAAGAAAACAGAATACCAACATAAAATCAAACATGAAAAAGTCTTTCATGTCGAACTTGTAACAAAAAAAGCAAAAATTAAACCTTGAAAGTCATTTACATAAACCGAATATCATTTTCTTCAGATAGATCAGAAATAATTGGTCAGTGGATTGGCTCTTATTTCATCAGGAACGTTTTTCAATTTTTTGCAGCAAATAATTACAAAAAAAAAACAATATTGATCAAGCTCAGATATAAATTATTTTCAGTAGAATCAAAGAAGGATTGGCTGACAAATGATCATCACTAAAAACTCTTCACTGCTAGCTTCAGAAAGAAACCAGTAATACAATCAATCGAGGTTTATTATGTATTCAATAGATAAACCGTGCAACCGCGCACACAATGCAAGAAACATAACAGTCAGGAGTACCATTAGTTCAACGTACATTAAAATTTTTTATTCAAAGTCAGTTAAAAATAATTTTCATTGGAATCAAAGAAGGATTGGCTGATAATCATCACAATTAGTTTGAAAGCTTTCAAAAAAGTTGAGTAAGTGAAATCATGCAGTCAGAAAATTTCGAACAAGAAAACAGAATACCAACATAAAATCAAACATGAAAAAGTCTTTCATGTCGAACTTGTAACAAAAAAAGCAAAAATTAAACCTTGAAAGTCATTTACATAAACCGAATATCATTTTCTTCAGATAGATCAGAAATAATTGTTCAGTGGATTGGCTCTTATTTCATCAGAAACGTTTTTCAATTTTTGGCAGCAAATAATTACAAAAAAAAACAATATTGATCAAGCTCAGATATAATTTATTTTCAGTAGAATCAAAGAAGGATTGGCTGAAAAATCATCATCACTAAAAACACTTTACTAATAGCTTCAGAAAAAAAAACAGTAAAACAAATAATGGAGGTTTAATGTGTTCAATAGATAAATCGTCCAACCGCGCACACAATGCAAGAAACATAACAGTCAGGAGTACCATTAGTTCAACGTACATTAAAATTTTTTATTCAAAGTCAGTAAAAAATAATTTTCATTGGAATCAAAGAAGGATTGGCTGATAATCATCACAATTAGTTTGAAAGCTTTCAAAAAAGTTGAGTAAGTGAAATCATGCAGTCAGAAAATTTCGAACAAGAAAACAGAATACCAACATAAAATCAAACATGAAAAAGTCTTTCATGTCGAACTTGTAACAAAAAAAGCAAAAATTAAACCTTGAAAGTCATTTACATAAACCGAATATCATTTTCTTCAGTAAGATCAGAAATAATTGTTCAGTGGATTGGCTCTTATTTCATCAGAAACGTTTTTAAATTTTTGGCAGCAACTAATTACAAAAAAAACAATATTGATCAAGCTCAAGATATAATTTATTTTCAGTAGAATCAAAGAAGGATTGGCTGACAAATCATCATCACTAAAAACTCTTTACTAATAGCTTCAGAAAAAAAACAGTAAAACAATTAATCGAGGTTTAATGTGTTCAATAGATAAATCGTCCAACCGCGCACACAATGCAAGAAACATAACAGTCAGGAGTACCATTAGTTCAATGTACATTAAAATTTTTTATTCAAAGTCAGTAAAACATAATTTTCATTGGAATCAAAGAAGGATTTGCTGATAATCATCACAATTAGTTTGAAAGCTTTCAAAAAAGTTGAATAATTGAAATCATGCAGTCAGAAAAATTCGAACAAGAAAACAGAATACCAACATAAAATCAAACATGAAAAAGTCTTTCATGTCGAACTTGTAACAAAAAAAGCAAAAATTAAACCTTGAAAGTCATTTACATAAACCGAATATCATTTTCTTCAGATAGATCAGAAATAACTGTTCAGTGGATTGGCTCTTATTTCATCAGAAACGTTTTTCAATTTTTGGCAGCAAATAATTACAAAAAAAAACAATATTGATCAAGCTCAGATATAATTTATTTTCAGTAGAATCAAAGAAGGATTGGCTGACAAATCATCATCACTAAAAACTCTTTACTAATAGCTTCAGAAAAAAAACAGTAAAACAATTAATCGAGGTTTAATGTGTTCAATAGATAAATCGTCCAACCGCGCACACAATGCAAGAAACATAACAGTCAGGAGTACCATTAGTTCAACGTACATTAAAATTTTTTATTCAAAGTCAGTAAAAAATAATTTTCATTGGAATCAAAGAAGGATTGGCTGATAATCATCACAATTAGTTTGAAAGCTTTCAAAAAAGTTGAGTAAGTGAAATCATGCAGTCAGAAAATTTCGAACAAGAAAACAGAATACCAACAAAAAATCAAACATGAAAAAGTCTTTCATGTCGAACTTGTAACAAAAAAAGCAAAAATTAAACCTTGAAAGTCATTTACATAAACCAAATATCCTTTTCTTCAGATAGATCAGAAATAATTGTTCAGTGGATTGGCTCTTATTTCATCAGAAACGTTTTTCAATTTTTGGCAGCAAATAATTACAAAAAAAAAACAATATTGATCAAGCTCAGATATAATTTATTTTCAGTAGAATCAAAGAAGGATTGGCTGACAAATCATCATCACTAAAAACTCTTTTCTAATAGCTTCAGAAAAAAACAGTAAAACAATTAATCGAGGTTTAATGTGTTCAATAGATAAATCGTCCAACCGCGCACACAATGCAAGAAACATAACAGTCAGGAGTACCATTAGTTCAACGTACATTAAAATTTTTTATTCAAAGTCAGTAAAAATAATTTTCATTGGAATCAAAGAAGGATTGGCTGATAATCATCACAATTAGTTTGAAAGCTTTCAAAAAAGTTGAATAATTGAAATCATGCAGTCAGAAATTTTCGAACAAGAAAACAGAATACCAACATAAAATCAAACATGAAAAAGTCTTTCATGTCGAACTTGTAACAAAAAAAGCAAAAAATAAACCTTGAAAGCCATTTACTTAAGCCGAATATCATTTTCTTCAGATAGATCAGAAATAATTGTTCAGTGGATTGGCTCTTATTTCATCAGAAACGTTTTTCAATTTTTGGCAGCAAATAATTGCAAAAAAAAACAATATTGATCAAGCTCAGATATAACTTATTTTCAGTAGAATCAAAGAAGGATTGGCTGACAAATCATCATCACTAAAAAATCTTCACTACTAGCTTCAGAAAGAAACCAGTAATACAATCAATCGAGGTTTAATATGTATTCAATAGATAAACCGTGCAACCGCGCACACAGTGCAAAAAAAAAACAGAATCCAGACGGAAAACAGCATCCAAAGAGATAAATTCGAAAAATTAACCATGAAATTTATGTCCCATAAAACTGAAAATAACGAAGCGTACATAGACAAAACGGAGAACATTGTTGAGCATTACGTCTCCTAAATCATTAGCTCCAATAATACTGTTTTCGAGCATAACATTCAAGGGTATCATTAGTTCAGCGGAACATAAAAAAAGTTAATTTATTCAATTTCAGAAAAAAATTGTTTTCATTGTAATCAAAGAAGGATTGGCTTATATTCATCGCAAATAAATTTAAAGCTTTCAAAAAGAGTTCAGTAATTAAAATCATGCAACAAGAAAACTTCAAAAGAGGAAACAAAAATCCAACAAAATCATACAAGAAAATGGCCTTCACGTCAAACTTGAAAAAAGCGAATATCAAACCTTGAAGGCAAGTTACATAACTCAAAAATCATCGCTTCAGATAGATTGGAAATAATTGTTCAGTGGATTGGCTCTTATTTCATCAGAAACGTTTTTCAATTTTTTGAAAATAAACGTGCAGCAAATAATATAAAAGTAAAAGGATCAAGCTCAGGTACAATCTATTTTCATTAGAATCAAAGAAGGATTGGCTGACAAATCATCATCACTAAAAACTCTTCACTACTAGCTTCAGAAAGAAACCAGTAAAACAATCAATCGAGGTTTAATATGTTTTCAATAGATAAACCGTGCAACCGCGCACACAGTGCAAAAAAAAACAGAATCCAGACGGAAAACAGCATCCAAAGAGATAAATTCGAAAAATTAACCATGGAATTAATGTCCCATAAAACTGAAAATAACGAAGCGTACATAGACAAAACGGAGAACATTGTTGAGCATTACGTCTCCTAAATCATTAGCTCCAATAATACTGTTTTCGAGCATAACATTCAAGAGTATCATTAGTTCAGCGGAACATAAAAAAAGTTAATTTATTCAAACTCAGAAAAAAATTGTTTTCATTGTAATCAAAGAAGGATTGGCTTATATTCATCGCAAATAAATTTAAAGCTTTCAAAAAGAGTTCAGTAATTAAAATCATGCAACAAGAAAACTTCAAAAGAGGAAACAAAAATCCAACAAAACCATACAAGAAAATGGCCTTCACGTCAAACTTGAAAAAAGCGAATATCAAACCTTGAAGGCAAGTTACATAACTCAAAAATCATCGCTTCAGATAGATTGGAAATCATTGTTCAGTGGATTAGCTCTTATTTCATCAGAAACGTTTTTCAATTTTTTGAAAATAAACGTGCAGCAAATAATATAAAAGAAAGTAAAAGGATCAAGCTCAGGTACAATCTATTTTCATTAGAATCAAAGACGGATTGGCTGACAAATCATCATCACTAAAAACTCTTTAATAATAGCTTCAGAAAAAAAACAGTAAAACAATTAATTGAGGTTTAATATGTGTTCAATAGATAAATCGTGCAACGCGCACACAATGCAAGAAACATAACAGTCAGGAGTATCATTAGTTCAACGTACATTAAAATTTTTTATTCAAAGTCAGTAAAAAATAATTTTCATTGGAATCAAAGAAGGATTGGCTGATAATAATCACAATTAGTTTGAAAGCTTTCAAAAAAGTTGATAATTGAAATCATGCAGTCACAAAATTTCGAACAAGAAAACAGAATACCAACATAGAATCAAACATTAAAAAGTCTTTCATGTCGAACTTGTAACAAAAAAGCAAAAATTAAACCTTGAAAGCCATTTACATAAATCGAACATCATTTTCTTCAGACAGATCAGAAATAATTGTTCAGTGGATTGGCTCTTATTACATCAGGAACGTTTTTCAATTTTTTGCAGCAAATAATTACAAAAAAAAACAAACAATATTGATCAAGCTCAGATATAATTTATTTTCAGTAGAATCAAAAAAGGATTGGCTGACAAATGATCATCACTAACAACTCTTCACTACTAGCTTCAGAAAGAAACCAGTAATACAATCAATCGAGGTTTAATATGTTTTCAATAGATAAACCGTGCAACCGCGCACACAGTGCAAAAAAAACAGAATCCAGACGGAAAACAGCATCCAAAGAGATAAATTCGAAAAATTAACCATGGAATTTATGTCCCATAAAACTGAAAATAACGAAGCGTACATAGACAAAACGGAGAACATTGTTGAGCATTACGTCTCCTAAATCATTAGCTCCAATAATACTGTTTTCGAGCATAACATTCAAGAGTATCATTAGTTCAGCGGAACATAAAAAAAGTTAATTTATTCAAACTCAGAAAAAAATTGTTTTCATTGTAATCAAAGAAGGATTGGCTTATATTCATCGCAAATAAATTTAAAGCTTTCAAAAAGAGGTCAGTAATTAAAATCATGCAACAAGAAAACTTCAAAAGAGGAAACAAAAATCCAACAAAATCATACAAGAAAATGGCCTTCACGTCAAACTTGAAAAAAGCGAATATCAAACCTTGAAGGCAAGTTACATAACTCAAAAATCATCGCTTCAGATAGATTGGAAATCATTGTTCAGTGGATTAGCTCTTATTTCAACAAAAACGTTTTTCAATTTTTTGAAAATAAACGTGCAGCAAATAATATAAAAGAAAGTAAAAGGATCAAGCTCAGGTACAATCTATTTTCATTAGAATCAAAGACGGATTGGTTGACAAATCATCATCACTAAAAACTCTTTAATAAGAGCTTCAGAAAAAAACAGTAAAACAATTAATTGAGGTTTAATATGTGTTCAATAGATAAATCGTGCAACGCGCACACAATGCAAGAAACATAACAGTCAGGAGTATCATTAGTTCAACGTACATTAAAAATTTTTATTCAAAGTCAGTAAAAAATAATTTTCATTGGAATCAAAGAAGGATTGGCTGATAATCATCACAATTAGTTTGAAAGCTTTCAAAAAAGTTGATAATTGAAATCATGCAGTCACAAAATTTCGAACAAGAAAACAGAATACCAACATAGAATCAAACATTAAAAAGTCTTTCATGTCGAACTTGTAACGAAAAAGCAAAAATTAAACCTTGAAAGCCATTTACATAAATCGAACATCATTTTCTTCAGATAGATCAGAAATAATTGTTCAGTGGATTGGCTCTTATTACATCAGGAACGTTTTTCAATTTTTTGCAGCAAATAATTACAAAAAAACAAACAATATTGATCAAGCTAAGATATAATTTATTTTCAGTAGAATCAAAGAAGGATTGGCTGACAAATGATCATCACTAACAACTCTTCACTACTAGCTTCAGAAAGAAACCAGTAATACAATCAATCGAGGTTTAATATGTATTCAATAAATAAACCGTGCAACCGCGCACACAGTGCAAAAAAAACAGAACCCAGACGGAAAACAGCATCCAAAGAGATAAATTCGAAAAATTAACCATGGAATTTATGTCCCATAAAACTGAAAATAACGAAGCGTACATAGACAAAACGGAGAACATTGTTGAGCATTACGTCTCCTAAATCATTAGCTCCAATAATACTGTTTTCGAGCATAACATTCAAGAGTATCATTAGTTCAGCGGAACATAAAAAAAGTTAATTTATTCAAACTCAGAAAAAAATTGTTTTCATTGTAATCAAAGAAGGATTGGCTTATATTCATCGCAAATAAATTTAAAGCTTTCAAAAAGAGTTCAGTAATTAAAATCATGCAACAAGAAAACTTCAAAAGAGGAAACAAAAATCCAACAAAATCATACAAGAAAATGGCCTTCACGTTAAACTTGAAAAAAGCGAATGAAAAAAACCTTGAAGGCAAGTTACATAACTCAAAAATGATAGCTTCAGATAGATTGGAAATCATTGTTCAGTGGATTGGCTCTTATTTCATCAGAAACGTTTTTCAATTTTTTGAAAATAAACGTGCAGCAAATAATATAAAAGTAAAAGGATCAAGCTCAGGTACAATCTATTTTCATTAGAATCAAAGAAGGATTGGCTGACAAATCATCATCACTAACTCTTCACTACTAGCTTCAGAAAGAAACCAGTAATACAATCAATCGAGGATTAATATGTATTCAATAGATAAACCGTGCAACCGCGCACACAGTGCAAAAAAAAACAGAATCCAGACGGAAAACAGCATCCAAAGAGATAAATTCGAAAAATTAACCATGGAATTAATGTCCCATAAAACTGAAAATAACGAAGCGTACATAGACAAAACGGAGAACATTGTTGAGCATTACGTCTCCTAAATCATTAGCTCCAATAATACTGTTTTCGAGCATAACATTGAAGAGTATCATTTGTTCAGCGGAACATAAAAAAAGTTAATTTATTCAAACTCAGAAAAAAACTGTTTTCATTGTAATCAAAGAAGGATTGGCTTATATTCATCGCAAATAAATTTAAAGCTTTCAAAAAGAGTTCAGTAATTAAAATCATGCAACAAGAAAACTTCAAAAGAGGAAACAAAAATCCAACAAAATCATACAAGAAAATGGCCTTCACGTTAAACTTGAAAAAAGCGAATGAAAAAAACCTTGAAGGCAAGTTACATAACTCAAAAATGATAGCTTCAGATAGATTGGAAATCATTGTTCAGTGGATTGGCTCTTATTTCATCAGAAACGTTTTTCAATTTTTTGAAAATAAACGTGCAGCAAATAATATAAAAGTAAAAGGATCAAGCTCAGGTACAATCTATTTTCATTAGAATCAAAGAAGGATTGGCTGACAAATCATCATCACTAAAAACTCTTCACTACTAGCTTCAGAAAGAAACCAGTAATACAATCAATCGAGGATTAATAGGTATTCAATAGATAAACCGTGCAACCACGCACACAGTGCAAAAAAAACAGAATCCAGACGGAAAACAGCATCCAAAGAGATAAATTCGAAAAATTAACCATGGAATTAATGTCCCATAAAACTGAAAATAACGAAGCGTACATAGACAAAACGGAGAACATTGTTGAGCATTACGTCTCCTAAATCATTAGCTCCAATAATACTGTTTTCGAGCATAACATTGAAGAGTATCATTTGTTCAGCGGAACATAAAAAAAGTTAATTTATTCAAACTCAGAAAAAAACTGTTTTCATTGTAATCAAAGAAGGATTGGCTTATATTCATCGCAAATAAATTTAAAGCTTTCAAAAAGAGTTCAGTAATTAAAATCAAGCAACAAGAAAACTTCAAAAGAGGAAACAAAAATCCAACAAAATCATACAAGAAAATGGCCTTCACTTTAAACTTGAAAAAAGCGAATGAAAAAAACCTTGAAGGCAAGTTACATAACTCAAAAATCATCGCTTCAGATAGATTGGAAATCATTGTTCAGTGGATTGGCTCTTATTTCATCAGAAATAATTTTCAATTTTTTGAAAATAAACGTGCAGCAAATAATATAAAAGAAAGTAAAAGGATCAAGCTCAGGTATAATCTATTTTCATTAGAACCAAAAAAGGATTGGCTGACAAATCATCATCACTAAAAACTCTTTACTAATAGCTTCAGAAAAAAAACAGTAGAACAATTAATCGAGGTTTAATATGTGTTCAATAGATAAATCGTGCAACCGCGCACACAATGCAAGAAACATAACAGTCAGGAGTACCATTAGTTCAACGTACATTAAAATTTTTTATTCAAAGTCAGTAAAAAATAATTTTCATTGGAATCAAAGAAGGATTGGCTGATAATCATCACAATTAGTTTGAAAGCTTTCAAAAAAGTTGAGTAATTGAAATCATGCAGTCAGAAAATTTCGAACAAGAAAACAGAATACCAACATAAAATCAAACATGAAAAAGTCTTTCATGTCGAACTTGTAACAAAAAAAAGCAAAAATTAAACCTTAAAAGCCATTTACATAAACCGAACATCATTTTCTTCAGATAGATCAGAAATAATTGTTCAGTGGATTGGCTCTTATTTCATCAGAAACGTTTTTCAATTTTTTGCAGCAAATAATTACAAAAAAAAAACAATATTGATCAAGCTCAGATATAATTTATTTTCAGTAGAATCAAAGAAGGATTGGCTGACAAATCATCATCACTAAAAACTCTTCACTACTAGCTTCAGAAAAAAAACAGTAAAACAATCAATCGAGGTTTAATATGTGTTCAATAGATAAATCGTGCAACCGCGCACACAATGCAAGAAACATAACATTCAGGAGTACCATTAGTTCAACGTACATTAAAATTTTTTATTCAAAGTCAGTAAAAAATAATTTTCATTGGAATCAAAGAAGGATTGGCTGATAATCATCACAATTAGTTTGAAAGCTTTCAAAAAAGTTGAGTAATTGAAATCATGCAGTCAGAAAATTTCGAACAAGAAAACAGAATACCAACATAAAATCAAACATGAAAAAGTCTTTCATGTCGAACTTGTAACAAAAAAGCAAAAATTAAACCTTGAAAGCCATTTACATAAACCGAACATCATTTTCTTCAGATAGATCAGAAATAATTGTTCAGTGGATTGGCTCTTATTTCATCAGAAGCGTTTTTCAATTTTTTGCAGCAAAAAACTACAGAAAAAAACAAACAATATTGATCAAGCTCAGATATAAATTATTTTCAGTAGAATCAAAGAAGGATTGGCTGACAAATCATCATCACTAAAAACTCTTCACTACTAGCTTCAGAAAGAAACCAGTAAAACAATCAACCGAGGTTTAATATAAATTCAATAGATAAACCGTGCAACCGCGCACACAGTGCAAAAAAAACAGAACCCAGACGGAAAACAGCATCCAAAGAGATAAATTCGAAAAATTAACCATGGAATTAATGTCCTATAAAACTGAAAATAACGAAGCGTTCATAGACAAAACGGAGAACATTGTTGAGCATTACATCTCCTAAATCATTAGCTCCAATAAAACATTTTTCGAGCATAACATTCAAGAGTATCATTAGTTCAGCGAAACATAAAAAAAGTTAATTTATTCAAACTCAGAGAAAAAATTGTTTTCATTTTAATCAAAGAAGGATTCGCTTGTATTCATCGCAAATAAATTTAAAGCTTTCAAAAAGAGTTCAGTAATTAAAATCATGCAACAAGAAAACTTCAAAAGAGGAAACAAAAATTCAACAAAATCAGACAAGAAAATGGCCTTCACGTCAAACTTGAAAAAAGCGAATATCAAACCTTGAAGGCAAGTTACATAACTCAAAAATCATCGCTTCAGATAGAATGGAAATCATTGTTCAGTGGATTGGCTCTTATTTCATCAGAAACTTTTTCAATTTTTTGAAAATAAACATGCAGCAAATAATATAAAAGAAAGTAAAAGGATCAAGCTCAGGTATAATCTATTTTCATTAGAACCAAAGAAGGATTGGCTGACAAATCATCATCACTAAAAACTCTTTACTAATAGCTTCAGAAAAAAAACAGTAAAACAATTAATCGTGATTTAATATGTGTTCAATAGATAAATCGTGCAACCGCGCACACAATGCAAGAAACATAACAGTCAGGAGTACCATTAGTTCAACGTACATTAAATTTTTCATTCAAAGTCAGTAAAAAATAATTTTCATTGGAATCAAAGAAGGATTGGCTGATAATCATCACAATTAGTTTGAAAGCTTTCCAAAAAGTTGAGTAATTGAAATCATGCAGTCAGAAAATTTCGAACAAGAAAACAGAATACTAACATAAAATCAAACATGAAAAAGTCTTTCATGTCGAACTTGTAACAAAAAAAGCAAAAATTAAGCCTTGAAAGCCATTTACATAAACCGAACATCATTTTCTTCAGATAGATCAGAAATAATTGTTCAGTGGATTGGCTCTTATTTCATCAGAAACGTTTTTCAAATTTTTTGCAGCAAATAATTACAAAAAAAACAATATTGATCAAGCTCAGATATAATTTTTTTTCAGTATAATCAAAGAAGGATTGGCTGACAAATCATCATCACTAAAAACGCTTCACTACTAGCTTCAGAAAAAAACAGTGAAACAATCAATCGAGGTTTAATATGTGTTCAATAGATAAATCGTGCAACCGCGCACACAATGCAAGAAACATAACAGTCAGGAGTACCATTAGTTCAACGTACATTAAAATTTTTCATTCAAAGTCAGTAAAAAATAATTTTCATTGGAATCAAAGAAGGATTGGCTGATAATCATCACAATTAGTTTGAAAGCTTTCAAAAAAGTTGAGTTATTGAAATCATGCAGTCAGAAAATTTCGAACAAGAAAACAGAATACCAACATAAAATCAAACATTAAAAAGTCTTTCATGTCGAACTTGTAACAAAAAAAAGCAAAAATTAAACCTTGAAAGCCATTTATATAAACCGAACATCATTTTCTTCAGATAGATCAGAAATAATTGTTCAGTGGATTGGCTCTTATTTCATCAGAAACGTTTTTCAATTTTTTGCAGCAAATAATTACAAAAAAAAACAATATTGATCAAGCTCAGATATAATTTATTTTCAGTAGAATCAAAGACGGATTGGCTGACAAATCATCATCACTAAAAACTCTTCACTACTAGCTTAAGAAAAAAACCGGTAAAACAATCAATCGAGGTTTAATATGTATTCAATAGATAAACCGTGCAACTGCGCACAGTGCAAAAAAACAGAATCCAGACGGAAAACAGCATCCAAAGAGATCAATTCGAAAAATGAACAGTGGAATTAATGTCCCATAAAACTGAAAATAACGAAGCGTTCATAGACAAAACGGAGAACATTGTTGAGCATTACATCTCCTAAATCATTAGCTCCAATAATACTGTTTTCGAGCATAACATTCAAGAGTATCATTAGTTCAGCGAAACATAAAAAAAGTTAATTTATTCAAACTCAGAAAAAAATTGTTTTCATTGTAATCAAAGAAGGATTGGCTTGTATTCATCGCAAATAAATTTAAAGCTTTCAAAAAGAGTTCAGTAATTAAAATCAAGCAACAAGAAAACTTCAAAAGAGGAAACAAAATTTCAACAAAAAAAAACAAAAAAATGGCCTTCACGTCAAACTTGAAAAAAGCGAATATCAAACCTTGAAGGCAAGTTACATAACTCAAAAATCATCGCTTCAGATAGAATGGAAACTCTTGTTCAGTGGATTGGCTCTTATTTCATCAGAAACGTTTTTCAATTTTTTGAAAATAAACGTGCAGCAAATAATATAAAAGAAAGTAAAAGGATCAAGCTCAGGTATAATCTATTTTCATTAGAACCAAAGAAGGATTGGCTGACAAAACATCATCACTGAAAACTCTTTACTAATAGCTTCAGAAAAAAAACAGTAAAACAATTAATCGAGGTTTAATGTGTCCAATAGATAAATCGTGCAACCGCGCACACAATGCAAGAAACATAACAGTCAGGAGTACCATTAGTTCAACGTAGATTAAAATTTTTTATTCAAAGTCAGTAAAAAATAATTTTCATTGGAATCAAAGAAGGATTGGCTGATAATCATCACAATTAGTTTGAAAGCTTTCACAAAAAAGTTGAGTAATTGAAATCATGCAGTCAGAAAATTTCGAACAAGAAAACAGAATACCAACATAAAATCAAACATGAAAAAGTCTTTCATGTCGAACTTGTAACAAAAAAAGCAAAAATTAAACCTTGAAAGCTATTTACATAAACCGAACATCATTTTCTTCAGATAGATCAGAAATAATTGTTCAGTGGATTGCCTCTTATTTCATCAGAAACGTTTTTCAATTTTTTGCCAGCAAATAATTACAAAAAAAAACAATATTGATCAAGCTCAGATATAATTTATTTTCAGTAGAATCAAAGAAGGATTGGCTGACAAATCATCATCACTAAAAACTCTTCGCTACTAGCTTCAGAAAAAACCAGTAAAACAATCAATCGAGGTTTAATATGTGTTCAAAAGATAAATCGTGCAACCGCGCACACAATGCAAGAAACATAACAGTCAGGAGTACCATTAGTTCAACGTACATTAAAATTTTTTATTCAAAGTCAGTAAAAAATAAGTTTCATTGGAATCAAAGAAGGATTGGCTGATAATCATCACAATTAGTTTGAAAGCTTTCAAAAAAGTTGAGTAATTGAAATCATGCAGTCAGAAAATTTCGAACAAGAAAACAGAATACCAACATAAAATCAAACATGAAGAAGTCTTTCATGTCGAACTTGTAACAAAAAAAGCAAAAAGTAAACCTTGAAAGCCATTTACATAAACCGAACATCATTTTCTTCAGATAGATCAGAAATAATTGTTCAGTGGATTAGCTCTTATTTCATCAGAAGCGTTTTTCAATTTTTTGCAGCAAATAATTACAAAAAAAACAAACAATATTGATCAAGCTCAGATATAATTTATTTTCATTAGAACCAAAGAAGGATTGGCTGACAAAACATCATCACTGAAAACTCTTTACTAATAGCTTCAGAAAAAAAACAGTAAAACAATTAATCGAGGTTTAATATGTGTCCAATAGATAAATCGTGCAACCGCGCACACAATGCAAGAAACATAACAGTCAGGAGTACCATTAGTTCAACGTAGATTAAAATTTTTTATTCAAAGTCAGTAAAAAATAAATTTCATTGGAATCAAAGAAGGATTGGCTGATAATCATCACAATTAGTTTGAAAGCTTTCACAAAAAAGTTGAGTAATTGAAATCATGCAGTCAGAAAATTTCGAACAAGAAAACAGAATACCAACATAAAATCAAACATGAAAAAGTCTTTCATGTCGAACTTGTAACAAAAAAAGCAAAAATTAAACCTTGAAAGCTACTTACATAAACCGAACATCATTTTCTTCAGATAGATCAGAAATAATTGTTCAGTGGATTGCCTCTTATTTCATCAGAAACGTTTTTCAATTTTTTGCCAGCAAATAATTACAAAAAAAACAATATTGATCAAGCTCAGATATATTTTATTTTCAGTAGAATCAAAGAAGGATTGGCTGACAAATCATCATCACTAAAAACTCTTCACTACTAGCTTCAGAAAAAACCAGTAAAACAATCAATCGAGGTTTAATATGTGTTCAATAGATAAATCGTGCAACCGCGCACACAATGCAAGAAACATAACAGTCAGGAGTATCATTAGTTCAACGTACATTAAAATTTTTTATTCAAAGTCAGTAAAAAATAATTTTCATTGGAATCAAAGAAGGATTGGCTGATAATCATCACAATTAGTTTGAAAGCTTTCACAAAAAAGTTGAGTAATTGAAATCATGCAGTCAGAAAATTTCGAACAAGAAAACAGAATACCAACATAAAATCAAACATGAAAAAGTCTTTCATGTCGAACTTGTAACAAAAAAAGCAAAAATTAAACCTTGAAAGCTACTTACATAAACCGAACATCATTTTCTTCAGATAGATCAGAAATAATTGTTCAGTGGATTGCCTCTTATTTCATCAGAAACGTTTTTCAATTTTTTGCCAGCAAATAATTACAAAAAAAACAATATTGATCAAGCTCAGATATATTTTATTTTCAGTAGAATCAAAGAAGGATTGGCTGACAAATCATCATCACTAAAAACTCTTCACTACTAGCTTCAGAAAAAACCAGTAAAACAATCAATCGAGGTTTAATATGTGTTCAATAGATAAATCGTGCAACCGCGCACACAATGCAAGAAACATAACAGTCAGGAGTATCATTAGTTCAACGTACATTAAAATTTTTTATTCAAAGTCAGTAAAAAATAATTTTCATTGGAATCAAAGAAGGATTGGCTGATAATCATCACAATTAGTTTGAAAGCTTTCAAAAAAATTGAGTTATTGAAATCATGCAGTCAGAAAATTTCGAACAAGAAAACAGAATACCAACATAAAATCAAACATTAAAAAGTCTTTTATGTCGAACTTGTAACAAAAAAAGCAAAAATTAAACCTTGAAAGCCATTTACATAAACCGAATATCATTTTCTTCAGATAGATCAGAAATAATTGTTCAGTGGATTGCCTCTTATTTCATCAGAAACGTTTTTCAATTTTTTGCCAGCAAATAATTACAAAAAAAAACAATATTGATCAAGCTCAGATATAATTTATTTTCAGTAGAATCAAAGAAGGATTGGCTGACAAATCATCATCACTAAAAACTCTTCACTACTAGCTTCAGAAAAAACCAGTAAAACAATCAATCGAGGTTTAATATGTGTTCAATAGATAAATCGTGCAACCGCGCACACAATGCAAGAAACATAACAGTCAGGAGTACCATTAGTTCAACGTACATTAAAATTTTTTATTCAAAGTCAGTAAAAAATAAGTTTCATTGGAATCAAAGAAGGATTGGCTGATAATCATCACAATTAGTTTGAAAGCTTTCAAAGAAGTTGAGTAATTGAAATCATGCAGTCAGAAAATTTCGAACAAGAAAACAGAATACCAACATAAAATCAAACATGAAGAAGTCTTTCATGTCGAACTTGTAACAAAAAAAGCAAAAATTAAACCTTGAAAGCCATTTACATAAACCGAACATCATTTTCTTCAGATAGATCAGAAATAATTGTTCAGTGGATTGGCTCTTATTTCATCAGAAGCGTTTTTCAATTTTTTGCAGCAAATACTTACAAAAAAAAAAACAAACAATATTGATCAAGCTCAGATATAATTTATTTTCATTAGAACCAAAGAAGGATTGGCTGACAAAACATCATCACTGAAAACTCTTTACTAATAGCTTCAGAAAAAAAAACAGTAAAACAATTAATCGAGGTTTAATATGTGTCCAATAGATAAATCGTGCAACCGCGCACAAAATGCAAGAAACATAACAGTCAGGAGTACCATTAGTTCAACGTAGATTAAAATTTTTTATTCAAAGTCATTAAAAAATAATTTTCATTGGAATCAAAGAAGGATTGGCTGATAATCATCACAATTAGTTTGAAAGCTTTCACAAAAAAGTTGAGTAATTGAAATCATGCAGTCAGAAAATTTCGAACAAGAAAACAGAATACCAACATAAAATCAAACATGAAAAAGTCTTTCATGTCGAACTTGTAACAAAAAAAGCAAAAATTAAACCTTGAAAGCTATTTACATAAACCGAACATCATTTTCTTCAAATAGATCAGAAATAATTGTTCAGTGGATTGCCTCTTATTTCATCAGAAACGTTTTTCAATTTTTTGCCAGCAAATAATTACAAAAAAAAACAATATTGATCAAGCTCAGATATAAATTATTTTCAGTAGAATCAAAGAAGGATTGGCTGACAAATCATCATCACTAAAAACTCTTCACTACTAGCTTCAGAAAAAACCAGTAAAACAATCAATCGAGGTTTAATATGTGTTCAATAGATAAATCGTGCAACCGCGCACACAATGCAAGAAACATAACAGTCAGGAGTACCATTAGTTCAACGTACATTAAAATTTTTTATTCAAAGTCAGTAAAAAATAATTTTCATTGGAATCAAAGAAGGATTGGCTGATAATCATCACAATTAGTTTGAAAGCTTTCAAAAAAATTGAGTTATTGAAATCATGCAGTCAGAAAATTTCGAACAAGAAAACAGAATACCAACATAAAATCAAACATTAAAAAGTCTTTTATGTCGAACTTGTAACAAAAAAAGCAAAAATTAAACCTTGAAAGCCATTTACATAAACCGAACATCTTTTTCTTCAGATAGATCAGAAATAATTGTTCAGTGGATTGGCTCTTATTTCATCAGAAACGTTTTTCAATTTTTTGCAGCAAATAATTACAAAAAAAAACAATATTGATCAAGCTCAGATATAATTTATTTTCAGTAGAATCAAAGAAGGATTGGCGGACAAATCATTATGACTAAAAACTCTTCACTACTAGCTTCAGAAAAAAACCAGTAAAACAATCAATCGAGGTTTAATATGTATTCAATAGATAAACCGTGCAACCGCGCACAGTGCAAAAAAAAACAGAATCCAGACGGAAAACAGCATCCAAAGAGATCAATTCGAAAAATGAACAGTGGAATAAATGTCCCATAAAACTTAAAATCACGAAGCGTTCATAGACACAACGGAGAACATTGTTGAGCATTAAGTCTTCTAAATCATTAGCTCCAATAATACTGTTTTCGAGCATAACATTCAAGAGTATCATTAGTTCAGCGGAACATAAAAAAAAGTTAATTTATTCAAACTCAGAAAAAAATTGTTTTCATTGTAATCAAAGAAGGATTGGGTTACATTCATCGCAACTAAATTTAGAGCTTTCAAGAAGAGTTCAGTAATTAAAATCATGCAACAAGAAAACTTCAAAAGAGGAAAAAAAAATCCAACAAAAACATACAAGAAAATGGCCTTCACGTCAAACTTGAAAAAAGCGAATATCAAACCTTGAAGGCAAGTTACATAACTCAAAAATCATCGCTTCAGATAGATTGGAAATCATTGTTCAGTGGATTGGCTCTTATTTCATCAGAAAGGTTTTTCAATTTTTTGCCAGCAAATAATTACAAAAAAAAACAATATTGATCAAGCTCAGATATAATTTATTTTCAGTAGAATCAAAGAAGGATTGGCTGACAAATCATCATCACTAAAAACTCTTCACTACTAGCTTCAGCAAAAACCAGTAAAACAATCAATCGAGGTTTAATATGTGTTCAATAGATAAATCGTGCAACCGCGCACACAATGCAAGAAACATAACAGCCAGGAGTACCATTAGTTCAACGTGCATTAAAAATTTTTATTCAAAGTCAGTAAAAAATAAGTTTTATTGGAATCAAAGAAGGATTGGCTGATAATGATCACAATTAGTTTGAAAGCTTTCAAAGAAGTTGAGTAATTGAAATCATGCAGTCAGAAAATTTCGAACAAGAAAACAGAATACCAACATAAAATCAAACATGAAGAAGTCTTTCATGTCGAACTTGTAACAAAAAAAGCAAAAATTAAACCTTGAAAGCCATTTACATAAACCGAACATCATTTTCTTCAGATAGATCAGAAATAATTGTTCAGTGGATTGGCTCTTATTTCATCAGAAGCGTTTTTCAATTTTTTGCAGCAAATAATTACAAAAAACAAACAATATTGATCAAGCTCAGATATAATTTATTTTCATTAGAACCAAAGAAGGATTGGCTGACAAAACATCATCACTGAAAACTCTTTACTAATAGCTTCAGAAAAAAAACAGTAAAACAATTAATCGAGGTTTAATGTGTGTCCAATAGATAAATCGTGCAACCGCGCACACAATGCAAGAAAACATAACAGTCAGGAGTACCATTAGTTCAACGTAGATTAAAATTTTTTATTCAAAGTCAGTAAAAAATAATTTTCATTGGAATCAAAGAAGGATTGGCTGATAATCATCACAATTAGTTTGAAAGCTTTCACAAAAAAGTTGAGTAATTGAAATCATGCAGTCAGAAAATTTCGAACAAGAAAACAGAATACCAACATAAAATCAAACATGAAAAAGTCTTTCATGTCGAACTTGTAACAAAAAAAGCAAAAATTAAACCTTGAAAGCTATTTACATAAACCGAACATCATTTTCTTCAGATAGATCAGAAATAATTGTTCAGTGGATTGCCTCTTATTTCATCAGAAACGTTTTTCAATTTTTTGCCAGCAAATAATTACAAAAAAAAACAATATTGATCAAGCTCAGATATAATTTATTTTCAGTAGAATCAAAGAAGGATTGGCTGACAAATCATCATCACTAAAAACTCTTCACTACTAGCTTCAGAAAAAACCAGTAAAACAATCAATCGAGGTTTAATATGTGTTCAATAGATAAATCGTGCAACCGCGCACACAATGCAAGAAACATAACAGTCAGGAGTACCATTAGTTCAACGTACATTAAAATTTTTTATTCAAAGTCAGTAAAAAATAATTTTCATTGGAATCAAAGAAGGATTGGCTGATAATCATCACAATTAGTTTGAAAGCTTTCAAAAAAATTGAGTAATTGAAATCATGCAGTCAGAAAATTTCGAACAAGAAAACAGAATACCAACATAAAATCAAACATGAAAAAGTCTTTTATGTCGAACTTGTAACAAAAAAAGCAAAAATTAAACCTTGAAAGCCATTTACATAAATCGAAAATCATTTTCTTCAGATAGATCAGAAATAATTGTTCAGTGGATTGGCTCTTATTTCATCAGAAACGTTTTTAAATTTTTGGCAGCAACTAATTACAAAAAAAACAATATTGATCAAGCTCAAGATATAATTTATTTTCAGTAGAATCAAAGAAGGATTGGCTGACAAATCATCATCACTAAAAACTCTTTACTAATAGCTTCAGAAAAAAACAGTAAAACAATCAATCGAGGTTTAATATGTATTCAATAGATAAACCGTGCAACCGCGCACAGTGCAAAAAAAAAACAGAATCCAGACGGAAAACAGCATCTAAAGAGATCAATTCGAAAAATGAACAGTGGAATAAATGTCCCATAAAACTTAAAATCACGAAGCGTTCATAGACACAACGGAGAACATTGTTGAGCATTAAGTCTTCTAAATCATTAGCTCCAATAATACTGTTTTCGAGCATGACATTCAAGAGTATCATTAGTTCAGCGGAACATAAAAAAAAGTTAATTTATTCAAACTCAGAAAAAAATAGTTTTCATTGTAATCAAAGAAGGATTGGGTTACATTCATCGCAACTAAATTTAGAGCTTTCAAGAAGAGTTCAGTAATTAAAATCATGCAACAAGAAAACTTCAAAAGAGGAAAAAAAATCCAACAAAATCATAAGAAAATGGCCTTCACTTCAAACTTGAAAAAAAAGCAGATATCAAACCTTGAAGGCAATTTACATAACTCAAAAATCATCTCATCAGATAGGTTGGAAATCATTGTTCAGTGGATTGGCTCTTATTTCATCAGTACCTTTTTCAATTTTTTGGAAATAAACTTGCAACAAATAATTACAAAAAAAGTATATTGATCAAGCTCAGATATAATCTATTTTCATTAGAATCAAAGAAGGATTGGCTGACAAATCATCATCACTAACAACTCTTCACAACTAGCTTCAGAAAGAAACCAGTAAAACAACCAATCGAGGTTTAATATGTATTCAATAGATAAACCGTGCAACCGCGCACACAGTGCAAAAATAAAAACAGAATCCAGACGGAAAACAGCATCCAAAGAGATAAATTCGAAAAATCAACAATGGAATTAATGTCCCATAAAACTGAAAACACAGAAGCGTTCATAGACAAAACGGAAAACATTGTTGAGCATTAAGTCTCCTAAATCATTAGCTCCATTAATACTGTTTTCGAGCATAACATTCAAGAGTATCATTAGTTCAGCGGAACATTGGAGGAACAAAGAAGGATTGGCTTATATTCTTCGCAACTAAATTGAAAACTTTCAAAAAGAGTTCAGTAATTAAAATCATGCAACAAGAAAACTTCAAAAGAGGAAACAAAAATCCAACAAAAACATACAAGAAAATGGCCTTCACGTCAAACTTGAAAAAAGCGAATATCAAACCTTGAAGGCAAGTTACATAACTCAAAAAACATCGCTTCAGATAGATTGGAAATCATTGTTCAGTGGATTGGCTCTTATTTCATCAGAAATAATTTTCAATTTTTTGAAAATAAACGTGCAGCAAATAATATAAAAGAAAGTAAAAGGATCAAGCTCAGGTATAATCTATTTTCATTAGAATCAAAGAAGGATTTACTGACAAATCATCATCACTAAAAACTCTTTACTAATAGCTTCAGAAAAAAAACAGTAAAACAATTAATCGAGGTTTAATATGTGTTCAATAGATAAATCGTGCAACCGCGCACACAATGCAAGAAACATAACAGTCAGGAGTATCATTAGTTCAACGTACATTAAATTTTTTTATTCAAAGTCAGTAAAAAAAAATTTTTCATTGGAATCAAAGAAGGATTGGCTGATAATCATCAAAATTAGTTTGAAAGCTTTCAAAAAAGTTGAATAATTGAAATCACTCAGTCAGAAAATTTCGAACAAGAAAACAGAATACCAACATAAAATCAAACATGAAAAAGTCTTTCATGTCGAACTTGTAACAAAAAAAGCAAAAATTAAACCTTGAAAGCCATTTACATAAATCGAACATCTTTCATTTTCGTCAGATAGATCAGAAATAACTGTTCAGTGGATTGGCTCTTATTTCATCAGGAACGTTTTTCAATTTTTTGCAGCAAATAATTACAAAAAAAAACAATATTGATCAAGCTCAGATATAATTTATTTTCAGTAGAATCAAAGAAGGATTGGCTGACAAATCATCATCACTAAAAACTCTTCACTACTAGCTTCAGAAAGAAACCAGTAAAACAATCAATCGAGGTTTAATATGTATTCAATAGATAAACCGTGCAACCGCGCACAGTGCAAAAAAAACAGAATCCAGACGGAAAACAGCATCCAAAGAGATCAATTCGAAAAATGAACAGTGGAATTAGTGTCCCATAAAACTGAAAATAACGAAGCGTTCATAGACAAAACGGAGAACATTGTTGAGCATTACATCTCCTAAATCATTAGCTCCAATAATACATTTTTCGAGCATAACATTCAAGAGTATCATTAGTTCAGCGAAACATAAAAAAAGTTAATTTATTCAAACTCAGAGAAAAAATTGTTTTCATTGTAATCCAAGAAGTATTGGCTTATATTCATCGCAACTAAATTTAAAGCTTTCAAGAAGAGGTCAGTAATTAAAATCATGCAACAAGAAAACTTCAAAAGAGGAAAAAAATCCAACAAAATCATAAGAAAATGGCCTTCACGTCAAACTTGAAAAAAGCGAATATCAAACCTTGAAGGCAAGTTACATAACTCAAAAATCATCGCTTCAGATAGATTGGAAATCATTGTTCAGTGGATTGGCTCTTATTTCAGAAATAATTTTCAATTTTTTGAAAATAAACGTGCAGCAAATAATATAAAAGAAAGTAAAAGGATCAAGCTCAGGTATAATCTATTTTCATTAGAATCAAAGAAGGATTGGCTGACAAATCATCATCACTAAAAACTCTTTACTAATAGCTTCAGAAAAAAAACAGTAAAACAATTAATCGAGGTTTAATATGTGTTCAATAGATAAATCGTGCAATCGCGCACACAATGCAAGAAACATAACAGTCAGGAGTATCATTAGTTCAACGTACATTAAATTTTTTTATTCAAAGTCAGTTAAAAAATTTTTTCATTGGAATCAAAGAAGGATTGGCTGATAATCATCAAAATTAGTTTGAAAGCTTTCAAAGTTGAATAATTGAAATCATGCAGTCAGAAAATTTCGAACAAGAAAACAGAATACCAACATAAAATCAAACATGAAAAAGTCTTTCATGTCGAACTTGTAACAAAAAAAGCAAAAATTAAACCTTGAAAGCCATTTACATAAATCGAACATCTTTCATTTTCGTCAGATAGATCAGAAATAACTGTTCAGTGGATTGGCTCTTATTTCATCAGGAACGTTTTTCAATTTTTTGCAGCAAATAATTACAAAAAAAAAACAATATTGATCAAGCTCAGATATAATTTATTTTCAGTAGAATCAAAGAAGGATTGGCTGACAAATCATCATCACTAAAAACTCTTCACTACTAGCTTCAGAAAGAAACCAGTAAAACAATCAATCGAGGTTTAATATGTATTCAATAGATAAACCGTGCAACCGCGCACAGTGCAAAAAAAAAACAGAATCCAGACGGAAAACAGCATCCAAAGAGATCAATTCGAAAAATGAACAGTGGAATTAGTGTCCCACTAAACTTAAAATCACGAAGCGTTCATAGACAAAACGGAGAACATTGTTGAGCATTAAGTCTTCTAAATCATTAGTTCCAATAATACTGTTTTCGAGCATAACATTCAAGGGTAATTAGAATCATGCAACAAGAAAACTTCAAAAGAGGAAACAAAAATCCAACAAAATCATACAAGAAAATGGCCTTCACGTCAAACTTGAAAAAAGCGAATATCAAACCCTGAAGGCAAGTTACATAACTCAAAAATCATCGCTTCAGATAGATTGGAAATCATTGTTCAGTGGATTGGCTCTTATTTCATCAGTAATAATTTTCAATTTTTTGAAAATAAACGTGCAGCAAATAATATAAAAGAAAGTAAAAGGATCAAGCTCAGGTATAATCTATTTTCGTTAGAATCAAAGAAGGATTGGCTGACAAATCATCATCACTAAAAACTCTTTACTAATAGCTTCAGAAAAAAAACAGTATAACAATTAATCGAGGTTTAATATGTGTTCAATAGATAAATTGTGCAACCGCGCACACAATGCAAGAAACATAACAGTCAGGAGTATCATTAGTTCAACTTACATTAAAATTTTCAATTCAAAGTCGGTAAAAAATAATTGTCATTGGAATCAAAGAAGGATTGGCTGATAATCATCACAATTAGTTTGAAATCTTTCAAAAAAGTTGAGTAATTGAAATCAAGCAGTCAGAAAATTTCGAACAAGAAAACAGAATACCAACATAAAATCAAACATGAAAAAGTTTTTCATGTCGAACTTTTAACAAAAAAAGCAAATATTAAACCTTGAAAGCCATTTACAAAAATCGAACATCATTTTCTTCAAATAGATTAGAAATGATTGTTCAGTGGATTGGCTCTTATTTCATCAGAAACGTTTTTCAATTTTTTGCAGCAAATAATTACAAAAAAAACAATATTGATCAAGCTCAGATATAAATTATTTTCAGTAGAATCAAAGAAGGATTGGCTGACAAATCATCATCACTAAAAACTCTTCACTACTAGCTTCAGAAAGAAACCAGTAAAACAACCAATCGAGGTTTAAAATGTATTCAATAGATAAACCGTGCAACCGCGCACACATTGCAAAAATAAAAACAGAATCCAGACGGAAAACAGCATCCAAAGAGATCAATTCGAAAAATGAACAGTGGAATTAATGTCCCATAAAACTGAAAATAACGAAGCGTTCATAGACAAAACGGAGAACATTGTTGAGCATTACATCTCCTAAATCATTAGCTCCAATAATACTGGTTTCGAGCATAACATTCAAGAGTATCATTAGTTCAGCGAAACATAAAAAAAGTTAATTTATTCAAACTCAGAAAAAAATTGTTTTTATTGCAATCAAAGAAGGATTGGCTTATATTCATCGCAACTAAACTTAAAACTTTCAAAAAGAGTTCAGTAATTAAAATCATGCAACAAGAAAACTTCAAAAGAGGAAACAAAAATCCAACAAAATCATACAAGAAAATGGCCTTCACGTCAAACTTGAAAAAAGCCAATATAAAACCTTGAAGGCAAGTTACATAACTCAAAAATGATAGCTTCAGATAGATTGGAAATCATTGTTCAGTGGATTGGCTCTCATTTTATCAAAAACGTTTTTCAATTTTTTGAAAACAAACGTGCAGCAAATAATATAAAAAAACTAAAAGGATCAAGCTCAGGTATAATCTACTTTGATTAGAATCAAAGAAGGATTGGCTAACAAATCATCATCACCGAAAACTCTTTACTAATAGCTTTAGAAAAAACCAGTAATACAATTAATCCAGGTTTAATAAGTGTTCAATAGATATATCGTGCAACCGCGCACACAATGCAAGAAACATAACAGTCAGGAGTATCATTAGTTCAACGTACATTAAAATTTTTTTATTCAAAGTCAGAAAAAAATAATTTTCATTGGAATCAAAGAAAGATTGGCTGATAATCATCACAATTAATTGAAAGCTTTCAAAAAGAGTTGAGTAATTAAAATCATGCAGTCAGAAAATTTCGAACAAGAAAACAGAATACCAATATAAAATCAAACATAAGAAAGTCTTTCATGTCAATCTTGTAAGAAAAAAAGCAAAAACTAAACCTTGAAAACCATTTAAAAAATTCGAATATAAATTTCTTTAGATAGATCAGAAATAATTGTTCAGTGGATTGGCTCTTATTTCATCAGAAACATTTTTCAATTTTTTCAAAATAAACGTGCAGCAAATAATTACAAAAAAAGTAATTTGATCAAGCTCAGATATAATTTATTTTCATTAGAGTCAAAGAAGGATTGGCTGAAAAATCATCATCACTAAAAACTCTTTACTACTAGCTTCAGAAAAAAACCAGTAAAACAATTAATTGAGGTTTAATATGTGTTCGACAGATAAATTTTGCAAACGCGCACACAGTGCAAAAACAGAATTCAGACGGAAAACAGCATCAAGAGATATATTCGAAAAATGAACAATGAAATTAATGTCGCATAAAACTTAAAATCACGAAGCGTTCATAGACAAAATGGAGAACATTGTTGAGCATTAAGTCTTCTAAATCATTAGCTCCAATAATACTGTTTTCGAGCATAACATTCAAGGGTATCATTAGTTCAGCGGAACATAAGACAGGTTAATTTATTCAAAATCAGAAAATAATTTTTACTTGTAATCAAAAAAAGTATTGGCTTATATTCATCGCAACTAAATTTAAAGCTTTCAAGAAGAGTACAGTCATTAAAATCATGCAACAAGAAAACTTCAAAAGAGGAAAAAAACCCAACAAAATCATAAGAAAATGGCCTTCACTTCAAACTTGAAAAAAAGCAAATATCACAACTTGAAGGCAATTTATATAACTCAAAAATCATTTCATCAGATAGATTGGAAACCATTGTTCAGTGGATTGGCTCTTATTTCATCAGTACATTTTTCATTTTTTTGGAAATAAACTTGCAACAAATAATGACAAAAAAGTATATTGATCAAGCTCAGATATAATCTATTTTCATTAGAATCAAAGAAGGATTGGCTTATAATCATCGCAACTAAATTTAAAGCTTTAAGAAACATAACAGTCAGGAGTATCATTAGTTCAACGTACATTAAAATTTTTCTTTCAAAGTCAGAAAAAAAAATTTTCATTGGAATCAAAGAAGGATTGGCAAATAATCATCACTATTAGTTTGAAAGCTTTCAAAAAGAGTTGAGTAATAAAAATCATGCAGTCAGAAAATTTCGAACAAGAAAACAGAATACCAACATAAAATCAAATATAAGAAAGTCTTTCATGTCAAACTTGTAACAAAAAAAGCAAAAAATTAAACCTTGAAAGCCATTTACATATATCGAACATCATTTTCTTCATATAGATCAGAAATAATTGTTCAGTGGATTGGCTCTTATTTCATCAGAAACGTTCTTCAATTTTTTGAAAAAAACGTTCAATTTTTTGAAAATAAAGAGGAAACAAAAATCCAACAAAATCATACAAGAAAAGGGCCTTCACGTCAAACTTGAAAAAAGCGAATATCAAACCTTGAAGGCAAGTAACATAACTCGAAAATCATCGCTTCAGATAGATTGGAAATCATTTTTCAGTGGATTGGCTCTTATTTCATCAGAAACTTTTTTCAATTTTTTGATAAACGTGCAGCAAATAATACAAAAGAAAATAAAAGGATCAAGCTCAGGTATAATCTATTTTCATTAGAATCAAAGAAGGATTGTCTGACAAATCATCATCACCGAAAACACTTAACTAATAGCTTTAGAAAAAACCAGTATAACAATTAATCTAGGTTTAATATGTGTTCAATAGATAAATCGTGCAACCGCGCACACAATGCAAGAAACATAACAGTCAGAAATATCATTAGTTCAACGTACATTAAAAATTTTCATTCAAAGTCAGAAAAAAACAGTTTTCATTGGTATCAAAGAAGGATTGGCTGACCATCATCACAATCACTTTGAAAGCTTTCAAAAAAGTTGAGTAATTGAAATCATGCAGTCAGAAAAATTCGAACAAGAAAACAGAATACCAACATAAAATCAACTATAAAAAAGTCTTTCATGTCGAACTCGTAACAAAAAAAGCAAAAATTAAACTATGAAGCCATTTACATAAATCAAACATCATTTTCTTCAGATAGATCAGAAATAATTGTTCAGTGGATTGGCTCTTATTTCATCAGAAACGTTTTTCAATTTTTTGCAGCGAATAGTTACAAAAAAAAACAATATTGATCAAGCTCAGATATAATTTAATTTCAGTAGAATCAAAGAAGGATTGGCTGACAAATCATCATCACTAAGAACTCTTTACTACTAGGTTGAGAAAAAAACAGTAAAACAATTAATCGAGGTTTAATGTGTTCAATAGACAAATTTTGCAAACACGCACACAGTGCAAAAAATAGAATTCAGACGGAAAACAGCATCAAAAGAGATAAATTCGAAAAATGAACAATGGAATTAATGTCGCATAAAACTGAAAATAACGAAGAGTTCATAGACAAAACGGAAAAAATTGTTGAGCATTAAGTTTCCTAAATCATCAGCTCCAAAAAAAATGCTTTCGAGCATAACATTCATGAGTATCATTAGTTCAGCGAAACATCAGAAAAGATGATTCATTCAAACTCAGTAGAAAAATAGTTTTCATGGAATCAACGAAGGATTGGCTGATCATCTTCAAAACTAGTTTTGAAACTTTCAAGAAGAGTTCAGTAATTTATACTATGCAATCAGAAAGTTTCGAACAAGAAAACAGAATACCAACACAAATCACACATAAGAAAATGGTCATGATGTCCAACTAGTACCAAAAAAAACATCAAAGCTTGAAGGCATTTTACAAAAATCGGATATCACTTTCTTCAGATAGATTAGAAAAAATTAATCAGTGGGTTGGCTAAAATTTCATCAGACACATTTTTCAATTTTTGGCAGCAAATAATTACAAAAAAAAACAAACAATATTGATCAAGCTCAGATAAAATTTATTTTAAGTAGAATCAAAGAAGGATTGGCTGACAAATGATCATCACTAAAAACTCTTCACTACTAGCTACAGAAAGAAACCAGTAATACAATCAATCGAGGTTTAATATGTATTCAATAGATAAACCGTGCAACCGCGCACAGTGCAAAAAAACAGAATCCAGACGGAAAACAGCATCCAAAGAGATCAATTCGAAAAATGAACAGTGGAATTATTGTCCCATAAAACTGAAAATAACGAAGCGTTCATAGACAAAACGGAGAACATTGTTGAGCATTAAGTCTTCTAAATCATTAGTTCCAATAATACTGTGTTTTTTGAAAATACACGGGCAGCAAAAATATACAAAAAATTAAATTTATCAAGCTCAGATATAATCTATTTTCATTGGAATCAAAGAAGGTTGGCAGTAAAAGCATAATCACTAAAAATTCTATAATCACGAGAAATTGTACCACCGTAAACACAATGCATGACACAAAATTCAGACGGAAAACAGCATCAAGAGAGATAAGGGGGAAAATGAACAATGGAATTAAGGTCGCACAAAATCGAAAAATTCAAAGCGTTCTTACAGAAAAAATTGTTTAGCATATAGTCCTCTAAAAAATTAATTCCAATAATAGTGTTTTCAAATAAAATATTCAAGAGTATCATTAGTTCAGCGAAACAAAAAATAATAATTTAATCAAACTCGTATGAAAACAGTTTTCATTGGAATCAAAGATGGATTGGCTTATTTTAATCACATTTGGTTTAAAATCTTACAAGAAGAGTTCACTCATTTGAAACATTCACAAGAAAAAAAACCAATTAAGAAAAAAGAATACACACAAAAAATCACAGACACGAAAATGGCCTTGATGTCGAACTTGGAACAAAAAAGCGAAAATCAAACATGAGAGCAATTTACAAAAATCTAAAATCGTTTTCTTCAGATAGATTAGAAATCATTGTTCAGTGGATTGGCTCTTAATTCATCAGAAACGTTTTTCAATTTTTGAAAACAAACGCGCAGCAAATAATAAGAAAAAATTCAATTGATGAAGCTCAGATATAATCTATTTTCATTAGAATCAAAGAAGGATTGGCTGACAAATCATCATCATCGCAAACTCTTTAGCACTAGCTTCAGAAAGAAACCAGTAATTCAATGAATCAAGGTTTAGTATGTGTTCAATAGATAAATCTTGCAACCGCGCACAAAATGCAAGAAACGTAACAGTCAAGAGTATCATTAGTTCAACGTACATTCAAAATTTTATTCAAAGTCAGAAAAAAAATAGTTTTCATTCGAACCAAAGAAGGATTGGCTGATATTGATCACAATTAGTTTGAAAGCTTTCAAAAAAGTTGATAATTGAAATCATTCAGTCAGAAAATTTCGAGCAGGAAAACAGAATACCAACATAAAATTATACATAATAAAAAGTCTTTCATGTCGAACTTTTAACAAAAAAGGCAAAAATTAAACCTTAAAAACAATTTACATATATCGAACACTTTCTTCAGATAGATTAGAAATAACTGTTCAGTAGATTGGCTCGTATTTCATCGGAAAAGTTTTTCAATTTTTGAAGAAAAAAAACGCACAGCAAATAATTAGAAAAAATTCAATTGATCAAGCTCATATAATCTATTTTCATTAGAATCAAAGAAGGATTGGCTGACAAATCAACACCGTCGAAAACTCTTTACTAACAGCTAATTCAAAAAAAATTAATCAAACTCGGAATAAAACAGTTTTCATTGGAATCAAAGATGGATTGGCTTATTTTAATCACAATTGGTTTTAAAGCTTTCAAGACGAGTTCACTAATTAAAATCATGCAATCAGAAAATTTTGAACAAGAAAACACAATACCAACAAAAAATCACACATAAAAAAATGGCCTTGATGACGAATTTGTAACAAAAAAGCAAAACTCAAAAAAGCAAAAAAGCAAACTCAAACAAATCGAAATCATTTTCTTCAGATAGATTAGAAATCATTCTTCAGTGGATTGGCTCTTATTTCATCAAAAGCGTTTCTCAATTTTTTGAAAATAAACGTGCAGCAGATAGTTACAAAAAATTAAATTGATCCAGCTCAGATAAAATCTATTTTCATTAGAATCAAAGAAGGATTGGCTGAAAAATTATCACATAAAACTCTTTACCACAAGCTTCAGAAAAAAAACCAGTAATTCAATGAATCAAGGTTTAAGATGTGTTCAATCGAGAAATTGTCACCGTAAACACAATGCATGAAACAAAATCCAGACGTAAAACAGCATCAAAGAGATAAGGGGAAAATGAACAATGAAATTAAGGTCGCACAAAATCGAAAAAAAACGAAGCGTTCTTACAGAAAAAATTGTTAAGCATATAGTCCTCTAAATCATTAATTCCAATAATAGTGTTTTCAAATACAATATTCAAGAGTATCATTAGTTCAGCGAAACAAAAAATAATAATTTAATCAAACTCGTATGAAAACAGTTTTCATTGGAATCAAAGATGGATTGGCTTATTTTAATCACATTTGGTTTAAAATCTTACAAGAAGAGTTCACTCATTTAAAACATGCACAAGAAAAAATCCAAACAAGAAAATAGAATACACACAAAAAATCACACATACAAAAATGGCCTTGATGTCGAACTTGGAACAAAAAAGCGAAAATCAAACATGAGGGCAATTTACAAAAATCAAACATCGTTTTCATCAGATAGATTAGAAATCATTGTTCAGTGGATTGGCTCTTAATTCATCAGAAACGTTTTTCAAATTTTGAAAAAAAAAACGCGCAGCAAATAATTTAAAAAAATTCAATTGATCAAGCTCAGATATAATCATTTTCATTAGAATCAAAGAAGGATTGGCTGACAAATCATCATCACCGAAAACTCTTTAGCACTAGCTTCAGAAACAAACCAGTAATACAATGAATCAAGGTTTAGTATGTGTTCAATAGATAAATCTTGCAACCGCGCACACAATGCAAGAAACGTAACAGTCAAGAGTATCATTAGTTCAACGTACATTAAAAATTTCATTTAAAGTCAGAAAAAAAAATAGTTTTCATTGGAACCAAAGAAGGATTGGCTGATATTGATCACAATTAGTTTGAAAGCTTTCAAAAAGAGTTGAGTAATTAAAATCATACAGTCAGAAAATTTCGAGCAGGAAAACAGAATACCAACATAAAATCATACATAATAAAAAGTCTTTCATGTCGATCTTTTAACAAAAAAGGCAAAAATTAAACCTTAAAACAATTTACATATATCGAACACTTTCTTCAGATAGATTAGAAATAACTGTTCAGTGGATTGGCTCGTATTTCATCGGAAAAATTTTTCAATTTTTGAAGAAAAAAAACGCGCAGCAAATAATTAGAAAAAATTCAATTGATCAAGCTCATATAATCTATTTTCATTAGAATCAAAGAAGGATTGGCTGACAAATCAACATCGTCGAAAACTCTTTACTAATAGCTAATTCAAAAAAATTAATCAAACTCGGATGAAAACAGTTTTCATTGGAATCAAAGATGGATTGGCTTATTTTAATCACAATTGGTTTTAAAGCTTTCAAGAAGAGTTCACTAATTAAAATCATGCAATCAGAAAATTCCGAACAAGAAAACACAATACCAACAAAAAATCACACATAAAAAAATGGCCTTGATGACGAATTTGTAACAAAAAAGCAAAAATCAATCCTTACGGGCAATTTAAAAAAATCGAAATCATTTTCTTCAGATAGATTAGAAATCATTCTTCAGTGGATTGGCTCTTACTTCATCAAAAGCATTTCTCAATTTTTTGAAAATAAACGTGCAGCAGATAGTTACAAAAAATTAAACTGATCCAGCTCAGAGGAAATCTATTTTCATTAGAATCAAAAAAGGATTGGCTGACAAATCATCATCATCGAAAACTCTTTTTTGATAGCTAATTCAAAAAAAAATTAATCAAACTCGGATGAAAACAGTTTTCATTGGAATCAAAGATGGATTGGCTTATTTTAATCACAATTGGTTTTGAAGCTTTCAAGAATCAAAAAAGGATTGGCTGAAAAATCATCACTTAAAGCTCTTTACTACAAGCTTCAAAAAAAACCAGTAATTCAATGAATCAAGGTTCAAGATGTGTTCAATAAAGAAATCGTGCAACCGCAAACAAAATACAAGAAACAAAATGCAGACGGAAAACATCATCCAGAGAGATGAATAAGAAAAAAATGGAATTGAGTTCGCACATAATCTAAAAAATGGAGCGTTCTTATAGAGAAGGAAAAACATAGTTTTGTATATAATCCCCTAAATCATTAGTTTCAATGATTCTCTTTTCAAACAAAACATTCAAAGAGTATCATTAGCTCAGCGAAACATAAAAAATAATTTAATCAAACTCGGAGGCAAACAGTTTTCATCGGAATCAAAGAAGAATTGGCTGATATTCATCAAAAATAATTTTAAAGCTTTCAAGAAAAGTTCACTAATTAAAATCATGCAATCAGAAAATTCCGAACAAGAGAACAGAAGACTAACAAAAAATCACACATTGGAAAATGGCCTTGATGTCGAACTATTACCAAAAAAAGCCAAAACCTAACCTTGAGGGCAATTTACATGAATCGAAAGTCATTTTTTTCAGACAGATTAGAAATCAATGTTCAGTGGATTGGCTCTTACTTCATCAGAGGTTTTTCAATTTTTTGAAAATAAAAGTGCAGCAAGTAATTACAAAAGAGTAAATTGATCAAGCTCAGATAAACTCTATTTTCATTAGAATCAATAAAGGATTGGCTGAAAAATCATCACTAAAAACTCTTTACTACTAGCTTCAGAAAAAAACCAGTAAAAATTTAATCGAGGTTTAATATGTGTTCAATAGATAAATCGTGCAACCGCGCACACAATGCAAGAAACATAACAGTCAGGAGTATCATTAGTTCAACGTACATTAAAAATTTTTATTCAAAGTCAGTAAAAAAATTTTTCATTGGAATCAAAGAAGGATTGGCTGAAAAATCATCATCACTAAAAACTCTTTACTACTAGCTTCAGAAAAAAACCAGTAAAACAATTAATCGAGGTTTAATATGTGTTCGACAGATAAATTTTGCAAACGCGCACACAGTGCAAAAACAGAATTCAGACGGAAAACAGCATCAAGAGATATATTCGAAAAATGAACAATGAAATTAATGTCGCATAAAACTTAAAATCACGAAGCGTTCATAGACAAAATGGAGAACATTGTTGAGCATTAAGTCTTCTAAATCATTAGCTCCAATAATACTGTTTTCGAGCATAACATTCAAGGGTATCATTAGTTCAGCGGAACATAAGAAAGGTTAATTTATTCAAAATCAGAAAATAATTTTTACTTGTAATCAAAAAAAGTATTGGCTTATATTCATCGCAACTAAATTTAAAGCTTTCAAGAAGAGTACAGTCATTAAAATCATGCAACAAGAAAACTTCAAAAGAGGAAAAAAACCCAACAAAATCATAAGAAAATGGCCTTCACTTCAAACTTGAAAAAAAGCAAATATCACAACTTGAAGGCAATTTATATAACTCAAAAATCATTTCATCAGATAGATTGGAAATCATTGTTCAGTGGATTGGCTCTTATTTCATCAGTACATTTTTCATTTTTTTGGAAATAAACTTGCAACAAATAATGACAAAAAAGTATATTGATCAAGCTCAGATATAATCTATTTTCATTAGAATCAAAGAAGGATTGGCTTATAATCATCGCAACTAAATTTAAAGCTTTAAGAAACATAACAGTCAGGAGTATCATTAGTTCAACGTACATTAAAATTTTTCATTCAAAGTCAGAAAAAAAAATTTTCATTGGAATCAAAGAAGGATTGGCAAATAATCATCACAATTAGTTTGAAAGCTTTCAAAAAGAGTTGAGTAATAAAAATCATGCAGTCAGAAAATTTCGAACAAGAAAACAGAATACCAACATAAAATCAAATATAAGAAAGTCTTTCATGTCAAACTTGTAACAAAAAAAGCAAAAAATTAAACCTTGAAAGCCATTTACATATATCGAACATCATTTTCTTCATATAGATCAGAAATAATTGTTCAGTGGATTGGCTCTTATTTCATCAGAAACGTTCTTCAATTTTTTGAAAAAAAACGTTCAATTTTTTGAAAATAAAGAGGAAACAAAAATCCAACAAAATCATACAAGAAAAGGGCCTTCACGTCAAACTTGAAAAAAGCGAATATCAAACCTTGAAGGCAAGTAACATAACTCGAAAATCATCGCTTCAGATAGATTGGAAATCATTTTTCAGTGGATTGGCTCTTATTTCATCAGAAACTTTTTTCAATTTTTTGATAATAAACGTGCAGCAAATAATACAAAAGAAAATAAAAGGATCAAGCTCAGGTATAATCTATTTTCATTAGAATCAAAGAAGGATTGTCTGACAAATCATCATCACCGAAAACACTTAAATAATAGCTTTAGAAAAAACCAGTATAACAATTAATCCAGGTTTAATATGTGTTCAATAGATAAATCGTGCAACCGCGCACACAATGCAAGAAACATAACAGTCAGAAATATCATTAGTTCAACGTACATTAAAAATTTTCATTCAAAGTCAGAAAAAAACAGTTTTCATTGGTATCAAAGAAGGATTGGCTGACCATCATCACAAGAAAACAGAATACCAACATAAAATCAACTATAAAAAAGTCTTTCATGTCGAACTCGTAACAAAAAAAGCAAAAATTAAACTATGAAGCCATTTACATAAATCAAACATCATTTTCTTCAGATAGATCAGAAATAATTGTTCAGTGGATTGGCTCTTATTTCATCAGAAACGTTTTTCAATTTTTTGCAGCGAATAGTTACAAAAAAAAACAATATTGATCAAGCTCAGATATAATTTAATTTCAGTAGAATCAAAGAAGGATTGGCTGACAAATCATCATCACTAAGAACTCTTTACTACTAGGTTGAGAAAAAAACAGTAAAACAATTAATCGAGGTTTAATGTGTTCAATAGACAAATTTTGCAAACACGCACACAGTGCAAAAAATAGAATTCAGACGGAAAACAGCATCAAAAGAGATAAATTCGAAAAATGAACAATGGAATTAATGTCGCATAAAACTGAAAATAACGAAGAGTTCATAGACAAAACGGAAAAAATTGTTGAGCATTAAGTTTCCTAAATCATCAGCTCCAAAAAAAAATGCTTTCGAGCATAACATTCATGAGTATCATTAGTTCAGCGAAACATCAGAAAAGATGATTCATTCAAACTCAGTAGAAAAATAGTTTTCATGGAATCAACGAAGGATTGGCTGATCATCTTCAAAACTAGTTTTGAAACTTTCAAGAAGAGTTCAGTAATTTATACTATGCAATCAGAAAGTTTCGAACAAGAAAACAGAATACCAACACAAATCACACATAAGAAAATGGTCATGATGTCCAACTAGTACCAAAAAAAACATCAAAGCTTGAAGGCATTTTACAAAAATCGGATATCACTTTCTTCAGATAGATTAGAAAAAATTAATCAGTGGGTTGGCAAAAATTTCATCAGACACATTTTAAAATGTTTTGAAAATACACGGGCAGCAAAAATATACAAAAAATTAAATTTATCAAGCTCAGATATAATCTATTTTCATTGGAATCAAAGAAGGTTGGCAGTAAAAGCATGATCACTAAAAATTCCTAACTACAAGATTCGGAAAAAACAGTAAAACAAGGGATCAAGGTTTAAGATGTGTTCAGCAGAGAAATTGTACTACCGTAAACACAATGCATGACACAAAATTCAGACGGAAAACAGCATCAAGAGAGATAAGGGGGAAAATGAACAATGGAATTAAGGTCGCACAAAATCGAAAAATTCAAAGCGTTCTTACAGAAAAAATTGTTTAGCATATAGTCCTCTAAATCATTAATTCCAATAATAGTGTTTTCAAATAAAATATTCAAGAGTATCATTAGTTCAGCGAAACAAAAAATAATAATTTAATCAAACTCGTATGAAAACAGTTTTCATTGGAATCAAAGATGGATTGGCTTATTTTAATCACATTTGGTTTAAAATCTTACAAGAAGAGTTCACTCATTTGAAACATTCACAAGAAAAAAAACTAATTAAGAAAAAAGAATACACACAAAAAATCACAGACACGAAAATGGCCTTGATGTCGAACTTGGAACAAAAAAGCGAAAATCAAACATGAGAGCAATTTACAAAAATCTAAAATCGTTTTCTTCAGATAGATTAGAAATCATTGTTCAGTGGATTGGCTCTTAATTCATCAGAAACGTTTTTCAATTTTTGAAAACAAACGCGCAGCAAATAATAAGAAAAAATTCAATTGATGAAGCTCAGATATAATCTATTTTCATTAGAATCAAAGAAGGATTGGCTGACAAATCATCATCATCGCAAACTCTTTAGCACTAGCTTCAGAAAGAAACCAGTAATTCAATGAATCAAGGTTTAGTATGTGTTCAATAGATAAATCTTGCAACCGCGCACAAAATGCAAGAAACGTAACAGTCAAGAGTATCATTAGTTCAACGTACATTAAAAATTTTATTCAAAGTCAGAAAAAAAATAGTTTTCATTCGAACCAAAGAAGGATTGGCTGATATTGATCACAATTAGTTTGAAAGCTTTCAAAAAAGTTGATAATTGAAATCATTCAGTCAGAAAATTTCGAGCAGGAAAACAGAATACCAACATAAAATCATACATAATAAAAAGTCTTTCATGTCGAACTTTTAACAAAAAAGGCAAAAATTAAACCTTAAAAGCAATTTACATATATCGAACACTTTCTTCAGATAGATTAGAAATAACTGTTCAGTGGATTGGCTCGTATTTCATCGGAAAAGTTTTTCAATTTTTGAAGAAAAAAAACGCGCAGCAAATAATTAGAAAAAATTCAATTGATCAAGCTCATATAATCTATTTTCATTAGAATCAAAGAAGGATTGGCTGACAAATCAACATCGTCGAAAACTCTTTACTAACAGCTAATTCAAAAAAAATTAATCAAACTCGGATGAAAACAGTTTTCATTGGAATCAAAGATGGATTGGCTTATTTTAATCACAATTGGTTTTAAAGCTTTCAAGACGAGTTCACTAATTAAAATCATGCAATCAGAAAATTCCGAACAAGAAAACACAATACCAACAAAAAATCACACATAAAAAAATGGCCTTGATGACGAATTTGTAACAAAAAAGCAAAACTCAATCCTTACGGGCAATTTAAAAAAATCGAAATCATTTTCTTCAGATAGATTAGAAATCATTCTTCAGTGGATTGGCTCTTATTTCATCAAAAGCGTTTCTCAATTTTTTGAAAATAAACGTGCAGCAGATAGTTACAAAAAATTAAATTGATCCAGCTCAGATAAAATCTATTTTCATTAGAATCAAAGAAGGATTGGCTGAAAAATTATCACATAAAACTCTTTACCACAAGCTTCAGAAAAAAAACCAGTAATTCAATGAATCAAGGTTTAAGATGTGTTCAATCGAGAAATTGTCACCGTAAACACAATGCATGAAACAAAATCCAGACGTAAAACAGCATCAAAGAGATAAGGGGAAAATGAACAATGAAATTAAGGTCGCACAAAATCGAAAAAAAACGAAGCGTTCTTACAGAAAAAATTGTTAAGCATATAGTCCTCTAAATCATTAATTCCAATAATAGTGTTTTCAAATACAATATTCAAGAGTATCATTAGTTCAGCGAAACAAAAAATAATAATTTAATCAAACTCGTATGAAAACAGTTTTCATTGGAATCAAAGATGGATTGGCTTATTTTAATCACATTTGGTTTAAAATCTTACAAGAAGAGTTCACTCATTTAAAACATGCACAAGAAAAAATCCAAACAAGAAAATAGAATACACACAAAAAATCACACATACAAAAATGGCCTTGATGTCGAACTTGGAACAAAAAAGCGAAAATCAAACATGAGAGCAATTTACAAAAATCTAAAATCGTTTTCTTCAGATAGATTAGAAATCATTGTTCAGTGGATTGGCTCTCAATTCATCAGAAACGTTTTTCAATTTTTGAAAACAAACGCGCAGCAAATAATAAGAAAAAATTCAATTGATGAAGCTCAGATATAATCTATTTTCATTAGAATCAAAGAAGGATTGGCTGACAAATCATCATCATCGCAAACTCTTTAGCACTAGCTTCAGAAAGAAACCAGTAATTCAATGAATCAAGGTTTAGTATGTGTTCAATAGATAAATCTTGCAACCGCGCACAAAATGCAAGAAACGTAACAGTCAAGAGTATCATTAGTTCAACGTACATTAAAAATTTTATTCAAAGTCAGAAAAAAAATAGTTTTCATTCGATGCAAAGAAGGATTGGCTGATATTGATCACAATTAGTTTGAAAGCTTTCAAAAAAGTTGATAATTGAAATCATTCAGTCAGAAAATTTCGAGCAGGAAAACAGAATACCAACATAAAATCATACATAATAAAAAGTCTTTCATGTCGAACTTTTAACAAAAAAGGCAAAAATTAAACCTTAAAAGCAATTTACATATATCGAACACTTTCTTCAGATAGATTAGAAATAACTGTTCAGTGGATTGGCTCGTATTTCATCGGAAAAGTTTTTCAATTTTTGAAGAAAAAAAACGCGCAGCAAATAATTAGAAAAAATTCAATTGATCAAGCTCATATAATCTATTTTCATTAGAATCAAAGAAGGATTGGCTGACAAATCAACATCGTCGAAAACTCTTTACTAACAGCTAATTCAAAAAAAATTAATCAAACTCGGATGAAAACAGTTTTCATTGGAATCAAAGATGGATTGGCTTATTTTAATCACAATTGGTTTTAAAGCTTTCAAGACGAGTTCACTAATTAAAATCATGCAATCAGAAAATTCCGAACAAGAAAACACAATACCAACAAAAAATCACACATAAAAAAATGGCCTTGATGACGAATTTGTAACAAAAAAGCAAAACTCAATCCTTACGGGCAATTTAAAAAAATCGAAATCATTTTCTTCAGATAGATTAGAAATCATTCTTCAGTGGATTGGCTCTTATTTCATCAAAAGCGTTTCTCAATTTTTTGAAAATAAACGTGCAGCAGATAGTTACAAAAAATTAAATTGATCCAGCTCAGATAAAATCTATTTTCATTAGAATCAAAGAAGGATTGGCTGAAAAATTATCACATAAAACTCTTTACCACAAGCTTCAGAAAAAAAACCAGTAATTCAATGAATCAAGGTTTAAGATGTGTTCAATCGAGAAATTGTCACCGTAAACACAATGCATGAAACAAAATCCAGACGTAAAACAGCATCAAAGAGATAAGGGGAAAATGAACAATGAAATTAAGGTCGCACAAAATCGAAAAAAAACGAAGCGTTCTTACAGAAAAAATTGTTAAGCATATAGTCCTCTAAATCATTAATTCCAATAATAGTGTTTTCAAATACAATATTCAAGAGTATCATTAGTTCAGCGAAACAAAAAATAATAATTTAATCAAACTCGTATGAAAACAGTTTTCATTGGAATCAAAGATGGATTGGCTTATTTTAATCACATTTGGTTTAAAATCTTACAAGAAGAGTTCACTCATTTAAAACATGCACAAGAAAAAATCCAAACAAGAAAATAGAATACACACAAAAAATCACACATACAAAAATGGCCTTGATGTCGAACTTGGAACAAAAAAGCGAAAATCAAACATGAGGGCAATTTACAAAAATCAAACATCGTTTTCATCAGATAGATTAGAAATCATTGTTCAGTGGATTGGCTCTTAATTCATCAGAAACGTTTTTCAAATTTTGAAAAAAAAAACGCGCAGCAAATAATTAAAAAAAATTCAATTGATCAAGCTCAGATATAATCATTTTCATTAGAATCAAAGAAGGATTGGCTGACAAATCATCATCACCGAAAACTCTTTAGCACTAGCTTCAGAAACAAACCAGTAATACAATGAATCAAGGTTTAGTATGTGTTCAATAGATAAATCTTGCAACCGCGCACACAATGCAAGAAACGTAACAGTCAAGAGTATCATTAGTTCAACGTACAATAAAAATTTCATTCAAAGTCAGAAAAAAAAAATAGTTTTCATTGGAACCAAAGAAGGATTGGCTGATATTGATCACAATTAGTTTGAAAGCTTTCAAAAAGAGTTGAGTAATTAAAATCATACAGTCAGAAAATTTCGAGCAGGAAAACAGAATACCAACATAAAATCATACATAATAAAAAGTCTTTCATGTCGATCTTTTAACAAAAAAGGCAAAAATTAAACCTTAAAACAATTTACATATATCGAACACTTTCTTCAGATAGATTAGAAATAACTGTTCAGTGGATTGGCTCGTATTTCATCGGAAAAATTTTTCAATTTTTGAAGAAAAAAAACGCGCAGCAAATAATTAGAAAAAATTCAATTGATCAAGCTCATATAATCTATTTTCATTAGAATCAAAGAAGGATTGGCTGACAAATCAACATCGTCGAAAACTCTTTACTAATAGCTAATTCAAAAAAATTAATCAAACTCGGATGAAAACAGTTTTCATTGGAATCAAAGATGGATTGGCTTATTTTAATCACAATTGGTTTTAAAGCTTTCAAGAAGAGTTCACTAATTAAAATCATGCAATCAGAAAATTCCGAACAAGAAAACACAATACCAACAAAAAATCACACATAAAAAAATGGCCTTGATGACGAATTTGTAACAAAAAAGCAAAAATCAATCCTTACGGGCAATTTAAAAAAATCGAAATCATTTTCTTCAGATAGATTAGAAATCATTCTTCAGTGGATTGGCTCTTACTTCATCAAAAGCATTTCTCAATTTTTTGAAAATAAACGTGCAGCAGATAGTTACAAAAAATTAAACTGATCCAGCTCAGATGAAATCTATTTTCATTAGAATCAAAAAAGGATTGGCTGACAAATCATCATCATCGAAAACTCTTTACTAATAGCTAATTCAAAAAAAAATTAATCAAACTCGGATGAAAACAGTTTTCATTGGAATCAAAGATGGATTGGCTTATTTTAATCACAATTGGTTTTGAAGCTTTCAAGAATCAAAAAAGGATTGGCTGAAAAATCATCACTTAAAGCTCTTTACTACAAGCTTAAAAAAAAAACCAGTAATTCAATGAATCAAGGTTCAAGATGTGTTCAATAAAGAAATCGTGCAACCGCAAACAAAATACAAGAAACAAAATGCAGACGGAAAACATCATCCAGAGAGATGAATAAGAAAAAAATGGAATTGAGTTCGCACAGAATCTAAAAAATGGAGCGTTCTTATAGAGAAGGAAAAACATAGTTTTGTATATAATCCCCTAAATCATTAGTTTCAATGATTCTCTTATCAAACAAAACATTCAAAGAGTATCATTAGCTCAGCGAAACATAAAAAATAATTTAATCAAACTCGGAGGCAAACAGTTTTCATCGGAATCAAAGAAGAATTGGCTGATATTCATCAAAAATAATTTTAAAGCTTTCAAGAAAAGTTCACTAATTAAAATCATGCAATCAGAAAATTCCGAGCAAGAGAACAGAAGACTAACAAAAAATCCACATTGGAAAATGGCCTTGATGTCGAACTATTAACAAAAAAAGCCAAAACCTAACCTTGAGGGCAATTTACATGAATCGAAAGTCATTTTTTTTCAGACAGATTAGAAATCAATGTTCAGTGGATTGGCTCTTACTTCATCAGAGGTTTTTCAATTTTTTGAAAATAAAAGTGCAGCAAGTAATTACAAAAGAGTAAATTGATCAAGCTCAGATAAACTCTATTTTCATTAGAATCAAAGAAGGATTGGCTGAAAAATCATCACTTGAAACTCTTTACTACAAGCTTCAGAAAAAAACCAGTAATTCAATGAATCAAGGTTTAAGATGTGTTCAATCGAGAAATTGTACCACCGTAAACACAATGCATGAAACAAAATCCAGACGTAAAACAGCATCAAGAGAGATAAGGGGGAAAATGAACATTGGAATTAAGGTCGCACAAAATCAAAAAAAAACGAAGCGTTCTTACAGAAAACATTGTTTATCATATAGTCCTCTAAATCATTAATTCCAATAATAGTGTTTTCGAATAAAACATTCAAGAGTATCATTAGTTCAGCGAAACAAAAAATAATAATTTAATCAAACTCAGATGAAAACAGTTTTCATTGGAATCAAAGATGGATTGGCTTATTTTAATCACATTTGCTTTTCAATCTTACAAGAAGAGTTCACTCATTTAAAACATGCACAAGAAAAAATCCAAACAAGAAAATAGAATACACACAAAAAATCACACATACAAAAATGGCCTTGATGTCGAACTTGGAACAAAAAAGCGAAAATCAAACATGAGGGCAATTTACAAAAATCAAACATCGTTTTCTTCAGATAGATTAGAAATCATTGTTCAGTGGATTGGCTCTTAATTCATCAGAAACGTTTTTCAAATTTTGAAAAAAAAACGCGCAGCAAATAATTTAAAAAAATTCAATTGATCAAGCTCAGATATAATCATTTTCATTAGAATCAAAGAAGGATTGGCTGACGAATCATCATCACCGAAAACTCTTTAGCACTAGCTTCAGAAACAAACCAGTAATACAATGAATCAAGGTTTAGTATGTGTTCAATAGATAAATCTTGCAACCGCGCACACAATGCAAGAAACGTAACAGTCAAGAGTATCATTAGTTCAACGTACATTAAAAAGTTCATTCAAAGTCAGAAAAAAAATAGTTTTCATTGGAACCAAAGAAGGATTGGCTGATATTGATCACAATTAGTTTGAAAGCTTTCAAAAAGAGTTGAGTAATTTAAATCATACAGTCAGAAAATTTCGAGCAGGAAAACAGAATACCAACATAAAATCATACATAATAAAAAGTCTTTCATGTCGATCTTTTAACAAAAAAGGCAAAAATTAAACCTTAAAAGCAATTTACATATATCGAACACTTTCTTCAGATAGATTAGAAATAACTGTTCAGTGGATTGGCTCGTATTTCATCGGAAAAAATTTTCAATTTTTGAAGAAAAAAAACGCGCAGCAAATAATTAGAAAAAATTCAATTGATCAAGCTCATATAATCTATTTTCATTAGAATCAAAGAAAGATTGGCTGACAAATCAACATCGTCGAAAACTCTTTAGTAATAGCTAATTCAAAAAAATTAATCAAATTCGGATGAAAACAGTTTTCATTGGAATCAAAGATGGATTGGCTTATTTTAATCACAATTGGTTTTAAAGCTTTCAAGAAGAGTTCACTAATTAAAATCATGCAATCAGAAAATTCCGAACAAGAAAACACAATACCAACAAAAAATCACACATAAAAAAATGGCCTTGATGACGAATTTGTAAAAAAGCAAAAATCAGTCCTTACGGGCAATTTTAAAAAAATCGAAATCATTTTCTTCAGATAGATTAGAAATCATTCTTCAGTGGATTGGCTCTTATTTCATCAAAAGCATTTCTCAATTTTTTGAAAATAAACGTGCAGCAGATAGTTACAAAAAATTAAATTGATCCAGCTCAGATGAAATCTATTTTCATTAGAATCAAAAAAGGATTGGCTGACAAATCATCATCATCGAAAACTCTTTACTAATAACTAATTCAAAAAAATAATTTATCAAACTCGGATGAAAACAGTTTTCATTGGAATCAAAGATGGATTGGCTTATTTTAATCACAATTGGTTTTGAAGCTTTCAAGAATCAAAAAAGGATTGGCTGAAAAATCATCACTAAAAGCTCTTTACTACAAGCTTCAAAAAAAAACCAGTAATTCAATGAATCAAGGTTCAAGATGTGTTCAATAAAGAAATCGTGCAACCGCAAACAAAATACAAGAAACAAAATGCAGACGGAAAACATCATCCAGAGAGATGAATAAGAAAAAAATGGAATTGAGTTCGCACAGAATCTAAAAAATGGAGCGTTCTTATAGAGAAGGAAAAACATAGTTTTGTATATAATCCCCTAAATCATTAGTTTCAATGATACTCTTTTCAAACAAAACATTCAAAGAGTATCATTAGCTCAGCGAGACATAAAAAATAATTTAATCAAACTCGGAGGTAAACAGTTTTCATCGGAATCAAAGAAGAATTGGCTTATATTCATCAAAATAATTTTAAAGCTTTCAAGAATAGTTCACTAATTAAAATCATGCAATCAGAAAACTCCGAACAAGAGAACAGAAGACCAACAACAAATCACACATTGGAAAATGGCCTTGATGTCGAATTATTAACAAAAAAAGCCAAAACCTAACCTTGAGGACAATTTACATGAATCGAAAGTCATTTTTTTTCAGACAGATTAGAAATCAATGTTCAGTGGATTGGCTCTTACTTCATCAGAGGTTTTTCAATTTTTTGAAAATAAAAGTGCAGCAAGTAATTACAAAAGAGTAAATTGATCAAGCTCAGATAATTTCTATTTTCATTAGAATCAAAGAAGGATTGGCTGAAAAATCATCACGAAAAACTCTTTACTACAAGCTTCAGAAAAAAAACCAATAATTCAATGAATCAAGGTTTAAGATGTGTTCAATCGAGAAATTGTACCACCGTAAACACAATGCATGAAACAAAAACCAGGCGTAAAACAGCATCAAGAGAGATAAGGGGGAAAATGAACATTGGAATTAAGGTCGCACAAAATCAAAAAAAAACGAAGCGTTCTTACAGAAAACATTGTTTATCATATAGTCCTCTAAATCATTAGTTCCAATAATAGTGTTTTCGAATAAAACATTCAAGAGTATCATTAGTTCAGCGAAACAAAAAATAATAATTTAATCAAACTCGGATGAAAACAGTTTTCATTGGAATCAAAGATGGATTGGCTTATTTTAATCACATTTGCTTTTCAATCTTACAAGAAGAGTTCACTCATTAAAACCATGCACCAGGAAGAATCCAAACAAGAAAACAGAATATCCAAAAAAATCACACATACGAAAATGGGCTTGATGTCGAACTTGGAACAAAAAAAAGCGAAAATCAAACCTTGAGGGCAATTTACAATAATCGTTTTCTTCAGATAGATTAGGAATCATTGTTCAGTGGATTGGCTCTTATTTCATCAGAAACGTTTTTCAATTTTTGAAAAAAAACACGCAGCAAATAATTATAAAAAAGTAAATTGATCAAGCTCAGATAAAATCTATTTTCATTAGAATAAAAAAAAGAATGGCTGAAAAATCATCACTAAAAACTTTTTATTACAAGCTTCAGAAAAAAAACCAGTAACACAATGGATCAAGGTTTAGAGTGTGTTCAATAGAGAAATCGTGCAACCGCAAACAAAATGCAAGAAACAAAATCCAGACGGAAGACAGCATCCAGAGAGATGAACTAGAAGAAAAAAAAATGGAATTGAGTTCAGACAAAATCGAAAAAACGAAGCGTTCTTATAGAGAAGGAAAAACATAGTTTAGTATATATTCCCCTAAATCATTAGTTTCAATGATACTCTTTTCAAACAAAACATTCAAGAGTATCATTAGTTCAGCGAAACATAAAAAATAATTTAATCAAACTCGGAGGCAAACAGTTTTTATTGGAATCAAAGAAGAATTGGCTTTATTCATCAAAATTAATTTCGAAGCTTTCAAAATTAGTTCACTTTTTGAAATCATGCAATCAGCAGAAAATTCCGCACAAGAAAACAAAAAACCAACAAAAAAAATCACACAGAAGAAAATGGCCTTGATTTCGAACTTTTAACAAAAAAAGCCAAATCCTAAGCTGGAGGGCAATTTACATAAATCGAAAGTCATTTTTTTCAGACAGATTAGAAATCATTGTTCAGTGGATTGGCTCTTATTTCATCAGAGACCGATTTCAATTTTTTAATAATAAACGCGCAGCAAGTAATTACAAAAAAGTAAATTGATCAAGCTCAGATAAAATCTATTTTCATTAGAATCAAAGAAGGATTGGCTGAAAAATTATCACAAAAAACTCTTTACCACAAGCTTCAGAAAAAACCAGTAAATCAATGAATCAAGGTTTAAGATTTGTTCAATAGAGAAATCGTGCAACCGCAAACAAAATGCACGAAACAAAATCCAGACGGAAAACAGCATCCAGAGAGATGAATTAGAAAAAAAAAATGGAATTAAGGTCGCACAAAACCGAAAAAAAAACGAAGCGTTTTTATAGAGAAGGAAAAACATAGTTTAGTATATAGTCCTCTGAATCATTAGTTCCAATGATACTCTTTTGAAACAAAACATTCAAGAGTATCATTAGTTCAGCGAAACATAAAAAATAATTTGATCAAACTCGGAGGCAAACAGTTTTCATTGGAATCAAAGAAGAATTGGCTCATATTCAACAATTAAATTTAAAGCTTTCAAGAATAGTTAACTATTTAAAATCGTGCAATCAGAAAATTCCGAAGAGAACAGAATATTAACAAAAAAATCACACAGGAAAATGGCCTTGATTTCGAACTTTTAACAAAAAAAGCCAAATCCTAAGCTTGGGGGCAATTTACATAAATCGAAAGTCATTTTTTTCAGACAGATTAGAAATCATTGTTCAGTGGATTGGCTCTTATTTCATCAGAGACCGTTTTCAATTTTTTGAAAATAAACGTGCAGCAAGTAATTACAAAAAAAAGTAAATTGATCAAGCTCAAATAAACTATTTTCATTAGAATCAAAGAAGGATTGGCTGAAAAATCATCACTTAAAACTCTTTCCTACAAGCTTCAGAAAAAACCAGTAATTCAATGAATCAAGGTTTAAGATGTGTTCGATAAAGAAATCGTGCAACCGCAAACAAAGTGCATGAAACAAAATCCAGACGTTAAACAGCATCCAGAGAGATGAATTAGAAAAAAGAAAGATGGAATTAAGGTCGCACAAAATCGAAAAAAAAGAATCGTTCTTATAGAGAAGGAAAAGATAGTTTAATATATAGTCCTCTAAGTCATAAGTTCCAATGATACTCTTTTCAAACAAAACATTCAAGAGTATCATTAGTTCAGCGAAAAATAAAAAAAAATTAATCAAACTCGGAGGCAAAGTTTTCATTGGAATCAAAGAAGGATTGACTTATATTCATCACAATTACTTTTCAAGCTTTCAAGAATAGTTCACTATTTAAACTCATGCAATCAGAAAATTCCGAACAAGAGAACAGAATAATAACAAAAATCACACATAGGAAAATGGCCTTGATGTCGAACTTTTAACAAAAAAAAAGCCAAAACCTAACCTTGAGGGCAATTTACATAAATCGAAAGTCATTTTTTTCAGACAGATTTGAAATCAATCTTCAGTGGATTGGCTCTTATTTCATCAGAAAACGTTTTTCAATTTTTTGCAGCAAATAATTACAAAAAAAAACAAAACTGATCGAGCTCAGATGTAATTTATTTTCAGTAGAATCAAAGAAGGATTGGCTGACAAATCATCATCACTAAAAACTCTTTACTACAAGCTTCAAAAAAAACCAGTAATTCAATGAATCAAGGTTCAAGATGTGTTCAATAAAGAAATCGTGCAACCGCAAACAAAATACAAGAAACAAAATGCAGACGGAAAACATCATCCAGAGAGATGAATAAGAAAAAAATGGAATTGAGTTCGCACAGAATCTAAAAAATGGAGCGTTCTTATAGAGAAGGAAAAACATAGTTTTGTATATAATCCCCTAAATCATTAGTTTCAATGATACTCTTTTCAAACAAAACATTCAAGAGTATCATTAGTTCAGCGAAACATAAAAAATAATTTGATCAAACTCGGAGGCAAACAGTTTTCATTGGAATCAAAGAAGAATTGGCTTATATTCAACAATTAAATTTAAAGCTTTCAAGAATAGTTCACTATTTAAAATCGTGCAATCAGAAAACTCCGAACAAGAGAACAGAAGACCAACAACAAATCACACATTGGAAAATGGCCTTGATGTCGAATTATTAACAAAAAAAGCCAAAACCTAACCTTGAGGACAATTTACATGAATCGAAAGTCATTTTTTTTCAGACAGATTAGAAATCAATGTTCAGTGGATTGGCTCTTACTTCATCAGAGGTTTTTCAATTTTTTGAAAATAAAAGTGCAGCAAGTAATTACAAAAGAGTAAATTGATCAAGCTCAGATAATTTCTATTTTCATTAGAATCAAAGAAGGATTGGCTGAAAAATCATCACGAAAAACTCTTTACTACAAGCTTCAGAAAAAAAACCAGTAATTCAATGAATCAAGGTTTAAGATGTGTTCAATCGAGAAATTGTACCACCGTAAACACAATGCATGAAACAAAAACCAGGCGTAAAACAGCATCAAGAGAGATAAGGGGGAAAATGAACATTGGAATTAAGGTCGCACAAAATCAAAAAAAACGAAGCGTTCTTACAGAAAACATTGTTTATCATATAGTCCTCTAAATCATTAGTTCCAATAATAGTGTTTTCGAATAAAACATTCAAGAGTATCATTAGCTCAGCGAAACATAAAAAATAATTTAATCAAACTCGGAGGTAAACAGTTTTCATCGGAATCAAAGAAGAATTGGCTGATATTCATCAAAAATAATTTTAAAGCTTTCAAGAATAGTTCACTAATTAAAATCATGCAATCAGAAAATTCCAAACAAGAGAACAGAAGACCAACAAAAAATCACACATTGGAAAATGGCCTTGATGTCGAACTATTAACAAAAAAAGCCAAAACCTAACCTTGAGGACAATTTACATGAATCGAAAGTCATTTTTTTTCAGACAGATTAGAAATCAATGTTCAGTGGATTGGCTCTTACTTCATCAGAGGTTTTTCAATTTTTTGAAAATAAAATTGCAGCAAGTAATTACAAAAGAGTAAATTGATCAAGCTCAGATAATTTCTATTTTCATTAGAATCAAAGAAGGATTGGCTGAAAAATCATCACGAAAAACTCTTTACTACAAGCTTCAGAAAAAAACCAGTAATTCAATGAATCAAGGTTTAAGATGTGTTCAATCGAGAAATTGTACCACCGTAAACACAATGCATGAAACAAAAACCAGGCGTAAAACAGCATCAAGAGAGATAAGGGGGAAAATGAACATTGGAATTAAGGTCGTACAAAATCAAAAAAAAACGAAGCGTTCTTACAGAAAACATTGTTTATCATATAGTCCTCTAAATCATTAGTTCCAATAATAGTGTTTTCGAATAAAACATTCATGAGTATCATTAGTTCAGCGAAACAAAAAATAATAATTTAATCAAACTCGGATGAAAACAGTTTTCATTGGAATCAAAGATGGATTGGCTTATTTTAATCACATTTGCTTTTCAATCTTACAAGAAGAGTTCACTCATTAAAACCATGCACCAGGAAGAATCCAAACAAGAAAACAGAATATCCAAAAAAATCACACATACGAAAATGGGCTTGATGTCGAACTTGGAACAAAAAAAAGCGAAAATCAAACCTTGAGGGCAATTTACAATAATCGTTTTCTTCAGATAGATTAGGAATCATTGTTCAGTGGATTGGCTCTTATTTCATCAGAAACGTTTTTCAATTTTTGAAAAAAAACACGCAGCAAATAATTATAAAAAAGTAAATTGATCAAGCTCAGATAAAATCTATTTTCATTAGAATAAAAAAAAAGAATGGCTGAAAAATCATCACTAAAAACTTTTTATTACAAGCTTCAGAAAAAAAACCAGTAACACAATGGATCAAGGTTTAGAGTGTGTTCAATAGAGAAATCGTGCAACCGCAAACAAAATGCAAGAAACAAAATCCAGACGGAAGACAGCATCCAGAGAGATGAACTAGAAAAAAAAATGGAATTGAGTTCAGACAAAATCGAAAAAACGAAGCGTTCTTATAGAGAAGGAAAAACATAGTTTAGTATATATTCCCCTAAATCATTAGTTTCAATGATACTCTTTTCAAACAAAACATTCAAGAGTATCATTAGTTCAGCGAAACATAAAAAATAATTTAATCAAACTCGGAGGCAAACAGTTTTTATTGGAATCAAAGAAGAATTGGCTTTATTCATCAAAATTAATTTCGAAGCTTTCAAAAATAGTTCACTTTTTGAAATCATGCAATCAGCAGAAAATTCCGCACAAGAAAACAAAAAACCAACAAAAAAAAATCACACAGAAGAAAATGGCCTTGATTTCGAACTTTTAACAAAAAAAGCCAAATCCTAAGCTGGAGGGCAATTTACATAAATCGAAAGTCATTTTTTTCAGACAGATTAGAAATCATTGTTCAGTGGATTGGCTCTTATTTCATCAGAGACCGTTTTCAATTTTTTAATAATAAACGCGCAGCAAGTAATTACAAAAAAGTAAATTGATCAAGCTCAGATAAAATCTATTTTCATTAGAATCAAAGAAGGATTGGCTGAAAAATTATCACATAAAACTCTTTACCACAAGCTTCAGAAAAAACCAGTAAATCAATGAATCAAGGTTTAAGATGTGTTCAATAGAGAAATCGTGCAACCGCAAACAAAATGCACGAAACAAAATCCAGACGGAAAACAGCATCCAGAGAGATGAATTAGAAAAAAAAATGGAATTAAGGTCGCACAAAACCGAAAAAAAAACGAAGCGTTTTTATAGAGAAGGAAAAACATAGTTTAGTATATAGTCCTCTGAATCATTAGTTCCAATGATACTCTTTTGAAACAAAACATTCAAGAGTATCATTAGTTCAGCGAAACATAAAAAATAATTTGATCAAACTCGGAGGCAAACAGTTTTCATTGGAATCAAAGAAGAATTGGCTTATATTCAACAATTAAATTTAAAGCTTTCAAGAATAGTTCACTATTTAAAATCGTGCAATCAGAAAATTCCGAAGAGAACAGAATATTAACAAAAAAATCACACAGGAAAATGGCCTTGATTTCGAACTTTTAACAAAAAAAGCCAAATCCTAAGCTTGGGGGCAATTTACATAAATCGATAGTCATTTTTTTCAGACAGATTAGAAATCATTGTTCAGTGGATTGGCTCTTATTTCATCAGAGACCGTTTTCAATTTTTTGAAAATAAACGTGCAGCAAGTAATTACAAAAAAAAGTAAATTGATCAAGCTCAAATAAACTATTTTCATTAGAATCAAAGAAGGATTGGCTGAAAAATCATCACTTAAAACTCTTTCCTACAAGCTTCAGAAAAAACCAGTAATTCAATGAATCAAGGTTTAAGATGTGTTCGATAAAGAAATCGTGCAACCGCAAACACAGTGCATGAAACAAAATCCAGACGTTAAACAGCATCCAGAGGGATGAATTAGAAAAAAGAAAGATGGAATTAAGGTCGCACAAAATCGAAAAAAAGAATCGTTCTTATAGAGAAGGAAAAGATAGTTTAATATATAGTCCTCTAAGTCATAAGTTCCAATGATACTCTTTTCAAACAAAACATTCAAGAGTATCATTAGTTCAGCGAAAAATAAAAAAAAATTAATCAAACTCGGAGGCAAAGTTTTCATTGGAATCAAAGAAGGATTGACTTATATTCATCACAATTACTTTTCAAGCTTTCAAGAATAGTTCACTATTTAAACTCATGCAATCAGAAAATTCCGAACAAGAGAACAGAATAATAACAAAAATCACACATAGGAAAATGGCCTTGATGTCGAACTTTTAACAAAAAAAAGCCAAAACCTAACCTTGAGGGCAATTTACATAAATCGAAAGTCATTTTTTTCAGACAGATTTGAAATCAATGTTCAGTGGATTGGCTCTTATTTCATCAGAGGTTTTTCAATTTTTTGAAAATAAAAGTGCAGCAAGTAATTACAAAAGAGTAAATTGATCAAGCTCAGATAAACTCTAATTTCATTAGAATCAAAGAAGGATTGGCTGAAAAATCATCACTTAAAACTCTTTACTACAAGCTTCAGAAAAAAAACCAGTAATTCAATGAATCAAGGTTTAAGATGTGTTCAATCGAGAAATTGTACCACCGTAAACACAATGCATGAAACGAAATCCAGACGTAAAACAGCATCAAGAGAGATAAGGGGGAAAATGAACAATGGAATTAAGGTCGCACAAAATCAAAAAAACTAAGCGTTCTTACAGAAAACATTGTTTATCATATAGTCCTCTAAATCATTAGTTCCAATAAAAGTGTTTTCAAATAAAACATTCAAGAGTATCATTAGTTCAGCGAAACAAAAAATAATAATTTAATCAAATTCGGATGAAAACAGTTTTCAATGGAATCAAAGATGGATTGGCTTATTTTAATCACAAAAGCCAAAACCTAACCTTGAGGACAATTTTCATAGATCGGAATTCATTTTCTTCAGATAGATTAGAAATCATTGTTCAGTGGATTGGCTCTTATTTCATCAGAAACGTTTTTCAATTTTTTGAAAATAAACGTGCAGCAAAAAATTATAAAAAAGTAAATTGATCAAGCTCAGATAAAATCTATTTTCATTAGTATCAAAGAAGGATTGGCTGAAAAATCATCACTAAAAACTTTTTTTTACAAGCTTCAGAAAAAAACAGTAATTCAATGAATCAAGGTTTAAGATATGTTTAATAGAGAAATCGTGCAACCGCAAACAAAATACAAGAAACAATATCCAGACGGAAAACAGCATCCAGAGAGATGAGTTGGAAAAACGAACAAGGGAATTAAAGTCACTCAAAACCAAAAAAACAACTAAGCGTTCTTATAGAAAACGAAAAACAATGTTTAGTATATAGTCCTCGAAATCATTAGTTCCAATAATACTCTTTTCAAACAAAGCATTCAAGAGTATCATTAGTTCAGCTAAACATTAAAAACCATTCAATCAAACTCGGAGGAAAACAGTTTTCAATGGAATCAAAGAAGGATTGGCTGACAAATCATCATCACTAACTCTTCACTACTAGCTTCAGAAAGAAACCAGTAATACAATGAATCAAGGTTTAAGATGTATCCAATAGAGAAATCGTGCAACCGCAAACAAAGTGCAAGAAACAAAAACCAGACGGAAAACAGCACACAGAGAGATAAATTGGAAAAACGAACAATGGAATGAAGGTCGCACAAAATCGAAAAAAAAGCGAAGCGTTCTTATAGAAAACAAAAAACAATGTTTAGTATATAGTCCTCTGGATCATTAGTTCTAATGATACTCTTTTCAAACAAAGCAATCAAGAGTATCATTAGTTGAGCGAAAAATAAAAAAAAATTAATCAAACTCGGAGGCAAAGTTTTCATTGGAATCAAAGAAGGATTGACTTATATTCATCACAATTACTTTTCAAGCTTTCAAGAATAGTTCACTATTTAAACTCATGCAATCAGAAAATTCCGAACAAGAGAACAGAATAATAACAAAAATCACACATAGGAAAATGGCCTTGATGTCGAACTTTTAACAAAAAAAAGCCAAAACCTAACCTTGAGGGCAATTTACATAAATCGAAAGTAATTTTTTTCAGACAGATTTGAAATCAATGTTCAGTGGATTGGCTCTTATTTCATCAGAGGTTTTTCAATTTTTTGAAAATAAAAGTGCAGCAAGTAATTATAAAAGAGTAAATTGATCAAGCTCAGATAAACTCTAATTTCATTAGAATCAAAGAAGGATTGGCTGAAAAATCATCACTTAAAACTCTTTACTACAAGCTTCAGAAAAAAAACCCAGTAATTCAATGAATCAAGGTTTAAGATGTGTTCAATCGAGAAATTGTACCACCGTAAACACAATGCATGAAACGAAATCCAGACGTAAAACAGCATCAAGAGAGATAAGGGGGAAAATGAACAATGGAATTAAGGTCGCACAAAATCAAAAAAACTAAGCGTTCTTACAGAAAACATTGTTTATCATATAGTCCTCTAAATCATTAGTTCCAATAAAAGTGTTTTCAAATAAAACATTCAAGAGTATCATTAGTTCAGCGAAACAAAAAATAATAATTTAATCAAATTCGGATGAAAACAGTTTTCAATGGAATCAAAGATGGATTGGCTTATTTTAATCACAAAAGCCAAAACCTAACCTTGAGGACAATTTTCATAGATCGGAATTCATTTTCTTCAGATAGATTAGAAATCATTGTTCAGTGGATTGGCTCTTATTTCATCAGAAACGTTTTTCAATTTTTTGAAAATAAACGTGCAGCAAAAAATTATAAAAAAGTAAATTGATCAAGCTCAGATAAAATCTATTTTCATTAGTATCAAAGAAGGATTGGCTGAAAAATCATCACTAAAAACTTTTTTTTACAAGCTTCAGAAAAAAACAGTAATTCAATGAATCAAGGTTTAAGATATGTTTAATAGAGAAATCGTGCAACCGCAAACAAAATACAAGAAACAATATCCAGACGGAAAACAGCATCCAGAGAGATGAGTTGGAAAAACGAACAAGGGAATTAAAGTCACTCAAAACCAAAAAAACAACTAAGCGTTCTTATAGAAAACGAAAAACAATGTTTAGTATATAGTCCTCGAAATCATTAGTTCCAATAATACTCTTTTCAAACAAAGCATTCAAGAGTATCATTAGTTCAGCTAAACATTAAAAACCATTCAATCAAACTCGGAGGAAAACAGTTTTCAATGGAATCAAAGAAGGATTGGCATATAATCATCACAATTAATTTTAAAGCTTTTAAGAATATTTCACTAATTAAAATCATGCAATCAGAAAATTCCGAAAAAGAAAACAGAATACCAACAAAAAAATCACATAGGAAAATGGCCTTGATGTCGAATTTTAACAAAAAAAAGTGAAAACGAAACCTTGAGGGCAATTTACATAAATCGGAAGTCATTTTCTTCAGATAGACTAGAAAGCAATGTTCAGTGGATTAGTTCTTATTTCATCAGAAAAGGTTTTCCATTTAAAAAAAAAACTTGCAGCAAATAATTACAAAAAAGTAAATTGATCAAGCTCAGATAATCTCTATTTTCATTAGAATCAAAGAAGGATTGGCTGAAAAATCATCGCTAAAAACTTTTTATTAGAAGCTTCAGAAAAAAACCAGAAACACAATGAATCAAGGTTTAAGATGTATCCAATAGAGAAATCGTGCAACCGCAAACAAAGTGCAAGAAACAAAAACCAGACGGAAAACAGCACACAGAGAGATAAATTGGAAAAACGAACAATGGAATGAAGGTCGCACAAAATCGAAAAAAAAAACGAAGCGTTCTTATAGAAAACAAAAAACAATGTTTAGTATATAGTCCTCTGGATCATTAGTTCTAATGATACTCTTTTCAAACAAAGCAATCAAGAGTATCATTAGTTGAGCGAAACATAAAAAAAAATAATTTAATCAAAATCGGAGAAAAACAGTTTTCATTGGAATCAAAGAAGGATTGGCTCATATTCATCACAATTAAATTTAAAGCTTTCAAGAATAGTTCACTAATTGAAATCATGCAATCAGAAATTTCCGAACAAGAAAACAGAATACCAACAAAAAATCACATAGCAAAATGGCCTTGATGTCGAACTTTTAACAAAAAAAAGCCAAAACCTAACGTTGAGGGCAATTAATATGAATCGAAAGTCATTTTTTTTAGACAGATTAGAAATCATTGTTCAGTGGATTGGCTCTTATTTCATCAGAGACGTTTTTCAATTTTTTGAAAATAAACGTGCAGCAAATAATTATAAAAAAGTAAATTGATCAAGCTCAGATAAAATCTATTTTCATTAGAATCAAAGAAGGATTGGCTGAAAAATCATCGCTAAAAACTTTTTATTACAAGCTTCAGAAAAAAAAACCAGAAACACAATGAATCAAGGTTTAAGATGTATCCAATAGAGAAATCGTGCAACCGCAAACAAAGTGCAAGAAACAAAAACCAGACGGAAAACAGCATACAGAGACAAATTGGAAAAACGAACAATGAAATTAGGGTCGCACAAAATCGAAAAAACGAAGTGTTCTTATAGAAAACAAAAAACATTGTTTATTACAAAGTCCTCTATAACATTAGTTCCAAAGATACTCTTTTGAAACAAAACATTCAAGAGTATCATTAGTTCAGCGAAACAAAAAAATAATTAAATCAAACTCGGAGGCAAACAGTTTTCATTGGAATCAAAGAAGATTTGGCTTATATTCATCACAATTAATTTTAAAGCTTTCAAGAATAGTTCACTATTTAATCTCATGGAATCAGAAAATTCCGAACAAGAGAACAGAATAACAACAAAAAATCACACATAGGAAAATGCCCTTGATGTCGAACTTTTAACAAAAACAGCCAAAACCTAACCTTGAGGGCAATTTATATGAATCAAAAGTCATTTTTTTCAGACAGATTAGAAGTCATTGTTCAGCGGATTGGCTCTTATTTCATCAGAGACGTTTTTCAAATTTTTGAAAATAAGCGTGCAGCAAATAATTACAAAAAAGTAAATTGATCAAGCTCAGAGAAACTCAATTTTCATCAGAATCAAAGAAGGATTGGCTGAAAAATCATCACTTAAAACGCTTTACTACAAGCTTCAGAAAAAAACCAGCAATTCAATGAATCAAGATTTACGATGTGTTCAATAGAGAAATCGTGCAACCGCAAACAAAATGCACGAAACAAAATCCAGACGGAAAACAGCATCCAGAGAGATGAATTAGAAAAAAGAAAAATGGAATTAAGGTCGCACAAAATCGAAAAAAAAGAAGCGTTCTTAGAGAAGGAAAAACATAGTTTAGTATATAGTCCTCTAAATCTTTAGTTCCAATGATCCTCTTTTGAAACAAAACATTCAAGAGTATCATTAGTTCAGCGAAACACAAAAAAAAATATTTTAAACAAACTCGGAGGCAGACAGTTTTCATTGGAATCAAAGAAGAATTGGCTTAAATTCATCACAATTTATTTTAAAGCTTTCAAGAATAGTTCACTATTTAAACTCATGCAATCAGAAAATTCCGAACAAGAGAACAGAATAATAACAAAAATCACACATAGGAAAATGGCCTTGATGTCGAACTTTCAACAAAAAAAAGCCAAAACCTAACCTTGAGGGCAATTTATGCGAATCGAAAGTCATTTTTTTTAGACAAATTAGAAATCATTGTTCAGTGGATAGGCTCTTATTTCATCAGAGACGTTTTTCAATTTTTTGAAAATAAGCGTCCAGCAACTAATTACAAAAGAGGAAATAGATCAAGCTCAGAGAAACTCAATTTTCATCAGAATCAAAGAAGGATTGGCTGAAAAATCATCACTTAAAACGCTTTACTACAAGCTTCAGAAAAAAACCAGTAATTCAATGAATCAAGGTTTAAGATGTGTTCAATAGATAAATCGTGCAACCGCAAACAAAGTGCGAGAAACAAAATCCAGACTTAAAACAAAATCCAGAGAGATGAATTTAAAAAAAAAAAGATGGAATTAAAGTCGCACAAAACCGAAAAAAAACGAAGCGTTCTTATAAAGAAGGAAAAACATAGTTTAGTATATAGTCCTCTAAATAATATGTTCCAATGATACTCTTTTCAAACAAAACATTCAAAAGTATCATTAGTTCAGCGAAAAAAAAATAATTTAATCAAACTCGGAGGCAAACAGTTTTCATTGGAATCAAAGAAGGATTGGCTTAAGTTCATCAGAATTATTTTTTGAAGCTGCTTTCAAGAATAGTTCACTAACTAAAATCATGCAATCAGAAAATTCCGAACAAGAGAACAGAATACCAACAAAAAATCATACATAGGAAAATGGCCTTGATGTCGAACTTTTAACAAAAAAAAGCCAAAACCTAACATTGAGGGCAATTTACATGAATCCGAAGTCATTTTTTTCAGACAGATTAGAAATCATTGTTCAGTGGATAGGCTCTTATTTCATCAGAGACGTTTTTCAATTTTTTGAAAATAAGCGTGCAGCAACTAATTACAAAAGAGGAAATTGATCAAGCTCAGAGAAACTCTATTTTCATTAGAATCAAAAAAGGATTGGCTGAAAAATCATCACTTAAAACTCTTTACTACAAGCATCAGAAAAAAAACCAGTAATTCAATTAATCAAGGTTTAAGATGTGTTCAATAGAGAAATCGTGCCACCGCAAACAAAGTGCAAGTAACAAAATCCAGACGTAAAACAGCATCCAGAGAGATGAATTAGAAAAAAGAAAGATGGAAATAAGGTCGCACAAAATCGAAAAAAAAACGAAGCGTTCTTATAGAGAAGGAAAAACATAGTTTAGTATATAGTCCTCTAAATCATAAGTTCCAATGATTCTCTTTTCAAACAAAACATTCAAGAGTATCATTAGTTCAGCGAAAAATAAAAAATAATTTAATCAAACTCGGATGCAAACAGTTTTCATTGGAATCAAAGAAGGATTGGCTTATATTCATCACAATTAGTTTTGAAGCTTTCAAGAAAAGTTCACAAAATAAATTCATGCAATCAGAAAATTCCGAACAAGAGAACAGAATACCAACAGAAAATCATACATAGGAAAATGGCCTTGATGTCGAACTTTTAACAAAAAAGCCAAAACCTAACCTTGAGGGCAATTTACAAAAATCGAAATTCATTTTCGTCAGACAGATTAGAAATCGTTGTTCAGTGGATTGGCTCTTATTTCATCAGACGTTTTTCAACGTTAAATTCTATTTTCATTAGAATCACAGAAGGATTGGCTGAAAAATCATCACGAAAAACTCTTTACTACAAGCTTCAAAAAAACCAGTAATACAATTAATCAAGTTTTAAGATGTGTTCAATAGAGAAATCGTGCAACCGCAAACAAAATGCAAGAAACAAAATCCAGACGGAAAACAGCATCCAGATAGATAAATCGGATAAATTACATAAATCGGAAGTCATTTCCTTCAGACAGATTAGAAATCGTTGTTCAGTGGATTAGCTCTTAATTCATCAGAAGATTTTTCCAATTTTTAAAAATAAACATGCAGCAAATAATTACAAAAAAGTAAATTGATCAAGCTCAGATAAAACCTATTTTCATTAGAATCAAAGAAGGATTGGCTGAAAAATCATCACTAAAAACTTTGTACTACGGGCTTTAGAAAAAAACCAGTAATACAATGAATCAAGGTTTCAAATGTGTTCAATAGAGAAATGATGCAACCGCAAACAAAATGGAAGAAACAAAAACCAGACGGAAAACAGCATCCAGAGAGATAAATTGGAAAAACTAACAATGGAATTAATGTCGCACAAAATCGAAAAAACGAAGCGTTCTTATAGAAAACAAAAAACATTGTTTAGTATATAGTCCTCTAAATATTTAGTTCCAATAAAACTCTTTTCAAACAAAACATTCAAGAATATCATTAGTTGAGCGAAACATAAAAAAAATAATTTAATCAAAATCGGAGAAAAACAGTTTTCATTGGAATCAAAGAAGGATTGGCTCATATTCATCACAATTAGTTTTAAAGCTTTCAAGAATAGTTCACTAATTGAAATCATGCAATCAGAAAATTCCGAACAAGAAAACAGAATACCAACAAAAAATCACATATAGCAAAATGGCCTTGATGTCGATCTTTTAACTAAAAAAAAGCAAAAACCAAACCTTGAGGACAATTTACATAAATCGGAAGTAATTTTCTTCAGATAGATTACAAATCATTGTTCAGTGGATTGGCTCTTATTTCATCAGAAACGTTTTTCAAATTTTTGAAAACAAACGTGCAGCAAATAATTATAAAAGAGTAAATTGATCAAGCTCAGAGAAACTCTATTTTCATTAGAATCAATAAAGGATTGGCTGAAAAATCATCACTTAAAACTCTTTACTTAAAGCATCAGAAAAAAAAACCAGTAATTCAATTAAGCAAGGTTTAAGATGTGTTCAATAGATAAATCGTGCAACCGCAAACAAAGTGCGAGAAACAAAATCCAGACTTAAAACAAAATCCAGAGAGATGAATTAAAAAAAAAGAAGATGGAATTAAGGTCGCACAAAACCGAAAAAAAACGAAGCGTTCTTATAAAGAAGGAAAAACATAGTTTAGTATATAGTCCTCTAAATCATAAGTTCCAATGATACTCTTTTCAAACAAAATATTCAAGAGTATCATTAGTTCAGCGAAAAAAAAATAATTTAATCAAACTCGGAGACAAACAGTTTTCATTGGAATCAAAGAAGGATTGGCTTAAGTTCATCAGAATTATTTTTTGAAGCTTTCAAGAATAGTTCACTAACTAAAATCATGCAATCAGAAAATTCCGAACAAGAGAACAGAATACCAACAAAAAATCATACATAGGAAAATGGCCTTGATGTCGAACTTTTAACAAAAAAAAGCCAAAACCTAACATTGAGGGCAATTTACATGAATCCAAAGTCATTTTTTTCAGACAGATTAGAAATCATTGTTCAGTGGATAGGCTCTTATTTCATCAGACGTTTTTCAATTTTTTGAAAATAAGCGTGCAGCAAATAATTACAAAAGAGTAAATTGATCAAGCTCAGAGAAACTCTATTTTCATTAGAATCAAAAAAGGATTGGCTGAAAAATCATCACTTAAAACTCTTTACTACAAGCATCAGAAAAAAAAACCAGTAATTCAATTAATCAAGGTTTAAGATGTGTTCAATAGAGAAATCGTGCCACCGCAAACAAAGTGCAAGAAACAAAATCCAGACGTAAAACAGCATCCAGAGAGATGAATTAGAAAAAAGAAAGATGGAAATAAGGTCGCACAAAATCGAAAAAAACGAAGCGTTCTTATAGAGAAGGAAAAACATAGTTTAGTTTATAGTCCTCTTAATCATAAGTTCCAACGATTCTCTTTTCAAACAAAACATTCAAGAGTATCATTAGTTCAGCGAAAAATAAAAAATAATTTAATCAAACTCGGATGCAAACAGTTTTCATTGGAATCAAAGAAGGATTGGCTTATATTCATCACAATTAGTTTTGAAGCTTTCAAGAAAAGTTCACAAAATAAATTCATGCAATCAGAAAATTCCGAACAAGAGAACAGAATACCAACAGAAAATCATACGCAGGAAAATGGCCTTGATGTCGAACTTTTAACAAAAAAGCCAAAACCTAACCTTGAGGGCAATTTACATAAATCGGAAGTAATTTTCTTCAGATAGATTAGAAATCATTGTTCAGTGGATTGGCTCTTATTTCATCAGAAACGTTTTTCAAATTTTTGAAAACAAACGTGCAGCAAATAATTATAAAAGAGTAAATTGATCAAGCTCAGAGAAACTCTATTTTCATTAGAATCAATAAAGGATTGGCTGAAAAATCATCACTTAAAACTCTTTACTACAAGCATCAGAAAAAAAACCAGTAATTCGATTAAGCAAGGTTTAAGATGTGTTCAATAGATAAATCGTGCAACCGCAAACAAAGTGCGAGAAACAAAATCCAGACTTAAAACAAAATCCAGAGAGATTAATTAAAAAAAAAGAAGATGGAATTAAGGTCGCACAAAACCGAAAAAAAACGAAGCGTTCTTATAAAGAAGGAAAAACAAAGTTTAGTATATAGTCCTCTAAATCATAAGTTCCAATGATACTCTTTTCAAACAAAATATTCAAGAGTATCATTAGTTCAGCGAAAAAAAAATAATTTAATCAAACTCGGAGACAAACAGTTTTCATTGGAATCAAAGAAGGATTGGCTTAAGTTCATCAGAATTATTTTTTGAAGCTTTCAAGAATAGTTCACTAACTAAAATCATGCAATCAGAAAATTCCGTACAAGAGAACAGAATACCAACAAAAAATCATACATAGGAAAATGGCCTTGATGTCGAACTTTTAACAAAAAAAAGCCAAAACCTAACATTGAGGGCAATTTACATGAATCCAAAGTCATTTTTTTCAGACAGATTAGAAATCATTGTTCAGTGGATAGGCTCTTATTTCATCAGACGTTTTTCAATTTTTTGAAAATAAGCGTGCAGCAAATAATTACAAAAGAGTAAATTGATCAAGCTCAGAGAAACTCTATTTTCATTAGAATCAAAAAAGGATTGGCTGAAAAATCATCACTTAAAACTCTTTACTACAAGCATCAGAAAAAAAAACCAGTAATTCAATTAATCAAGGTTTAAGATGTGTTCAATAGAGAAATCGTGCCACCGCAAACAAAGTGCAAGAAACAAAATCCAGACGTAAAACAGCATCCAGAGAGATGAATTAGAAAAAAGAAAGATGGAAATAAGGTCGCACAAAATCGAAAAAAACGAAGCGTTCTTATAGAGAAGGAAAAACATAGTTTAGTATATAGTCCTCTTAATCATAAGTTCCAACGATTCTCTTTTCAAACAAAACATTCAAGAGTATCATTAGTTCAGCGAAAAATAAAAAATAATTTAATCAAACTCGGATGCAAACAGTTTTCATTGGAATCAAAGAAGGATTGGCTTATATTCATCACAATTAGTTTTGAAGCTTTCAAGAAAAGTTCACAAAATAAATTCATGCAATCAGAAAATTCCGAACAAGAGAACAGAATACCAACAGAAAATCATACGTAGGAAAATGGCCTTGATGTCGAACTTTTAACAAAAAAGCCAAAACCTAACCTTGAGGGCAATTTACATAAATCGGAAGTAATTTTCTTCAGATAGATTACAAATCATTGTTCAGTGGATTGGCTCTTATTTCATCAGAAACGTTTTTCAAATTTTTGAAAACAAACGTGCAGCAAATAATTATAAAAGAGTAAATTGATCAAGCTCAGAGAAACTCTATTTTCATTAGAATCAATAAAGGATTGGCTGAAAAATCATCACTTAAAACTCTTTACTTAAAGCATCAGAAAAAAACCAGTAATTCAATTAAGCAAGGTTTAAGATGTGTTCAATAGATAAATCATGCAACCGCAAACAAAGTGCGAGAAACAAAATCCAGACTTAAAACAAAATCCAGAGAGATGAATTAAAAAAAAAGAAGATGGAATTAAGGTCGCACAAAACCGAAAAAAAACGAAGCGTTCTTATAAAGAAGGAAAAACATAGTTTAGTATATAGTCCTCTAAATCATAAGTTCCAATGATACTCTTTTCAAACAAAATATTCAAGAGTATCATTAGTTCAGCGAAAAAAAAATAATTTAATCAAACTCGGAGACAAACAGTTTTCATTGGAATCAAAGAAGGATTGGCTTAAGTTCATCAGAATTATTTTTTGAAGCTTTCAAGAATAGTTCACTAACTAAAATCATGCAATCAGAAAATTCCGAACAAGAGAACAGAATACCAACAAAAAATCATACATAGGAAAATGGCCTTGATGTCGAACTTTTAACAAAAAAAGCCAAAACCTAACATTGAGGGCAATTTACATGAATCCAAAGTCATTTTTTTCAGACAGATAAGAAATCATTGTTCAGTGGATAGGCTCTTATTTCATCAGACGTTTTTCAATTTTTTGAAAATAAGCGTGCAGCAAATAATTACAAAAGAGTAAATTGATCAAGCTCAGAGAAACTCTATTTTCATTAGAATCAAAAAAGGATTGGCTGAAAAATCATCACTTAAAACTCTTTACTACAAGCATCAGAAAAAAAAAACCAGTAATTCAATTAATCAAGGTTTAAGATGTGTTCAATAGAGAAATCGTGCCACCGCAAACAAAGTGCAAGAAACAAAATCCAGACGTAAAACAGCATCCAGAGAGATGAATTAGAAAAAAGAAAGATGGAAATAAGGTCGCACAAAATCGAAAAAAAAACGAAACGTTCTTATAGAGAAGGAAAAACATAGTTTAGTATATAGTCCTCTTAATCATAAGTTCCAACGATTCTCTTTTCAAACAAAACATTCAAGAGTATCATTAGTTCAGCGAAAAATAAAAAATAATTTAATCAAACTCGGATGCAAACAGTTTTCATTGGAATCAAAGAAGGATTGGCTTATATTCATCACAATTAGTTTTGAAGCTTTCAAGAAAAGTTCACAAAATAAATTCATGCAATCAGAAAATTCCGAACAAGAGAACAGAATACCAACAGAAAATCATACGTAGGAAAATGGCCTTGATGTCGAACTTTTAACAAAAAAGCAAAAACCTAACCTTGAGGGCAATTTACAAAAATCGAAAGTCATTTTCGTCAGACAGATTAGAAATCGTTGTTCAGTGGATTGGCTCTCATTTCATCAGACGTTTTTCAACTTTTTGAAAATACACTTGCAGCAAATAATTACAAAATTAAATTGATCAAGCTCAGTTAAATTCTATTTTCATTAGAATCACAGAAGGATTGGCTGAAAAATCATCACGAAAAACTCTTTACTACAAGCTTCAAAAAACCAGTAATACAATTAATCAAGTTTTAAGATATGTTCAATAGAGAAATCGTGCAACCGCAAACAAAATGCAAGAAACAAAATCCAGACGGAAAACAGCATCCAGATAGATAAATCGGACAAATTACATAAATAAGTCATTTCCTTCAGACAGATTAGAAATCGTTGCTCAGTGGATTAGCTCTTAATTCATCAGAAGATTTTTCCAATTTTTAAAAATAAACATGCAGCAAATAATTACAAAAAAGTAAATTGATCAAGCTCAGATAAAACCTATTTTCATTAGAATCAAAAAAGGATTGGCTGAAAAATCATCACTAAAAACTTTGTACTACGAGCTTTAGAAAAAAACCAGTAATACAATGAATCAAGGTTTCAAATGTGTTCAATAGAGAAATGATGCAACCGCAAACAAAATGGAAGAAACAAAAACCAGACGGAAAACAGCATCCAGAGAGATAAATTGGAAAAACTAACAATGGAATTAAGGTCGCACAAAATCGAAAAACCGAAGCGTTCTTATAGAAAACAAAAAACATTGTTTAGTATATAGTCCTCTAAATATTTAGTTCCAATAAAACTCTTTTCAAACAAAACATTCAAGAGTATCATTAGTTTAGCGAAACATAAAAAAAATAATTTAATCAAAATTGGAGAAAAACAGTTTTCATTGGATTCAAAGAAGGATTGGCTCATATTCATCACAATTAGTTTTAAAGCTTTCAAGAATAGTTCACTAATTGAAATCATGCAATCAGAAATTTCCGAACAAGAAAACAGAATACCAACAAAAAATCACATATAGCAAAATGGCCTTGATGTCGATCTTTTAACTAAAAAAAGCAAAAACCAAACCTTGAGGACAATTTACATAAATCGGAAGTAATTTTCTTCAGATAGATTAGAAATCATTGTTTAGTGGATTGGCTCTTATTTCATCAGAAACGTTTTTCAAATTTTTGAAAATAAACGTGCAGCAAATAATTATAAAAAAGTAAATTGATCAAGTTCAGATAAAAGGATTGGCTGAAAATCATCACTAAAAACGTTTTATTACAAGCTTCAGAACAAAAAACCAGTAACACGATAAATCAAGATTTAAAATGTGTTCAATCGAAATCGTGCAACCGCAAACAAAGTGCAAGAAACAAAATCCAGACGGAAATCAGCATCCAGAGGGATAAATTGGAAAAACGAACAATGGAATTAGGGACCACAAAATACGAACAATGGAATTAGGGTCCACAAAATCGGAAAAAACACAAAACATTCTTATAGAAAACGAAAAACTATGTTTAGTATATAGTCCTCGAAATCATTAGTTCCAATAATACTCTTTTCAAACCAAACATTCAAGATTATCATTAATTCAGCGAAAACTTAAAAAATAATAATTTAATCAAAATCGGAGGAAAACAAATTTCATTGAAATCAGAGAAGGATTGGCTTATATTCAACAATTAAATTTAAAGCTTTCAAGAATAGTTCACTATTTAAAATCGTGCAATCAGAAAATTCCGAAGAGAACAGAATATTAACAAAAAAATCACACAGGAAAATGGCCTTGATTTCGAACTTTTAACAAAAAAAGCCAAATCCTAAGCTTGGGGGCAATTTACATAAATCGATAGTCATTTTTTTCAGACAGATAAGAAATCATTGTTCAGTGGATAGGCTCTTATTTCATCAGACGTTTTTCAATTTTTTGAAAATAAGCGTGCAGCAAATAATTACAAAAGAGTAAATTGATCAAGCTCAGAGAAACTCTATTTTCATTAGAATCAAAAAAGGATTGGCTGAAAAATCATCACTTAAAACTCTTTACTACAAGCATCAGAAAAAAAAACCAGTAATTCAATTAATCAAGGTTTAAGATGTGTTCAATAGAGAAATCGTGCCACCGCAAACAAAGTGCAAGAAACAAAATCCAGACGTAAAACAGCATCCAGAGAGATGAATTAGAAAAAAGAAAGATGGAAATAAGGTCGCACAAAATCGAAAAAAAAACGAAACGTTCTTATAGAGAAGGAAAAACATAGTTTAGTATATAGTCCTCTTAATCATAAGTTCCAACGATTCTCTTTTCAAACAAAACATTCAAGAGTATCATTAGTTCAGCGAAAAATAAAAAATAATTTAATCAAACTCGGATGCAAACAGTTTTCATTGGAATCAAAGAAGGATTGGCTTATATTCATCACAATTAGTTTTGAAGCTTTCAAGAAAAGTTCACAAAATAAATTCATGCAATCAGAAAATTCCGAACAAGAGAACAGAATACCAACAGAAAATCATACGTAGGAAAATGGCCTTGATGTCGAACTTTTAACAAAAAAGCAAAAACCTAACCTTGAGGGCAATTTACAAAAATCGAAAGTCATTTTCGTCAGACAGATTAGAAATCGTTGTTCAGTGGATTGGCTCTCATTTCATCAGACGTTTTTCAACTTTTTGAAAATACACTTGCAGCAAATAATTACAAAATTAAATTGATCAAGCTCAGTTAAATTCTATTTTCATTAGAATCACAGAAGGATTGGCTGAAAAATCATCACGAAAAACTCTTTACTACAAGCTTCAAAAAACCAGTAATACAATTAATCAAGTTTTAAGATATGTTCAATAGAGAAATCGTGCAACCGCAAACAAAATGCAAGAAACAAAATCCAGACGGAAAACAGCATCCAGATAGATAAATCGGACAAATTACATAAATAAGTCATTTCCTTCAGACAGATTAGAAATCGTTGCTCAGTGGATTAGCTCTTAATTCATCAGAAGATTTTTCCAATTTTTAAAAATAAACATGCAGCAAATAATTACAAAAAAGTAAATTGATCAAGCTCAGATAAAACCTATTTTCATTAGAATCAAAAAAGGATTGGCTGAAAAATCATCACTAAAAACTTTGTACTACGAGCTTTAGAAAAAAACCAGTAATACAATGAATCAAGGTTTCAAATGTGTTCAATAGAGAAATGATGCAACCGCAAACAAAATGGAAGAAACAAAAACCAGACGGAAAACAGCATCCAGAGAGATAAATTGGAAAAACTAACAATGGAATTAAGGTCGCACAAAATCGAAAAACCGAAGCGTTCTTATAGAAAACAAAAAACATTGTTTAGTATATAGTCCTCTAAATATTTAGTTCCAATAAAACTCTTTTCAAACAAAACATTCAAGAGTATCATTAGTTTAGCGAAACATAAAAAAAATAATTTAATCAAAATTGGAGAAAAACAGTTTTCATTGGATTCAAAGAAGGATTGGCTCATATTCATCACAATTAGTTTTAAAGCTTTCAAGAATAGTTCACTAATTGAAATCATGCAATCAGAAATTTCCGAACAAGAAAACAGAATACCAACAAAAAATCACATATAGCAAAATGGCCTTGATGTCGATCTTTTAACTAAAAAAAGCAAAAACCAAACCTTGAGGACAATTTACATAAATCGGAAGTAATTTTCTTCAGATAGATTAGAAATCATTGTTTAGTGGATTGGCTCTTATTTCATCAGAAACGTTTTTCAAATTTTTGAAAATAAACGTGCAGCAAATAATTATAAAAAAGTAAATTGATCAAGTTCAGATAAAAGGATTGGCTGAAAATCATCACTAAAAACGTTTTATTACAAGCTTCAGAACAAAAAACCAGTAACACGATAAATCAAGATTTAAAATGTGTTCAATCGAAATCGTGCAACCGCAAACAAAGTGCAAGAAACAAAATCCAGACGGAAATCAGCATCCAGAGGGATAAATTGGAAAAACGAACAATGGAATTAGGGACCACAAAATACGAACAATGGAATTAGGGTCCACAAAATCGGAAAAACACAAAACATTCTTATAGAAAACGAAAAACTATGTTTAGTATATAGTCCTCGAAATCATTAGTTCCAATAATACTCTTTTCAAACCAAACATTCAAGATTATCATTAATTCAGCGAAAACTTAAAAAATAATAATTTAATCAAAATCGGAGGAAAACAAATTTCATTGAAATCAGAGAAGGATTGGCTTATATTCATCAAAACTAGTTTCAAAGCTTTCAAGAATAGTTCACTAGTTAAAATCATGCAATCAGAAAATTCCGAACAAGAAAACAGAATAACAACAAAAAATCACATATAGCAAAATGGCCTTGATGTCGATCTTTTAACAAAAAAAAAAGCAAAAAACCAAACCTTGAGGACAATTTACATAAATCGGAATTCATTTTCTTCAGTTAGATTAGAAATCATTGTTCAGCGGATTGGCTCTTATTTCATCAGAAACGTTTTTCAATTTTTTGAAAATAAACGTGCAGCAAATAATTATAAAAAAGTAAATTGATCAAGCTCAGATAAAATCTATTTTCATTAGAATCAAAGAAGGATTGGCTGAAAAATCATCACTAAAAACTTTTTTTTACAAGCTTCAGAAAAAAAACAGTAACACAATGAATCAAGGTTTAAGATGTGTTCAGCAGAGAAATCGTACCACCGTAAATACAATGCAAGAAACAAAAGCCAGACGGAAAACAGCATCCAAAGAGATGAATTCAACATATGAACAATGGAATTAATGTCGCATAAAACTGAAAATAAGGAGGAGTTCATGGACAAAACGGAAAAAATTGTTGAGCATTAAGTCTCCTAAATCATTAGTTCCAATAATACTGTTTTCGAGCATAATATTCATGAGTATCATTAGTTCAGCGAAACATCAGAAAAGATGATTTATTCGAACTCAGTAGAAAAAAAGTTTTCATGGAATCAACGAAGGATTGTCTTATCATCATCACAACTAGTTTTGAAGCTTTCAAGAAGAATTCAGTGATTGAAATCATGCAATCCGAAAATTTCGAACAAGAAAACAGAATACCAACATAACGTCATACACAAGAGAATGGACTTCATGTCAAACTTGTAACAAAAAAATGCCTCGTTAAGTTTTATTAATGGTCCAATAAAATTTTTTTCAAAAATAAAAGTCAGAGCATCATTACTTTTAGCGAAACAAGAAAAAATAATTTATTCAAACTCAGAGAAAAATTACTTTCATGAAAATCAAAGAGGAATTTGCTAACAATCATCACAACCAGTTTTCTTGCATTCAAGAACAGGTCGGTAATAAAATCGCGCATTCAAGAAATTCCGGACAACAAAAGAATACCAACACAGTCAAACATAAGAAAATGGTCTCCATGTCGAACTTATAAAAAAGCGAAAATCAAACCTTAAAGATTTACATAAATGGAGAAGAATTTTCGTCAGGTAGATTAGAAATCAAGGTTCAGTGGATTGGCTTTTTCAGCAAAAAAAAAACGTTTCTCAATTTTTTTCTTAACAAACACAAAAAAGTAAATTTGATCAAACTCAGATATCTATTTTCATTAGAATCAAGAAGAATTGGATGAAAAATCATCATCATTAAAAACTAACTTCGATTTTCAGAAAAAACCAGTAATTCATTGAATCAAGGTTTGAAATTAGTTAGAGAGAGAAATCGTGCAACCTCGCATATAAAGCAACAAACAAAATCAAGACAAAAAAGAGCATCCAAAGAAAATTAGGTAGATGAACAATGGAATTACTGTCGCAGAAAATCGAAAATAACGAAGCTTCATTAGACAAAACAGAAAACATTGTTCAGTATTTAGTGTCCTAAACGATTACCTCCAATAATACTGTGTTCGAGCATAACAGTCAAGAGTATCATCAGTTCAGCGAAACATAAGAAAAGATCATTAATTCAAAGTCAAAGAAAAGTAGTTTTCATGGAATCAAAGAAAGATTGGCTTATCATCGTCAAAACTAAATTTGAAGCTTTCAAGAAGAGTTCAGTAATTAAAATCATGCAATCAGAAAATTTCGAGCCAGAAAAAAGAATACCAACTTAGAATCGTATATTAGGAAATGGCCTTCATGTCGAACTTGTAACAAAAAAAGCGAAAATCAAACCCTGATGGCTTTTTACACAAATTGAAAGCCATTTTCTTCAGATAGATAAAAAAATCATAGTTCAGTGGATTGGCTCTTATTTCATCAGATACGTTTTTCAATTTTTGAAATTAAAAGTGCAGCAAAAAATTACAAAAGGTAAATTTCATCAAATTCAGATATAATCTATTGTCATTAGAATCAAAGAAGGATTGGCTGAAATGTCATCATCACTAAAAAGTCTTCTATGTTTTAGGTTTAAGATCTGTTCATAAGAGAAATCATGCAACCGCGAAAACAGCATCCCGATGTATATTAGAAAAATGAACAATGGAATTATTGTCGCACAAAATCGAAAGCGTTATAAGACAAAACGCAAAACATTGTTCAGTATATAGTCTCCTAAATCATTGGGGCCAATAAGACTGTTTTCAAACATAACTGTCAAGTGTATCATTAGTTTCAGCAAAACGTAAGAAAGGATAACTTATTCGAACTTAGAGAATAGTTTTCATTGGCAACAAAGAAGGGTTGGCTAACATTCATCACAACTAGTTTTGAAGCTTTCAAGAACAGTTCGGTAATAAAATCATGCAATCAAGAAATTCCAAACAAGAAAACAGAATACTAACAGAAACTCATAAAGAAGAAAATGTCCGAGAAATCAAACCTGAAGGCGAGTTACATAAATCGAAAATCAATTTCTTCAGATAGATTAGAAATCATTGTAGTGGATTGGCTCTTTTTTTATCAAATGGTTTTTCAATTTTTTGATATTGAAACTGCAGCAACAAAAGACAAAAAAATAAATTTGATCAAACTTATTTATGATACTATTCAGCCAATCCTTCTTTGATTCTAATTAAAATAGGTTTTGTCTGATTTTGGTCAAATTTAATTTTTTCTTATTTGTTGCTGCACTTTTAATATCAAAAACATGAAAATGAAATAAAAGCAAATCCACTGAAGAACAATGATTTCTATTCTATTTGAAGAGTCATGAACGCAAAGAAACAGAAAAAAAAACATCGACTTGTTTAATGAAAAAACTCCACAACTTTCGAATCTCGAAGAAAAAATTCTACGGTCTTGAATCATTTTAATTTCAAAAATTTCTGATTGACTCAGATTGAAAAAATTCACTCAGATTGAAAAAACTGGATCAATAGGTAAAACTTATACTCTGCAAGGACATCTGAAAATTTAAATCCACTTTTGAAAAAAAATTCGATCACGTTTTTCGTGACTTTTACGATTTCGTTGTTCGATAGTGGTATTTGCCTTCCTTTCTACAAAGGAAATGAAGTCAGCTTAAAAAGAATTCAAAAGTCAAATAGCCGAAAATCGAATATTAGCGAGAAAAAATGTTAAGACAGCCTCCTTTAAAAAATCAAACACCGAGGCGAAGTTTCGCTTCACAAACACTTGCTAGAACATGACAAAAATCAGCTCTGAAAAGAGCAATGATAAAAATTAGAAAAGAGCCTCGAATAAGTTAAATTTCGGCAACCTTTGAGATTCAAACCTGCGACCTAAAGATTTGAGCCTCCCACACTAACCACTCAGCAGCGGAAGCTTAATAACCACCAAACACTAGTCACAAATAAAGCAGCGAACAGATGCTATGCGATTTCCAATGCTACAGTGAAATTTCCAAATAAGTGAACACTTCTTAAGAACACTTGTACTTGCGCTCACAAAAAATAATGTTCGTAATAATACACTAAGCTGATTGCAAATATGAAAATCACCAAGACCTGTATAAGAGGAATCACAACGCTCTCAAAAACACATTTATTCTCACTTGGACGTAATATTTCCACGACTCAATAACTTTTTCTCTTCGCATCGTGTGAATTTGCAATAATTCTCTTGAAACAAATTAGTGGCCTGGTATTCATTGTTTTTTGACCTTCTTTGACACGCTCCAACAACAGCGAATCTTCATTGCTACGTTTTGACAACCCACGTCGTTTGGGTGTCAAAAATACTATGCATGAACTGGTTGTTTATTTCATTTCGAACTCTTGGTTTTTGACTTAATCAAGGTTCAACTAGGCAAAAAAAATCATTGAACATCGCTGCTAACCCGTTAAACATCGCTAACCCTATTGGAATGACCGGAAACTCGAGCTAATAAGTTGATGCTGTTTGTGTTTGCCAATGGAGTCAACTATATTATTAACAAAAATCTTACCGATGGAAACACCACTACCTGTTTAATCAATCTCATAGCTCAAAATGCTTCTATCACGACCTAACAACCTTGTACTTGCCAAAAGTCATTAAAATCACTGATGTTGTTACTCACTAGGATTGCTGTGGAAACTGGTAAGAATGCTTTTTTGGTTGTTCAGATGAGCCAGAGATTTCTTCAATTCCGAGTATTTGGTGTCCGGAGGCCTCTCTGGTTGCGAATCAGACACTATACATTGAACTATTTGAAGCGACTGTTCTAGGCACTCCTGAAATATTGGCCAGACTTTACTTTCATATTCTTTTTTGAGAGATACTATTACTCTGGCTGCATTAAATAAAACAACTACCTGATGAGGGGAAATTTCGTTCACGTTTAAGTTAATCTAACCAAGAACGATCATTGCAGAAATATGTATATTAACTTTCAATTTAATTCTTTGGCTAAATTGGCACGGATATGAGTTTTGTAAAACAGCTGTCAAACAAAACCCATTTCCTTTAGCATGCAAAATGTCAAACTGAATTAAATTCAGAATACGCATATTAGCAGAACGACAAAATAAAAGATGCCGCTATTATTCTCATCTTTCATTCCGAACGTCTGCAATGAGCGATTAGTCAATACGCGTAAGCGATTGCACTTTACCTCTAGTCGCTTAGATGCCAGAGTGAGATGACTGAGACAGTGTTTCAGTTCTTCAGTCTCGTCCACTTGTTTCTTCAGATCCGTCTTCAGACTGTCAATCACGTTAGTGTCCCGTGAGAACTGGGTCTGGATGCGGGCGATGAGATACTGGTGCGTTGAGAGCACTCCGGAAGTCAGGCTGAGACGCATTAGTTCACGCATGGCGTCCTTGCCATCACCTAGGATTCAAATTGACTCTATAACAATTGCTTTCTAATATTTAAGCATTAATCAGCTTCCCATTTAAAAATATTTCTTTGACCAGTCTTAAAATCGCACACTGAAATCGACGCATTACAAAACTCCCATCCACTTATATTGTGATTTCTAGATGAAATATTCAGAGTAAGCATTCGGGGAAAACTCACTTTCTTTATTCCAATTGAGCGTGAAATCCGTGTCTTTCGTAGGTGGCGTATGTTGGTCTACACCTATCGTGGAAGTATTGACCAGGAGATTGGACCCAGATCTTTTATCATCTCTGGTCATACTCTGAGTTCCTTCGTGGCCCTTTTTGGAACTGATTTGCTTCAGCATCTTGACTGTGTTGGAGTCGTGGCTCTTCATCAGCTTGGACAGTCGCTGCACTTCAAACATCAGATCTCCAATCTAATGAAGGTTTCATTTTTAGGCAACACCGAAGAAAGAAACCATTCCTATTGAAGAGTGATACTACCTATTTCAGTATGTTTTGCAGTCATTTTTTTTTTCGTATTAAAAACTATCATTCCATGAAAAATAACAAAGCCAACAGACCGTCATGAACGCAAGGAAACAGAAAAAAAACTGACTCGCTTAGTGAAAAAAAATTATATTTAACTTTCGAATTTCAAGAAAGAAAAAAATGAATGGCCTTAAGGCTCTTTGAAGTTTAAGAACAATTTATGATAGACACTTTTTTTGATAAAATTAAACCAATTTAAAAAAAAGATCAATAGGTCAATTTTTAATTCCAATAAGAAATCTAGATTTTAAAATCTACTTTCGAAATAGATGTCGATCACTTTTTTGTGACCTTTGCACTTTTGCTGTTCGTTAACAAAGGAAATGTGCTCAACTAAAAAGAAACCATAAGTCGAACCACGGAAAATCAAATTTGAACGTAAACAAATTTAAAGTTTTTTCCTGAAAAAAAAAACAAAAAAAAATCAATACACAGAGGCGAAGCCGAGCTTCGCACCACTTGAGATACAATACAAAACAGCCACTACATCAAAAAAATTGGATATGCTGAATTTGTCAAAACGAATACATAAGTATCAAAAACTCACACCAAGAAAATAGAAAGTAAAAATAGAGTCGGGAGAAAAGTTACCAAGCTGTAAACAAGCCTAAAATACCTGAGGAAACTCTTTCAGCTGAAACGATTAAAAAAGACTTTAAACTAAAAACAAGTTTTTTGTCCCCCATTCCCCTCCATACAAACAAGCACACAAACTTTTTTCGCTCATCAAATGACACAATATGAGACCAATAAGCCGATATAAACGACAAAATATGAAGCCAATAGGCCGATAAAAACACAGATCACGACAAAAGGAGCTCTACAAGTTAAATAAGAAAACGTAGAAATAGGCCTCAAATTAGCAAAAACTCGGCTGCTAGTAGGATTCGAATCTGCGACTTACTGCAATCAAGAGATTTTGAGTCTCACGCACTATACCCTCAAGCTTTACATCCGACAAACACTAGTCACGAATAAAACAGCTACATATGCCAACAAATTGCCAATGCAATTCAGCACCAAATAAAAATAGACTCAATTTTGCTCTTAATAGTTTGGAATAAAACAAACTGAAGGCATCCACACTAACTTTGCAGGTAACAAATTGCAAAGCATAAAGCCAAATCATGTATAAATTATGCATTTCAAAAAATTGCGAGGTATATTGAGTTAGATAATTTCTGAAATTTAAATTTTATAATTGTGATCTTGTTTGAAACAAATAGCTTTTGTTTTCGGTTCATTTCGGTCATTTTTTGGTTCAACTGTGTTAATTTATTACTATTCGAATGTCAAAGTACATGCTATCAAAAAGCTGTAAAGGTGCCACATCACTATTGGGAGGCCGCACCAATATTTGCATCTTAGGTTGGAAAAAAAGAAGGTTCGTACTAACACACTAGCTTCGGAAATGTAAATAGGCTGAAACTTTATTAAACTAAGAAAATGAAAAAAAAGAGGAAGGAGTTAGACCGCACCCCCAGAGTGAGGCACAGAGGTAACCTCACCCCTTCTAAGGAAGAAGACCAGGAAAACCACCCCCCTGTGTGTTACCCTACTACCCCACTCAACCGAAGGCCTTGTCACTGTGGACTAAGTTGTTTACGGAAAAGTCTAGTACTCAATTGCAAGGACCTAAATACGAGTATTCACTACGCTCATGACTCTAAACATTCCTAAACTAGTCGAAATGACACACCTCGGTCATACTTTTTGTACCGATCCCAATTTTTCAATTAAAAAATTCCCTTGATTTGACAATCCTATCGCAATACCTACTGAAAAGGAGCGATTAGTGACTTACATTAGGCATATGCATGTTATCCGTATCGTATTTTGGACTCCTCGGGGGTACATCCTCGGCACCACTTGCCTGCTGGTCACTTTCCGACTCCTCGTGCACCTCAAATGGCTGAGTGCCTTCCCCATCCCACCTCTCGTCGCTTTCCTCGCTCTCCTCTGAAGGGTTGCTAGCATTGGTTCCTGAGGCTCTAAACAGATTAGATTACTGTCAGATTCTACTTAGCTCACCCACAACTTCGCATCCCAAATAATTTAGGAACAACTTTTAAGAAGATTATTTTGCTTATACGATAGCGTAAGAAAACCTTCCAAACGGACCAACAAACGAGCAAAACCGAGCGCTGGCCGTTTCGTTTTTGAGCATTGCACTACCAAAATTTGAATCAATTATAAAAATACAAGCACCTCGTTAATCTAAAAGGCACGTACTGTTTGGAAGTTGATATGAGAGGTACATTGGATCTGAGCTCCAGCAATGAGCTACTCTTGCTCTGTGGTCCCCCCTGTCCCTGCTGATGATGCAGTAGATCCTGTCTAGTTCCCTCTCGGGACAAACTATGTCTGCTAGTGTCGTGTTCTGAAACACAACACGAACTTTCAATAACTTATCAGTAAAACAAGTGACATAAACGGTGATATTTCAAGGTAGCATGATAAAGTCGGCCTCAACTTCAACTCTTGTAGCCAAGTTTTTTCCAAAAAAATATCCAACTCTAACAACTCATTGGAGCGTGTTGGCGCTAACGTGCACATATTTACAATATAGCAAAGCAATTCAATTGTTCATTTTTTTGCATTAAATTAACGTAAGAGAACTGTCAACCTGAATTGTTTGACTTGGCCAATGGATTTCTCCCAATTGCACTGGACGACGTTCCAGTTACCCTCAAGTTATCTTTCTGTTCCAGCGTCCTATTATCCATCGCCGCCCCTTTCTTCTCTTTCATCCTTGGGGGAGACACGCTACTTCTAGGAACTGGTTGCTTTTTCTCGTGCCCAAGTTCGAACGAGTCCATCCTGTGTGGGTTTTTTGAAGATGACTGCTTGCTTCTCTGAGACACATTTCCTCCTTCATCAACACCAGTTGGTTCTTGAGAAGGTTGCGATGCCACAGTTGACTTCAGTAGCTGACGCTGTGCTCGGATTTTTTCGGCCTGGAGGGAGAGGACGCTTTTCATAGCTATGAACTTGTCATTCAATAGTTTATAATCCGCTTCAGCCGACAGAAGTTGCAACTAAAAAACAAACATTTTTAGCTAATTGAACAAGCAGTTAGTATTTGCAAGTTGCATTTTGAATCTCATCACAGTTACAACAGTCACTTCAAATATACTTACTCTGTAATTATCCAGCTGTTTGATAACTGGTTCGTCTGAGTCATTTTCGTCAAACTGATCCTCATTCGCTGCTTCTCTGCTGCTTTTTCTCTGATGACGCATATCCGTTTGAGTAACCACATCTTTGCCCTGAAACCGAAAACCTATGTCAATTGTTTCTGATTGAAAAAGTCTCTGCACCGTGCAACAATCCGTTAATATTATGATCTTTAAACCTCTTTGTAAAAAATCCGGCCATCGAACTCCCATCTGACGTTGTGTCTATTAAATCAGGTGTTTTAGATCTTTCTAACCAATACTCTAACAATTTCGTCCTCTGAAGAAACAAGGGACTTGATGGGCAAGAATAAAAGAGTCAACGAAATAAAAACAAAAACGATGAGAAAAAATGCCTTTTTCAGTAGCTAATTAGTCTTAATTTTGAAGGAGGTATAATAAAACAGATAGCAGCTATTGCAAAACTGCTTCACTGACAAGACGAGTCAATAACTAATAAAAATTATTTCGAACTGGTATAACATCCCATTCTTCAGAATGAAAAAACTTAGATACAGACAACATATCTGCACAGGCAATTGACGAAGGAATTTTTTGACGCCTTCCGAAACTTCAGGTTAACCCAACTCACTTAAGAGCGCGAACTAACTAGAAGCCGAACGATAGTTGACATTTATCTAGAAGTATTTACTCAGCTGCTAAATTAAAAGTAATAAGAGTAATAATAAAAGTATATAAGAGTAATAATAAAAGTATATGAGAGTAATCTAAGAGTAATAAAAGTAAATTAAAGTATTTACTCAGCTGCAAATTAAAATTGGTAAGCTAGCTCACATTATAGCAGATACGATTCTTCTTGACTTAAAACTCTTAACATAGCCAACAGAAAGTTGGAAGAGATAAAATGCACGCAAGGAAATTGGAAAAAAACTGACTCATTTTTTGAAAAACCTCAACTTTCAAATTTCGAACAAAAAACGACCTTAAGGCTCTTCGAATTTCTAGAACAATTTATGATTGAAATTTTTTGCTAAAATTAACCTAACTTGAGAACACTGGAGTAAAATCTAAATTTTCAGTTCGTTGGGAAATCTGATTATTAAAATCCATTTTCGAAATTAGGAGTCAATCAAGTTTTTCGTCACCTTTACATTTTCGCTGTTCGATAGTGGAGTTTGCCTACCTTTTCACAAAAGAAATAAATTGAACTTAAGGAATCAAAAGTCAAACCGCGAAAAAACACATTTGAGCCTTAAAAAATTTTCTGAAAAAAAAAACGAACAAAACAATCATCGCGACCTATATAAGAGTCTGAACTACGTTCATCGACTGTTTAAAAGAAGGCCTCGCCTACCAAATAACTAGCACTAAAAATTAACTAACAAAACCCACAGACAGTTGAAAAAAGAGTCAATGAGCGCAAGTAAACAGAAAGACTGATTTACATTTTTTCAAATCTCAACTTTCGCCCTGAAGGCTCTTTGAATTTCTAGAACAATTTAAGATTAACACTTTTTTCATAAACATAAAATTAACCAATTTTCAGAAAACTGGATCAAAAGTCAAACTGCGAAAAAGTAAATTTGAGCCTGAAAAACTAAGACTTCCTGAAAAAAAATCATCGCTACCTTAAACCTTAAGTTCATCGACTCTTAAAAACCAATCAACAAAGCTTTTAAGAAAGATGCGCTTCAAATTGGCGATGTTATGCATTGAAGCAAAACGCCACCGAAAAAGTAGGGAAAAAAAAGAGTTGTATGGAAAACAGCAGAATTCAAACACAGAAGCTAAGCTGTTCTTCGCAAAAACTAGAAATAAAACGATAAAAAGCAGCTCTATAAGGTTAAATAGGAACAAGACTGCTCGTATCAGGGCAAAGCCCTGAATGTTCCGACTGCCTTTTAAGGTTTATGGAGCAGTAATAACATTAAAAAATTAAATGTAATAAAATAAAATGAAAAAAAAAATCTAAAATTTGATTTTTTATGAAAATCATCCCCCACACGTCATATAAAACACAGAAGGATAAGTTTCGCTCCTTGTAACAAATCAATTATGGCAAATAAGCTTTCTTTCAACCAATTTGGAATGGTTTCTAAGACGGATTAAATCTCCGCTTACGCGTTAATAGCGCGAATTATATCGCGCGTTAATTGTCCCAAATTGGCCAAAATGGCAATCTTTAAACCCCCATAACTTTACGAAAAATGATCACAGGTAAAATATCTTTTCAAATTTAAGCTCAGGACAACAATACCTTTTGAATGATATAAAAAAAATTCCGTCAAAAATGGCTAGTTAAAAACTCGAAATTTGTCTGAAGAAAAAAAACCCACCCCGAGCACAAATATTCCATTACTTTCGTATCGAAAGTCGGAACAAAAAGTAGAAATAAGCCTCAAATTAGTATAACTTTTACTACGCGATGGATTCGAACCAGCGACCTAGATCATGAGGATCTCTCGTCCTATCCACTCGGCGAAACAGATTTTGAAATTTCCACTTCAGTCTAACCTCTGAATGTGTCTGACTTGAAATCTCATATTGATCCCTGACGTTAGATTTATTCACTTGAACACCAGCATGCTTGCTTCTAGTCACTGATGTCTTCCCACATCCAGTGGTATAACCCCTGTGGTCCCTATCTTCAGAGGAGGAAGAGCCAGGGGACGACTGCTGTTGCAGTACACTGTCTATGGTGTTACTCGTAGACTTCATTTGCTGCTCTAAGGCTTCAACTCGCTCTCTGTATCTGAAACAAATTCAAATAATCGAACAATTGAGCTAAAATATTGCTAAAATTCCCAGTACCTCCGTACGAGCGTCTTAAGCCCAGGCGTGCCCGAAAACCATCGAAAGGTCAAAAGTAATTTAGACAGATAGAACTTTTTTTTTAAACACAATTGAAGATTTCGAATCAGCATATGGTTAATTTTGAATAGTCAATTGCAACATGGAATAACTCATTAATGAGATTACATTTACTAATTTAGTTACTATTGTACATTAAAATGAATACTTTTACCTATAGCCAAAGCGTCTTCTAAGAACAAAATAAAAATGAACTATGCCCTTTAAGAACTATTCAACTAATGAACATATCTTGCGAATTACGGGACTTACTTTGAGTTCTCGGAGCTGAGTTGGTTGAGCTCCTTCTGCCGAGTGGTCAGCACTGAAGATAACTTCTCCACACTCTGTTCCGCTTCAACCAATTTATCATACAAATCTGAGCAGACGCAAGCATTTAAAAAAACGAAACAAGACATAGAAAAGACTTCACTCATTGTTACTTAATCATTATAGAAACATGAAAATAGAAAAAAACGTGTTTCTAGGCGATTTTTAAGGGTCTCTTTCGATGCTTATAATTCCTCTATTTTCAAGGGAAACAACCCTACATGCAGCAGCGGCCTCAAAAACATGATTTCGACAAAAATTCGAACATTTTTCAACCTCTTCACCACCAAAATCTGCAGCCATTACCTAAACTCTACTTAAAATAAAAGCTTCTAAATTATTCAAACATGAATCACTCCTTAACTTTCACTCCTCAGATCCAGATGGTTTACCTTTATCTTATCAGTATCACAACTAAAGTGATGTTTAAATAATTTACTGACCTCGACATTGGTTCTCATGTTCACTTTGCATCGCTTTCATCTTCGTCTCCAGTTCCTCCTGAATCACACACAGCCACAGTTGATGATCAAAGAAAGAAAAATCACTTACAATTCAACTCCAGCTCTATTCCTGGTTTATTTTCCACAATTCCACACGCAATAATCCAATCTTTATACAAAGACTCGCAAAAACGGGGATTACTCTAAACGCTTTTTCATTACATAGCTCTTTTTAGATTCCACAATCTAGTATTTTATGACTGTAACCATCCTTTATTGAGTGCTTTACTTGCCAAAAAAAACGTTTATGCAATGAAATGGTAAAACGCCCCACCTGACTAGCTTGGAGTAACTCATTCACATTTTTCAGCTCTTCTTCATTGCCGCTCGAAATCTTTTGCTCATCCGCGCTGTTCTCGGAACTTGCAACGCTATTGGCTTTTTCTTTAGTCTCAGCTTTCATCTTGTTCAGTTTGGATAACTGGCGTTTCAGAGTTGAGTTCTAAACGCATTAAGGGAAAATTCAGACGTTTTCGAAATGGTACAAAAATGAGTTCATTTTTTTTTAATATTGCAACTTAAGATCAAATTGGAAATTTCAAGGGGGGAGGCGTGTAAATAAAAAAACTTTAGCAGAGAGGCGAATCGAAGACAGCTAGCGAACAGGAAAGACAAAAAAAGAGACGGAAAAACAAAGTCGAAAAAAATCGTTTAAAATTCTTTTTTGGACTAGATGAAAAATTCAATTTATTTAAGCTTTTTGTGTTTACTGAGCTGCCACTAAGACGGCAACACGAGGGTATGTGCCCCTCGATACGAAACCAAAAAAAACTGCCATCAGAAATGGTGGTCAAGACAAAATTTAAAACGATTAAGCTTCAAAACTTTGATCTTTTACACTACAATTGACCTGAATTTATTTTTACAATAATAATCAATTCTTATTCTCCAAGCGACACAAAATAAGTTGACTATACCAACCAAGCAATCTGACAACACAATTGCCAAAAATCTTTTAGGCGAAAAATAGTGAAATATTCAAAAATAGGGCTAGTAAATTTTAAACAATCCTTCAAAGATCATATTGAGATTATACGAAAAAAATTAACCCGCTTCTGCGGAGTTGCATACCGGCTTCGTAATGTGATGACCATTTCCTAAATGGTCATGTACTACAAAACTTATGTACAACCTTGTGTTCAATATGGAGTTCTTGTTTATGGAGCAGTTTGCAAAAGTGCATTAGATGTTATTCATAAACTACAAAAACGATTTTTTCGTATAACTTTTCGCAAAAGTTATCGTGACTCGATAACGGAAATAATGGCCAAAAGCAAAATTGCTACTGTATACGAGTTACATGTAAATGAAATTCTAAAGAAAATAGTTAATGAAGAATTGTCTCAGAAATGTGAAACTATTTTTTATTCAACGAGGTCATCAGTAAAGGGTGCTCGTATTTTACCATCAATGAAAAGTAAGCTTAAATATAACTCTGTTTCCCATCGTGTTGCCAAATTAATCAATATATTAGCCAATTGGTGTGTAACTATACCTTCCTCCTTTGAAACCCATCATTCAAAAAATGCTTTCTGTCATTCAATCTTAGATTCATATATAATAGGAAATTGCCATTTGATTGATGAATTATATCGCTAGACTTGAACTAATCCATTCTAACTTCCCTGAGTCCTCGGTTAGACCTGTTAACCTCTCGTCGAAGGTACCAGGCAGTGGACTCTAGGAAGGGGAGTTAGAAAAAAGCGAACAACTGGATTACCAGCTCTTAAGAACTGGGCCCACTTGCTCGCTAATTAAATTAACAGTCATTATTTCGCATCCGCCCGCTGTCAGTTGTATACCCTTGTAAGTATAAGCTTGCATCATATCTCTGGTTCTCATGTTAAAGAATAAAGATCTTAATTTGAAAAAAAAAGTGATTGCACTATTTAAGTCTCGTTTTTTTTCGCTTTCAATTTGCCTCTTGACCTAAATTAATTATTGAACCTTTTGATCTGATGTCATATGATGTGATTCCTTTACGGGGCAACCTTCAACAAGCCTCTCGTTGGCTTTCTGGTTGTCCTATCATGAGTTATCTTTGAATTTTTGCATATTGTGTTATGATAGTTTGATTACTCATGATGAATATTTAAATAAATAAATAAAATAAATAAAATTACAGAAATTAATCAAAAAAACTTGCTACTATGAAAAATGCTAACAGCTAAAAAAAATAATCATTGATGCGCCAACTAAGCCGACAGAACATATGCAGATAAACAAAAAGCCGAAAATGGAATTTTAAATTAGAATTTTAAATAATCGCAAGCCTTATTAGTAGAAAAATTACTAGCAAAAAAATCGAAAACTACATCTACAAAAATTTCAAAACTTTTAACTGTATAAATTAAAATAAAATCAATGAATTACAAGAAAAGGCATATGAAAACTGTGCCAGATAATTTAAATAGCATTTAAAAAATGGATAACGAAATGACGGAAACTAGAAGGAATACCAGAAAACCGAAAAAAAAACGACATTTTTCAAGAAAATTATTTGAAAAAGTGATTAGTGCTTGAAACAAAATTCATCAATTAATACTCAAAAGCTGATAAATTTGATGATGAAATTTTCAAGAAATTGAGCACATCAACCATAGAGCAAGAAATTTACCATACCTAATAAAATGACCTCTGTGAACAAGGTTGTTTACCAGAAAAAAATCTTGCACCCGGTAGCAACACTTCGCTGATCACCAGGGTAATGACGTTAAATTGATATGCTTTGAAGACTCGCACCAAAAGACAACCAGCAAAAAATATGGAGGCATTACACAGCCATATCTCAACTACCGATATTCGATTGACACAATATATAACTTTATTAACAAATTCTTCTGCATATCCCATGCAAAGCAAAATGGTCGAGCAGAAAATGATGCTTTACTTACATTAATTAATTTCTTTAGTAAATCTTTGTTATAAACACTCTCGAAGGACACCATTGTTCCAAATCTGTGGATTACTGTCAGTTATAGTATTTTTTCCAGCTAATTTTGACTAACTCAAGGAAAATTGTAGCATAAGATCACAGCCCATCTGACCTCCCAGTTTAATTAAACTAGAATGTTACCGCTATATCTAAACATTTAACTATAGTTACCGCTCGTTTTCACATAGTTCAATGGCATTTTCCAGAAAAAAAAGCCGACCGAAATTTGGAAAAGTGCCACTGAACTCAAGAAACCAAAAAAGTTCAACTTTCGAACTTCGAAGAAAACCATTTATGCCCTTAAAGCTCTTTGAATTTCAAGAACAATCATTGATTGACACTTTTTTGATAAAATTAACCCAATTTGAGAAAACTGGATCAATAGTAATTATTTATTCCCCTGGGGAACTTGAAGTTAAAATGCAGAAATCCACCACAATTTCCTTGACCTTTACATTTTATTGTTCGATAGTGGAGTTTGTCTTCCTTCAAAGAAAGGAACTCAACTGAAATTTAAAAAATCAAAAGTCAAACCCCGAAAAATGGAACTTGAGCGTGAACCTAGTTTTAGGAACTTTTCCTCAAAAAGGTATCATGACCCATAAAAGTGTCTTCTCTACATTAACTGACACTTAATAACAGCAAATATAAACAAAAAATAGCAAAATATATTTTTTCGCCTTTAATATTTTGTTCGTTTTTGACTTTTTTCTCAAATCAATTTGGTCGGAACATTCTGCGATTCTTGCACAGCAACCAGCAATCCTTTTTGCTTCTTTTTCTTCAAAAAAAAATTCAGATCCATCAAAATCTGCACCTCCTCACTTCTAGGAAACATACCTGGTCTTTGAGGCGTGTCATCTGGTCACACAGTCCCTGCACTGCCTTGTCCTTTGTCTGCAGAAGATCCTGCAGAGAAGTCACTGTGGAGGTGAAAGTGGTCTCCATATCCTTGCATCCCTCCTCCAGAGACTAAAATATTAACATCTGTTCAGAAAAAGAAGTGGTATTTACAAGCGTAAAAAAAAAACAATTGACAAAAATAGACAAATGTAGCCATTTCGAATCAATTTTTCAACGATCGAGTTCCAAAAAAATTGATCACCTCTTTGAATTTTGAAAACATTTTATTATTATTTTTTTTTGATAACACTAGCCTGCTTTTAAAAAAAACTGGATCAATAAATTTGTTAATCCATTTAATCTGGAAGTCACATAAAATCTGCGCTCCATTTCCCTTTTGATACTGGAGAAAACGATTCACCTTTCTTTCGGTAACTGAATTTGTAAAAGTAATTAAATAGAATTTAAAAGTCAAGCCAGCATAACTTTACACCGAGTATGAGCACATTTCAACCACAAGTTTCAAATAGACCTGAAAAATAGACCTTAAAAAAATAAACGCTCAAATCGACCATTAACATTAAAAGAAACGCATTATGGGCAGCGGATGTGAGCAAAGCTTTTAAACCAAAAATTCGCAATTATAAAGAGACAAAGAGGAGCTTCGTATCACTTGCGAAAAAACGCATGAGTAGCATTGCAAGCTAGCGAAATGAAAATGAGACAAAAATAACAGCCGGAAAAAATAGTTGAAATTGCTTTTTTTGTAAAAAAAAAAATGAATATAACCAACAACGGGTGGAAAGATGAAAACAATGAAACCAAAACCATGATAAAAAATTGTTAGAAGAAGCTAACAGGCAGTTGGAAAACAGTCAATGAACGTAACAAAACAGAAATCATAGCAGACAGACATTCGTAAAATAGTCTATGAACGCAAAAAAAAGACTTACTTCCTGAAAATTTCCAATTTCGAAGACAAAAATATATGGCCTTAAAGCCATACATTTACATTTCAAGAACAATTTAAGATTGGCATTTTAGATAGAATTAACCCAACTGGAGACACAGAGGCGAAGCTCCGCTTCGCAAACACTAGCGAGAACACGACAAAAAAAGCAGCTCTATAAAGTGTAATAAGAAAAAAAGTAGAAATAAGCCTCAAATTAGCAAACAATTCGGCTACCTCTGAGATTCGAGCATCGACTTAAAGATTAAGAGTCTCACACCCTATCCACTCAGCCACGGAAGCTTAATAGTACATAGCCAAACAATCATCTCAAATAAAGCAGAGAACAGATGCTATGCAATTTCCAATGCTACAGCAGTGAAATTCCCAAATAAGTGAACACTTTTAATGAACATTTTTATTTGCGAGTTAGGTTAGAAAAAAGAAGGTTCTTAACAATACACTAAGCTGACGCTAATGTAACAACTAGACCAATAGGCAAAGTTTTTACTCCGCTAGGAAATTATTCAAAATCAATAGTTTAAGGAACAAATTAGAACGTCTTTAACTACAAAACTTGCTTCAATCAAAGGAAAATAGCCAGAGGAAAATAAGATTTGGAAGTAAGCCGACAAAAAATAAGCGGACAATTAATAATACGATAATTAAATTTCTACAAAAAAAGATAAGTTAGAAAAAATCTGCTCCTGGCTAAATCGAAATCAAGCATGGTCGTCAACTCCAAACTGAACAGGCAAAATTGGTACCTCGATCTCGATATACTATTAAAGTAAACCGAGCAAATAATTCAGTGATTCTGTTCATAAAGTTATTAACCCCAAAAAGTCGTCTATATTCTGTCTTGATAGCGCTTGCTAATCGCAAGCGTAATCAAGGTTCATTTACATTCCTGAAAAAATGGCAATTATGTGAGTAAAACTTCTACACAGAGGCGAAGCTGCGACTTCACAAACATAATCGAGGAAATGTCAAAAGGTAGCTCAAGAAAAGTCAATAAGTGAAAAAAAGCAAGGCAAAACTAATAAAAATATGCTATACAACCTTAACGTATAAAACTCTGCATTACAACCTTAAAAACTATCCAATTAAAATTATAATGCTATGCAGCAAAATTAATCCAGATTTGATGTTTTCATCGCAAAAGTGCCACCAAGCAAATGAGCAACTTTATTTACGACTTAGGTCTAGTTGTCCATAATATGACACTACGCTGCCTTTGTACAATTAAATAAACTCCTATTATCCAGTTGCAATACTCCAAGTATCCGACGGTAAACGTTAGAAAACGGTTCAAAAAATCTGGAAAAAAGCAAAAAACATTTTTTTAAATGAACATGAAATTTGGATGTCAAAAAAAAAACATAATTTTAGGAATATTTTGTGGCATTGCTTATCTTTAGTTTGGCTCGTCATATTAAAAGCAGACATCTTTTGTCAGCAAACTCTTTCCGGTGGTTTGCCGATTTTTAAAACGGCTCCAGCTTCAAAACATCATACATTAAATGACACTTTTATCTTATTCACGAGGCAGGTGTCAGTCATCTCAATGTTAAAAACTAGAGATTATCCGGTTTAAAAAAACTCCGAAGTATTTATTCTCCAACCTGTATAACAGCGTCTTTCTTCTTCCCATCAACTTCTTGCTTCTTTAACATTTTTTCCAGATCTTCCACTATCTAAAAACGCATGTTAAATTATTATCAACCTATTTCGGTTACGATTTATTTGGGATATATTTTTTTCGTGCTATTAACGGCAGATTTTCCGTTTACATTACAACATCAAAACAAAAATTTCAAACTCAAGCGAAGCGGAGCTTTGCACTACTCGCGACACAACACAAACATATAAATAGGACGTCGGAAAAAAAGATAAAATATTGAAAAAAGGTGAAACAAAATTACGTTGTCTCGATAAAAGATAACTAGAGGCCAGCTTAAGCTGCAAGTAGTTTTTTTTGGTAATTTTGGAATTTTTACACAGAGGCGAAGTTGCACTTAACATACACAAGCAAAAATATGACTGATAACGTTACTGGGAAAAACTGAATGAGTAAAATTTTGAGTCTTCAAAATTTTTTAAGTGACGCATGCCAATTATGAAGCATTAGCAGTACCAGTCAATTTGAAAAAAAAAAGAAATCTACCAAAAAAGATGCCTCAATTTATAGAGCTGTCTATGGAGCAGTAATAACCTGAAAAAAACAAATGTAATGAAAATAAAATGAATTTTTTTTATTTGAGATTTGTTTTGTGAAAATCATCCCCCCACGCCATATTAAGTACAAAGTGATATATTTAGCTCCTATTAAAAAATAAATTATGTCAAATAAGCTTCCATCAACCAATTTGGAACGATTACTATGACGGATTAAATCTCCGCGTTAATTGTCCCAAATTGGCCAAAATGGCAATTTTTAAACTCCCATAACTTTACGAAAGTCGGAACAATAATAGTCAGCGTTAAAATTTGCTGGCTGTACAGCATTGGCTGTACTTAATAGCTGGTTATTGATCAAAATGAACAATTTCAAAATGAACTCATTTTATAGCAACAATATTTGTGTTGCAACAATATTTGCAACTTAGGTTGGGAAAAAAAGATAGTTCATACTATAACACAAGCATTGCTTGTGTAAATATTAATGCAGGATGAAATGAGTAATTACAAAACATAGCAACAGAAAATTGCAAAAGAGTCAATGATTCAAAAGTCAAACCTCGAAAAAGTAATTTTAAAGACTGAACAAATTTTAGATTTTCTTTCAAAAAAAAAAACGATAAAAAATCATCGCGAGCTATATAAGAGTCTGAATTACGTTTATCGACCCCTAAAAACTGATTTCGCCCAAAACTGAAATAAGTGAGTGGGGAGAAAACGTAAGAGAAATTGGAATCTTACCAAAGACCTCATACCAATAGGACAGGGGAAACTCCCTCTACCCGTTCTCTCCATGGAACGCAAATCTCAGAGGGTAGTTTTTGAGAGAAGTCAAAAAGCGTGAAAAAAAAACGCTCAAAAAATCGAAGAGAAATAACTTCTTGTTAAGAAAATTGAGTGTAGCCGATTATTCAGGGTAACTTCGCACAGCCTGTTTTCTCCATTGAACCTGAAATTTCAGATTTGGGATGGTTGTTTTCGAGAGAGGTCAAAAAAGTTTCGAAACACGTCCCAAAAATCAAAAATTGACTTTTCCGAGAGTGATTACATTTTGTCTGAAAAAACATGAATTCATTCGCTTATACATGAGAGCTTCCAACAGCAATTCCTTTCGCTTGAAAACAAAATCTCAGATTTGTGAGGGTAGTTATGGAGAAAAGTCAAAATGTTTGGAAAAAACGGACAAATAAAAAAATTGACTTTAACGAGAATCATAGCTTTTTGTGTAAAAAAAATTGGCGAGCCGCTAATGCAGAAGAAATTCGGATAAATTTTTACTTGAATTGAACGCAGAAAATTTGGGAGAGTAGTTTCAAAAAACGCCAAAAAAAACAAATATTGACATTTACGAGGCCCATAACTTTCGTGTAAATGGGTGAGAGTCGAATATTCAGGAAAAATCCGTTATTTCGATTGAGCCCAAAATCTCAGATTTTGGATGGTGGTTTTAGAGAAAAGTCAAAAAGAATGAAGATCAAAAAATCGAATATTCGACTAATCCGAGGGCCGTAACTTTTTGTGTAGAAGAGTTTGAGCATATCCGTTTGTTCAGAAGAGCTTCTGACAACCCGTTCTATCCATTTAATGGGCCAATTATTCCCCCACCGACTTTTTTTGAAGACTGAAGACAGTGTGGTTAAGTAAAAAGTGACTATGGGATTAAATAGGCACACAGAACAAAAGACAACCTTTCTATTGACACCATTTTTTTTTGAATCAGTGAAGTATTTTTGGAGACCTATGCATTTTCTTAAAACCTATTTTGATCGAACGGCAAATCTACTTTAACTTGCCAAGCAACACATTTGAATTTTAAATTAGCAACTAAACAAAAATTACGAAGCCAAATTAAAGCCGACACAGTTGAGTCGAAAAAAAAATTGACTTCATAAAAACTTTTTTAAAAATTCCAGCCCCCCCCCTGAAATTACAATGATCATCACTTTTAACTTCCATGATACTTGCTTGCAGCAATAGAAAAACCCGAGATGCGGCGCTATATTCAGGAATAATCCGTTATTTCGATTGAACCCAGAACAAAAAAAAAATCCAAAAATGTGGGCCAAATATTCCCCCCCACAGACTTTTTGGAAGACTGAAGACAGTTTGGTTAAGTAAAAAGAGACTGTGAGATTAAATAGGCACACAGAAGAGTAGACAACCTTTCTATTGGCACCATTTTTTTGAATCAGTGAAGTATTTTTGGAGGCCTATACATTTTCTTAAAACCTATTTTGATCGAACAGCAAATCTAGTTAACTTGCCAAGCAACACATTTGAATTTAAAATTAGCAACTAAACAAAAATTACGAAGCCAAATTAAAGCCGACACAGTTGAGTCGAAAAAAATTGACTTCATAAAAATTTTTTAAAAAATTCCAGCCCCCCCCCCCCCCCCCCCCTCAAATTACAATGATCATCACTTTTTTTAACTTCCATGATACTTGCTTGCAGCAATCGAAAAATCCGAGATGCGGCACCTAAGACGAAAAAATTTAAGCAGACAAACGAAAGCCAGACAATTCAATTTTTACCGGAAATTTTTCAATTTCGTACATACTGAAAAAAAAACAAGACTGGGACTCAAACCCCAGTCTTGAAGCTGCAAAAGCAACCGCCTTACCTACAGGGCAAGTGGGAAGGACCCTGCAAGTGTTAGCATTTTTAAATAAAGCAAGTTAATTTCTTGTACAAAAAGCTGTTTATGGGAAATCTAGTTGCCGCTTACAAGACACTTTTTCTTTCAAGTGCAAGAGCATTTCAAACACAAGAATTTTTTTATACTTCAATTTTCGTACCTTTTTATAGTCCTTCTCAGACTGTTTTTCCTTCCGTTCCTCACTTCTCCCGTTCATCTTTTCCTCTTTATTCCACTGATCCAAGTCGTCATTTCGTGTCTGCTCGACTGCCTGCGACTGCATGCTTTCCATCTGCCTCTGCAGATTCCCAACTGTGAAGTTCAACTGGGCAACTGTCTCGGACAGATCTGCCCTCTTTTGGGTCGCACTGATTTTATACTGCTCAAACTGCAGTTTAACTGATGCCAATTCTTCGTTCTTCGAACGCAACTCTTGTTTCATTCTCTTTAAATACTCATCTGAGATGCTTTCTTTTTCTTTTTCGTTCTTTTTGGAGCTAAACGTCTCAGTTTTTTTCAGATTCTTTTTCCGAAACTCTTCTTCTTCCTCAGATTTCTTTTTTGAAGGACCCTCGACTTGATCTTTCTTCGAATCCGACCTGCCACAAACAGGACAGGCATTACCGTCAACTTGGTCTTCAGTGTATAGCTGTTTATGTTTAGCTTGATATTCATTAGCGAACTGCTTGTTACTATATTGCACATCAAATCCGGAAACAGTTGACGCTGTTTCGCTCAGGTTGCATGAAGAATCATTTAACCGAACCAATTCCTCTATTTTCGCCTTCAGACTGCTGACTTGCTTCTCTTTTGCTTTATTCTCAGATTTATACTTTTGCAACTTCTGGGTTATTTTCTCAACTAGTGCCAAAATATCTGCCAGAGAAGCTTCGGTTCCATATTGGTTTTCACCACTTGATACAGCTGCTAATCGTGACAAATGCTGGTAAAGTTGAGAGTAATCGTTAATCTCGCCACCATCGGTTTGAGAAAACTCTTCAAACATAACAGAACTATTATTTTTGCTTGCTTGTTTAGCCGAATCCGCTTCAATTGACGACTTCAAATCAATGTTACGTTTCTTTTCAACTTCAAGTTTGCTTTGCATGTCATCAAAAATATTCTCGCTTTTCAGAATCTGTTGCTTTAGTCTAGACACTTCTGCTTCTAGGTCATTCACCTTTTGTCTTGACAATTCTAAATCGTTGTTCGATTCAACGAGAAGTTTTTTCAACTCGTCGCTAGTCGTGTGATAATTATCAAACAATGAAGTATTTGCCAATTTTTCCCCTGAACTCATAGGGTAAAGAGTTTTTTCTCGTCTAAATGCTGGTCGCTGCAAATCATTGGAGCTCTGGGGTTTAATGCCATTTTTCTTCTCTTTATCAATTAATATTTTGCTTTCCTCTAATTCTGATCTCAGTTCATCGATCTTGCTCTTTAACTCCGAGTTCTCATCTTCGACATCTTTAAGAAGTGATCTCAGTTTTTTGTTGTCATGTTCAAGTTCTAATTTACCATAGCCATGTTGAGAGATCGTATCTTTGATTTTCATTATATCTGATTCCAGTTCTTTGATGTACCCAACATGCGATGACTTTTCGTTTTCGAGTTCCTTCATTCCCGATTTCAGTTTTGAATTCTCACTTTCTAGTTCTGATTTAACTTTTTCTAAATGATCGATTATCTCTCCCTGCTCGTTTATTTTACCTAAGAGGTTTGCGATTTCGTTTTCCTTAGAAAACATGCTATTTTCTAACGCTTTCAGCTGGCGTTTCAAATTATCGTTGGTCGAATCTAGACCTTTTATTTCGTTGGCCATATGATCGGAATTCTTTGCTAATTCCTTTTCTATGTCTTGCTGTTTACTTTTGAGACCATCGATAATATCGGCCTTAGACGAATTCGAGGAAATAAGGTTTTCTACCTCTTTTCTCAGCTTACTATTATCATCTTTTACACTTTTTAACTGTTTCTCAATTTGACCGTTTTCTTGTCTCAGGGATTTTTCTCTGTCCTCCATATCAAACTTCATCCGTTCCACGTTTGCTCTATTTTCCTTTTCGCTCTTTTCCAGTTGCGCAGCCTTCTGGTAAGCGAACTGAAGTTCTCTGTTATTTTCTTCCAGCCTTTTATCAACATTGTCCGAATCTTGTTGACTTTTAAGCTTAACATCTTTCAGTTCCTTTTCTTTTTCTTCGATCAAACTTCCGAACTCTAATTTTGAATTTTCCAACTCTTCGATTCGTCTGTTTGCGCTTAAAAGCTGCGATTTCAAAGAGTCAACTTGAGTTCTTAGACAAGACAGTTCAGTCAGTGACGAATTTATAACGTGCTCCTTGTTGCCCAAATCTTTATTTGCTTGCATCAACAAATCCTTTTTCGCTTTTACTTCTGAATCTAGTTGCGCCAATTTGTCTTGGTAATCGTCGACACGTTCTTTGAAACATTTGATTTCTTCGGATCTTTTGTCTAACTCTAACTTCAAAACACTATTTTCGGTTTCCAGCTTGTTCAGACTCCTTCCCAAAGATTCTTTAGCCGATTTCAAATCTTCAACATCTTTTTCTCTTTCATTCAACATATCGTTCGTTCGGTTCAAATCTTTCTCAAGACCATAAATTTTATCCAAAAATTGTTCTTTTTCCGATTCCGTACTTTTCAGTTTGCTGTTTTCGCTTCTGAGAGAACTGTTCAAATCTTCTTCCTCACTTAATTTTTCCTTAAGATCTTTCAATTTTTTCTCTACATCTTTTAATTGTGAATCTTTTTGCTCGTTTTGGACTTCGAGTTGTTGCAATTTTGTCTGCATGTTTTTAACTTCTTTCTTAATTTTATCCAAATTTTCCCCCTGCGATCCTTTTTCCTGCATCAATTGTCGATTTTTGGCCTCCAATTCGTTCACGCTTCGAGACGACCGTTCCAAGTCATTTTTCAAATCTTGTATTTGTTCTTTCAAATCCTCTTTTTCCATAGCCGCTTTCGAGTTTTCCTTCAAAAGCGAGTTTATGCTGTATTTTTGTTCCGAGGATTTTTTATCCGCGTCTTCCACGTTTTTCTGCAGCGTAGCCAATTCCTCTGCCACCTTTCAACAAAATTAGAATTGTTAAGTCATATTCAACGCGAAATTTCTTGAATTAAACAAATATTTTTGCTGTGATTTATTCAATTTGGCATCAGAATTCGATCCAAAATTCTTACCAACCTTTTTCCGCTCATAGTTATTTTCTCTGAGTTTCGCTTCGCTGGTTTCTAGCTGAAGTTCTAGTTTTTCTTTTTCTTTCCTGCAGTTTTCCAGCTCGACTGATTTGCATTTCATATTCAGATTTAACTCGTCCAGTTGGCTTTGCAGCTCACGCACTTCTTCCTAAACCAGAGACTTTTTTCAAAAAAAAAATCTGATAAAAGCAAAGAAAATCAGTTCAATGCACTGACGATGATTGTTTTAAAAATTAAAATTCTACTCTTTAAAACGTTATACAAGCAGTCCTAGAGGATTAAAATATCCATTTTATTAGGTGAATTAATTTATCATTGCCTGCCAGCACAAAACTTGAGTTGAGGTTAATACTAGTCTAAATGGTGAACAGTCAAATTAATTAGGATAAAAACAAAATAGTTGATTATGTATAAATGGAAAACATTGATATGAATTAACCTTCCACTTTTGATAAACAACCTGAAATCATAAATTATTCATAAGACTAACGAACTGACAATAATTCCCATTTCTGCCCCAAAATCCGTCAATACCGATTTCTGTAACAGTGAAATGGGGTAAACTTAAGCAGTTTCGATGACAATCATCAGTACGTTTGTTCAATATGAACTGAAAATGAAGTTGCAAAATTAGAGATTGCTCCCAGATTGCCAAAATTACTCTTTTCAAAGAGGTGATATTCGATCATTTTAGATACAATTCGGGCCGTCTGAAATAAAAGAAAACAAAAAGAAAAACTCGCTTGTTATTTCCCACTACTTTGTCAAATCTGAAATACTTTGCGATTTGTCGCTTTCATTATAGGTTGCGAGTTGTCTTATGTTGCGAGTTGTCGCGCTACCTTCACTCACTCACCGAGTGGTTGACACCGTCCTTCATCGCACTCTCCAGACCCACTATCTTCTCCTCCAAGTCTGCCTTGTCCCTCAGAGCTCTATCTAGTTTCACCCTTCCACTCTCAACTACATTCTCTTTCTCCTCCATTTGAGTCTGGCTGCGACGAAGATCACTCTGCAGTTGCTGCACCTGAAGAAGCAAACAATCAATTGAATGTCGAGAAAACTTAGGAACTCCAGCGTTCAAGCATTAGTTTACTAGCAAAGTGATAGTAATTCATTAATCATGAAGCGTACAATCATTCACCAAGTTTATGCTTTTTGAATAAATTAAATTCTAAAGATCCTCAAAATTGCTTCAACTGTGGATTTCGACGAAAAATTTCCAATTTCTAATCCACCTTTAAAACTGAAGGTCATTCGCGTTTGCGCACCATTTGCTTTTTGCTATTGCAGAGCGAAAATTGCGAGCGTAAAAAGAGCGAAGATCAGAAGTCAGTCATTAGACGATATGAGCTGCAACTAAATGGTTGTTAAATAGCGTAGACTTCAACCGTGCATTGCATTTGCCCTCAGCTTCAGTTCATACCCGAGAGAGCTCGGTTGCAGAAATTTAAACTGATTGCGTAATAGTTTTAAGATCATTTTATGACGAAATTGGCCATACATATTTGAATAAATCTGCCAAAATAATGTCGTTACAGCGTCAATGTCACAAACTCCGACTCGCAATTTCTTCGTAAAACTTATTCACCTGTTCGTGCTTGTCTGCCATCTGTTTATGCAACTGCTGCACCTGGTCCATTGCACTGGCTAAGTCCCTCTCTTTACTCCTCACACTTCTCTTCAGCTGGTCTCTCTCCTCGGTCACTGTCCTCAGTTGGGATTCGGCTGATATTGACACTCTCGCAGCCGCCTCTGTGTCACTGTGCGACATGTGCTCGGCCTCAATGCGAGCTAGCTTCTCTTCATACGCTGACATTATCTAGCAACAACATCAAGTGCTCGCTTTTTCGTCCAAAAGACAGTACAAGCGTCCTGGTTAATTTTTATTTTCTATAACATCGCAAAAACTTGAATGAAAAACATAAATAGATGGACTTCAGGAAAAATGAATTCTAGATTCTAAGGAAAACAATAAAAAATCAGGCAAAAAATTTGACATTTTGGCTTTTGATACTCACTCTAGTTTTCATTTCAAGTTCTTTCGATTTGCTTTCCAGCTCCTTGGTTGCTTTGTCCAGTTTCGACTCCAAGGCTTCGATGTTAAGTCTTCTATCTGGTGATGTAAATGTTGCTCTGCTATTGCACTTGTAGCACAGTTTTTCTCCGCTGCGAGACAATGAAGACGGTGGTGTCCGAGACTCGATAGGACTATGTACAGAATTGGAGACAAATTTGTTTCGAAGCTTGTCAATTTCATCATCTTTTCTGCCTAACTCTCGTTTCAAATTGGAAATCGAAAACTCGTAGTTCTAAAAACGACGTTTCAGTTTTATTAAAAAACTCGAATTAGGTTGCCTTTAGCTGTTCTGCTTAACAAATATGCTGACCTGCTTCAACTTGGACATCTCGCGGTCATTTGAAGCTTTTTCATCTCTCAGCATAGAATCATCTTTAGAGAATGTGCCGATAACTTTTCTACAAAAAAATAACTTTCAGCATACGATAAAAATAAAGATATTTCAACAATTGAAATTTACTTTGCATCATCTAGCAGTCGCTCTTTCTCCGTTAGCTTTTCTCGAATTTGGTCCCTCTCCAAGTGCAGGTTGACATTCTAAAAATTTTAATACAATGTTTTTGATTAAAGACAATTTCACTAGTTACAAAAACATAACTACTGTAACTATACAGAAGATAAAACATTATTGCAACCTACTAAAGAAACAGATATCAGATCAGAAACAACTATTACTTATAAATTTTATTGGGAATGCTTTTTAGGATCCCTCTATAGTTAAATAACAGATAACATTTAAAAAACACATTCAACCATTAAACCTTTCTGGAAGCACTACTCGAGCCGAGTACATAGTCAAGTGCCTCGTTTCCCGCTTGCTGCAAACCATTCATGTACATATTGAAGCGGAAGAGTAAAACAATCAAAATGCAGACGAAAGTACAACTCACTTGAATGCGAAGATCTTTATCTGTGAGCGACGAATCTTGTTCGAAATAATAAATTCTCAATTTCAAATTGAAGTTATCGATTCTCAATTGTTCGATTAACTAAAAAATAAACAAACAATAATAAAAATTGCAATTAAAACTTACAACTCATGTACGAATTATTCAAATTTGCTTACTTTGGCGGAATCTTTGACTGCCGTTTTATGGAACATCCTCTCATCCACAGTAAAATTATCATCAGAAACAGCTTCTAAAATGCATTTTATTGAAAAGAAAATTGGCTCAAACTCAGCAGTTATTTGATGAAAAATACTTGCCAATATCCACATCTACATTAGCGTCGTCAATTAAAGATGCTTCATTGGAAGTAAGAGCTGAAAAGACGGAGGCATTCCCGATCTGCTCATTGGGATCTAATATGCGCACATGGCCTACAGTCATATCGGTGCCTCCAATAGGTCTCATATCAGGGGAGAAAAATTCTTCGGAAGAATCGTCATTTCTGCTTTCTCGCCGATAGAAATTTCGGTCTGAATGAATTTCGTCATCTGTTAGGGCAATATCTAAATTAGATTCTACAGAGTCTAACAAAGGCGCATTCTTTGAAGGCAAATCGTCCTCTCCCAGCGAATCGTCCGACTGTTTGTTTTCTTGTCGATTAATGAATGAAAGATTTGAGAAAGAAGAATCATTAGAGTGTGTACATTCTACATGTGTCATTATCTATCTGGAACAGAAAAACATAGCCAACAGACTGTTGGAAATTACCTTACTTATAGGGTGCGCTCTGCCGAAAATTGTGTTTTTTACAAGTATTTATAAGTGCGCTTTGCCTAAAAAACCATAGTTATAGGTGCGCTCTGCCGAAATGAATTTTGAAAACCCTACTTGTGTTTTTACAAGTATTTATAAGTGCGCTCTGCCAAAAAAACCATAGTTATAGGTGCGCTCTGCCGAAATGAATTTTGAAAACCCTGTTGGGCTATCTTAATAAAAAAAAATTGAACTAAAACATAAATTTGTACAATTAACAGCATACAAATTCAATCCCGCATATAAAATGTAAAAAAAAAAATAATTTTATTTGTGCGTTTCTAAGAAAAGCATATTTCACACAGATAGATAAGATTGTTCAGAACTAATACATGCTTGGGGAAGGCATTCTACAATACCAGTGGTTGTGTGTTTCTACGGTTCTATACTTATTTTCAATTTTTCTTCTTTTTTTTCATTTTATTATTTTCGCCTCATTTTTTATTTAGTAGTTTGCATTACTGCGCTTGCGATGTATCGGTCATGATTCATTAGCGATTTAACGCAAGCGCAGTAATGCAAGCTAGCAAATAAAAAGAAAGACGAAAATAACAAAATCGCGGGAAAATTTTTAAATAAAAATAACAAAGTATCGCGGGAAAAATTTTTAAATCTTCCATAATCTGATTCCGTTTAAGGGTACAAAGAAGTCACTGGAGAAGTGGAAAAGACCACTGAGATAACAGAAGTACATCAACAAAGGATATTTTATGGCGTGAGCACTGAACGGGCAGGGCAGCTCACTAAAAGAACCTAAAGCCATCATTCAAAGACTTTTGCATACCCTAAAAAAATAAAGGGACCGGATTGCTTGGTAGTAGAATCTGCTGTCAAGGAAAAAAGCGCAAGTGAAAGAGAAAATCAATAGATCTGGCTTTTAAAACAGCATAGCTAAGACACTAATACTGACACACAAAAAATGGATGGTTAGGCGGGGAGTTGAAGGGCTCATGCGAAATCAACAATGACAAGGATTGGAAAATAACAGAAAATAACGAGGCTCAGTGGCAGAATGATCATATCTTGCCCGACGTGCAAACGATCTGGGGGTATACGGTAGTGGATTCACGAGACTCGAGTGGATGGAACAAATTACGACTGATTTAGACGCATATTAGGCCGAAAATTACGAAATACCAATCCGGCTTTATGTCAAGGCGTTCAACTGTCACGCAACTGTTAAACTTCTGTGATGAGCTTTATAGGAATCACGAACTTGGTATTTCGTCTTTTGTTTTTTATGTGGATATCAAAAAGGCGTTTGACTCGGTTCCTCACCATAAATTGCTCAAAAAACTTGCGGATTTCGGTTTGGATGTTAGCTTTCTCCAATTACTTAAAAGTTATCTTTCTGGACGCTTTCAACGTGTGCGAATCAATGGTGTGCTCTCTGATTTTGTGAGCATTATGAGTGGTGTCCCGCAAGGTAGTATTCTGGGGCCGTTATTGTTCTTGTTATTTGTGAACGATCTTCCTGATTATCTCTTATCCAAGCCATCCCTCTTTGCTGATGATCTGAAATGCTGCAGTACCTCTGTTCCCGTACTTCAACGCGATCTAGATGCTGTTATCAATTGGTGTGGCGAAAATTCTCTCGATTTACATCCTGACAAATGTAAAGTCCTGAAGTTTTTTAACCACAGCTCTGAAAACCCAGATCTCTATATTGGTGATCACAAAATCGATGAATCTTTAGACGTCAAAGATCTTGGGATCATTTTCAGTTCTGATTTATCGTGGTCGCACCATGTTTCTGAAAAGTTATTCAAGTGCAACAAAGTGTACTTTATGTTAAAGCGAAATGTTCCGAGCAGTACTCCGAGACAAACGAAGGTTCGGCTCTACAAAGCATGTATTCTATCTGTGCTTACTTATGGTTCTTCTATCTGGATACCTAACAAGACCGACTTATCCAAGCTCGAAGCTTTCAACAGAAGATGTGTGAGATGGATCGGTCTGTCAGGTGATTATAAAACGTCACTGATAAAGTTAGGAATCTATCCTCTGCCATATCATATTGAAATCTCAAATCTTCTGTTTTTCCATAAACTGTTTCAGGACAAGTACGATTTAAACCCCTTCGATTTTGTTGATATAAATGACCCATCTGTATCATTACGGAGTGTTGATATATACTCTTTCAAATTAAAGAAGCGAAAATACGAGAAGACACAGTCCTTTTATTTTGACCGTATTCCTAGACTATTGAATTTCATGAAGCTTGATGTCCGTCTATCATTCCCCCGGTACAAGCGTGAAGTTATGAAGTTCTATGATACGAAGCTACGCCAAACATTCGAAGAAAACATTCCGTGTACTTGGTATGGAAAGTGCTGCTGTACCTTCTGCCGGTCATAGTTTATTTTATATATTTATATTTTTTTTTTTCGTTTTATGTTTGCATTTCATTATTTGTGATTGTAAACTCCCCACGGGGTAAATTAAGCCTTCCTCTCTCTCTCTCTCTCTCTCTCTCTCTCTCTCTCTCTCTCTCTCTCTCGCATCAGCAATCAAATTTGTCGGCAAAGACAACATAAGATCCAGATGTAAAGCAGAAGACTTCTGGCCATCGTGCGCCAGTCTTGGCGGTAGGACTGTTCTCCTCTTGATCTGAGTCTTGGTCTGGGGCCTGGTCTTGTCAGGTCATGCAGGTGGTGTTCTTCCGGATATCTTCTGTACCTGTCCCATAACAGCGTGGCACGATCTTCTATCTCCTGGTAAATTGGCCCGAGGCGCGCGTCTGTCAAAGTCGCCGAGGACGGAGTGCCTGTCGGGGTACCCGCGATGACTCGGCTTGCCCGGTTGTTGCCATCCTCGATGGGTTGGAGGTTCGACCTTGTCAGGAACGGTCCCCAGATGTCGATGTTGTAGAGGCCACCGGGTTTGGCATTGGCACAGTAAAGCTGGGCAAGGTCTTCCGAGATGAGGCCCCAGTCTTTACCCGAGGGGGCTTGCAGTAACTGGACTCGCGCTTTTATCTTTGTTGCCATCTCTGCCGCGTGGGCGCAAAAGACAGTTGCGGGTCCAGAGTGACCCCCCGGATTTCCATTCCTTTGGTGGTGCCAACAGGGGTCGCCGAGCAGGGAAAGGTCTGGATCGGCTTTTCCCGCTGTCTCTCTCGGGTCCAAGTAGACGATGAGGGCGGAAGTCTTATCAATCGAGAGCAGGACCTCGTAGTCGCTCGCCCACGACTCCACTTCTTGTAGGGCTGGCCGGAGCAGGTCGGCTGTTTCCGGCGTGGTTCTAGTGGACGCAGACATCGTAAAGTCATCAGCGAACTGGTCGGCGAACACGACCAAAGACAATTCGACCAGATCCCAGAGGGAGAAAACGTCTACGAGTACCTGGTACCCAGCGTGAAGACAGACAACTCTAACACTACAACGAGAACGCCCCCGAGACCTCAACTCACCGCCGAGCCTCGGGAGGAAGACCGCTGGAGCGTTCAGTGAACCACTCGAGACAAGAAGATGTCACGCTCTTCAAACTGAGGGCAAACAGAGCATCTTTCTTCCGTCAGACTCAGCACCGGTTTGGATACTCAGATGACCGGAGTTGAAGAAGAAACGTCGGAGCACTTCCTGAGAAGATGGACAGCCTGGGCCCAAGAAAGAAAGAAGACCATACAAGAAAACGAAGATATCACCTGCCTACATACCAATCCGGAGGGAGCCTTCCGCTTTGCACAGCTCACCTGGGCAGGTCAAAATTAATTGTCATTGCAACTAATTGCAATTAATCGAAATTTTTCTGTGCAATTAATGGATTTTCATTCCTGACCAATTACAATTAACTGTTGCGCTCTACCAATTAATTGCAATTAAATTTATCAAACGAATTTCGTAGAAATACCCTCACATTTCTCTGAAAATATAATTTTTTAATTCATCAGACAGCAATTTTAAGATTTTCAGCACTGCATAATATGCTTATTATGATCTTCGGCAAATTTCACTACCGCGAAACCTCGAAAGGCAGTTGTTTCGGAAAATCAACAAAAAAATACTGAGAGAGTGTCATAAATTGTTAACCAAGCGTGATGCTTCGGGCTAGCAAAAATTTGTACAATTATGTGCGATTTAATTTTGGGTTGTTCCAATTAATTGATTTTTAACATTCCAATGAATTGCAATGTAATTTTCAGTTGTCCAATTAATTTTTGACCTGACCTGCAGCTCATAGGACGCCGTGCGGCGTCCATCGATCAGTCAAAAGCTCCAAACACACACACACACAAAGCAAAAGACCAACCAACGAGTCCTCTTTCCGCAATCTAAATGCAGCACCAAAGACGTCGATGAAATTTTTTTCTCAGGATTGGACGCAGGAATTAACCACGCCCATGAAAGGAATAGTCAAAACTCGAACAATTATGCCGGTCTAGAAGAGGAGGAAAGCACTTTCGAGCCAGCCCTAGTTAGAACTTTCAAGACGAAATTAATCTATTCAGACAATACGGGAGCAAATTGAATAACGGCAAACATGGGCTTCAGAACTAGGCTGTGAACACTGAATACCAGATTGAAAAATTTCCTTTTGAAAAGAGATCGGGTATACAAGGACTGTAACAGTCGCCTACTTAAGTCACATGAGGTTAAAGAAAAATAGGCCCTATAACCATTGGCTCAAGAGTCAGGGAGACTATCTCTTGTGTTTTTCTACCTCGAACGGTCGGAGCCAATTCGTTTCACTTGCGACATGAGATAAAACCTCTGTTACAGCCTAAAGGCCACTACCAAAATACCCCCCACTCTAGAAAATAAGAACGTCCCCATACTTAGGTCTCAAAATACCCAAAACACTTGAACGCCGTTAAAAACAGGGTCGGAACAATCCGTACAGTTACTTTTTATTAGACAGTCGACCTTTGATCCATTTCAGATGGATCAACCTAAACTCTCATTACCTCAACATACCAATAAAAAACACACTCAAGAAATTGAAATTGGGTACGCACATACCGGCACACTCTATAATTTGAGTAACTAAATTAACAAGTAACTCTAGAATAACTGGGGAATTAAGTTTGATTCGAGAAGTTTTAAATGAACAAGTTTCAGCTTGAGAAATGAGTTTTTGGGGCTGGACCATTGGGAGACTTCGGTTGTCCACCTCTCCACCGAAGGTTCACTCTGGTCCAATACTGATTCGCTTTCTTCTCCACTCGCGATCACTCTGTCTTCTGTTAAGAATGAGACAGCTCTACTCTCATATAAGCTTATACCTGGAAATTGCGAATAGCAATTTCCCGCTGTTTTTTCGACTACTTTCCCGAGATTGTAGTTCGGTTCTTCTGATCCTATTTGTATGATTTTTTCAGTTGTCGCGAGAAACTTGAGCATCACATGCTCAATTCGAATTTTTGAAAAATTCCATTTCACCTCAAAATCATGTTTCTTGCGTTGCTCAGGGTCAAACTTCCAAATATTGTAACAGTCGCCTACTTCGGTCACACATGAGGTTAAAGAAAAATAAGCCCTATAACCATTGGCTCAAGAGTCAGGGACACTATCTCTTGTGTTTTTCTATCTCGAACGGTCGGAGCCAATTCGGTTCACTTGCGACATGAGACTAAAAACCCGTTACAGCTTAAAGGCCACTACCAAAATACCCCCCCCCCCCACTCTAGAAAATGAGAACGTCCCCATACTCAGGTCTCAAAATACTCAAAATACGTGAACGCCGTAAAAAATAGGGTCGGAACAATCCGTACGGTTACTTTTTATTAGACAGTGGAACTTTGATCCATTTCAGATGGATCAACCTAAAACTCTCCTTACCTCAAACTAACAATCATAAAACACACTCAAGAAAATTAAATTGGGTACTCACATACCAGCACACTCGAGAATTAGAGGTAACAAAATTAGTAAGCAACTTGAGAATAATTGGGAAATTAAGTTTGATTCAAAAAGTTCTAATCGAACAAGTTTTATCTCAAGAATGGAGTTTTGGTTCTGGACCACCGGGACACCCCGGCCGTCCACCCCTCCACCGAAGGCTCACCCCGGTCCAAGTGAATTTCAATGTTCTTTGTTTTCTGTATCAAGATAGGACAGCTCTACTCTTGTATTAATTAGATGTCGGAAATTAGGAATAGCAACCTCCCGCCGCTCAAACTGACCACTTTCCCGCGATTGTTGTTCGATTGTTCTGAGCTTCTCTTTTTGAGATTGTCAGTTTTGGCGAGAAAATTGAGCATGACAGGCTCAATTTGATTTCTTGAAAAATTAAATTTCATCCCAAAATTACGTAGTTCGTATTCCTCAAGGTCAAACTTCCAAATATGACCGACTGGCACATACTCCCCGGACTCAAGATCGATCTCCTCAACGCGTGTTGCCGTCTGCCAGTGATTCCCCAAAATTCTGAGTGTAGCTCAAGATACAGTGCCAGTGGTCATTTACAGAAGTTTGAAGCAGACTTAAGTTTATCTACACCCCAAAATTCACAACCATATAAAATTGTCACACTATCGCTGAACAGCAATCAACATTTTCGTATACCTGCACCTTAAATCTCCGCTTTTGAAGCTTATGATTAAAATTGCTTTTGTCCTATCCAATCAGGAAGTTGTCATGCAACATTTTGATTTATATAATAATTGTAGCATATTAATAACAATACTTTGTTTCGTTAAAATTTCTTTTTCGTGAGCTCGGATTTCATCCGAGTTCACACTCGAGCCCCTTCCTTTCCATCTCAAGACTCAAGAAACCCACATTGAGCTCACTGCTCACTTCGTATTCCTAGCCTTCGAAGTACTAGGACCCGATGAATTTGAAACCGTGATCTGCCTTAGCAGCGCTTCCTCATCATCAGAGCTGATCACGATCTCTTCCCATGCTTTCAATTGTTCGAAGGATCGCATCCACTCCTTCTGCTCCTTCAACCTCATTGCTTGATTTGGTAAACCTTTCACTTTCAATTCCCTGTTCAAGCAAAAGGAATTGTGCAGGCTCAAGCTCACGTTCTTTGCCAAGTCCTCCTTCAGTATCGATTCTCTTGCTTTGGTATTATCTCTAGACACCCTACCGACTCTTTTCCAACCTGTCGTGATTGCATTTCGATGGGTCAGCATGTACAATCAAGATGTCAACGTCGCTCGAAACCACGGAAAGAACCTTATGCGACTCCATACATGCCTGACTTCCATTGGTATGGCAAATACCTTGCATACAGTCTCAAACAACTCAAGTCTCCTGCTGTAATCTATAGCGTATATCGATTCCGCCGTTGGTGTGTTCGACTCCGTATAACTCGTTACATTTTCCTCGATCCATCGTAACGCCAACATCGTACTTACTACCAAGATGGTCATCTTCTGCTGATGATCGGGTAACCCGATTGAGCGAATTTCTTCTACATCCCACACTAAACAAAGGTTTGAATAATCCTGTTACCACACTGTCTGTGCCAAGCAATGGCATGGGCTTTCCCCATGTGTAATATCTATGTTTCGAAGATTGCGTTCTCCCGAGGCTTCCAGCAGAGGCTCTAGTTCCATCATTTTCTCGTGCGTCATATCATTTTCCTCCTGCGCTGGGACACTATTCGTCGGCTTCCCGATGGCATTCTGTCTCTCAAAATCACTCGTGTTTTCGTCTCCTAAACTCAAAAGTTCTTCTCCCCAGATCTCACTCAAGTCATCTCTTTGTGCCCTTGGCAACGTTCCCAGGATCTTCCGCAACAGCCTATGTGAATGATGCGACATTCGAGCCAGTCGTACGCACTTGGGTACCGAGAAGGCTTTATCCACTAGTATCCTTTGGCTAGATACCTCCATTATTGCCATGCGCAATAAATAATGGCTCCCACATAGGTTGGCCATTACTGATCCCACCAAGGACTTTGCATTTACAGGCAGGCCATAAGCTTCGCTCACGGGAAATCCCATCTCCGCCTCTAGACCAATCTTCCACCCTCTGATATGCTTCTGGGTGGTTTGCAACGCATCCGGCCACGAATCCACGCTTAACACAGTCACCAAATGATGTTCAGACTCCAGCATCTCCAGTGATTACAGACTACACATTCCAGAGAAGAACTCCAGCGCCGTTGCTATATTCAATGTAGTGTTCGTATAGCACTCAGCCATTATCTGCACCTCGCTCTTCTCTCTTTCTGTTATGTCACCAAACCAAGCGACTAGGTCTTCCCTCTGGAAAGATTGTATTCTGACACATGATCGTACATCACAGGTGTGCTCTCCGCCTCCGCACGTCGAGTCAAGACAGCTGCCAGGTTCCAACTTCTTTACTGATCCCAGCTTACTCGTTGCTTCGCCCGACTTTTTACCCTGTGGTAGGATCAAATTGTGTATTACGTCCAAAGTTCCCAGGTCCTCATCTTTTGTTGGTGTTAGCCTCACTCGTTCCGTGACTTCTTCAATCAAGCTCGCATGGGGATGTGGACACCAGGAGGGTCTCAGCAATTTCCAAACCGTTCCCAAATTCGTAGTCATCATGCAATTTCCATTCCCCATCCTCAATTCCACTCTTTTGCTCGAGCGCGGCACGCTTATCACCTTGGGGGTCGCCTCAAGTAGCAGGCTTAGGCTCGTTTTTCCCCCTCGATTGAATCGATTACGATTATCTTCTCGGTCTAAAACTTCAACAGCTCCGTCACCTCGTGATACCTATGAGCGCTCCCGGCCTCTGAATTCAAGAAAGTGTTGTACGCTATTCCCATCACTCCAGACACGTATAGATATTCTACCTTTTTATTGGGTCTCGAGTAATCCTCAGCCAAGGCCAAGTTGCGATGCACATCATGCCCCTCTTAAAATTTCTTGTTGTGGAATCTTCGTATTTCATCAAAATTCCCATGGTTCACTAGGGATTGCCTCGAGTCATCCGCCTTCTCGATCCCCGTTTTCTGGTACACGTTCAGTATGACGGTGAAGACTCTTCTCTCCATGGTTTTGCTCCCCATGGCCTTCTGATGACACGCTTGGACGGTACTATTAGTCATCACGGACATTATCCACCTCAAGAAACAAGTGGCATCCTTTCTTCTTGCCAGACTCAAACCGGAATTATCTCTCGCGACATGTTGTACCAGCATCTGATAGACTTCTAGGCTTTTATTGCATAATTTCAATTTGTCACGTGAAGTCAATACCTTCAATTCTATTCCCATTAGGCTTTACGCGAACATCAGCTGTCCCGCTGTTCTAACGAAGGGATTTGCCATCAGAGGCAATGCGGACGAAGGTGTTCTCATCGTCTCCTCAAAGTAATCCCGCAACAATCTGTGCCAAGTCCGCTTTAGCTGACTTCCCAATTCTAACTTGTTGACCTCGGCTTTTTGTTGAGTAGCCCAATTGCGACGCTTGCGGGACACCCCATGATCAAGCTTCCTCGGACAGTCCTCCAATTCCTTCCCACCCACCAAGGTCGAGCCGTATTCCTTGTCGCACTCTTCTCAAGAGGGTCGTTGGTCACTTGAGATCCATTCTTTGCCAACATCCACTCCCCATGTTTGTCCATTCGTCGAACCCTTTTTCGAGCCTGCCTTCTGAGGTTTGAAATCTTCTTCCGTCACCAGACTTGTCGAGACCTCTATTTCTTTCACTATTTCGGCTAGCCTCCTTGGTTCGGAGCTACTCTTGTACGCTGCAGTCTTCCATCGCGCAAGGATCATGGGGGCAGTCTCCCTCAAGTTCTTCTCAGAGACAGCATCCACCGACGGGCTGCTCAACTCCTCTACCTCCCGTTTCCTCTTTGGAGACTATATACCTTTGCTTGGGGGCGTCGTCACTATCATCACTGATTCGATCTCTCTGTCCCGGTCCGACGCTTCCAATTCTTGCCTCCCTCTGCTCGAGCCTTAAGAATATTAGTACTTTTAATCATATTACTAGTCTTAAACTTATCCTCCCCTTTAACTTTAATCATTTTATCATCAGTTTTTTGTTTCAGAGTAGAGCTGTCTTTACATTCATCAGCCCTGGTCTTCTGTCGCGTTTCTCAACTTGACCATCTTGCTCAGTAAGTCTTTTCTTGCTTTTTCATCCAGCCCGGTGCCCATCAACACCGGTTCCTTGAACTTGACCACCGTAATCTACAGTTCTTCCTTGAAGTTATCTAGCGTGGTCTCAATCTTCGTCTCTTGATTAAATTCACTCAAGAACTCCCGCCAAGCCTTCTCATCCAGAGTCTCTAGGAACATGCTCTTGTTCCCTTCGAAAGTGTTCTTCTTACTCTATTCTGTACTCAAGAGTATCATTCCCATGTTGGAAGTTTCGCTGGTCAAGGGTAATTCCAGGTTTTTCCGAGGGGATGAGGTCAGAGGTGGCGTGGCAGTGTCCGCCCAATCATCTCCGCTCAAGTCCTGCAGTAGTTCCTGGGCGGTGAAATCCTCCTCAGCTGGTTTCAGCTCAGGCGTATTCCCCACTTCCATTTCTTCTCCTGTTTCACTGAGAGTTTCATCCATGCTTTCCGCTTCTGACTCTGCTCGAAGTCTCTCAAGTATTTCTCTAAATCGGTCTTCTACGGGGCCGCTTCTTTTGTCCCCAGGGATGCCTACTGATAGGGGTGAGGGTGTCGCTAGGTCTTGCTTTTTGTATTCTGTCAGAGCCACATATAACAAGCCTGCCGCATCCAGCTCTTTCCCTACTTGTTTCATTTCCACCTGTTCCAATCCGTAAGGCGCCCGGTACTTTCTTGTGGCAAACTTCATCTCGTCCTTCAGCGCGTTGTACCCTTCTTCTACGATCATCCTGCCATCATCCCATATCGGTAACGTGTTCTCCAAGTTCGCCTAATCGAGCGTTCTCAAGATCTCCCGCACCTCGAATTTTGGAGGCATTCAGCCTCTCATTTTCTTCGCTTGAGTCGTCTATGAGTTTATCTTGGTATCACAAGTGTGAAAGTAGACCGATGCTGTATACCCAATGAACAAGGGGTCTCAGCCATCGGTGAACTCCTCTTGCTGCCTCTCTACCGTAGCTCTTGCGAACAGGGATGGGACCACCAGGGAGCTATTCATCCCCAGGGTCATTCTACTGACTGTTGGGAACTCAGGAACGGTTGCGGGCAGGATTTCTTTTCTCAGTCTCAAACAACTCAAGCCTCCTGCTGTAATCAATAGCGTGTATCGATTCCGCTGTCGGTGCCCTCGGCTCCCGATATTTTGTCACGTTACGTTTTCTTCCATCCATCGCAACGCCAACATTGAACTCAGCAGAGGTTCCAGCTCCATCATCTTTTCGTGTGTCACATCATTTTCCTCCAGGGCTGGGGTACTGTTCATCGGTTTCCCGATCGTGTTCTGTCTCTTGAAATCACTCGTGTTCTCACCTTCCAGACTCAAGAGTTCTTCCCCCCAGATCTCATTCAAGTTATCTTTTTGTTCCCAGGATATTTCTCAACAGTCTGTTTTAGTGATGCGATATTCGAGCCAGGCGTACGCACTTGGGTACCGAGAAGGCTTTGTCGGTTAGTATACTCTGGCTGGATACCTCCACCATTGCCATGTGTAGTGGGTAGTGACTTCCACACAGGTTGGCCATCACCGATTCCACTAGTGACTTCGCGTTCAATGGCAAACTAAAGTCTTCACTCACGGGAAACCCCATTTCAGCCTCAAGACCAATCTTCCACCCTCTGATGTGCTTCTGGGTTATTTGCAACACCCCAGGCCATAACTCCACACTCAACGTTGCCACCAAGTGGTGCTCGTACTCCCTCCAGCATCTCCAGCGACTGCAAGCTGCACATCCTTGATAAGAAACCCAATGCCGTCGCTATATTTACAGTAGTGTTCGTGTAACACTCAGCCACTATCTGTACTTCACTCTTCTCCTTCTCTGTGATGTCGCCAAAGCAAGTGGCTAGGTCTTCCTTCTGGAAGGACTGTATCCTGACACAGGACCGTCCATCGCAAGAATGCTCTCCACTTCCACACATCAGGTCCAGAAAACTAACGGGTTCCGTCTTCTTCGCTGATTTATCTAGCTTGCTCATTGTTTCTTCCGACTCCTTACTAGGGGTGAGATCAGTTTGTGTACCACATTCCATTCAGAGTCCCCAAGTCCTCATCTTTCGTTGGTGACGGTCTCACTCGCTCCGTGACTTCTTCAGTTAAACTTGCATGGGGATGTGGGCACCAGGAAGGCCCCAGCAACTTCCAAACCGTCCTCAAAATCGTAATCAGCATGGCGTTCCCATTTTCAATTCTACCCTCTTGTTCGAGCGCGGCACGCTAATTACTTCTGGTGTCTTCTCAAGTGTCAGGCCCAAGCTCGGCCTTTCCCTTTCCACTGGGTCAATCTCAATTATCTTCTCTGCCAGAACTTCAACATCTCTGTCACTTCATAATACTTGTGGGCGTTCCCGGCCTCTGAATCCAAGAAAGGGTTGTATGCTATCCCCATTACTCCAGACGCATATTGATATTCTCCCCACTTCTTGGGTTTCGAGTAATCTTCAGCCCGGGCTAAATTACGATGCACGTCTTGCCCCTCTTCGAACTTCTTGTTGTAGAATCTCCGTATTTCATCAAGCTTCCCGTAAGTCTCTAGAGACTGTCTGGAGCCATCCTCCTCTTCGATTCCAGTACTCTGGTACACGTTCAGAATGACCGTGGAGATTCTCCTTTCCATAGTTTTACTTCCCATTGCCTTCTGATGACACGTTTGGACGGTACTGTCGGTTATCACGGACATTATCCATATCAAGAAATAAGTGGCATCTTTTCTCCTCGCTAGACTCAAACCGGAATTATCTCTGGCGATATGCTGCACCAGCATTTGATAAACCTCTAGACCCTAGTTTCCCAGCTTCATTTTATCGTGTGAGGTCAACGCCTCCAGCTCTATTCCCACCAAGCTCCATGCGAACATCAGCTGTCCTGCCGTCCTGACGAAAGGATTTGCCATCATTGTCAACGCTGACGAGGGTGTTCTCATCGCCTCTTCGAAATGATCCAGCAGCAAGTTTTGCCAAGTTCGTCTCAGTTGTTTCTTCAACTCTAACTTATTAATCTCGGCTTTCTGTTGGTGCCCAATGACGACGCTTGCGGGACACTCCACGATCAAGTTTCCTCAGGCAATCTTCCAGTTCTTTCATGGTCTCCAGAGCTACCCACCAAGGTCGAGCGGTGTTCCTCGTCGCATTTCTCTCAAGAAGATTGCTAGCCAATTGTTTTTCAGTAGCCTGATGTTGAGTCCAGAGCCATTCTTTGCCAACGTCCACCTCCCACGTTTGTCCATTCGTCGAACCCCTTTTGGTGTTTGCCTTCTGAGGTCTGAAGTACTCCTCCGTTGTCGAGTACGTCGAGACTTCCATTACCTTCATCACCTCGGCCAACTTCCGTGGTGCGGAGCTACCCTTGTAAGCCGCTGTCTTCCACCGCGCTAGAATCATTGGAGCCGTCTCCTTCAGATTCTTTTCTGAGACTGCGTCCGCCGAGGGACAACTTAATTTTTCTGCATCTTGTCTCCTTTTCCGAGACCTTATTCCTTTACTCGGGGGCGTCGCCACTATCATCAATGATTCGACTTCTGTATCCCGGTCCGGCCTTTCCAACTCTTGCCTCCCCCTTCTAGAGCCTTAAGAATATTAATATCTTTAATCATATTACTAGTCTTATTCTTATCATCCCTTTCAACCTTAATCATTTTATCATCAATTTTTTTTGTTCGGAGTAGAGCTGTCTTTACATGCGTTATCTTTGGTCTTTTGCTCCGTTTCCCTCAGCTTGCTCATCTTCCCTAGTAGCTCTTTTCTCGCTTTTTCATCCAGTCCGGTACCCATCAAGACATGTTCCCCGAACTTCACCACCGTGTTCCACAACTCTTCTTTGAAGTCCTCCAGCGTAGTCTCGCTCTTCACTCTCTGGTCGAATTCGCTCAGGAAATCTCGCCATGCCTTCTCATCCAGAGTGTTCAGGAACATCCATTTATTGCCTTCAAAAGCGTTCCTCTTGCTCTCTTCGGTGCTCAAGAGCTTCATCCCCATTTTAGAAGTCTCACTCGTCAAGGGCAATTCCAGATCTTTGCGAGGGGATCCCAGGGGTGGGGTGGCCGTGTTCGCCCAGTCGTCTCCATTCAAGTCTTGCAGCAGCTCCTTTGTGATGAAATCCCTTTCAGCTGGGTCTTGCTCTGGTGTATTTCCCACCTCCATTTCTTCCCCCGCTTCACTGAGAGTCTCATCCATACTCTCCCCTTCCTCTGACTCAGCCTGTTTGTTCTCTAGCGCATCTCTAAATCTGTTCTCTACTGGGTTACTTCTTTTGTCTCCAGGAGTGCCCACTGATAAGGGTGAGGGTGTTACCGGGTCCAGCTTCTTGTATTCAGTGAGGGCTACATATAAGGGACCTGCCGCATCTGGCTTCTTCAATCCTAGGGCTCCTTCAATCCGTAGGGCGCTCTAGCTCCTTCAATCCGTAGGGCGCTCGGTATTTCCTCGTTGCGAACCTCATTTCATCATTCAGAGCAATGTGTTCCTCCTCCACAATCATTCTTCCATCATCCTAAATTGGCAGCTTGTTCTCCAGCTTAGCCTGCTCGAGCGTCCTCAAGATGTCCCGAACCTCGAACTTCGGTGGCATTGAGCCTCTCATCTTTTTTGCCTGTGTCGTCCATGAGATTATTTTGATGTCACACGTGTGGAAATAAACTGCTACTGAGTATCCAATGAAGAAGGGATCCCAGTCGTCCGTAAACTCTTTTTGCTGCTTCTCCACACTGGCTCTTGCGTGTAGGGACGGGATCACCAGCGGGCTATTCATCCCCAGGGTCATTCTTCTGACCATCGGGAATTCGGAGACGGTGGTGGGCAAACTTTCTCGCTCAAGTATCATTTCCACATCCTTCTTCACCAGTTTAAAACTCCCTTTCCACGCCGGGATTCTCAAGATTTCTTCCTTGTCCGCTGCTAGGGGATTCAAGTTCCAGAACTTGGGGTAGGCCTCAATGGGACCCTCACGTTTCACCCATTCTGCACTGCAGTTGTCCCCGGAAGTTGAACATCATCAACTCTGGGTCCTTCACTTTCCCGAAGAGTACCGTGTCGCTCATCCGCGCCCTCAGCTATTCTTGCCTGCATCAGTTCAGCGCCGTCCCATCTAGAACACTTATCAAGCTCACGTGCACCACTGAAATCCAGTATGCCGCCACGAGTGGATCAGGAAAGGCCTATGTCACCGCCGGCCCATAGATGCAGGTCATGACTTCTCCAAGCCCCATAATCATCCCTAATGGGTCAGATCTCATGGCCAAACACAGATCAGTCAAGAGAGGTATCCCTCCATTCGCCTCCTTCAACTCTTCTCTCGTCTCGGGATTCCTCACTTCGCCACGACTTCTACCCGTGGCGAAGTGAGGAATCCCGATGGGTACCGGACTTGATGGGTACCGGACCTTCGCCCGTCAGGTATCGGTTTTGCATCAAGAGATACTCCACCAGCAACGTCTTCAGATCGGCAGCACACTTGTATGAATAAATTTCCGCGCTTGGGTGACCCTTCCTCATCGACAGGGGTTTCTAATACTTCATCAGTCGATGAAACGCCATCAGTTCTCCGTGGGTCAAGAGTAGTAGTGTTAAGTATCCATCAATTCGGAGCGTTTCCACACCCCTACTGAACATGTAGGCTGGGCCCATGTTGAACAGATACTGGGGTAGACCACGTACTGGGCCAGTAAGAGGTTAATCGGCATATTCAGTTATTCCTGCACGAACGCATCGAAGATGGCATCCCCCGCATAGAACACTCTGCCCATTTACCTCTTCTCCCAACAAGGGCTTAAGAATCTCAAGATCTCGTGGTTCTTTCTAGCTTAATCTCGCCCTTCGCGTGCTCCCTCTAGAATCCTCCAATGGTGACTTCATTTGCCGCTGAGACAAATCTTCCCACCGTCATATCTCTGCTTTCCGCCGCTTCTAGCTGCCCCTCAAGAAACTCCCATATATGTTTGATGAGAGGTGGAGCACTCTCCCGCGTCTTGTCCGTGGCATTCTCAAGACTTGGGGTCAGAAACGGCCACCTGTCTCTCTCTTGTGTTTAACGGTACCCCATCGATTCCAACTGTTTTTCGGCCGCAGCCACATTTTTCCTTTCGTTACTTGGTCGCCTCGCCTTGCTGGTGGAACTCGTGATTGTCAGATCAGTGCTTCAAAACCACAGGCTGACTGTTAAGTGGCCTATAATTGGGTGATTTTCCCATATCTCTGGATTGAACTTTAGTTGCCGAGCGAGATTCGACACTTCAAGACAGAGGACCTCATCCAGCACAATCAGAATATCCGCCAGTTCGTAGAATCCTCTTAAAGCATGATATACATCTCAATTTTATGGGCTCCAGCTCGCGATTGGGAGCTGTCATACGTATCCGCCACGCGTTCCCTTCCGCTATCAAGATCAACATAGCATACACAAACTGCAAGGCAGGCGGCATACTCGCGTAGCCCGGGGACGTCGTAAATGCCACTCTTGTCTTGAATCCAAATCGAGAAACCACAGACTCCTGCACCTCGTTCATCGCGTCGAACAACGTCTAGATTGCTTCCCGGATTTTCTTGGGTGTTGGTCCCTCACCTCTCAGGTGCTCCAGAAGTCCTGCCGCATGCAGGTGGTCGTTCTTTCCCGCAAATAGCAGCAGTTCCCATCACCTTTCTTGACTCTCACCTGGACACGTCATTGGTCCCCATCATCAAAGTGACCGTGTACATCTTCACCATGTCTAACATCTCCAGAGACGCCAACATCTGCGGCGTCGCAGCCCCAGAAAAACTCAAGACTCCAACTTGCCAGTGTGATTGGATTCGTGTCAGCACTCGTATCAGGCTGTCCCCTATGATCAAGTGGACCGCATCCTCTGGTATTCTTGGCTGTGTGAAGTACTCAGCCCAAGCCGCGTCATCGAAGCAATCCCTCCTTGCCCGTTGTGCCGTTGTCCAGTCCATGCAGTTGTGCCTGTGATATGCACCATCCGTGTTCTTCTTATAGATCGCGATTATTACATTCCTGACTGGATGGTCTTTCCAGGTGGGAGGTCGCTCTTCTCGTGCTGAATCGTCACGAGTCCTCGACTGCAACCTATCATGTAGCTCCTTGAGACGCGATGAACTCCTGCCAATTTGGCTACTGCTGGGAGTTGAGCTGGGACTGTATCCCGGGAGCGTGACCTCCATCAATGGCCGTATTGGTTGCGTATCTAGACCGCGCACGGAGGGCACCGGCTCAGGTTGTATCCACATTTCTAGCCCCTCGTTTATGTGCTCCTGGTCTACTCGGTCTAAATTAAATCGACCACTAGACCGGGGAACCTCATCCACCTCCATTCGTGACTCTGGTCTCGATCCTGTGGCAGCTGGTTCCGTCGTCCTCGTCTTCTTTTCCTTCTGCCTCGCGAACTCTCGTTGCCTCCTCTGAATCTTTTCCATCTCTGACTTTATCTGCTCGCAGTTCGCCTCGTTCTCGCGCACCTTCTGTTCCTGCTGGTACTCCGCCCTGATCATGTTCAGATTGCGCCTTGCCTGATCCCTCTCGAGGATCGCTTGATCTCTCTCCAGCTTTGCCTGGTCCCTCTCAAGTTTCGCACCATCCCTATCAAGGTTCGATTTGTCTCGCTCCCTCTGAGCCCTTCCTTCTTCAAGTTACTGAGGTCCGGGTACGCTTCCTCTGTCTGCCGTGACCGTATCATAGACAATGGCCTGCTCGTGGATTGGGCTGCGAATCCCGCTGGCGGTCTGGTGGGGAGTGGGAATTCTCCCGCACCATATTCTGTGTTATTACTTAAGCGGGGATTTCTTGCCAAGTCGAATCCCCTCACGCCTCCATCCACGTTCCAGGATAGCCATCTGGTCTGTTCTTGATTGGAAATCCCCTCTGAGGTGTAGCCAACCATCAACACGGCTTCTGTCGCTGATTCTCTACAGTCACCCTGCGCCTCTAACTGTAGGATAGCGTTCAACGTCACCGCCAACCTCTCATCGAATTGGGTGTAGTCGAGATCCCTCAAGCGCTTGTATAGTTCGTCGAGGGTAGGCCTTCTGAGCGCTGCTGGCATAGACTTCCAGAATCGATCCGCCATCGTCACTATTTTCAGATGATTCTCACGTGTCAACCAACTCGAGAAATACCTTACCTTTTAGACTCGAGAAATACCTTACCAGTTAGACTCAAGAAAAACCTTACCAATTGCTGCTTGAGAAATGTTTCCCTCTGACACTGCTCATATTACTAGTCTTATTCTTATCATCCCTTTCAACCTTAATCATTTTATCATCAGTTTTTTTGTTCAGAGTAGAGCTGCCTTTACATGCGTTATCTTTTCATCGCGGCGAACAACGTCCAGATTTTCTTGGGTGTTGTTGCCTCACCTCTCAGGTGCTCCAGAAGTCCTGCCGCATGCAGGTGGTGGTTCATTCCCGCAAATAGCATCAGTTCCGGCTCGCAAGACGTCTCCGACTTGATCGCCACCATAAGGGTCAGCATCTGATTCAGCTCCGCACCAGGCTCCAGATACACTAAGGTCCAGATACACTCAGCTCTGACACTGCTAATAGAGAACTTGCTCAAGATCTCCTTCTCTCTTCAAATGAGTGTGGCCTGGTCGTCAATTCAATTTTGCAAATCAATCCGAAAATAAAACCCATTTTTTAGACCAAGATGTTCTGTGCCTAACCTAAGCCGCTCCCCCATTTTTTGTGTTTTTAAAACGTTATCCCACCAATTATTTGCTAAAAAAATTCAAAGAGTGATATTAAGAGCATGCAGATTCATTTCATGTTTAAGCACCATTAACTCTCTGAGATTTAACTGTCATGCCAATTACATGAAAATATGTCTACCTGCTTCGCGCCCCCTTGTACCTAAATCGTGCCCCCCTTTAACCCAACTCGAGAGTCCTTTGCCTCCTAACTCAAGACCTCCGTGTCCGCCCGAAGCTCAGGCGATACTCAATTAGTACTTCTTGTGTAGATGTACCGTTATCCCCGTTTCTGCAAAGACCACGCGTAGGATGGCGGACAATTCCCTGGGGTTCAACTTGTCCCTGTTTGGGTCATAGACTGGCATCGAGACCTCCATTATCCTTCATTCGACCAAGAAGTCCCTGAAACTCGTTAGTGCCAACTTCAAGTGTTCGGGTTCTATCGTGTTCCTTCATTGACCCTTGTTACTAAAAAGCACAGGTATTTGCCCGGAACTTGTGAAACTGAGGGAGGAAGCGCAGCCATTCCTCCCAATCCCCGGTCTCCGCCTAAATAGAAACTCCACGTTCTGATATTCTCTCTCAAAGTCGGCCTCAAGTCTCGATTTGAAGCTCATGTCTGCCGTTATGCAGATCGCGCTTGTCCTGTCTGACAAGATGAAGTCGTTTTCCGTGATCAGTATGTTCTCTGAATATTCATTGGGTATTTCAAGTTTTGTCTTGAAATTTTGCCCTATGGTAGGCTCAGCCTCCACCTGATCCAATTCCAACCCGTTGGTCTCTCTCACTTCCCTGAGCTTCTTTATCATCAAAATTTTGGTGTGGGTAAGTCCTACCCCCACTCCCCGGACAAAAATATTTATCGACGTCCCCGTCGTCGATGCTGAGTCTAAATTGTCTGGTGGTATCTCAAGTAGCCGGTCGGTTGCTGTCCAACCGAAGAGCGGGTCTTTCGTTTTCACATGTTTTTCCGCTGACACGTCGACCTGCTGGATACTTTGCACTTCTTCTCCCTTGTTCTTGAGGTCACGCATCTATTCCAGTATCCTCAAGTTTGTGTTTTGCCTCCTTTCTATCTCGCTCTGCTCCAGATATGTTTCTCGTTCTGGTATCGAGTAATCCTCCTGCAAGTAGTGTTCGCATTCGTTGATGATTTGCCATTCTTCATCGGCTATCAGCTCGCCCACACTCACTTACTCTTCGCCTATCTCATCGGGTTGTATTTTGTCAATCAAGAAGTCATCCCCACACCTGTTGTATCTCATTCCTGTCCGCTTGCAATTGCCATTCCTTATTCCTGCTGTCTTCGGCAAGTCTGGCTCCGTCCACTTTGAAACCTCGTTCTGCTCTGGATCATTCCAATCTTCCTCCGCAAAGGATCCCGCATCTGAGTCTGCATCTATCTTCTCATTATCATCCATGCTCACGTCCTCGTTGCCATCATTCTTTTCTCTGGTGCCTTTTTCATTCACTTTGCATGCTGGCTCTACCAATAGGTACTCGATTCCTTCCATATTCTGCGTTACGCACCAGACTCCCGAAGATGGGACATGAGGCTTCAGATTTTCATAGTGCCCTGCACGCCCTGTACTCAAGCGGTAGGGCCGTCCCTGCTGGTGTACCTCCGTTATCATGAACGGTCCTCGCCATTTCTTTAGCTGTTTTTTTGTTCCCTTCGGAGGTATGGTATTCTGAAACATCCAAACATATTGTCCCACTGCATACGGTTTCGCCTGAAGTATTTTCTCATCATACTTCTTCCACTGCCTCATTTGTGTTTGCGCCGTGTTCCTCCTGCTGTCTCTTGACCGCTTCTTTCACATAAACATTAGGAGACGTCTTTTTCCCTTCGTATTCTGGGTAAAAGAATGTTAGGGACAACGCTCTCTCCCTGCCCGTTAACATCATGAAGGGGCTGATTCCTGTTGTTGAGTGTTGCGTGCTGTTGTACGCCCCTACCACTTGCGGCAGATACTTATCCCAGTCTGTGATGTATCTCGAGCAATACACTCTGAGCATGTTCACCAGAATTCTGTTTTGTCTCTCCACCAGTCCGTTAGTCTGAGGATGGTAAGTTGTTGAGTGTGCTTGGGCAATGTGCGATCTCCTCATCAACTCTTTTGTTGGGTTCCCCACGAAGGATTTCCCGTTGTCCGATGCGTTATCAAATAGTCAAAAGTCTCCTCCGATGAGGCTGTTTGACATGGCACTGCTTCTGCCAACTTCGTAAAGTGGTCTATTATGACCAGTATTTGATTATATCCCGAGTCGGTCATGCAGATCTTCTGATGGTCTATCTGCACGACTTCGTTAAATTCCGAGCTCTCTACGGACTTGAGTGGGAACTTCATTTTTCCTGCACCTTTCACTTTTAAACACGCCAGGCATGCGTTCACCCATCTCTCGCAAGCCTTTCTTAACCCTGGCCAATCAAACCTGTGTGTTTTTTGTTGTACCTTGTCTATCCCCTGATGTCCCATTTGGTCGTGCGATCTGAATAATACTTCCGTCTGGTATAACTGTGGTAGTATGATGAGATTATGCTTGTGTAACATCTTCTCCTCATCTTTTCTTCTACAGACTACCACACCATCAGCTGTGTGATAGAGTAAATCTTTTCTCTCCTTGTAGAACTGACTCAAGATCTTGTAACTGTCTTCCTCCAGATTCCCTTTCACTTTGACTCCTGTCCAGATCCATTTGGAGAGGTTGCTCGTCATCTTGTCATTCTTCTGGGCTCGTATCAGATCTGACAGTATGTATCTCGCCTTGACGTGTTCCATCAATGCCATCATCTGACCATTCATTTCTCCAGGACTGTGGATGTCGTCTCTTAGCTTGACGCAAACTATCTTTCTCAAGACCTTCCTGTCATCATCTGGCACCAGGTTTGTTCTGACATTTGAATTGCACGATAGTTCCCTGAACGGTTTCCTTGATACTGCAATTCTCTCAAGTTCTTCACCTCCGTACACCTCCTGCTGATCCAGATTGTACGTTCCTGAGGAAGGGTCAGTTTGTAGTTCCCTGTCACGGTGCCTCATTTTCTCTTCTGCCAATATCATGCAAACACGATCTTGGTCGTTGCTACTCCTCTCTTAGTCTTCATCCCATTCATCGGACTCCGCATCGGACTCTGATGTGGGCCACTCCCCGGACTCTTGACCTAATCCAAGGTGTTTGGCCTCCTCCCTAAATGACACTCCTCCGGGCCACTCCCTGGACTCCTGACCTAATCCATGGTGTTCGGCTTTCTCCCTAAATGACACTTTCTTCTTCCGAACCATAGTCTGCCTTAATATCTCTTCCGGGTTTTTCTCAATTAGTGACTGCACGACATCTTTGTCATCAAGTTGCTTTTCTTTTAACAAGTCCTCGCCATACGCTGCCTCCCTTCTTCTCAGTATTGTGACTTCTGGTCCGTCTTTAGCATTGTTCCGGACTACGGGTTTATCGTCTGCTAGATTCTCAAGAAACCCTCTCAAGTCCTCACCTATCTTTGCACTTCCCGTCTCTACTTGATTGAGATCGTAGCCTTTTGCCTTTAGTGTTTCCCTCACTATTTTTGACTTAAGCATTACTTCCATTGGCATTCGGTTTCTCTTCAAGATCGTTCTCTCTGGACGCTCCTCTGGTAATTCGGGATGATCCTCTATTGGTTTACCTGACTTGTCGAGCCACCTCGTGAATGGAAGGCTGTCGTACGTTTCTTTGTCCATAAAAGAGAAGCCATTTTTGAATTCTGGCTTGTCCGCCTCCCTTTGTTCCTATCTCTCGTAGAATTCCGTCTTCTTACTCAAGCTATCGGCATTTTGATGTTTGTCTCTTGTCCTATGCTCAATTATCATGCTGTATCCGTCCAGGCAAACTATCCACCTTCCAATGTAGCTCTGGTCCATTGAGTACGTTTTCAGCCAGCTGAGTGCCCTGTTAACGACTCGCAGCGTGAATGGCTCGCTGCCTAGGTATGCTCTATATTTTTCGACAAAGGTAACCACCGCGAACATCTCTGCTTTCGGCGCCCCGTACTTCATTTCCGTATCACTCAAGACTTTACTCCCAAACGCTATTGGTCTTAAGACTGTCTTCCCGTTCCATTCCTGTTCTTGATGGAGAATGCCAGAAATCGCGACTACCGACGCATCCGTATCCAGCACGTACATTCCTTTTTCCGTTGGCATACCTAGCACAGGTGCTTCACACAACTCCTTCTTTAACCTCTGGAATGACTCTTCTGCTGCGTTGTTCCACGTGAATTTCTTGCCTTTGTGCCTCATGAGTTGTTGCATCGGGTATACTTTGTCCGCATAACCCTTAATGAATTCCCTGTAATAGTTCGCAAAACCCAAGAAGTTCATCAGTTGATGCTCTGTTACCACGTGGGTTTGGTGAATTCCAAGTTAAACTTGGTGATTTCCAAGTTAGCACCGCTTCTACTGCGTCTGGGTCTGGTCTGATGTCATGTTTATCCACCATCCTCCCCAGTTATTTAATTTGATTCCTTGAGTATCTCGCACTTCGATGGCTTGCATTTTAGTCCCGCTCTTTTCATGCAAGCGAACACCTCATCTAGTCGCTCGATGTGGTCCTCTAGAGTAGGTGTCGCTGTTACTACGTCGTCCAATTAGCACATCACCAGGTTGCCATATTTCTTCGTTACACTTGTCAATGCGTGTGCCATCAATCGTTGAAACGTAGCCGTGGCATTGCAAAGGCCAAAGTGCATTCTTTTCCATTGAAACAGCCTCAGCTCGCAGGCAAACCCTGTTTTGTCTCTGTCCTGCTTCCTCAGTGGAACCTGCCAAAAAGCCCATCCTAAATCAAGAGTTGTAAAAAAATTTTGCATCCCCCTTCAACAAAACACTGACAAAGAGTCCAATCTTGGTTATCGAGAATGATCTTCCTAAAATAGCAGCGCTTTGACTATTTGGATTTGGGACTATGCACACTTGTTTATTGTCACTTAGTTCATTATAATTTTTCATCCGCAGGCTTACTATTGCCGCTTCGTGTGCCTTCAGCCTTACCCTCCTACTCAAAAATACCGTTGCTTTATTCTTATTCGCCATTATCAAATTTACCGGTTTAATTACGTACTTCCTTTCCGGGTTCCGAATCCTGAACATCGCATTGCTTAGATCAATTGTTACATCGAAATTCCCGATGAAGTCTTTGGCTAAAAAGAATTGCTCAGACTCATCTAGATTCTCCACCACGAGGAAGCTCATCCACAAATGGCATTCTCCCAAGTTTAGGGCTATTATTGGTGTTCTACCTAGTACCTGCAGCGGCCCTTAGTTTGCTGCCGACAGCCGTATTCTCGAGTCTATCAAGTCGTCTTTGTCGAAGCCATCCTCTTCCATGTTCCGATTGGTATGAAGCTCAAGACCGCCCCTGTGTCCAGTAACCTACGCAGTTGAGTATTCTTTCCGCTTATGTCTAGTATGTGTGCAGATACGTCTGCTTCCGTCCCGATATGCACCGCGTTTTCTTCTAACATGGCACAGTGACACTCGATCTCACTTTTAGTTCTTCTCTACCCAAGTAGATTTGTCCGGCTAGGTCTTAATCACATGTTACCATGGTCTTCGTGTAGATGTTTATTCCATCTATGTTTAGCATTACCTCATGTGGACCATATGCTTCCGTGTACCTATTGTGTAACTGATTTGCTGCTACCTATTGTGAGTAGTGCCCTCACGGCTCTAGAAGTTGTTTGCGGGCTAACTGCACTCAAGTAATCTGCGTACAGATCGATGTGCGTTATCGTCTGATCACTCGGTTCACTCAGGTTTCTAGTTACTTTGTGACCTCCCACTGTGATTATCGACATTATTTTCGATAATTTTCAATGTGCCAAATGGTTTTCCCGTCACCATTTTTAGAGTGTTGCAATTACCACCGTTTGCTGCGCTCTCTGTGGCTTCTGGCACTGGGATTGTTCTGCAGAGCGTCTAATTCAATCTCTGTTTCTCTACCTCCTGCCTCAGTCGTTGCTCGATTTCTTTTGTCGCCAAGTCTTGCTTCACTCTGTTGATTGCTTCTGCAGCAGCTTTCTCATAGTTTATCTCCAGTGAATTCCCAGCCTCGGCCTCTATGGCAGTTTTGACTTGCGCTACCGCTTTCACCGTTTTTGTCGATAATTCCCCACTGACTGCCTCCGTGTTCTTCAAATCGATTTCGGCTTGTCTGTTCCTCGTATTCTGTACTGCAACCAGTACTAATTTGTGTTTGGGATAATTTTGATTCCTCACAGCCTTACAAAACAACGGACAGTCCATCCTGAAATGGCCCTCTTTATTACAGAAGAAGCACCTTGCGCCTATTTTGATGATTATTTGGTACTTTTTTTGGTTTCATCAACATGTACTCCCTACACTTTTGTCTCATCTCTTCTGGGGTTGGTGCATTATCCTTTGAAAGTGTATAATACGTCGCCAACATCGTTCTCAAGTCGTCACTTTTTACCCCGTCGATAAACTTCGAGGCGATGCTGAAATTTTTTCTCTTTGTTGATTCTTCCGGATCACTCCTTCTTCTCAGGCTCTCAACGTCATCCAGGAACCGATAGATTGACTCGTCGTCCCTCTGTCTTCTTTTTTCAAATCTCATCATAGCTTGGTGGCCCTTCAATCCTGATCCGAATCGATTCAACAGTATTTCGAAGATCTTGTCTGCAGTATCACGTTCCTCTTCCTTCTTTGCTTCTACGCATTTCAACGCTGTACCCTCTAGATTGCTCAGTATCGCTGTGCATGCTTGCCTCTCATCGTTCAAGTTGTCTTGTTCCAAGTGCAACCTCATGACTTCTACCCAAGTGTCAATGCATCCGTCTGAATCATCTTTGAATTTTTTTGGTTTCTTGAAAGTTTTCCTGGATTTGTTGCTTCCTCTGTCACTCGAGTCGGTGTTCCTTGTAGCGAAGGCCTCTAGTGTCCTGTTCATCATTTCCCAGGTGCTTCCCCATGTCATGGCATCCGGTCCCACGTTTTTCTGAGTCGTGGAGTCTCCTGGCCACTTGTTGTGTTCGCTGTTCCACTTTTTATAATAGCCTTGGCCCCCACCGGTGCCGTACTCGCAGCCTCTCGGGTTGCTGGTAACGGTGTTGACTGTCGTTTGTTCCTTTATGGTTCCACGAAGTCAACTCTATTACCTTGTGTCCGCTCTGCCGCTGGCCTGTCTTGTGTTGTTGAGTTCCTCAAGATAGCGTCTAACTTCGTCTGTATCGCACTTGAGCTCTCAGCTTGGTCCCTACTCATCGTATCCATTCTCGTTTCCAAACTCCCCAACTGGCTATTCACTGCGTCATATCGCTGCTTCATTTCTCGCATGTCTTTTCTGATGTTCTTGTCTCGCTCTCCATCAGTGGTGCCTACTTTGTCAGACATCTGCTGAAGCTTTTCCTCCGTTGCTCTCGCTAGATGGAAATAGTTGTCCAGGTACTCGTGTTTGTTGTTTCTCATTTCTTTCCTTATCACATTTCTGTCCTCTTCACTGTGCTTCAGTTTCTCATCTATCTGATCTAGCTTCGCCATCAAGTCGCTTAGCTCAAGAGTAGTTGTTCCATGGTCCGTTGTTGTCCTGTAGTCGGTCGCTGGTCCCGGTTTTTTCTGATCCTCGTTTTGGTCGGTCTCTGTCGTTCTCGTGGAGGGTACTTCAAGTTGTCCTGTTCTAATTGTAGTCTCATGACTTCCACCCATGTGTCAATGCAGCCATCCGAGTCGTCTATGAACTCTTTGGGTTTCTTGAAGGTCTTCCTGGATTTACCACTTCCTCTTTCATTCGAGTCAGTGTTCCTTGTCGCAAACGCTTCCAGTGTCCTGTTCATCATTTCCCAGGTGGTTGCCCATGTCATGGCGTCAGGTGCTACATTTGTGTTCCTACTGGAATCTTCTGGTGTTTTGCGGTTCTATGAAGTCAACTCTGGTGCCTTGCGGTCTATCTGCTACCAGTTTGTCTTGCGCTGTAGAGTTTTTCAAGAGAGCATCCAGTTTGGACTGTATGGCACAAGAACTTTCAGCTTGGTATTTGCTCATTGTGTCCATTCTCGTCTCTAGATTCCACAACTTTTTGTTCACAGTGCCGTACCGTTGCTTCATTTCCTGCATGTCTTTATGATATGTTTCTCTCGCTCTTTTTCGGTGGCCTGTACCTTGTCTGACATCTGCTGTAACTTTTTTCCGCCGCCCTTGCCAGGTTGAAGCAGTTGTGTAGGTTCTCGTTCTTGTTATATTGTATTTCCTTTTTTAGCATTTGTCGATCCTCTTCGCTGCACTTCAATTTCTTGTCGATTCGCTCCAACTTTTTCATCAGGTCGCCCAGCTCAAGAGAAGTTGTTTTTTCATGGTTAGCTGTCGCCCCACGTTTGACCTGCTCTCCGTCTTGTTTGGCCTTTGTTGTTATTGCCGATCTGTTCCAAATGTTTTGCTTTTCTCGGTTGTTTGTACCACCTCCTCTTTTCATTCCGACCATTGCTGCAGTCCCCTCTGTGAACGACGTTCTTTTTGTTTGAGAATCATATTTTTTATCGTTTCCGGCGTGTTGCTTGTTGTGTCCTCTACAATATCAATTGGTGAGAACTCTATCGTCTTCTTTTCTTGTTCTTCTGCATTCGGCATTGGTGGTGATTCCGTTGTTTTCCTTTCCACTTCGTCAACACTCTGATCTGTGGTCTCATGATCGATTTCTATAGCAAGTAAAGTTGGTCCTTCCACAGCGCTTTCTTTCGACTTGTGTTCCTTTACGCTTCTTCTGTTGACCATGTTCACTGAAAAGTTCTTTCTCATTACTTTCGGATCCGATAGTGTTGCTTTCCGTTGCGACGAGTTATGGTTTTTCTTTGATTCTGGAACTCTTTTATCTGGTATCGGTACCCTACTTAACCTCATGATTTTTATTTACAATTTACTTTAATTACAATTTTAATATTTACAAGTTCCTATTCTAAAATTTACAAAAAAAAATAAAAAATTTTCCTCATTCTTGTAAGAAAATATCATTCGAGTTCGTGATCTTAATAGTTTGGACTTTTAGCTGTTTTTGATCGTTCTGAATGGTTCCTGGTGCTTTTCCTCAAGTGTTGGGACACTTCAAGCTATCCCAGGGCGTCTTCTAACTCTCCTAGGACCCTATGCTCAAGTGTTGGTACACCTCGCACTCTCCGAAGACCTCTTTGCTTTAGTGTTGGGACACTTCACACTGTCCCAAGACCTCTCTGTTCTAGTGTTGTGACACTACGTACTGTCCCAAGACTTCTCACTCAAGTGTTTGGACACCTCGCACTGTCCCAAGACCTCCCACTCAACTGTTGGGACACTTCACACTGTCCCAAGACCTTTTGTCCTAGTGTTGGGGCACTTCGCACTGTCCCAAGACCTCTCTGTTCTAGTGTTGTGACACTACGTACTGTCCCAAGACTTCTCACTCAAGTGTTGGGACACCTCGCACTGTCCCAAGACCTCCCACTCAACTGTTGGGACACTTCACACTGTCCCAAGACCCTTCGTCCAAGTGTTGGGACACTTTGTACTGTCCCAGTACCTTTCGTCCTAGTGTTGGGACACTTCGTACTGTCCCAAGACCTCTCACTCAAGTGTTGGGACACTTCGCACTGTCCCAAGACTACCTGCTCAAGTGTTGGGACACTTCGTACTGTCCCATGACCCCTCACTCAAGTGTTGGGACACTTCGCACTGTCCCAAGAACTCTCACTCATGCTTTGGGACACTTCGCACTGTCCCAAGACCTCCCTGCTCAAGTCTTGGGACACTTCGTACTGTTCCAAGACCCCTCACTCAAGCGTTGGGACATTTCGTACTGTCCCAAGACACCTCACTCAAGCGTTGAGACACTTCGCACTGTCCCCAAGACCTCCCTGCTCAAGTGTTGGGACACTTCGTACTGTCTCATGACCCCTCACTCAAGTGTTGAGACACTTAGCACTGTCCCAAGATCTCTCACCCATGCTTTGGGACGCTTCGCACTGTCCCAATACCTCCCTGCTCAAGTGTTGGGACACTTTGTACTGTCCCATGACCCCTCATTCAAGTGTTGGGACACTTTGTACTGTCCCAGTACCTTTCGTCCTAGTGTTTGGACACTTCGTACTGTCCCAAGACCTCTCACTCAAGTGTTGGGACACTTCGCACTGTCCCAAGACTACCTGCTTAAGTGTTGGGACACTTCGTACTGTCCCATTACCCCTCACTCAAGTGTTGGGACACTTCGCACTGTCCCAAGAACTCTCACTCATGCTTTGGGACACTTCGCACTGTCCCAAGACCTCCCTGCTCGAGTGTTGGGACACTTCGTACTGCCCCAAGACACCTCATTCATGCGTTGGGACACTTCGCACTGCCCCAGGTTCTCCCTGGTGAAGTGTTGGGACACTTCGTACTGTCCCATGACCCCTCACTCAAGTGTTGGGACACTTCGCACTGTCCCAAGAACTCTCACTCATGCTTTGGGACACTTCCCACTGTCCAAGACCTCCCTGCTCAAGTCTTGGGACCCTTCGTACTGTTCCAAGACCCCTCACTCAAGCGTTGGGACACTTCGTACTGTCCCAAGACACCTCACTCATGCGTTGGGACACTTCGCACTGTGTCAAGAACTCTCACTCATGCTTTGGGACACTTCGCACTGTCCCAAGACCTCCCTGCTCAAGTCTTGGGACACTTTGTATTCTCCCTGGTCAAGTGTTGGGACACTTCTTACTGTCCCATGACCCCTCACTCAAGTGTTGGGACACTTCGCACTGTGTCAAGAACTCTCACTCATGCTTTGGGACACTTCGCACTGTCCCAAGACCTCCCTGCTCAAGTCTTGGGACACTTTGTACTGTTCCAAGACCTCCCACTCAAGCGTTGGGACACTTCGCACTGCCCCAAAACCTCCGTGCTCAAGTGTTGGGACACTTTGTACTGTCCCATGACCCCTCACTCAAGTGTTGGGACACTTTGTACTGTCCCAGTACCTTTCGTCCTAGTGTTGGGACACTTCGTACTGTCCCAACACCTCTCACTCAAGTGTTGGGACACTTCGCACTGTCCCAAGACCTCCCTGCTCAAGTCTTGGGACCCTTCGTACTGTTCCAAGACCCCTCACTCAAGCGTTGGGACACTTCGTACTGTCCCAAGACACCTCACTCAAGCGTTGAGACACTTCGCACTGCCCCAAGACCTCCCTGCTCAAGTGTTGGGACACTTTGTACTGTCCCATGACCCCTCACTCAAGTGTTGGGACACTTCGCACTGTCCCAAGATCTCTCACCCATGCTTTGGGACGCTTCGCACTGTCCCAATACCTCCCTGCTCAAGTGTTGGGACACTTTGTACTGTCCCAAGACTACCCACTCAAGCGTTGGGACACTTCGCACTGCCCCAAAACCTCGGTGCTCAAGTGTTGGGACACTTTGTACTGTCCCAGTACCTTGCGTCCTAGTGTTGGGACACTTCGTACTGTCCCAAGACCTCTCACTCAAGTGTTGGGACACTTCGCACTGTCCCAAGACAACCTGCTCAGGTGTTGGGACACTTCGTACTGTCCCATGACCCCTCACTCAAGTGTTGGGACACTTCGCACTGTCCCAAGACCATTCACCCATGCTTTGGGACACTTCGCACTGTCCCAAACCTCACTGCTCGAGTGTTGGGACACTTCGTACTGTCCCAAGACACCTCACTCATGCGTTGGGACACTTCGCACTGCCCCAGGTTCTCCCTGGTCAAGTGTTGGGACACTTCTTACTGTCCCATGACCCCTCACTCAAGTGTTGGGACACTTCGCACTGTGTCAAGAACTCTCACTCATGCTTTGGGACACTTCGCACTGTCCCAAGACCTCCCTGCTCAAGTCTTGGGACACTTTGTACTGTTCCAAGACCTCCCACTCAAGTGTTGGGACAATTCGTAGTGTCCCAGGACCTTTCGTCCTAGTGTTGGGACACTTCGAACTGTCCCAAGACCTCTCATTCAAGTGCTGGGACACTTCGCACTGTCTCAAGACTACCTGCTCTAGTGTTGGTACACTTCTTACTGTTCCAAGACCTCCCACTCAAGTGTTGGGACAATTCGTAGTGTCCCAGGACCTTTCGTCCTATTGTTGGGACACTTCTTACTGTCCCAAGACCTCTCACTCAAGTGTTGGGATTTTTCGCACTGTCTCAAGACTACCTGCTCAAGTGTTGGGACACTTCGTACTGTCCCAAGACCCCTCACTCAAGCGTTGGGACACTTCGCACTGTCCCAAGACCTACCTGCTCAAGTGTTGGGACACTTCGTACCGTCCCAAGACCCCTCGCTCAAGTGTTGGGACCCTTCGTACTGTCCCAAGACACCTCACTCAAGCGTTGGGACACTTCGTACTGTCCCAAGACCTCCCTGCTCAAGTGTTGGGACACTTCGTACTGTCCCATGACCCCTCAATCAAGGGTTGGGACACTGCGCACTGTCCCAAGACCTCTCACCCATGCTTTGGGACACTTCGCACTGTCCCAAGACCTCCCTGCTCAAGTGTTGGGACACTTCGCACTGTTCCAACACCCTTCGTCCAAGTGTTGGGATAGTCGGATTTCTTCTTCTTCGGTGTTGGGACACTTAGATCACTATCCCCAGTACCACCATTTGAGCTCTACAATTAAAACTTCCCCAAAACCCAATCTTACTGACCAGAAGCTTTACCTACTAGCCCCCCTGTAATTACCTCCCTTTTTTAAATCAGAAACACGACTTTTTTGCACTGTCCAAGACCTCCCTGCTCAAGTGTTGGGACACTTCGTACTGTTCCAAGACCTTCCACTCAAGTGTTGGGACACATCGTACTGTCCCAGGACCTTTCGTCCTAGTGTTGGGACACTTCGTACTGTTCCAAGACCTTCCACTCAAGTGTTGGGACACTTCGTACTGTTCCAGGACCTTTCGTCCTATTGTTGGGCCACTTTGTACTGTCCTAAGACCTCTCACTCAAGTGTTGGGACACTTCGCACTGTCGCAAGACTACCTGCTCAAGTGTTGGGACACTTCGTACTGTCCCAAGACCCCTCACTCAAGCGTTCGGACACTTCGCACTGCCCCAGGTTCTCCCTGGTCAAGTGTTAGGACACTTCGTACTGTCCCAGGACCCCTGACTCGAGTGTTGGGACACTTCGCACTGTCCCAAGACCTCTCACCCATGCTTTGGGACACTTCGCACTGTCCCAAGACCTCCCTGCTCAAGTGTTGGGACACTTCGTACTGTTCCAAGACCTCCCACTCAAGTGTTGGGAAACTTCGCACTGTCCCAAGACCCTTCGTCCAAGTGTTGGGACAGTCGGATCTCTTTTTCTTCTTCGGTGTTGGGACACTTAGATCACTATCCCCGGTACCACCACTTAAGCTCTGCTATTAAAACTTTCCCAAAACCCAATCTTTTTGACCAAAATTTGTACCTACTATAAGCCCCCCCTGTAATTACCTCCCTTTATTAATCCGAAACCCGACTTGTTTGCACTGTCCCAAGACCTCCCTGCTCAAGTGTTGGGACACTTCGTACTGTTCCAAGACCTCCCACTCACTTGTACTATCCCAGGACCTCTCTGCTCAAGTGTTGGGACACTTCGTACTGTTCCATGACCTCCCGCTCAAGTTCTGGGACACTTCGTACTGTCCCAGGACCTTTCGTCCTAGTGTTGGGACACTTCGTACTGACCCAAGACCTCTCACTCACTTGTACTATCCCAAGACCTCTCTGCTCAAGTGTTGGGACACTTCGTACTGTTCCAAGACCTCCCACTCAAGTGTTGGGACACTTCGTACTGTCCCAGGACCTTTCGTCCTAGTGTTGGGACACTTCGTACTGACCCAAGACCTCTCACTCAAGTGTTGGGACACTTCGCACTGTCCCAAGACCCCTCACTCAAGCGTTAGGACACTTCGCACTGTTCCAAGACCTCCCACTCAAGTGTTGGGACACTTCGTACTGTCCCAGGAACTTTAGTCCTAGTGTTGGGAAACTTCGTACCTCCCAAGACCACTCACTCAAGTGTTGGGACACTTCGCACTGTCCCAAGACTACCTGCTCAAGTGTTGGTACACTTCTTACTGTCCCAAGACACCTCACTCAAGCGTTGGGAAATTTCGCACTGTCCCAAGACCTCCATGCTTAAGTGTTGGGACCCTTCGTACCGTCCCAAGACCCCTCACTTAAGTGTTGGGAAATTTCGTATTGTCCCAAGACACCTCACTCAAGCGTTGGGACACTTCGCACTGCCCCAGGACCTCCCTGCTCAACTGTTGGGACACTTCGTACTGTCCCAAGACCTCTCACTCAAGTGTTGGGACACTTCGCACTGTCCCAAGACTACCTGCTCAAGTGTTGGGACACTTCGTACTGTCCTATGACCCCTCACTCAAGCGTTGGGACACTTTGCACTGTCACAAGACCTCCCTGCTTAAGTGTTGGGACATTTCGTACCATCCCAAGACCCCTCACTCAAGTGTTGTGACACTTGGTACTGTCCGAAGACACCTCACTCAAGCGTTGGGACACTTCGCACTGCCCCAAGACCTCCCTGCTCAAGTGTTGGGACACTTCGTACTGTACCATGACCCCATACTCAAGTGTTGGGACACTTCGCACAGTCCCAAGACCTCTCATTCATGCTTTGGGACACTTCGCACTGTCCCAAGACCTCCCTGCTCAAGTGTTGGGACACTTCGTACTGTTCCAAGACCTCCCACTCAAGTGTTGGGACACTTCGCACTGTCCCAAGACCCTTCGTCCAAGTGTTGGGACAGTCCGATATCTTCTTCTTCGGCGTTGGGACACTTAGATCACTATCCCCGGTACCACCACTTAAGCTCTACTATTAAAACTTTCACAAAACCCAATCTTTTTGACCAAAAGTTTTACCTACTGTTAGCTCCCCTGTAATTACCACCCTTTTTTAATCCGAAACACGACTTGTCTGCACTGTCCCAAGACCTCCCTGCTCAAGTGTTGGGACACTTCGTGCCATCCCAAGACCCCTCACTCAAGTGTTGTGACACTTCGTACTGTCCGAAGACACCTCACTGAAGCGTTGGGACACTTCGCACTGCCCCAACACCTCCCTGCTCAAGTGTTGGGACACTTCGTACTGTCACATGACCCCATACTCAAGTGTTGGGACACTTCGTACTGTTCCAAGACCTCCCATTCAAGTGTTGGGACACTTCGCACTGTCCCAAGACCCTTCGTCCAAGTGTTGGGACAGTCCGATATCTTCTTCTTCAGTGTTGGGACACTTAGATCACTATCCCCGGTACCACCACTTAAGCTCTACTATTAAAACTTTCCCAAAACCCAATCTTTTTGACCAAAAGTTTTACCTACTGTTAGCTCCCCTGTAATTACCACCCTTTATTAATCCGAAACACGACTTCTCTGCACTGTCCCAAGACCTCTCTGCTCAAGTGTTGGGACACTTCGTACTGTTCCAAGATCTCCCACTCAAGTGTTGGGACACTTCGTACTGTCCCAGGAACTTTCGTCCTAGTGTTGGTACACTTCGTACTGTCCCAACACCTCTCACTCAAGTGTTGGGACACTTCGCACTGTCCCAAGACTACCTGCTCAAGTGTTGAGACACTTCGTACTGTCCCAAGACCCCTCACTCAAGCGTTGGGACACTTCGCACTGTTCCAAGACCTCCCACTCAAGTGTTGGGGCACTTCGTAGTGTCCCAGGACCTTTAGTCCTAATGTTGGGACACTCCGTACTGTCCCAAGAACACTCACTCAAGTGTTGGGACACTTCGCACTGTCCCAAGACCTCCCTGCTCAAGTTTTGGGACACTTCGTACTGTTCCAAGACCTCTCACTCAAGTGTTGGGACACTTCGCAACTGTCCCAAGACTACCTGCTCAAGTGTTGGCACACTTTGTACTGTCCCATGACCCCTCACTCAAGCGTTGGGACACTTTGCACTGTCACAAAACCTCCCTGCTTAAGTGTTGGGACACTTTGTACCGTCCCAAGACCCCTCACTCAAGTGTTGTGACACTTCGTACTGTCCGAAGACACCTCACTCAAGCGTTGGGACACTTCGCACTGCCCCAAGACCTCCCTGCTCAAGTGTTGGGACACTTCGTACTGTCCCATGACCCCATACTCAAGTGTTGGGACACTTCGCACAGTCCCAAGACCTCTCATCTATGCTTTGGGACACTTCGCACTGTCCCAAGACCTCCCTGCTCAAGTGTTGGGACACTTCGCACTGTCCCAAGACCCTTCGTCCAAGTGTTGGGACAGTCCGATGTCTTCTTCTTCAGTGTTGGGACTATTAGATCACTATCCCCGGTACCACCACTTAAGCTCTACTATTAAAACTTTCCCAAAACCCAATCTTTTTGACCAAAAGTTTTACCTACTGTTAGCTCCCCTGTAATTACCACCCTTTATTAATCCGAAACACGACTTCTCTGCACTGTCCCAAGACCTCTCTGCTCAAGTGTTGGGACACTTCGTACTGTTCCAAGATCTCCCACTCAAGTGTTGGGACACTTCGTACTGTCCCAGGAACTTTCGTCCTAGTGTTGGTACACTTCGTACTGTCCCAACACCTCTCACTCAAGTGTTGGGACACTTCGCACTGTCCCAAGACTACCTGCTCAAGTGTTGAGACACTTCGTACTGTCCCAAGACCCCTCACTCAAGCGTTGGGACACTTCGCACTGTCCCAAGACCTCCCTGCTCAAGTTTTGGGACACTTCGTACTGTTCCAAGACCTCCCACTCAAGTGTTGGGGCACTTCGTAGTGTCCCAGGACCTTTAGTCCTAATGTTGGGACACTCCGTACTGTCCCAAGAACACTCACTCAAGTGTTGGGACACTTCGCACTGTCCCAAGATCTCCCTGCTCAAGTTTTGGGACACTTCGTACTGTTCCAAGACCTCTCACTCAAGTGTTGGGACACTTCGCAACTGTCCCAAGACTACCTGCTCAAGTGTTGGCACACTTTGTACTGTCCCATGACCCCTCACTCAAGCGTTGGGACACTTTGCACTGTCACAAAACCTCCCTGCTTAAGTGTTGGGACACTTTGTACCGTCCCAAGACCCCTCACTCAAGTGTTGTGACACTTCGTACTGTCCGAAGACACCTCACTCAAGCGTTGGGACACTTCGCACTGCCCCAAGACCTCCCTGCTCAAGTGTTGGGACACTTCGTACTGTCCCATGACCCCATACTCAAGTGTTGGGACACTTCGCACAGTCCCAAGACCTCTCATCTATGCTTTGGGACACTTCGCACTGTCCCAAGACCTCCCTGCTCAAGTGTTGGGACACTTCGTACTGTTCCAAGACCTCCCACTCAAGTGTTGGGACACTTCGCACTGTCCCAAAACCCTTCGACCAAGTGTTGGGACAGTCCGATATCTTCTTCTTCGGTGTTGGGACACTTAGATCACTATCCCCGGTACCACCACTTAAGCTCTACTATTAAAACTTTCCCAAAACCCAATCTTTTTGACCAAAAGTTTTACCTACTGTTAGCTCCCCTGTAATTACCACCCTTTATTAATCCGAAACACGACTTGTCTGCACTGTCCCAAGACCTCCCTGCTCAAGTGTTGGGACACTTCGTACTGTCCCAGGAACTTTCGTCCTAGTGTTGGTACACTTCGTACTGTCCCAACACCTCTCACTCAAGTGTTGGGACACTTCGCACTGTCCCAAGACTACCTGCTCAAGTGTTGAGACACTTCGTACTGTCCCAAGACCCCTCACTCAAGCGTTGGGACACTTCGCACTGTCCCAAGACCTCCCTGCTCAAGTTTTGGGACACTTCGTACTGTTCCAAGACCTCCCACTCAAGTGTTGGGGCACCTCGTAGTGTCCCAGGACCTTTAGTCCTAATGTTGGGACACTCCGTACTGTCCGAAGAACACTCACTCAAGTGTTGGGACACTTCGCACTGTCCCAAGACCTCCCTGCTCAAGTTTTGGGACACTTCGTACTGTTCCAAGACCTCTCACTCAAGTGTTGGGACACTTCGCAACTGTCCCAAGACTACCTGCTCAAGTGTTGGCACACTTTGTACTGTCCCATGACCCCTCACTCAAGCGTTGGGACACTTTGCACTGTCACAAAACCTCCCTGCTTAAGTGTTGGGACACTTTGTACCGTCCCAAGACCCCTCACTCAAGTGTTGTGACACTTCGTACTGTCCGAAGACACCTCACTCAAGCGTTGGGACACTTCGCACTGCCCCAAGACCTCCCTGCTCAAGTGTTGGGACACTTCGTACTGTCCCATGACCCCATACTCAAGTGTTGGGACACTTCGCACAGTCCCAAGACCTCTCATCTATGCTTTGGGACACTTCGCACTGTCCCAAGACCTCCCTGCTCAAGTGTTGGGACACTTCGTACTGTTCCAAGACCTCCCACTCAAGTGTTGGGACACTTCGCACTGTCCCAAAACCCTTCGACCAAGTGTTGGGACAGTCCGATATCTTCTTCTTCGGTGTTGGGACACTTAGATCACTATCCCCGGTACCACCACTTAAGCTCTACTATTAAAACTTTCCCAAAACCCAATCTTTTTGACCAAAAGTTTTACCTACTGTTAGCTCCCCTGTAATTACCACCCTTTATTAATCCGAAACACGACTTGTCTGCACTGTCCCAAGACCTCCCTGCTCAAGTGTTGGGACACTTCGTACTGTTCCAAGACCTCCAACTCACTTGTACTATCCCAAGACCTCTCTGCTCAAGTGTTGGGACACTTCGTACTGTTCCAAGATCTCCCACTCAAGTGTTGGGACACTTCGTACTGTCCCAGGAACTTTCGTCCTAGTGTTGGGACACTTCGTACTGTCCCAACACCTCTCACTCAAGTGTTGGGACACTTCGCACTGTCCCAAGACTACCTGCTTAAGTGTTGGGACATTTCGTACTGTCCCAAGACCCCTCACTCAAGCGTTGGGACACTTCGCACTGTCCCAAGACCTCCCTGCTCAAGTTTTGGGACACTTCGTACTGTTCCAAGACCTCCCACTCAAGTGTTGGGACACTTCGTAGTGTCCCAAGAACACTCACTCAAGTGTTGGGACACTTCGCACTGTCCCAAGACTACCTGCTCAAGTGTTGGGACACTTCGTACTGTCCCAAGACCCCTCACTCAAGCGTTGGGAAACTTCGCACTGTCCCAAGACCTCCCTGCTCAAGTGTTGGGACACTTCGTACCATCCCAAGACCCCTCACTCAAGTGTTGGGACACTTCGTACTGTCCCAAGACATCTCATTCAAGCGTTGTGACACTTCGCACTGCCCCAAGACCTCCCTGCTCAAGTGTTGGGACACTTCGCACTGTCCCAAGACCTCTCACCCATGCTCTGGGACACTTCGCACTGTCCCAAGACCTCCCTGCTCAATTGTTGGGACGCTTCGTACTGTTGCAAGACCTCCCACTCAAGTGTTGGGACACTTCGTAGTGTCCCAAGAACACTCACTCAAGTGTTGGGACACTTCGCACTGTTCCAAGACTACCTGCTCAAGTGTTGGGACACTTCGTACTGTTCCAAGACCTCCCACTCAAGTGTTGGGACACTTCGTAGTGTCCCAAGAACACTCACTCAAGTGTTGGGACACTTCGCACTGTCCCAAGACTACCTGCTCAAGTGTTGGGACACTTCGTACTGTCCCAAGACCCCTCACCCAAGCGTTGGGAAACTTCGCACTGTCCCAAGACCTCCCTGCTCAAGTGTTGGGACAGTTCGTACCATCCCAAGACCCCTCACTCAAGTGTTGGGACACTTCGTACTGTCCCAAGACACCTCATTCAAGCGTTGTGACACTTCGCACTGCCCCAAGACCTCCCTGCTCAAGTGTTGGGACACTTCGCACTGTCTCAAGACCTCTCACCCATGCTCTGGGACACTTCGCACTGTCCCAAGACCCTTCGTCCAAGTGTTGGGACAGTCGGATCTCTTCTTCTTTGGTGTTGGGACATTTAGATCACTATCCCCGGTACCACCACTTGAGCTCTACTATTAAAACTTCACCAAAACGCAATCTTACTGACCCAAAGTTTTACCTACTAGCCCCCTGTAATTACCTCCCTTTATTAATCCGATGCAATTCGAAACACGATGTGTTTGCAAGTGTCTTGTGATCACCTATTCGTCAAAAGCCAATAAAATTAGCTCCGAAAACCTAAAAAAATTAAGCGAGAAAAATGATGAAAAACAGAAAGATGAACACACCTAAAATTCAAAAATGACCAATGTCGTCCTTTCGTAAAAAAAATTGTCTGCTACCTGATTAACACGCGTTTTCCTCCCCCCTACTAACGATCTTATGGTGTATTCTCCTTTCGGGTTTCAAAAACTGTCTATTTCCGATCCCCCACCCGATCCGACAAGGTTACCTACCTTAATTCGATCTTAATTTTTGTTATCCTCGCAGTGCAACTCTTGTTCTGGGTCTAGAGATGAGTATTTCCAGCCTCTGGTTCTACTAATGTAACTAAATCGACGATATTGATTTTTATAGTCACTATAATGTAACCCCCTTTTTACAATTTGCAACCGCCAACCTCTAACTTATCCCGCCCCCTTGTAACCTCCCCCCTATTTAGCCCCCTCTTAAGCCGAAAATTACCTTAAGCGCGATGGGTGCTAAACCTCTTGAGAGAAAACCGTAGAAGATGTTTCCAAGCTCTGCTCAAGTAAAAACGTATCCTCAAAACAGTGGTTATCCGCTTATCCAATTTTACACTTATTTCCTATAACGTAATGTGGATTTTAACGATACCCGACTGACCAAACAGAACACCCCTGTGTGTCCTTCTTTGTTTGTTCTGATTCCGTGCTGGTTGTCTCCTTGGCGTGTCCAGCACCTCTCTCCAGTACCACTTTCCCACTTGGCCGGTCACCTGTTCCAGTTAAGTCTCCCAGTTGTCCGTCGGTTGACCAAACAGAACAACCCTGTGTGCCCTTCGCTGTTTGTTCTTGTCCGTGCTGGATGTCTCTTTGGCGTGTCCAGCCTTTCTCGGGTCCCCTTCCTGAGAACCACTTTCCCACTTGGCTGGTCACCTGTTCCAGTCAAGTCTCCTAATGCTCCGCTGAAGTTTCAAGCTATCTGAAAACCCTTAACAACGCCCCACACTCGGGCACCTGTATAAAGTTGCTAATTTGATCTTAACGATCGGTCTTATTGGAAAACAGTATGGGTATAGTATTTCAATTAAAACAAAGGTTTGATCCACCCAATCTGGAAGTCAAAGCCACTGTCTTTTTTATGTTTTATGGTTTTTTGTTCCTGTTTCTATTCTTTTTTGGTTTTTTGTTTTGCTTTTTGTCATTTGCTCCTTTTTGTCACCCTAGTTACCCCCCCTCACTTACTCGGTTAGCTAGGCCTCGTTTTCTTAAAAAGCTATCACGGTACAACCGGAAGGCTTACACGTTCCCGCTGGACCGTACCACCGGTACTCTAGAATGGGCATGTAGCCCGGAGCTGTGTCAAGTGGGTCTTGATGTCGTAAAAACTTCCAGGAGCGCCAATGTAACACACTATGTAACAGTCGCCTACTTAAATCACATATAAGGTTAAAGAACAATAGGACCTATAACCATTGACTCAAGAGTCAGGGACAAAATCTCTTGGGTTTTTCTACCTCGAACGGTCGGAGCCAATTCGGTTCACTTGCTTAAAACATCTGTTACAGCTTAAAGGCCACTACCAAAATACCCCCCCCCCACTCTAGAAAATAAGAACGTCCCCATACTTAGGTCTCAAAATACCCAAAATACGCGAACGCCGTTAAAAATCGGATCAGAACAATCCGCATAGTTACTTTTTATTAGACAGTGAACCTTTGATTCATTTCAGATGGATCAACCTAAATTCTCTTTGCCTCAACATAACAATAAAAAACACACTCAAGAAATTGAAATTGGGTACTCACATACCGGCACACTCTATAATTTGAGTAACTAAATTAACAAGTAACTCTAGAATAACTGGGGAATTAAGTTTGACCCGAGAATTTTTTAATGAACAAGTTTCAGTTTGAGAAATGAGTTTTGGGGCTGGAACATTGGGAGACTTCGGTTTTCCACCTTTCCACCAAAGGTTCACTCTGGTCCAATACTGATTCGCTTTCTTCTCCACTCGCGATCACTCTGTCTTCTGTTAAGAATGAGACAGCTCTACTCTCGTATAAGTTTATATCTGGAAATTGCGAATAGCAATTTCCCGCTGTTTTTTCGACTACTTTCCCGCAATTGTAGTTCGGTTCTTCTGATCCTATTTTTCTGATGTTTTTAGTTGCGGCGAGAAACTTGAGCATGACATGCTCATTTCGAATTTTTGAAAAATTACATTTCACACCAAAATCATTTTTCTTGCGTTGCTCAAGGTCAAACTTCCAAATATGACCGACTGGCACAGACTGGTAGTTTTTTCCAGCGGTAACACTGGATCCTGTAAGTTCACATGCTTCCTAGTGACGCAACAGCGACAAAACATCTTGAATCGGTTCATATAGTAATGAAGCTAGACCGTCTGAGAGTATTCTTGTTCAAAAGAAAGATATGTGATCCAAATAGATGTAGATTCAAACCCCGGGAAACCTACGCCATAATACACGGAAACCTACGCCATCTTCGGTGGAACCAATATAACTGTACGCCTCCACAATATATTGTAACATTCGTCCGGAAGTACATACCGACCGAAAACAAAGCTAGGTTATGAAACGACTGGCTAGCGTCAAAACGCAGCTTCACATGCTTTTAACCGTTTCTACCAAAACCAGTTCTATGTGTTGTCCAAGTCATTACTAATTAAGGCTTCAGCCACTTCGATTAACCCTTTCTCTCAACTCCTAGCTTCTCATATAATAAAACAAAAAAATAAATCAGTGAATTATAACATCACTATAAAGAGACAACTATGTTTTAAATTATCGAGTCTATCGCGTTTTGAGTCTATCAAGTTTGAGAAAGTAGCAGTTTCAGTCGTTCTCGTGGCAACTTCTGTGCTTCAAAAGTGCACTGTGAAAGTAGATACGTGTAGTTATCTGTACTCTGGCCCCAAAATTGTCATTGACTTTCTTGTTTTGGACTATTTTGCCTTTGGTCATGTTCGGAAGTTTGACCTTGAACAACGTTTAGTCTTGATTTTGGGGTGAAATAGAATTTATCAAAAAATCGAATTGATCCTGTCACGCTCAAGTTTCTTGCGATAACTGAAAGTACGAGAAAATAGGATCAGAAGAACCGAAATACAATCGCGGGAAAGAAGTCCAAAAAATAGAAGCGTGAAGTTGCTATTCGCAATTTTGCCATATAAATCAAACGAGAGTACAGCTGTCTTATTCTTGGCAAAGGATCGAGAGTGACCAAGAACAAATCGAGAAGGAGATTGAAAGGACCAGAGTGAACCTCCAGTGGAAAGGTGGACAGCTGAAGCTGCCCAATGGTCCAAACACAGAAATTTTGTCTTCAGTTGAAATTTGTTCATTTCAAACTTCTTGAGTTAAACTTGATTACCGGATTAGTTCTAGAGTTAGTTTGGATTCCGACCCTGTTTCTAACGGCGTCCTCGTGTGTTATGTAATTTGAGACCTGAGCATGGGGGCGTTCTTATTTCTAGAGTGGGGGGTTTTTTGGTAGAATCCTTTAAGAAACTATTCTTTAGAGTCACTATTGAATCTAGAACAATAGCATGAGATGGTTACGACCATCAGTGTAGAAGCGTTTCCGGGAGTGTTGCAAACCGAACAGAAGTATATTGGAAAGTGGGGAGAAAATAACGAGGCGGAACTGAACATCCGGCATAGTGAAACTTATCGACGGGAGCGAGATATTTAGTGGGACAACTCTAGCTCAAATGTGCAAGAGCAGATACCCAGTGCATTTTGTAGCGGTGGATGTGAAAAGTACGAGAACGATCGTGGATCAAGCCTTCTCAGTATCAAAATGCGTAAGACTAGCGAGAATGTCAGAAAAATCTTACGAGTTGCTGTGCAAAATGTTCTCAGCAGTTCCGGAGAGAACCAAAGAGGAATTAGAATCGATACTGGGAAAGAAGTTCATAGGATACGCCAGTGGGAATTTCAGTGACTTTGAAAGACAAATGCAGAAAGGATCAACAGTCACAGATTACAATGCAGTAGATGAGAATGATGAAGTCTACCGAGTGATGATGGAAGTGGAACCACTACTGGAAGCTTCGGTAAAGCGTAATTGGAGGAGCATCATGTCAACACATGATGAGTTCCCCTGTCATTGCTTGCTACAAACATGGTGGTATACGGTGCGCAGTAATCTGGTGTTGATCTGGGTCTGTAGAGAGCTGCTCTCCATGGGTTTATCAGATTCATCACAGCCCATAACGATAGCGATAGTAGGAGTCATGATGGCGATACAATGGCTGGAAGCTCATGTAAGAGAGAACAATCGACAGGAAACGCCAACGAAAGAACAGTTACAGGAATTGGATTGTCTAAAAGATTTAGATCTTTTTGAGACAATGTGCAGAATGTTGAACATTCCGATGGAAGTGAAAAAGATATGGGCCAGAAGACGACAGATGCCATGGTTCAGAGCCAACATGACTGCATGGTTGTACTAGTATGCCAAGAAACATATGTCGAAGCACAGCAGAGTGTACAGTGCGTATCAGCTGGACATTGGAGCAGGAGCTTTTAAGCGAGCTTTTGCAACTCATCGAAATACAGTAACCACCGCAGCGAAGAGAACTTCTAGGACAAGTGAAGGTGACGGAAGGGGAAAAGAAGAGATAATGAAGGAAGACTTGGAGAGAAACGTGACGTTGTGCCTCCACAACAGCTTCTGCCGAAACCGAGAACCTAACGTTGATCCTCTACCTTGTTGTAAACAAAGAGTAGAAGAGCAGAAGTGTTGAAGGACTGCCTACAACAGCGTCAGAATAGCTACCGACGTGTTGCAAGACACAGAGACTGAAAATGCGGAGTCAATGTCGCAGGAGGAGGAGATGGAACATTGACAAATGGCCGAAAAACAAGATGCAAAAAGAAAGAAAGTTAGAAGAATTTAGAAGTTTTAGAATTTTTAAATGAATAACAAAGAAGGAAACACAGAAGCAACGAAAGAAAAGATGTTAAACTTCAAAATTAATTTGTGGGTGACAAAATGTGCCAGTCGGTCATATTTGGAAGTTTGACCTTGAGCAATGCGCATAACATGATTTTGGGGTCAAATGGAATTTTTCAAAAATTTGAATGGGACATGTCATGCTCAAGTTTCTCGCGAAAACTGAAAATCTCAGAAATGCAAGATCAGAACAACCGATTTACAATCGCGGGAAAGTACTTTAAGAAAAGCAGCGGGAAATTGCTATTCGCAATTTCCAGATATAAATCAAACGCGACTAGAGCTGTCCTATCCTGAAATAGGAGAAGAAACGATTGCGAAAGAAGAGCATGTTTATTCGAGGTGAACCAGAGTGAACCCTCAGTGGAAAGGTGGACAGCTGGGTTGTCGCTATGGTTCAGACCAAAACTTCAATTCTTGAGTCAAAACTTATTTCCCTTGCTGGAATTTATTAATAGCAAACTTCTCAAGTTATTATACTTAATGCTAGAGTTACTGATTAATTTAGTTATCCCAATTCTTGAGTGTGCCGATATGTGAGTACTCAATTTAGTTTTCTTGAGTGTGTTTTATGATTGTTATGTTGAGGTAAGGAGAGTTTTAGGTTGATCCATCTGAAATGGATCAAAGTTTCACTGACTGATAAAAAGTAACTGTACAGATTGTTCCGACCCTGTTTTTAACGGCGTTCGTGTATTCTGGGTATTTTGATACCTGAGTTTGGGGACGTTCTTATTTTCTAGAGTGAGGTGTATTTTGGTAGTGGTCTTTGAGCTCCCTGACTCTTGAACCAATGGTTATAGGGCCTATTTTTGTTTGACCTCATATGTGACTGAACTAGGCGACTGTTACATAGTGTTTTTATTGCGCTCCTGGGTGTTTTTACGACATCATGACTACGGATTCCAACCCACTTGACACAGCTCCGGGCTACATGCCCAATCTAGAGTACCGGTGGTACGGATCAGCGGGAACGTGTAAAAATTCCGGTTGTACGGTGATAGCTTTTTAAGAATTCTCGAGAAAATTTCCTGGTACGCTCTCCGAACGAGGCTTAGCTAACCGAGTAAAGGGGGGGTAACTAGGGGGACGAAAAAACGCGCAAAAGACAAAAAGCGAAACAAAAACCGAAAAAGAATAGAAAAAGGGACAAAAACCTTAAAACAAAAAAATCACAGTGAATTTGACACCAGATTAGTTGGATCAAACCTTTATATTAATTAAAAAGCATACCCATACTGTTTTTATAAGACCGATCGTTTCGATCGTTTCGATCATTTCAGCAATTTGAAAAGGTGCCCGAGTGTGGGGCTTTGTTAAGGGTTTTCAGATAGCTTGAAACTTAGATGGACCACTAGGAGACTTAAATGGAAGAGGTGACCAGTCGAGTAGGAAAGTGGTTCACAGGGACTTAGCTGGACCATTAGGACCAAGTGGGAAAGTGGTGCTGGTGATCAGGTGCAGGACAAGTCAAGGAGACAACCAGCACGGAATCAGAGCAACAAGAGAGGACGGGGTGTTCTCGAGTTGGTCAAACGGGTATCGTTAAAATCCAAATTACATTATAAGAGAGAAGTGTAAAATTAGATAAGCGGGATCCCACTGTTTTGAGGAACGTTTTTACTCAAGCAGGCCTGGAAACAGGTTCTACGGTTTTCTCTCAAAAGGTTTAGCACCCGGCGCTAAAGTTAATTTTCGGTTTAAGAGGGGGGATAAAGAGGGGGTAAGTTGGAAGGGGGGCTGGTTAGGTTAGAGGTTGGCGGTTGTAAATTGTAAAAAGGGGGGACACATTAGAGTAACTAATTGATCGACATCGTCGATTTAGTTACATTAGAATATTACACGCGTTGATCATAAGAAGCGGATATCCAAAATTAAGATCGAATTAAGGTAGGTACCGTGGGACGGTTTTTGTGATACCCCATAAGATTGCTGGCAGGGGGAGGAAAACGCGTGGCAATCAGGTACCAGACGTTTTTTCTAATAAAAGGTTGACACAAGTCATCTTTGAACTATAGGTGGTTTCATCTTTCTGTTTTTATTATTTTTTCTCTGTTTAAATTTTCATGTTTTTGGTATAACATTTTAATCGGTTTTGAACAAACAGGTGATCACAAGACACACCCGAACAAGTTGGGTTTCAACTTGCATCAAAATAATAAAAGGAAGATAAATACAGGGGGCCAACTTTTGGTCAGTAAGATTGGGTTTTTTTTGGGACAAATTTCCCTAAAACTCAAGTGGCGGTACCAGGTACAGTGGTTCAAGAGTCCCGACAACGAAAAAGAAGAGTTCCCACTGTCCCAACACTCAGTAGAAAAGTCCTGGGACAGTACCGAAGAGTCTTGGGACAGCAGTCTTGTGACAGTGCAGTCTTGGGACAGGCAGTCTTGGGACAGTGGTCTCGGGTTGGGACAGGCAGTCTTGGGACAGTGGTCTTGGACAGAGGTCTTGGGACAGGCGGTCTTGGGACAGGCAGTCTTGGGACAGTGGTCTTGGGACAGGCAGTCTTGGGACAGGCAGTCTTGGGACAGTGGTCTTGGGACAGGCAGTCTTGGGACAGGCAGTCTTGGGACAGGCAGTCTTGGGACAGGCAGTCTTGGGACAGGTAGTCTTGGGACAGCGGTCTTGGGACAGGCAGTCTTGGGATAGGCAGTCTTGGGACAGGCAGTCTTGGGACAGTGGTCTTGGGACAGAGGCAGAGGTCTTGGGACAGGCAGTCTTGGGACAGATGGTCTTGGTACAGGCAGTCTTGGGACAGTGGTCTTGGGACAGTGCAGTCTTGGGACAGGCAGTTTTGGGACAGTGGTCTTGGGACAGTGGTCTTGGGACCGAGGTCTTGGGACAGGCGGTCTTGGGACAGGCAGTCTTGGGACAGTGGTCTTGGGACAGGCAGTCTTGGGACAGGCAGTCTTGGGACAGGCAGTCTTGGGACAGTGGTCTTGGGACAGGCAGTCTTGGGACAGTGGTCTTGGGACAGAGATCTTGGGACAGGCAGTCTTGGGACAGGCAGTCTTGGGACAGGCAGTCTTGGGACAGGCAGTCTTGGGACAGGCAGTCTTCAGACAGCAGTCTTGGGACAGCAGTCTTGGGCAGTAGTCTTGGGACAGTACCAAGAAGTCCAGGGACAGTAACGGAGAGTATTGGGACAGTGTAGTCAGGGGACAGCAGTCTTGGGACAGTTAAGAGAAGTCTTGGGACAGCACCAGAGAGTCGTACGACCGTACATAGAAGTCTTGAGACGGAACAAAAATTGTGTGACGGTATCAAAAGGTCTAGGGACAGTGCGAAAGAGCTCACCGCTTAATTAAAACAAAGAGACCTGTCAGAACAATTAAAATCAAGGAAAATCTAGTCTAATAAAATCACGAATTGGAGATTTACTTTACTTAAGAGAATTAGGAATAATTTTAAATTTTTTTATCCGTAGAGTAGAAATTTGTAAATAGCAAAAATTGTAGATAGAGAAAAGTGTTAAAAAAATGATCATGAGGCGAAGTAGGGTACCAATAGCAGAAAAAGGAGTTCTAGAGTCAAAGACAAAACATAACCCCTCGCAACAAAAATTGATGCCGTCGGACGAAAAAATAACAAGAAAGAACTTTTCAGTGAGCATGGTCAACACAAGAAGCGCAAATGAAAACAAGACGAGAGGAAGCGTTGAAGAGGGACGAACGGAACCTGCTATAGAAATTGATCTTGAGACACCAGATCAGAGTGTTGATGAGGTGGAGAAGAAGAAAACGGAGTCGACACCGATGCCGAATGCAAAAGAACAAAAGCAAAAGTCGGTGGAATTCTCGCCGATAGACACCGTGGAGGACACGACGTGCAACACGCCAGAAACCATAAAGGACGAGTCTCAAACGAAAAGAACGTCATTGACAGAGAGGTAAGCAATGATGGTCGGAATGAAATCGAGAGACATAGTGGAGGAAGAACAAAAAGCCGAGAAAGGCAAAACGTTTGGAACAGTTTCCACAAAAACAACAGAGGCCAACCAAGATGACGATCAGGTCAATCAGGGGGCTACAGCTAGTCATGGGGCAACAGCTGACCATGAGACAACAACTCCTCTTGAGCTAGGCGATTTAATGGCGAAATTAGATCAGATCGACAAAAAACTAAAGTGCAGCGAGGAGGATCGAGAAGTGATAAAGAAAGAAATAAGATACAACAAACCCGAGTATCTGGACAACTACTTCAATCTGGCTAAGGCGATGGAGGAGAAGCTTCAGCAAATGTCAGACAAGGTAGAGGCAACTGACAAAGACCGCGAGAAGAATATCAACGAAGACATGCAAGTAATGAAGCAACGGTATGACACTGTGAACAGCAAGTTAGGGAGTCTGGAAACGAGAATGGACACAATGAGCTGGGACCAGGCTGGGAGTTCATGTGCCATACAGGCCAAACTGGATGCCATCTTGAGAAACTCTACATCACAAGACAGGCCGGTAACAGATCGAACGCAAGGTAACAGAGTTGATTTCGTGGAACCACAACGGAACAAGTGGGAGTCAACACCATTACCGTTATCCCGGGGTGCAGCGAGCATCGGTCCAGGGGGCCAAGACAATTATTAAGAGTGGAACCTCAACTACGATAAAATGCCCGGGGCATTCCACAACAAGCAACAATGTGGGACCTGATGTGGCTAGCACCTGGGAGATGATGAATAGGACATTGGAAGCGTTCGCTACGAGAAACACTGACTCGAGTGAAAGAGGAGGTGGCAAATCCAGGAAAACCTTCAAGAAGCCAAAAGAATTTAAGGACGACTCAGACGGATGCATCGACACTTGGGTAGAAGTCATGAGACTCCATTTGGAACAGGATAACTTGAACGACGAGAGACAAGCCTGCACAGCGATACTCAGCAACTTAGAAGGCACGGCGTTGAAATGTGTAGTTGCAAAGAAGGAAGAGGAACGCGACACTGCGGACAAAATTTTCGAGATATTGTTGAATCGATTCGGGTCAGGCATGAAGGGTCACCAAGCGATGATGAGATTTGACAAGAGGAGGCAAAGGGACGATGAATCAATTGATCGGTTCCTGGATGATCTTGAGAGCTTGAGACGAAGGAGTGATCCTGAAGAGTCAACAAACAGAAGGAGCTTTAGCATCGCCTCGAAGTTCATCGATGGGGTAAAGAATGACGACTTGAGAACAATGTTAGCAACGTACTATACACTGTCGAAAGATAGTGCACCGACTCCAGAAGAAATGAGACTGAAGTCAAGAGAGTACATGCTGATGAAACCCCAGAAATACTCATACTCGGATAACAGGAACATGCAAGGGGGGAGTCAACCACAGAGGTCGCCATGGTATAAGCCTAGAGATGATATGGACAAACGTAAGTCATGCGCAAATTGTGGATCAGCGGATCATCATGTGGCGGACTGCACGACGTATAAACAAGGCATGAAGAGTCTGGGGTATGCTCCGGATGCGGAAGATATGAGCCATGGAAGAACACAAGTTCTACAGCGGCCTGATCATCAAGATAGGTGCAAGATGCTTCTTCTGCAATCAAGAGGGCCACTCTTTAGGATGGACTGTCCATTATTTTGGGAAGCAGTAAAAAATCAAGGGTCATCCGAAACACAAGTTAACGTTGGCGGCAGTGCAGAACCCGAGAAACAGACAAGCCGAGTTTGAAACAAAAAATTCAAAGGAACCGAATGCAGAACTACCAACGAAGACAAGACGGTGAAAGCCATAACGCAAGTCAATAATGCCATGGAGACCATGACCAGGAATTCTCCAGAGATAAATTTGGAGAGAGCAGCAGCAGAGGCTATCAACAAATTGAGACAGGACCTAGCGACGAAGTTAAAGTGCTGCTGTTTTAGGAAGATCCTTCTCGATAACCAAGAGCGGCCTCTGCGTCATTGTCTTGTTGAATTCTCTTGACATACCCATAACAATCCAGAGGGTAAAAAAGCTGGGATATGCTTTACCCGTGAAAACTCGATATGAAATGACTGAAAATGTAAAAGAGAATGAAGTACTTGAAAGCCCCATTTATAGGGACAAGATTTGTATCTTGAGACGATTGAAGAAAACAAAAGATTCATCAGGTCTTGTGAAGTCACTTAAGTCAGAGACAGATGATGGACAGATTTCGGTATCTGAACTCCGTCACGGTGAAGGATGCCTATCCCATACCTAGAATTGATGAGAGCCTCTCGAAGTTAGGTGATGCTAAATTTTTACGACTCTTGATTTAGGCTCGGCTTTCTGATAGGTCCCACTGAGGAAGCAGGACAGGGAGAAAACGGGGTTCGCATGCGAGCTGGGGCTGTTTAATGGAAACGGATGCCGTTTGGTCTTTGCAATGCCACGGCTACATTTCAACGGTTGATGGCACACGCATTGATAGGTGTGACAAAGAAATACGGCAACCTGATAATGTGCTACGTGGATGACGTGGTAATTGCGACGCCTACACTGGAGGACCATATCGAGCGACTAGACGAGGTGTTTGCATGCATGAAGAGGTCAGGACTAAAGTGCAAACCATCAAAGTGCGAGATACTCAATGACTCGATCAAATACTGCTTGACGATAAACCCGTGATCAAAGAGAAGGGTAAGGAGGAACCGGAAGTCACAATATTGAGAAGGAATGAAACTGGTGGTGGCGAGGACTCCTTAAAAGAAAAGTCCGACGGGAAAGAAGTCGTGCAGTCATTGGTTGATAAAATCCCTGATGACATACTCAAGCTGATTCGGGTTAGAAAGAAGAAAGTGGCAATTAAGGAGGTGGCTGAACTTCTTGGACTAGGACAAGAGTCCAGGGAGTGGCCCACAGTGAAAGATCATGCTGGTGAAGAAAAATTGTCCGGGGAGTGTGAAGAACAGGATGAAGATTCGGAGAAGAGCAGCGATGACCAAGATAGTCTATGCATGATACTGGCGGAATGGAAGATGAGACACCGCGACAGGGAGCTACAGACGGATCCCTCCTCAGGAACGTACAACTTGGATCAGCAGGATGTGCGAGGAGGGGAAGAACTTGAGAAAATTGCAGTGTCGAGGAAACCATTTAGGGAGCTATCGTGCAACTCAAATGTCAGAACAAATCTGGTGCCAGAAGATGACAGGAAGATCCCTGGAGAAATGAATGGTCAGATAAGGGCACTAAAAGAACACATCAAGGCGAGATATAGGCTGTCGGATCTGATACGGGCCCAAAAGAATGACAAGATGACAAGTAACCTCTCCACATGGATCCGGACGGGGTCCAAAGAGAAGGAGGACCTAGAAGAAGACAGCTACAAGATGCTAAGCCAGTTCTACAAAGTCAGAAACGATTTACTTTATCACACAGCTGATGGGGTGGTGGCATGCAAGAGAAAAGATGAGGAGAAGATATTACACAAGCACAACCTCATCATACTGCCACAGTTGTATCAGACGGAAGTGTTATTCAGATCGCATGATCAAATGGGGCACCAGGGGATAGACAAGGTGCAACAAAAAATACTTCATACGTTTGACTGGCCAGAATAAAGGAAAGCTTGCGAGAGATGGGTGAATGCATGCCTGGCATGCCTGCAAGTGAAAGACCCAAGGAAGATGAAGTTCCCACTCAAGTCCGTTGAAAGCTCGGAATTTAACGAGGTTGTGCAGATAGGCCATCAGAAGATCTGTATGACAGAATCGGGATATCACCAGATACTGGTCATAAAAGATCACTTCACAAAATTGGCAGAAGCGGTGCCGTGTCAGACAGCCTCGGCAGAAGAGACTTGTGACCACCTGATAACACATTGGATATCACGGTATGGTTGTCCCATGACATTTCAGTCGGACAACGGCAAAGCCTTCGTGGGGGACCTGACAAAAGAATTGATGAAGAGGTCACACATTGCTCAAGCGCACTCCACAACCTACCATCCCCAAACCAACGGGTTAGTGGAGAGGCATAATAGAACATTGGTAAACATGCTGAGGGTATACTGCTCAGGATATATGACAGACTGGGACAAATATCTGCCGCCAATTATGGGGGCATACAACAGTACCCAACACTCAACAACAGGAATCAACCCCTTCATGATCTTGACGGGCATGGAAAGAGCGATGCCTCTAACATTCATTTACCCAGAATACGAAGGGAAAAAGACATCGCCTCAAGCTTATATGAAAGAAGCGGTTAAGAGACAGCAAGAACTAAACGAGCTCTGCAGGAGGAACACAGCGCAAGCGCAAATGAGACAGCGGAAGAAATACGATGAGAAAATACTGCAAGCGAAACCATATGCAGTGGGCCAATACGTCTGGGTCTTCCAGAATGTTTTACCTCACAAAGGGACAAAGAAACTACTCAAGAAATGGAGAGGACCATTCATGATAACTGAAGTACATCAACAAGGACGGTTCTACCGCTTGAGTACTGGGCGAGCAGCACATTATGAGAACCTGAAGCCTCATGTCCCATCCCCAGAGGACTGGTGTATACCAAAGGACATGGAGGGACTAGAGTACCTACTGCTGGAGCCAGCATGTGAAGTGAACGAAAAGGGCACCAGAGAGAAAAATGATGGCAACGAGGACTTGAGTGTGGATGATAATGAAAAGATAGAAGCGGACTCAGGGGCGGAATCCTTTGCGGAAGAAGACTGGAACAATCCGGAGCAGGACGAGGTGCCAAAATGGACGGAACCAGATTTGCCGATACCAACAGGAACCAGGAGTAATCGTAAGCGGACAGGAATGAGGTACAATAGGTACGGAGATGACTTCTTGATTGACAAGATACGGCCTGATGAATTGGGCGATGAGTTACTGAGTGTGGGCGAATTGGAGGCAGACGATGAATGGCAAATCATCAACGACAGCGAACACTACCCGAAGGAAGACTACTCCACACCAGAACAAGAAAAAGATCTGGAGCAGAGCGAGATAGAGAGGAGGGAGAACACAAACTTGAGAATACTAGAGTGGATGCGTGATGTCAAGAGCAAAGGAGATGAAGGGCAAAGCATCCAGCAGGTCGACGTGTCAGCAGAACAACACGTGAGAACGGAAGATCCCCTCTTCGGTTGGACGGCAACAGACAGGCCGCTCGAAATACCACCAGATAATTTAGACCCAGCATCATCGACGGGGACGTCGATAAATATTTTTGTCCGAGGTGTGGGGGTAGGACTTACCCACACCAAAATTTTGATGATAAAGAAGCTCAGGGAAGTGAGAGAGACCAACGGGTTGGAATTGGATCAGGTGGAGGCTGAGCCTAGCATAGGGCGAAGTTTCAAGACAAAACTTGAAACACCCAATGAATACTCTGAGAACATCTTGATAACGGACAGCCACTTCATTCTGTCAGAACGGACTAGCGCTATCTGTATAACGGCGGACATGAGCTTCAAATCGAGACAGGAGGCCGACTTCAAGAGAGAATACCAGAACGTGGAGTTTCTATTCAGACAGAGACCGGGGCTGGGAGGAATGGCTGCGCCTCCCCCATCAGTGGCACAAGTTCCAGGCAAATACCTGTGCCGTCTAGTGACGAGGGTCAATGAAAGGAATACGGTAGATCCTGAGCACGTGATGTTAGCACTAACGAGGCTGAGAGACTTCATGATTGAAAGAGGGATAGTGGAGGTCTCGATGCCTGTTTAAGACCCAAACAGGGGCAAGTTGAGCCCAAGGGAGTTATATGCCATCCTACACGTGGTCTTTGCAGAAACGGAGATAATGGTACACCTACACAAGAAATACTACTTGAGTATCGCCTGAGTTACGGGTGGACAACGGAGGTCTTAAGTTGGGGGTACATGGGGATCTCGAGTAAGATTACATGGGGACCTCGGAGCAGGTAGATGGATTTTAACGTAATTGGCATGACAATTATACTTTAAAGAGTGACGGTGCTAAAACATTAAATGAATCTGCATGCTCTTAAAAAACTTCCAATTGAATTATTTTAGAAAAACAAATGGAGGGATAAGGTTTTAACTACAATAATGGGGGGGGTGGTTAGGTTAGGAACATAGCACCTTAGTCTAAAAAGTGGATTTTACACTCAGATTGATTTGTTAAATCGAGTTGACGACCCAAACACACTCATTGGAAAGACAATAGAAGGTCTTGAACAAAGTTCACGATCAGCAACATTCGCAAGAGATATTTCTCAAGTACTCAAGTTGGTACGGTAACACTCAAGTTGGTACGGTAATTCTCAAGTTAGTACGGTAATTCTCAATCTGTTACGGTAATTCTCAAGTTGGTACGGTAATTTTCAAGTTGGTACGGTAATTCTCAAGTTGGTTAGTGCGCGAGATAATCTAGAAATTGTAAAAATGGCAGATCGATTTTGGAAATCCATGCCTGCGGCGCTAAAGAGGCCTACGCTCGATAAATTGTACAAACGCTTGAGGGACCTGGACTACACCCAAGTGGATGAGAGGATGGCAGTGACGTTGAATGCCATCCTGCAGTTAGAGGAGCAAGGTGAATGCAGGGAGTCCGCGACAGAAGCTGTCTTGATGGTCTGCTACACCACAGAAGGGATATCCAATCAAGAACAGACCAGGTGGTTGTCCTGGAATGTGGATGAAGGGGTGAGAGGATTCGACTTGGCAAGAAATCCTGACTTGAGCAACAACACTGAGTACGGCGCGGGAGATTTCCCATTGCCGACCAGACCATCAGCAAGATCCGCGAGCCAGTCCACAAGCAAGCCACCTTCTATGACGAGAGCCCAGCAAACGGAAGAGGGAACTTGAGAGGGCGCAGAGGGAGAAGAATAAAGCGAATCTTGACCGGGATAGCGCGAAGCTCGAGAAAAATCAAGCGAATCTGGAGAGGGACCAAGCGCGTCGTGACCTTGATATGTTGAGAGCAGAATACCAGCAAGAACAGAGGGTGCAAGAGAAGGCGGCGAATTGTGAGCAGTTGAAGTCGGAACTTGAAAGGATCCAGCGGCGACAAAGGAGAGCTCGACAGGCAAAAGGAAGAGGAAACCAGGATGACTGAGCGAGCTGTTGCAGGCTCAAGGCCGGAGTCGCGTATGGAGGTGGATGAGGCTCCCAGGTCGGAGGGACGATTCAACTTAGACCGCGCGGCTCAAGAACACATAAACGAGGGACTGGATACCAACCGAATCAGCGTCCTCCCTGCGCGGTTTGGAGACGCAACCGATACGCCCATTGATGGACGTGGCACTGCCGGGATATACCCCGAGCTCAACCCCGAGCAGCAGTCAGGTGAGCGAGAGCTCGTCGCGTCTTAAGGAATTACATGAGAGGCTACCGCTAAGAAGTCGTGAAAGTCCAGCTAGAAGGGAGGTACCCCCGACTTGGAGGGAGCAACCGGTTAGGAGTGTGGTGATCGCAAGCTACAAGAAAAACACGGACGGCAGAAACCGCATGGATTGGAACGCGGCGCAGCGGGCTAGAGGGGATTGTTTTCATGACGCGTCTCGGGCTGAATACTACACACAGCCACAAACACCGGAGGGTGCAGTTCACCTGATTGTAGGGGAAAGCCTGGTACGGGTGCTGACCCGAATCCAGTCGCACTGGCAGACTGGAGTCTTGAGTTTCTCTGGAGCCGCAATGCAGCAGATGTTGGCATCACTTGAGATGTTAGGGATGGCAAGAATGTACACAGTGACTCTAATAATGGGGACCAATGACGTGTCCAGAGGGGAATCGAGGAAAGTCATGAGGCTACATGATAAAGTGAGCCGCATCCTGGAGGAGTTGCGGATTCAGATGGATCCCGCCATACTCACAGTTTGCACCACCCCTTACAGCATGAAGGCCGACCAACACGCGATGGAAAAGAACGAGAAAGTGCGGAACCTTAACGAGATAATTAGGCAGATACATCAAAGGAGTGTCCTTCCCGTCAGATTGCTGGACGTAGCCGACCAGATGGAGCCCATTTCGACAGAACTAGGGGTGTGGAGTGGTTGAATGACGTTTTCCAAAGGCACATAAGTGAGTTGAAGGCAGATCTGCTTGAGACGGCCCAATTCACATTCGGTCCACCCCCAAATCCCCCTTTCCTTGCCACAAGACCCCTGTCCAGTCGCCTGGGAGCGAGAGTCGACTCAAGAGACAGCTCGAGGAGCAGCCGGACTAGATTACCGGGTTCCACGCCAATGGAAGCCGAGGAAGCGGAGTCATCAACGCCCCAAAGTTCAGTAGTGTCCTCAGTGGTAGTGGTAGACAACAAGAAAGTGGAGAGACCAGCGGAGGAAAGCCGAGTGCGATATCTGGAGAAAGTAAAGGAATTGGTCCTGGAGGATCTGGAGTGCAGACAGGAGTTGGCGGAAGTCCTGGGGCTCAAGCACGTGTCACACGAGGATTTGAGTCGACACCAGTGCGTAGACTGGCTAAAATCCCACGAAACGCATTTCTCGAGAGCAAGAATGATGGAGACGGCTGATTTGACAGACCTGATTTGAGATCAGTCATGGGGCCGATCAACTACAGACCTCTCAAGTTGCTGGCGAGTCCGGGACTCATAGTGGAACCCCCAAGCACCGAACAAGTATCGCCAGAATCAGATTGGCAACTCCTGCGCAGCTGAGGGTAGTAGACAAGCTGCTGGAACCAAAAGAGATGGGACTACCAGACGCCGCTTACGAGGGTGCGAAATTGGCAGACGACCCAAGATATGAGAAACCCTGCGGCAGTGCCCAATTGGCCAAGACACTGGCAGAATACGATAGAGCGGATCCAGCAGCCGCAAGGGTTATCATCGTGACGGGATCCGATTTCGAGGGAACGTCTCCCAAGTTGTTCTGGCCGGAAAGAAACTCTGGTATACTCGCTGCCAGGTGCAGAATTGAACCAGATGTTGACCCTGGTGGTGGCGATAAAGTCGGAGATGCTCGGTGAACCAGCGCTACTGCTGTTCGCAGGAATGAACGATCACCTGCATACGGCTGGGCTTCTAGAGCAGCTGAAAGGCGATGAGCCTACGCCAAAGAAAATTTGGGAGGCTATCCAGACGTTGTTTGCCGCGATGAACGAGGTGCAGGAAAGTGTCTATTCGCGATTTGGACCCAAGACGAAAGTGGTATTCACAACGTCCCCCGGATACGCGAGCATGCCTCCTGCTCTGCAGTTTGTGTATGCCATTTTGGTCCTGATAGCCGAAGGGAACGCTTGGCGGATTCTGATGGCGGCTCTCAATCGGGAGCTGGAACCCACGAACTTGAGACTTCGGAAGTCGGAACTGGCAGCGGCGTGGGCGGATGTGTCCCACGCATTGAGGGGATTCTATGAATTCTAGCATCCTCATTGTATTGGATGAGGTCCTCTTACTTGAGATCTCGAATCTCGCCAGGCAACTGAAGTTCAGTCCGGTAATTGGGGATGACCACCCAACAATAAGTCACCTGACAGCCAGCCTATGGTTACGAGGTATGGACTTGACCATCACGAGCTCCACCAGCAAATCGAGGGGACCAAGCAACGAAAGGAAGAATGTGGCTGCGACTGAAAAGCATCTGGAATCGATGGTGTATCGACTAACACAAGAGAGAGGCAGGTGGCCGTTTCTAACACCAAGACTAGAGAATGCTACTGACAAGACAAGGGAGAGTGCCCCACCTCTCGTGAAGCACATCTGGGAATTTCTTGAGGAACAATTGGAGGTAGCCGAGAGTAGGGAGATGACGGTGGCTAGGTTCGTCACGGCAGCGAACGAGGGCACGATTGGAGGATTCTGGAGGGAGCATGCAAAAGGTGAGTTGAGGACGAGGCAAGATCACGAGATCCTGAAATTCTTGAGTCCTTGTTGGGAAAAGAAATACATGGATGGAGTGTTTTGTGCGAAAGAGACCATTTTCGTGGCCTTTGTAAAAGAACTATTGTGCATGCCCATAAGACTCTTGCTAGCCCTATACTTAATTTACCCAAGGTACCTGTTTAACATGGGTCCAGCGTACATGTTCAGTCGGGGTGTAGAGACACTTCGGATTGATGGGAATCTGGCACTGGTGCTCCTGACTCATGGCGAATTGGTGTCATTTCATTGATTGACGAGATATGGGGAACCCCTGTCGATGGGAAAGGCCCACTCAAGTATAGACACTTACTCGTACAAGTGCGCGGCGGGACTGAAGACGTTACTGGTGGAATATCTTCTGATGCAAAACCGACACATGACTGGTGAAGAAAAGAACCCAAAGACGAAAGATGAATGGAGGGAGGCGAATGGTGGTATCCCTCTATTGACCGATCTATGCCTGGCGATAAGGTCTGACCCAGTGGGAGTGATCAGGGGACTAGAGGAGGTTGTGACTTGTACTTACGGACCAGCGGTGACGTACGCCTTCCCGGACCCTCTAGTGGCGGCATACCGCCATTCAGTAGTGCACGTGAGCTTAATAAGCGTGTTGGATGGGACAGCGCTGAACTGGTGTCAACAAGAGGTGCTAAGGGCACGGATGAGTAATACAGTGCTCTTCGGGAAGGTGGAAGATCCCGAGTTGGTGGTGTTTAACTTCCGGGGGCAACTGCAGTGAATGATGGGGGGAAAACGTGAAGGCCCCATTGAGACGTATCCCAAGTTTTGGAGGTACGGGAGATCTTGAGAACGCTCGATCAGGCGAGCTTGGAGAACACATCACCAATATGGGATGATGGCAGGATGATCGTAGAAGAAGGGCACATTGCGCTGAATGACGAGATGAAGTTTGCCACAAGAAAGTACCGAGCGCCTTACGGATTAGAACAGGTGGAAATGAAGCAAGAAGGGAAGGAGCTGGATGCGGCAGGCTCGTTATATGTGGCTCTGACGGAATACAAGAAGCAAGACCCAGCGACACCCTCACCCCTATCAGTAGGCACCCCTGGGGACAAGAGAAGCGGCCTCGTAGTAGACCGATTTAGGAAGATACTTGAGAGGAGGCAAGCCGAGTCGGGAGAAGAAAGCATGGACGAAACTCTCAGTGAAAAAGGAGAGGAAATGGATGTGGGGAATACACCTAAGCCAAAACCAGCTGAGGAGGATTTCACCGCCCAGGAGTTACTGCAGGACCTGAGCGGAGACGATTGGGCGGACACTGCCACGCCACCTCTGACCTCATCCCCTCGTAAGAACATGGAACTACCATTGACAAGCGGGACTTCCAACATGGGGATGATACAGTTGAGTTAAGAAGAGAGGCAGAAGAACACGTTTGAGGGAAACAAGGACATGTTTCTAGGGACTCTGGGTGAGAAGGCTTGGCGGGATTTCTTGAGTGAATTTAATCATGAGACGAAGAGTGAGACCACTCTAGAGAACTTCAAGGAAGAACTGTGGAACACGGTGGTCAAATTTGGGGAACCGGTGTTGATGGGCACCGGGCTGGATGAAAAAGCAAGAAAGGAGTTGCTGAGCAAGATGGTCAAGTTGAGAGAGATGCGACAAAAGACCAAGGATGATGAATGTAAAGACGGCCCTACTCTGAAGAAAAAAACTGATGATAAAATAATTAAAGTTGAAGGGGAGGATAAGGTTAAGACTAGTAATATTATTAAAAGTACTAATATCCTTAAGGCTCGAGCAGGGGGGAGGAAAGAGTTGGAAGGATCGGACCGGGACAGAGAGATCGAATTTGTGATGATAGTGACGACACCCCCAAGCAAAGGTATGAAGTCTCGAAAGAAGAAACGGCAGGTAGAGGAGTTGAGCAGTACGTCGGTGGATGCTGTCTCGGAGAAGAACTTGAGCGAGACTGCCCCCATGATCCTAGCGCGTTGGAAGACGGCAGCCTACAAGAGTAGCTCCGAACCAAGGAGGCTAGCTGAAATAGTGAAAGAGATAGAGGTCTCGACAAGTCTGCTAACGGAAGAAGACTTCAAACCTCAGAAGGCAGGCTCGAAAAAGGGTTCGACGAATGGACAAAAATGGGAAGTGGATGTTGGCAGAGAATGGATCTCGAGCGAGCATCAGGCTGTTGGCAAACAAGTGTCCAACGACCCTCTTGAGAAGAATGCGACAAGGAATACGGCTCGACCTTGGTGGGTGACCCTAGAGACGATGAAGGAATTGGAGGACTGTCTGAAGAAGCTTGATCATGGGGTGTCCCGCAAGCGTCGCAATTTGGCTACTCAACAGAAAGCTGAAATCCACAAGTTAGAATTGGGAAGTCAGCAAAAGCGGACTTGGCAGAGCTTGTTGCGGAATTACTTTGAGGAGGCGAGGAGAACATCTTCATCCGCATTGCCTCTGATGGCAAATCCCTTCGTTAGAACCGCGGCACAACTGATGTTTGCGTGGAGCCTAGTGGGAATAGAATTGGAGGTCTTGAATTCATGTGACAAATTGAAATTGGGCAATAAAAGCCTAGAAGTCTATCAGATGCTGGTACAACAAAACGCGAGAGACAACGCCGGTTTGAGTCTGGCGAGAAGAAAAGATGCCACTTGTTTCTTGAGGTGGATAATGTCCGTAATGACTAATAGCACCGTCCAAGCGTGTCATCAGAAGGCCATGGGTAGCAAAACCATGGAGCGAAGAGTCTCCACCGTCATACTGAATGTGTACCAGAGTTCGGGGATCGAGAAGGAGGATGACTCGATGCAATCCCTAGAGAATCATGGGAAACTTGATGAGATACGAAGATTCCACAACAAGGAATTTGAAGAGGGGCATGATGTGCATCGCAACATAGCTTTAGCTGAGGAATACTCGAGACCCAAAAAAAGGGAGAATATCAATACGTGTCTGGAGTGATGGGAATAGCCTACAGTCCTCTCTTGAATTCAGAAGCCGGGAGCGGTCACAGGAATCACGAGGTGACGGAGCTCTTGAAATTTTGGACGGAGAAGATAATCGTAATCAATTCAATGGAGAGGGAGAAGCCGAGCCTAGGACTGCTAATTGAGGCGACACCCAAGGTGATAAGCGTGCCGCGCTCGAACAAAAGTGTGGAATTAAGGATGGGGAATGGAAATGGCATGATGACTACGAATTTGGGAACGGATTCGAAATTGCTGAGACCCTCCTGGTGTCCACATCCCCATGCGAGCTTGATTGAAGAAGTCACGGAACGAGTGAGGCTAACACAAACAAAAGATGAGGATCTGGGAACGTTGGACGTGATACACAAATTGATCCTACCACAGAATAAAGAGTCGGGCGAATTAACGGGTAAGCTAGGATCAGTAGAGAACAGAAAGAGAGAAAAGCGAGGTGCATATAATGGCTGAGTGCTATACGAACACTACAGTGAATATAGCAACGGCGCTGGGGTTCTTCTCTAGAATGTGTAGTCTGCAATCACTGGAAATGCTGGAGTCTGAACACCATTTGGCGACGGCGTTGAGCGTGGAGTCGTGGCCGGCGGCGTTGCAAACCATCCAGAAACTTATCAGAGGGTGGAAGATTGGTCTAGAGGCGGAGATGGGATTTCCCGTGAGCGATGCTTAGGGCCTGCCTGTAAATGCAAAGCCCTTGGTGGGATCAGTAATGGCCAACCTATGTGGGAGCCATTATCCATTGCACATGGCAATGGTGGAGGTATCCAGCCAAGGATACTAGTGGATAAGGCCTTCTCGGTACCCAAGTGCGTACGACTGGCTCCAATGTCACATCATTCACATAGAATCTTGAGGAAGATCCTGGGAACAGTGCCAAGGGCACAAAGAGATGACTTGAGTGAGATCTGGGGAGAAGAACTCTTGAGCTTGGGGGACGAAAACACGAGTAATTTTGAGAAACAGAATGCCATCGGGAAGCCGATGAATAGTGTTCCAGCGCAGGAGGAAAACGATATGACGCACGAGAAAATGATGAAACTAGAGCCTCTGCTGGAAGCCTCGGGAGAACGCAATCTTCGAAACATAGAGATTACACATGGGGATTGCCCATGCCATTGCTTGGCGCAGACAGTGTGGTACCCGGAGCATTCAAACCTTTGTTAAGTGTGCGATGTAGAAGAACTTCGGTCGATCGGGTTACCCGAACATCAGCAGAAGGTGACCATCCTGGTAGTAAGTACGATGTTGGCGTTACGGTGGATCGAGGAAAATGTAACGAAATATAGGGAGTCGAAGACACCAACGGCGGAAACGATATACGCTATAGATTACAGCAGGAAACTTGAGTTGTTTGAGACTGTGTGCAAGTTATTTGCCATACCAATGGAAGTCAGGCACGTATGGAGACGTATAAGGTTCTTTCCGTGGTTTCGAGCGACGTTGACATCTTGGTTGTACATGGCGACGAAGGATCACATGAAGAAATATCAGAAGGAAAATGAAGGGTTTACCGAATCAGGCAATGAGGTTGCAGGAGCAGAAGGAGTGGATGCGATCCTTCGAACAATTGAAAGCATGGGAAGAAATCGTGATCAGCTCTGATGATGAGGAGGCGCTGTTAAGGCAGATCACGGTGTCAAATTCATCGGATCCTAGCGCTTCGAAGGCTAGGAATACAAAGTGAGCCGGGAGCTCAATGTGGTTTTCTTGAGTCTTGAGAGGGAAAGGAGGGGGCTCGAGTGTGAACTCGGATAAAATCCAAGATCACGAAAAAGAAATTTTAACGAAACAAAGTATTGTTATTAAAATGCTATAGTTAATATTTAAATCAAAATGTTGCATGACAATTTCCTGATTAGATAGGACAAAAGAAATTTTAATCATGAGCTTCAAAAGCGGAGATTTAAGGGGCAGGTATTTGAAAATTTTGATTGCTGTTTAGCGATAGTGTGACAATTTTACATGGTTGTGAATTTTGGGGTGTAGATAAACTTAAGTCTGCTAAAAACTTCTGTAAATGACCACTGGCACCGTATCTTGAGCAACACTTGGTATTCTGGGGACTCACTGACAGGCGGCAACACGCAATGAGAGCATCGATCTTGAGTCCGGGGAGTATGTGCCAGTCGGACATATTTGGAAGTTTGACCTTGAGGAATACGAACTACGTATTTTGGGATGAAATTTAAAATTTCAAAAATTCGAATTGAGCCTGTCATGCTCAACTTTCTCGCGAAAACTGAAAATCTCCGAAATGCAAGATCAGAACAACCGATTTACAATCGCGGGAAAGTACTTGAAAAAAGCAGCGGGAAATTTTTATTCGCAATTTCCAGTTATAAATCAATTGCGAGTAGAGCTATCCTATCCTGAAACAGAAGAAGAAGCAATTACAAAAGAAGAACAGATCTATTCGAGGTGAACCAGAGTGAAACCTCAGTGGAAAGGTGGACAGCTGGGGTATCCCAATGATCCAATCCCAAAACTTAATTCTCGAGTTAAAACTTATTTCACTTGCTGGAATTCATCAATAGAAAACTTCTCAAGTTATTATACTTAATGCTAGAGTTACTGATTAATTTAGTTATCTCAATCCTCGAGTGTGCTGGTATATGAGTACCCAATTTAATTTTCTTGAGTGTGTTTTATGGTTGTTATGTTGAGGTAAGGAGTGTAACAGTCGCCTACTTCGGTCACATATGAGGCTTAAGAAAAATAGGCCCTATAACCATTGGCTCAAGAGTCAGGGACACTAACTCTTGTGTTTTTCTACCTCAAAAACGGTCGGAGCCAATTCAGTTCGCTTGCGACATGAGACTAGAACCCGTTACAGCTTAAGGGCTACTACTAAAATATCCCCCCACTCTAACAAATAAGAACGTTCCCATACTTAGGTCTCGAGATACCCAAAATACACGAACGCCGTTAAAAACAGGGTCGGAACAATCCGTTAGGTTACTTTTTATTAGACATTGGAACTTTTATCCATTTCAGATATTTCAACCTAAAACTCGCCTTATCTCAACATAACAATCTTAAAACACACTCGAGAAAACTAAAGTTGGTACTTACATAGTAGCACGCTTGAGAAACAGAGTAATTAAACTAATTAAAGACTCTGGCATAAATAAAATCAAATATAACGCAAGAAGTTTTCTAACGATGAGTTCCAATCAAAGGAAAGAAGTTTTAACTCAAGAATATAGTTTTGGATCTGGACCATTGGGAGATTTCACTTTTCCGCCTTTCCGTTGAGGGTTCACACTGGTCCAGTTGATTTTAGCTCTGCTCTCGTATCTGTTCTGTCTCCTATATCAGATAGGACAGCTCTACTCTAGTTTTCTACGATGGAAATTGCGAATAGCAATTTCCCACTGTAAATGTTTGACAACTTTCCCGCAATTGTTAATTCGGTCGTTCTGATTTCTTATTTGATGTTTTCAGTTGTCGCGAGAAAACTGAGCATGACAGGCTCCATTCGAATTTTTGAAAAATAAAACTTCACTCCAAAATCACGTATATTCGTGTCCCTCAAGGTCAAACTTCTAGATATGACCGACTGGCACATACTCCCCGGACTCAAGATCGATGTCCTCATCGCGTGCTGCCGGCTGTCAGTGAATCCCCAGAAACCCGAGTGTTACTCAAGACACAGTGCCAGTGGTCATTTACAGAAGTTTGAAGCAGACTTAAGTTTATCTACACCCAAAATTCACAACCATGTAAAATTTTCACACTATCGCTAAACAGCAATCAAAATCTGCACACACCTGCACCTGTGAATTTTTGCTTTTTAAGCTAGTAATTTAAAATTTCTTTTGTCCTAGTCAATCAGAAAATTGTCATGCAGCATTTTGATTTATATAATAGATATAACATATTAATAACAATATCTCATTTGTTAAAATTTCTTTTTCGTGAACCCAGATTTCATCCGAGTTCACCCTCGAGCCCCCTTCCCTCTCAAGACTCAAGATTCTAGAATTCCATTTTGAGCCACCGGCTCACCTCGAGGTACCAGACCCAGATGTATTTGACACCGTGATCTGTTTCAATAGTGCCTCTTCATCATCGGAGCTGATCACGATCTCCTCCCAAGCCTTCAGCTGTTCATAGGATCGCATCCACTCCCTTTGCTCCTGCAATCTCTTCGCTTGATTGGGTAAACTCTTCATCCTCGACTCTCAGTTCAAACAGAAGGAATTGTGAAGACTCAGGCTCACATTCTTCGCCAGGTCTTCATCTAGTATCGACTCCCTCGCTCTGGTGTTGTTTCTGGATACTCTACCAACTCTTTTCCACCCCGTCGTGATCGCATTTCGATGAGTCAGCAGAGGTCTCTTGAAGGCCTCCGGTCCTATCTTGGCCTGGAACTGTCGATATTCCTTTTGATACTTCCTCATATGATCCTTCGTTACCATGTATAACCAGGACGTTAACGTCGCTCGAAACCAAGGAAAGAACCTTAAGCGGCTCCATACGTGTCTGACTTCCATTGGTATGGCAAACACCTTGCATGCGGTCTCAAACAACTCAAGTCTCCTGCTGTAATCTATCGCGTATATCGATTCCGCCGTTGGCGTCTTCGATTCCCGATACTTTGCTATATTTTCTTCCATCCATCGTAGAGCCAGCATCGTGCTCACCACCAAGATGGTCACCTTTTGCTGATGATCGGGCAAACCCAACGACCTGATTGCTTCCACATCCCAGATCAGGCAGAGATTGGCGTGGTCTGGGTACCACACTGTCTGCGCCAGACAGTGGCATGGACAATCCCCGTGTGTGAGGTCGATGCTCCTAAGATTGCATTCTCCCGAGGCTTCTAGGAGAGGCTCAAGTTCCATCATCTTCTCGTGTATCACGTCGATCTCTTCCAAGTTTGGAGCACCACCCATGGGATTCCCGATCACGTTTTGTCTCTCGTGGTCACTTGTATTTTCGCCCTCCAAACCTAGAAGTTCTTCACCCCAAATTTCACTCAAGTCGTCCCTTTGTTCTTTCGGCACTGTTCCTCGGATCTTCCTCAACAGCTTGTGTCAATTATGCGACATCCGAGCCAGTCTTACAGATTTGGGCACTGAGAAGGCTTTGTCTATCAATACCCTCTGGCTGGACACTTCTACCATCGCCATGTGTAATGGATAGTGGCTGCCACACAGGTTGGCCATCACTGACCCCACTAGGGACTTCGCATTTAGAGGCAGACCATAGGCTTCGCTCATGGGAAATCCCATCTCCGCTTCGAGTCCAACCTTCCAACTCTTGATGTGTTTCTGGGTCACTTGCAACTCTCCGGGCCATGACTCCACGCTCAACGCGGTCACCAAGTGTTGTTCTGACTCTAGCCTCTCCAGTGACTGGAGACTGCACATTCTTGAGAAGAATCCCAGAGCTGTTGCTAGGTTCACCGTGGTACTCGCGTAACACTCAGCCACTATCTGTATTTCACTCTTCTCCCTTTCGGTAATGTCTTCAAACCAGGTGACCAGGTCTTCTTTCTGGAAGGACTGTATCCTGACGCATGACCGTCCATCACAGGTGTGTTCGCCATTTCCACACGTCGAATCAAGACAACTGCCCGGCTCCATTTTCTTCACCGACCCTAGTCTACTCGTCACTTCACTCGACTTCTTCACCTGAGGCAGGATCAGTCTATGCACTATACTCAGTGTCGCCAGATCTTCATCCTCTGCTGGTGCTAATCTCACTCGCTCCGTGACTTCCTCGATCAGGCTCGCATGGAGATGTGGACACCAGGAGGGCCTCAGCAATTTCCACACCACTCCCAGATTCGTGACCAACATGCCATTCCCGCTACCCATCTTCAGTTCGACTCTTTTACTTGAGCGCGGCACACTTATTACTTCTGGTGCCTTCTCGAGAATCAAACCTAAGCTAGGTCTCTCTCTCTCCCTACAGTGTCTATCTTCACTATCTTCTCTGTCCAGAACTTTAGCAGCTCCGCCACCTTGTAATTCCTGTGAGCGCCTCCGGCTTCCGAGTCCAGGAAAGGGTTGTATGCCATCCCCATCACTCCAGACACATAATGGTACTCTCCCTTTTTATTGAGTTTCATGTACTCTCCTGACGAGGCCAAGTTACGGTGCACGTCGTGTTTCTCCTCCAATTTCTTGTTGTAGAATCTCCGTATCTCATCTAACTTCCTGTGGCTCTCTAGAGACTGCCTGGAACCATCCTCCTTTTCTATCCCAGTACTCTGGTATACGTTCAAGAGGACTGCTGAGACTCTCCTTTCCACCGTCTTGCTTCCGATTGCTCTTTGGTGACATGCTAGGATGGTACTATCAGTCATCATCGACATTATCCACCTCAAGAAACAGGTAGCATCTTTCCTCCTTGCCAGACTCAAGCCTGAGTTATCCCTAGTAACGTGTTGCATCAGCACTTGATACAACTCTAGATTCTTGCCTCCCAATTTCAACTTATCATACGACGTCAGTGTCTCTAACTCTATTCCCACCAGGCTCCACGCGAACATCAGTTGTCCTGCGGTTCTAATGAAGGGATTTGCCATCAACGGCGATGCCGATGAGGATGCTCTCATCGCTTCTTCAAAATGATCCCTCAACAAGTTCTACCAAGTTCTCTTCAGTTGGCTCCCCAATTCCAATTTGTTGATATCAGCCCTCTGCTGGGTAGCCCAGTTGCGTCGTTTGCGTAACACTCCACTGTCGAGCTTCTTTAGGCAATTTTCCAATTCTTTGAATGTTTCCAGGGCCACCCACCATGGTCGGGAGGTGTTCCTCGTTTTGTTCTTCTCAAGAAGATCGCTAGTCACTTGCTTCCCTGTGGCCTGATGTTCATTTGAGACCCATTCTTTGCCGACGTCCACTTCCCATGTCTGCCCACTCGTCGAACCTCGTTTCATTTTTGTCCTCTGAGGCTTGAAGTCTTCTTCCGTTGTCGAGCTGGTGGGGATCTCCATCTCTCTTTCTACCTCGAGCAGTTTCCTTGGATCGTAGCCACTCTTGTAGGCTGTTGTCTTCAATCGTGCTAGAACCATGGGGGCCGTCTCTCTCAAGTTTTTCTCCAAGACCGCATCCTCCGAAGGACTACCCAATCCCTCCACCTCTCTCTTCCTCTTGCGAGACCTCACGTCTTTACTTGGGGGCGTTGCCGTTATCATCACTGATTCGACTTCTTTGTCTCCATCCAACCCTTCCAAATCTTGCCTCCCCCCTGCTCGAGCCTTAAGGATATTAGTACTTTTAATTATAATGCTAGTTTTGACCTTATCCCCCTTTACACCTTCAATTATTTTATTGACAGTTTTTTGTTTCAGAGTAGAGCTGTCTTTACATTCGTCCTCTTTGGTCTTCCGTGATGTCTTTCTCAACTCGACCACCTTGCTCAGCAGTTCTCCTCTAGCTTTCTCCTCCAGACCTGTCCCCATCAGGACAGGCTCTCCGAACTTCACCACCGTGTCCCACAGCTCTTCTTTGAAATCATCCAATGTGATCTCGCCATTCACTTCTTGATTGAAATCGCTCAAGAATTCTCGCCAAGCGTCCTCATCCAGAGTGCCTAGGAACGCATACCTGTTTCCCTCGAAGGTGTAGTTCTCCCTTCCTTCTGCGCTCAGGAATATCATTCCCATATTAGGAGTCTCGCTCATCAGTGGTAACTCTAGATTCTTGCGGGGAGATGAGGTCAGAGGTGGCGTGGCAGTGTCTGCCCAATTTTCTCCGCTCAATTCCTTCAACAGTTCTTGAGTGGTGAATTCCTCCTCTGATGGTTTTGGCTCCGGCGTGTTTCCCACTTCTATATCCTCTCCTGCCTCGCTGAGAGTTTCGTCCATGCTTTCTTCTCCCGACTCGGCTTACCTCCTCTCAAGTATCTTCCTAAATCGGTCTACTACGAGGCCGCTTCTCTTGTCCCCAGGGGTGCCTACTGATAGGGGTGAAGGTGTCGCTGGGTCTTGCTTCTTGTATTCCGTCAGTGCCACATATAACGAGCCTGCCGCATCCAGCTCCTTCCCTTCTTGCTTCATTTCCACCTGTTCTAATCCGTAAGGCGCTCGGTACTTTCTCGTGGCAAACTTCATCTCGTCCTTTAGTGTAATGTGTCCTTCCTCCACGATCATGCTGCCATCATCCCACACCGGCAACATGTTCTCCAGACCCGCCCGCTCAAGTGTTCTCAAGACTTCTCGCACCTCGAATTTCGGGGGCATCGAGCCTCTCATCTTCTTTGCTTGAGTCGTCCATGAGTTTATTATTATATCGCTAGTGTGAAAATAGACTGCTGCAGTGTAGCCGATAAATAGGGGATCCCAGCCATCGGTGAATTCCCTCTGTTGCTCCTCAGCCGCTGCTCTCGCGAACAGGGACGGGACCACCAGGGAACTGTTCATTCCCAGGGTTATTCTCCTCACTGTTGGGAACTCTGGAATGCTTGTTGATAGGACTTCCTTCTCCAGTATTGCCTCTAGCTCCCTCTTCACCAACTCTAAGCTGTTCTTCCATGCGGGAACTCTCAAGACCTCTTGTCCACTCGCCGTCAGGGGATTTAGGTTCCAAAACTTGGGGTAAGTTTCGATGGGGCCTTCGCGTTTACCTCCCATCCTACACTGAAGTTGTCCTCGGAAACTGTATACCATCAACTCTGCATCCTTCACTTTTCCGAAGAGCACCGTGTTGCTCATTTGTGCCCTCAGCACCTCTTGCTGACACCAATTGAGTGTCGTCCCATCCAGTATACTTATGAGGCTCAGTGGGTCACTGAGTAGCGATAAGCTGTCACCAGAGGGTCTGGAAACGCGTATGTCACGGCCGGTCCATAAATGCAGGTTACGACCTCCTCCAGCCCCCGGATTGTCCCCATGTGGTCCGATCTCATTGCCAGGCACAGGTCAACTAACAGAGGCATGCTCCCATTCACTTTCCTCCATTCATCTCGCGTTTTTGGGTTCTTCTCCCCACCAGTCAGGTGTCGGTTCTGCATCAGGAGGTACTGCACTAGCAGCGTCTTCAGCCCGGCAGCACACTTATATGAATAGGTGTCAATGCTTGAGTGGATTTTTCCCATCGACAGGGGCTCCCCATGTTTCATTAGTCGATGAAATGAATCCAGTTCACCATGGGTCAGAAGCAATAGTGCCAAATATCCATCAATCCGGAGTGTTTCCACACCCCGACTGAACATGTACGCTGGACCCATATTGAATAGGTACCTCGGGTAAACCAGGTACAGTGCCAACAAACGGCTGATGGGCATGTTCAGGATTTCTTGTATAAAGGCTCCAAAGATAGTCTCTTTTGCACTGAACACTCTAGCCATGAACTCCTTTCCCCAACAAGGACTCAAGAACTCAAGAATCTCGTGATCCCTCCTCGTCTTCAGCTCACTCTTTGCGTGCTCCCTCCAGAATCCTCCAATTGTGACCTCGTTGGCCGCTGTGACGAACCTGGCCACTGTCATTTCCCTCTTCTCGGCCACTTCCAGCTGCTCCTCAAGAAAATCCCAGATTTGCTTCACCAGAGGTGGGGCATCTTCTCTTGTCTTCTCCGTGGCGTTCTCCAGCCTTGGCGTCAGGAAGGGCCATCTGCCTCTTTCTTGTGTCAGTCGATACACCATAGACTCCAGTTGTTTCTCCGTTGCGGCCACATTCTTCCTTTCATTGCTCGGTCCTCTAGACTTACTGGTGGAGCTTGTGATGGTTAACTCCATGCTTCGAAACCACAGGCTGGCCGTCAGGTGAGTTACTATTGGATGATCATCCCCTATAGCCGGACTGAGCTTGAGTTGCCTGGCGAAGTTTGATATCTCCAGCAAGAGGACCTCGTCCAATACAATGAGGATATCTGCCAACTCGTAGAAGCCCCTCAACGCGTGGGACACATCCGCCCACGCCGCCGCCAGTTCTGACTTGCGAAGTCTCAAGTTCGTCGGTTCCAACTCCCGATTGGGAGCTGCCATCAGGATACGCCACCCATTCCCTTCAGCTATCAAGATCAAGGCCGCATATACAAATTGCAGAGCGGGAGGCATGCTCGCGTACCCGGGGGACGTCGTGAACACCACTCTTGTTTTGGAACCGAATCGTGAGGTAACATTCTCCTGTAAATCATTCATTGCTGCAAATAACGTCTGGATAGCTTCCCAGATTGTCTTCGACGCTGGTTCATCACCCTTGAGCTGCTCAAGAAACCCCGTAGCATGCAGGTGGTCATTCATTTCCGCAAACAGTAGTAGCTCGGGCTCGCAAGGAATCTCCGATTTTATTGCCACCACCAAGGTTAACATTTGGTTCAGCTCCGCTCCCGGTAGTGAGTATATCAAAGTTTCCGGCCAAAACAACTTGGGAGACATTCCCTCGAAGTCCGATCCCGCTATGATGAACACCCTTGCAGCGGCTGGATCTGCTCTGTCATAAACTGCCAAGGTCTTGGCCAATTGGGTGTTCCCGCAGGGTTTTCCGTATCTAGGATTGTCTGCCAACCTCGTACCTTCATAAGCGGCGTCCGGCAGTTCCATTTCCCTTGGGTCCAACAGTTTGTCCACCACTCTCAACTGTGCTGGAGTTGCCAACCTAATTCTGGCAATGCTTGTTCGATGCTTGGGAGGCTCCACCACGAGTCCCGGACTCCCCAGCAACTTGAGAGGCCTGTAATTGATGGGTCCCATGACAGATTTTGTGGGAATCCCTGTTAGATCCGCCGTCTCCATTATTTTTGCTCTTGAGAAATGCGTCTCGTGAGCCTTCAACCAGTCCACGCACTGGTGTCTACCCGAGTCTTCATGTGACACTCGCTCAAGACCCAAAGCTTCCGCCAACTCTTGCCTGCACTCCAGATCTTCCAAGTCCAGCTCTTTCACCTTCTCCACATATCTCGACCTACTGGTCTCCGCTGTCCTCTCCACCCTCTTGTTCTCCACCACCACCACCGAGGATATTACCGAACCCTGAGGTGTTGATGACGTTGCCTCCTCGGCCTCCATGGGTGCTGCGCCTGGTAACCTGGTCCGGCTGCTCCTCGAGCTGTCTCTCGAATCGGCCGTCGCTCCCAGGCGACTGGATAAAGCTCTTGGGTTGAAGAAAGGTGGATTTGGGGGTGGCCCGAACGTGACTTGGGCCGTCTCTAGCAACTCTGCCTCCAACGCGCTTATGTGCCTTTGAAAGACATCATTCAACCACTCTACTCCCCTGGGCTTGTCAAAGTGAATCCCGTCTGAGGATGCGTCGTCGGTGAAAACAGATCGCTCCATCTGCTCGGCTACGTCCAGTAATCCAACGGGGAGGACACTCTTTTGATGTATTTGCCAGATTATTTCGTTCAGGTTTTGCACCTTCGTGTTCATCTCCATCGCGTGTTGGTGCGCCTTCATGTTGTAAGGAATGGTACACACCGTGAGAATAGCAGGATCCATTCGAATCCGCAATTCCTCAAGGATGCAGCTCATCGTGTCATGTAGCCTCGTCACCTTCCTAGCCTCCGCCCTGGACACGTCATTCGTCCCGATCATTAGAGTTACCGTGTACACTCTTGCCATCCCTAGCATCTCAAGTGTTGCCAACATCTGTGACGTCGCAGCTCCAGCGCAACTCAAGATCCCCGTTTGCCAATGTGATTGAATCCGGGTCAGCACCCGCAGCAGGCTGTCCCCTACGATCAGGTGGACCGCCCCCTCTGGCACACGTGGCTGCGTGAGGTATTCCACCCAAGCCGCGTCATGGAAGCAATCCCTCCTGGCTCTCTGTGCCGTGCTCCAATCCATACGATTGTGCCTGTGGTATCTGCCTTCTGTGTTCTTCTTGTAGCTTGAGATCACCACACTCGTAATCGGTTGCTCCCTCCACGTCGGGGGTAGCTCCACTCTTGCTGGACTCTCACGATTCCTTAGCTGTAGCCTCTCGTTCAATTCTTTCAGTCGTGACGAGCTACCGCTCACCTGACTACCACTCGGGGTTGAACTTGGGGTATACCCAGGCAGCGCCACGTCCATCAATGGGCGTATTGTTTGTGTCTCTAGGCCAAACAGGGAGGACGTTGATTCAGTTGGTATCCACACCTCCAACCCCTCATTCATATGCTCCTGAGCCGCGCGATCAATGTTAAATCGTCCCTTCGATCTGGGAGCTTCGTCCACCTCCATACGCGACTCTGGCCTTGAGCCGGTAACCATTCGCTCCTTGGGCCTAGCCCCTTTCTGCATATCGAGCTCGCGTTGTCGTTGCTGGATTCTCTCAAGTTCCGACTTCAGCTGCTCACAATTCGCGGCATTCTCTCGCACTCTTTGTTCTTGTAGATGCTCGGCTTTCAGCATCTCAAGTTCCCTCCGCGCTTGGTCCTTTTCGACGACCGCTTGATCTCTCTCCAGTTTTGCCTGATCTCTCTCAAGCTCCGCTTGATCCCGGTCGAGGTTCGCTTTGTTCCTCTCCCGCTGAGTCCTCTCAAGCTCTCTCTTCATAGTACTGAGGTCTGGATACGCTTCCCCCGTTTGTTGCGCTCGCGTCATTGATGGCATCTTACTCGTGCTCTGGCCTGTAGATCTTGCTGATGGTCTGATCGGTAGTGGGAACTCCCCTGCGCCATACTCGGTGTTGTTGCTCAAGCCAGGGTTCCTTGCCAAGTCGAATCCCCTTATTCCTCCATCCACATTCCAGGACAGCCATCTGGCTTGCTCTTGGTTGGATATTCCATCAGTGGTGTAGCCGACCATTAGAACCGCTTCTGTTGCAGACTCCCGACATTCGCCCTGTTCTTCCAATTGCAGGATGGCGTTCAGCATCACCGCCATTCTTTCGTCCACTTGAGTGTAATCCAGATCCCTCAGGCGTCTGTATAACTCATCAAGTGTGGGCCTTTTCAGAGCCGATGGCATGGACTTCCAGAATCGATCTGCCATTTCTAGATGATCTTGAGTATTAGCAGCTTGTGAATTACCTTAGCAACTTGTGAATTACCTTAGCAACTTGAGTACTTGAGAATTAATTTCTTGAAGCGTTGTTCAACTTGTGTGTTCGGTCAAGAACTTCCTTTCTTTCAATTGAATGTAGTTGGGTAGTCAATTTGACTTTTCCAAATCAATCTGAAAAATTTACTCAATTTTTAGACTAACATGCTATGTTCCTAACCTAAAACCCCCCTTGCCACTATAGTTAAAACCCTTTCCTTTTCGTTCTACTAAAATAGTTCAATTGGAAATTTTCTAAAAGCATGCAGATTCATTTTATGTTTTAGCACCATCAATCATTTAAAATTTAATTGTCATGCCAATCACCTTTAAGAACCTTTTACCTGTTCTGTACCCCAACACCTAACTCGAGATCCCTTCATACCCAATTCGAGACCCCCATGTACCCGACTCAGGCGATGCTCAAGTAGTATTTCTTGTGAAGATGTACCATTATCTCCGTTTCCGCGAAGACCATGTGCAGGATAGCGTACAATTCCCTTGGGCTCAATTTGCCCCTGTTCAGGTCATACACCGGCATTGAGACCTCCATTATCCTTCTTTCAATCATGAAGTCTCGTAGTCTTGTTAGTGCCAACATCACGTGTTCAGGATCGATCGTGTTCCTGTCATTGACCCTCGTCACTAGGAAGCACAGGTATTTGCCCGGGACTTGTGCTACTGATGGTGGAAGCGCATCCATCGCGGTTCTAATGGTAGCCGACCATTAGAACCGCTTCTGTTGCAGACTCCCGACATTCGCCCTGTTCTTCCAATTGCAGGATGGCGTTCAGCATCACCGCCATTCTTTCGTCCACTTGAGTGTAATCCAGATCCCTCAGGCGTCTGTATAACTCATCAAGTGTGGGCCTTTTCAGAGCCGATGGCATGGACTTCCAGAATCGATCTGCCATTTCTAGATGATCTTGAGTATTAGCAGCTTGTGAATTACCTTAGCAACTTGTGAATTACCTTAGCAACTTGAGTACTTGAGAATTAATTTCTTGAAGCGTTGTTCAACTTGTGTGTTCGGTCAAGAACTTCCTTTCTTTCAATTGAATGTAGTTGGGTAGTCAATTTGACTTTTCCAAATCAATCTGAAAAATTTACTCAATTTTTAGACTAACATGCTATGTTCCTAACCTAAAACCCCCCTTGCCACTATAGTTAAAACCCTTTCCTTTTCGTTCTACTAAAATAGTTCAATTGGAAATTTTCTAAAAGCATGCAGATTCATTTTATGTTTTAGCACCATCAATCATTTAAAATTTAATTGTCATGCCAATCACCTTTAAGAACCTTTTACCTGTTCTGTACCCCAACACCTAACTCGAGATCCCTTCATACCCAATTCGAGACCCCCATGTACCCGACTCAGGCGATGCTCAAGTAGTATTTCTTGTGAAGATGTACCATTATCTCCGTTTCCGCGAAGACCATGTGCGGGATAGCGTACAATTCCCTTGGGCTCAATTTGCCCCTGTTCAGGTCATACACCGGCATTGAGACCTCCATTATCCTTCTTTCAATCATGAAGTCTCGTAGTCTTGTTAGTGCCAACATCACGTGTTCAGGATCGATCGTGTTCCTGTCATTGACCCTCGTCACTAGGAAGCACAGGTATTTGCCCGGGACTTGTGCTACTGATGGTGGAAGCGCAGCCATTCCTCCCAGCCCCGGTCTCTGTCTGAACAGAAACTCCACGTTCTGGTACTCTCTCTCTTAAAGTTAGCCTCCAGTCTTGATTTGAAACTCATGTCCGCCGTGATACAGATTGCGCTAGTCCTGTCTGACAGATTGAAGTCACTATCCGTTATCAGGATATTTTCCGAGTATTCGTTTGGTATTTCAAACCTCGTTTTGAAATTCCGTCCTATGGTAGGCTCGGCCTCCTCCCCGTCCAGTTCCAGTCCGCTCGTTTCTCTCACTTCCCTGAGTTTCTTTATCATCAAATTTTTGGTGTGGGTAAGTCCTACCCCCACTCCCCGGAAAAAAATATTTATCGACGTCCCCGTCGATGATGCTGGTTCTGAATTATCTGCCGGAATGTCGAGCGGCCTGTCTGTTGCCGTCCAGCCGAAGAGAGGATTTTCCCTTTTCATGTGCTTTCCCGCTGATATGTCAACTTGTTGTATGCTTTGTCCTTTGTCGCTTCCGTTCTTGACATCGCGCATCCATTCTAAAATCTTCAGGTTCGTATTCTCCCTCCTCTCTATCTCCGGTGTTCTCCCTCTCCAAATCCGTCTCCCTCTCCGGTGTCGAGTAATATTCCTGTGGGTAGTGTTCATTATCATTGATGATTTGCCATTCATCATCTGCCGCCAGTTCGCCCACACTTAGTAGCTCTTTGCTTAGGTCGTCGGGCTGTATCTTATCAATGAGGAAATCGTCCCCATACCTGTTGTACCTCATGCCTGTTCGTTTGCGATTGCCACTCCTTGTCCCCGCTGGTATTGATAGGTCTGGTTCTGTCCACTTTGGCAACTCACCTTGTTCCGGATCATTCCAGTCTTCTTCCACAAAAGATTCCGCTTCAGAGTCCGCTTCTATTTTTTCATTGTCATCCTAACTCAAGTTCTCATTGCCATCATTCTTCTCTCTGATGCCTTTTTCGTTCACTTCACATGCTGGCTCCACCAGTAGGTACTCGAGTCCTTCCATGTCCTTTGGTATACACCAGTCCTCTGGGGATGGGACATGAGGCTTCAGATTTTCATAATGTGCTGCTCGCCCAGTACTCAAGCGGTAGAACCGTCCTTGTTGATGTACTTCCGTTACCATGAATGGTCCTCTCAATTTCTTGAGTAGTTTCTTTGTCCCTTTGGGCGGTATGACATTCTGGAAAACCCACATGTACTGGCCCAAATCATATGGCTTCGCCTGTAATAATCTTTGATCATATTTCTTGCGCTGTCTCATTTGTGCTTGCGCAGTGTTCCTCCTGCATAGCTCGTTTAGTTCCTGCTGTCTCTTGATTGCTTCTTTCACGTAAGGTTGAGGCGACGTCCTCTCCCCTTCATATTCCGGGTAAAAGAATGTCAGGGCATTGCTCTCTATCTGCCTGTCAACATCATGAAAGGACTGATGCCCGTTGTTGAGTGTTGAGTACTGTTGTACGCCCCTACGACTTGCGGCAGATATTTATCCCAGTCTGTCATGTACCTTGAGCAGTAAACCCTCAGCATATTCACCAACGTTCTATTCTGTCTCTCTACCAGCCCGTTGGTCTGAGGATGGTAAGTCGTTGAGTGTGCTCGAGCAATGTGTGACCTCTTCATTAATTCTTTAGTCAAATCCCCCACAAAGGCCTTGCCGTTGTCTGACTGAAAAGTCATTGGACAACCATACCTCGATATCCAATGGGTTATCAGGTGGTCACAAGTCTCCTCTGCCGAGGCTGTTTGACACGGCACCGCTTCTGCCAGTTTTGTGAAGTGGTCTATTACAACCAGTATCTGGTTATACCCCGACTCCGTCGTGCAGATTTTTTGATGGTCTATCTGCACCACTTCATTAAATTCTGAGCTTTCCACCGACTTGAGTGGGAATTTCATCTTCCTTGGGTCTTTCACTTGCAGGCATGCCAGGCATGCATTCACCCATCTCTCGCAAGCTTTCCTCAATCCTGGCCAATCGAACCTGTGAAGTATTCTTTGTTGCACCTTGTCTATCCCCTTGTGCCCCATTTGATCGTGCGATCTGAACAGCACCTCTGACTGATACAATTGTGGTAATATGATGAGGTTGTGCCTGTGTAATATCTTCTCCTCGTCTTTTCTCTTGCATGCTACCACCCCGTCAGCTGTGTGATAGAGTAAATTTTTCCTTTCTTTGTAGAACTGGCTCAGGATCTTGTAGCTGTCTTCTTCAAGTTCCCCTTTCGACTTGGACCCCGTTCGGATCCATTTGGAGAGGTTACTTGTCATCTTGTCATTCTTTTGGGCTCTTATCAGATCCGACAGCCTATATCTCGCCTTGACATGTTCCTTTAGTGCCATGATCTGTCCATTCATTTACCCAGGGTTGTGGATGTCGTCGTTCAGCTTCACGCATATTATCCTCTTCACGATCTTCATATCATCTTCTGGCACCAGATTTGTTCTGACATTTGAGTTGCATGATAGTTCACTGAATGGTTTCCTCGAAACTGCAATTCTTACAAGTTCTTCGCATCCTCGTACTTCTTGTACGTCCAAGTTGTACGTTCCTGAGGACGGATCTGTTTGTAATTCCCTGTCGCGGTGTCTAATCTTCTCTTCTGCCAATATCATGCAAAGACTATCCTGATTGTCACTGTTCTCATCCGAGTCCTCATCCCCTATTTCACACTCCCCGGACAAATTTCCTTCTTCAGTATCTTCTTCCTCCGTGGACGTGGACTACTCCCCGGTTTCTTGACATAGTCCCAGGTATTCAGCCTCTTTCTTGAACGCCACTTTCTTTTTTCTAACCCGAGTCTGTTCAAGTATGTCGTCAGGGATTTTTTCAACCAGTGACTGCACGACTTCCTTCCCATCAGGGTTAGTCACCTTAGAGGTGACTTCCTCACTAACTATCTCGCTCTTTCGCAGTATTGTGACCTCCGGTTCCTCCTTACCCTTTTCTTGGATCACGGGTTTATCATCTGCCAGTTTCTCGAGTAACCTCATTAAGTCATCGTCTATCTGTGCCTCTCCCGTCTCTACCTGGTTGAGATCATAGCCTTTTGCCTTGAGCGTCTCCCTCACAATCTTTGACTTGAGTATTATCCCTATCGGCTTCCCTCGGTTCTTTTTCAAGATTGTTTTCTCCGGAGGTTCTTTTGGTAATTCGGGGTGATCTTCTATTGGTTTGCCTGATTTGTCTAACCATCTCGTGAGTGGAAGACTGTCGTACGTTTCCTTATCCATGAAGGAGAAGCCCTCCTTGATCTCAGGTCTATCTGCCTCCCTCTTTTCTTGTCTCTCGTAGACCTCCGTCTTCTTACTCAAGCTGTCAGCGTTTTGATGTTTGTCTCGTGTTCTATGCTCAATTATCAAGTTGTACCCATCCAGGCGAACTATCCACCTCCCAATGTAACTTTGGTCCATTGAGTACGTTTTCAGCCAGCTTAGTGCCCTGTTGTCGACTCGCAGCTTGAATGGTAAAGGTAACCACCGCAAACATCTCTGCTTTCGGTGCTCCGTACTTCATTTCCGTGTCACTTAGGACTTTGCTCCCGTACGCTATTGGTCTCAAGACTGTTTTCCCGTTCCATTCTTGTTCCTGAAGGAGAATTCCAGAAATTGCTACTACCGAATCATCCGTGCCAGCACGTACATCCCTTTCTCTGTTGGCATCCCTAGTACTGGTGCCTCGCACAACTCTTTCTTTATTCTCTGGAATGACTCTTCTGCTGCGTTGTTCCACGTGAACTTCTTGCCCTTATGTCTCATTAACTGTTGCATCGGGTATACCTTGTCTACATAGCCTTTGATGAATTCTCTGTAGTAATTCGCAAAACCCAGGAAGCTCATCAATTGGTGTTCCGTTTTTGGCGATTTCCAAGATAGAACTGCTTCTACTGCGTCTGGATCTGGTCTGATGCCGTGTCTGTCCACCATCCTGCCCAAGTATTTTATCGAATCCTTGAGTATCTCGCACTTTGATGGTTTACACTTTAGCCCCGACCTCTTCATACACGCAAACACCTCGTCAAGTCTCTCAATGTGGTCTTCCAGTGTGGGTGTCGCTATTACCACGTCATCCACATAGCACATTACCAGATTGCCGTACTTCTTCGTCACACCTATCAGCGCGTGTGCCATCAACCGCTGAAATATGGCGGTGGCATTGCAAAGACCAAACGGCATCCGTTTCCTTTGAAACAGACCCAACTCGCAGGCAAACCCTGTCTTGTCCCTGTCCTGCTTCCTGAGTGGTACCTGCCAAAAGGCCGAACCTAAATCAAGAGTCGTAAAAAACTTCGCTCTCATCAATCCTAGGTATGGGATAGGCATCCTTCACCGTCACGGAGTTCAGGTATCGAAAGTCACAACAAAACCCCAATTGGTCGCCTTTCTTTTTGGCCATCACTGCTCCAAACGCCCACGGTGATTTGGATGGTTCTATCATATCATACTCTAGTAGCGTTTCGATCTCTTTTCTACACGCATCCGATTTGTGTGGGGTCATGCGCCTCGTCCCCTCCCTGTGCGGTATTGCGTTCTCCTCAAGTTCTATTTCATGCTCAACAAAATTACAACACCCGATGTCTGCCTTATGTCTCGAAAAAACTTCCTCGTTCCGTTCTAATACATCCTTGATGGCTTCGAGCTGTTCGTCCGTTATCTTGCCTCTTAAATGTTCAATTTCCGGTAGGACCGGTTTATCACTCTGCATCTCATTTAGTGTGGGCCGTTCCGGAATATTTGAACAGCTCGATAGCCCATCGTCTGTCTCTGACTTAAGTGACTTCACAAGACCTGATGAACCTTTTATTTTCTTCAATCGTCTCAAGATACAAATTTTGTCCCTATGATTGGGACAATCAACAACTTCATTTTGTTTTTGGTTTTCAGTCATTTCATATCGAGTTTTTACGGGTAAAGCATATCCCAGATTCCTCCCCCTCTGTATCGTGATTGGTATGTCAAGAGTATTCAACAAGACACTGACGCAGAGACCGCTCTTCGTTATCGAGAAGGATCTTCCTAAGACAGCAGCACTTTGACCATTTGGATTTGGGACTATGCATACCTGCTTGTTGTCACTTAGTTCATTGTAATTTTTCATTAGTAACCTTACGATCGCCGCTTCGTTCGCCTTTAGCCTCACCCTCTTACTCAAGAATACCGGTGCTTTGTTCTCATTCGCCATTATTAAATTTACCGGTTTAATTGCGTACCTCCTATCCGGGTTCCGTATCCTGAACATTGCGTTGTTTAGATCAGTCGTTACATCAAAGTTCCTGATGAAGTCTCTGCCTAAAATGAATTGGTCAGACTCATCTAGGTTTTCTACCACAAGAAAGGTCATCCACAGGTTGCGTTCCCCCAGATTTAGGGCTATTATCGGCGTTCTGCCCAGCACCCGCAGCGTCCCTTTGTTTGCAGCTGACAACCGTATTCTCGAGTCTATCAAATCATTTTTGTTGAAGCCCATTCGTTACCAAGTTTCGATTGGTATGACACTCAAGACCGCTCCCGTATCAAGTAACCCACGTAACTGAGTCTTCTTGCAACTTATGTCGAGCACATGTGCTGATACATCCGCCTCTGCCCCGATGTGCATTGCATCTTCCTCAAGCATGGCGCAGTGTCCAATCGATCTAACTTTCAACTCTTCTTTTCCTACGTAGATTTGCCCTATTAGATCTTCATCACTTGTTATCATTGTTTTCGTATAGATGTTGATCCCATCTATATTTAGCATCACCTCATGCAGACCATAAGCGTCTGTGTATCTGTTATCAACTCGGACTGACTTGCTACCCCCTCTTGTGAGTAGTGCCCTCAATGATCTAGAAGTCGTTTGTGGGCTTATACCATTCAAGTAACCTGCGTACACATCAATGTGCATTATTGTCTGTTCACCTGGTTCGCTCAAGTTTCTCGTTACCTCATGGCCGCCCACGGTGATTATTGACATTATTCTTGCCCCGATCTTTGTTATACCGAATGGCTTCCCCGTGACCATTTTTACAGTGTTGCAGTTTCCACTTTTTGTCGACCCCGCTACAGCCTCTGGTATTGACTGCGAGCAACCTAATGCCTCGTTCATTTTCTGTCTTTCGATATCTTGCTTTAGTCGTTGTCCAATTTTCTTTCGCCGCCAGGTCCTGTTTCACTTTATTGATAGCTTCCGCCGCCGCCTTCTCATAATTTATCTCTAGGGCGTTCCTGGCCGTGGCCTCTATTGCACTATTAACTTGTGTTACAGCTTTCACTGTTTTCGTTGGCTGTTCCGCACTTGGTGTTTCTAAGTTTTTCGTTTCAAATTCACCTTGTCTATTTCTCTGGTTCTGTACCGCTGCTAACGCCAACTTGTGTTTTGGATGACTCTGATTCTTGACCGCCTCCCAAAACAACGAGCAGTCCATCCTGAAGTGCCCCTCTTGGTTGCAGAAGAAGCATCTTGCACCTATTTTGATGATCAAGCCAGTATAGAACTCGTGTTCCTCCATCTGGCTCATATCTTCCTCATCGGGTGCATATCCCAAACTCTTCATACCCTGCTTGTATGTTGTGCAATCCGCCATGTGATGATCAGCTGACCCGCAGTTCGCGCATGATCTACGTTTGTCCATGTCATCTCTGGGCTTGTACCATGAAGACCTTTGTGGTTGATTCCCCCCTTGCGTATTCCTGTTATCTGAATACGAGTATTTCTTGGGTTTCATTAGCATGTACTCTCTTGACTTCTGTCTCATCTCTGCTGAAGTCGGTGCACTGTCTTTCGACAATGTATAGTATGTTGCTAACATTGTTCTCAAGTCATCACTCTTTACCCCGTCAATGAACTTTGAGGCGATGCTAAAGTTCCTTCTATTGGTGGATTCTTCCGGGTCACTCCTTCGTCTCAAGCTCTCAAGATCATCTAGGAACCTGTCTATCGATTCATCGTCCCTTTGCCTTCTCTTTTCAAATCGCATCATCGCTTGATGACCCTTCATGCCTGACCCGAATCAATTTAACAATATCTCGAAGATTTTATCTGCTGTGTCGCGTTCCTCTTCCTTCTTCGCAACCACGCATTTCAATGCCGTGCCTTCCAAGTTGCTGAGTATCGCTGTGCATGCTTGCCTCTCATCGTTCAAGTTGTCTTGTTCCAAGTGCAATCTCATGACTTCTACCCAAGTGTCAATGCATCCGTCTGAATCATCTTTGAATTCTTTTGGTTTCTTGAAAGTTTTCCTGGATTTGTTGCTTCCTCTGTCACTCGAGTCGGTGTTCCTTGTAGCGAAGTTTTCTACTGTCCTGTTCATCATTTCCCAGGTGCTTGCCCATGCCATGACATCCGGTCCCACGTTGTTGTGAGTCGTGGTGTCCCCTGGACCACCCGTTGTGTTTGCTGTTCCACTTTTCATAACCGCTTTGCCCCCCCCCCCCCCCGGTGCTGTACTCGCAGCATCCCGGGGTAATGGTAACGGTGTTGACTGCCGTTTTTTCCGTTGTGGTTCCACGAAGTCAACTCTATTGCCTTGCGTTCGCTCCGCTGCTGGCCTGTCTTGTGACGTTGAGTTCCTCAAGATGGCGTCTAACTTTGTCTGTATTGCACATGAACTCTCAGCCTGGTCCCTACTCATCGTATCCATTCTCATTTCCAAACTCCCCAACTGGCTAGTCACTGCGTCGTATCGTTGCTTCATTTCTTGCATGTCTTTTCTGATGTTCTTGTCTCGCTCTTCATCAGTGGTATCTACCTTGTCCGACATCTGCTGAAGCCTTTCCTCTGTCGCTCTTGCTAGATTGAAGTAGCTGTCCAGGTACTCATGTTTGTTGTTTCTTATTTCTTTCCTTATCACATCTCTATCCTCTTCGCTGTGCTTCAGTTTCTTGTCTATCTGATCTAGCTTTGCCATCAAATCGCCTAGCTCAAGAGTAGTTGTTCCATGGTCAGTTGTTGTCCTGTTGTTGGTTGCTGTTCCCGGTCTGATCTGGTCTTCGTTTTGGTCGGTGTCTGTCGTTCTCGTGGAAACTGTTCCGAATGTTTTGCATTTCTCAGCTTTCGTTTCTTCCACTGCTGCGTCTCTCGACTTCATTCCGACCATTATCGCCAATCTTTCAGTAAAAGACGTTCTTTTTGCTTGATACTCGTCCCTCGCCGTTTTGGCGTGTTGCCTGTTGTGTCCTCCACCTGTTGTGAACTCCATGGACTTTGGATTAAGTTTTTCCGCATTCGGCATCGGTGTTGATTATGTCGTCTTCTTTTCCACCTCATCCACACTCTGGTCCGGTGTCTCTAGTTCAATTTCGATGGCGGGTTCTGCTTGTTTCCCTTCCGTGCCCTCTTTTGCCCTGTTCTCTGTATTACTCCTCGTGTTGACCATGCTAACTGAAAAGTTCTTCTTTGTTATCTTTGGGCCCATTGATGTCGTTTTACGTAGCGACAAGTTATATTTTGTCTTTGCTCCAGTAGATCTTTTTTCAGCCACCGGTACCCTGCTCCGCCTCACTATTTTTATTTACAATTGTTCCTATTTACAGTATTACTATATACAAAATTCTACTCTAAGGTTAAAATCTCTTTTGACAAAATCAATAAAAAGAGATATACAATTTAATAAAAACAACGTTTCCTAAGCTTTTTGAAAATCTGTATGTTCTTGATCCCCACAGTACCGGATCTTTTAGGACTGGTTAGAAAATTTAATTTTGCGATTGGTTACTTCAACCTGTCTTAGTACTCTTTAGTACCGTCACCCCCCTTCTTTATACTGTCCCAGTACTTCTTGTTAGTGTCCCAAGACCACTGTCCCAAGACCCTTGCCCTAAGACGACTGTCCCAAGACTAGTGTCCCAAGACCACCGTCACAAGGCTACTGTCCCAAGACCCTTGCCCTAAGACTACTGTCTCAAGACTACTGTCCCAAGACTACTGTCCCAAGACTACTGTCCCAAGACCACTGTCCCAAGACCAATGTCCCAAGAACACTGTCCCAAGACCACTGTCCCAAGGCCAATATCCCAAGACCACTGTCCCACTTGAGTTCTTGTAAAAATTTCCCAAAATCTTTTTCTTAATGGCCAAAACCCAAATACTAATCCCCCAGTATTTATATCCCTCTCGATGTTTCAGGCTATTTGAAACCCTAAATTCCTCGCAGGTATCTTGTGATCACCTGTTCGTTCAAATACCAACAACAAATTTTCACCAAAACGTAAAAATTTAAACAGGAAAAATTTCAAAAACAGAGAGATGAATTCTCTTAAAATTCAAGGTTGACAGATGTCAATCTTTGTCCGAAAAAATGTCTGGTACCCGATTGCCGCGCGTTTTTCTCCCCCCCCCCCCCCCTGTTAGCGATCTTATGGGTTATCACGAAAACTGTCTATGTCCGTTCCCCCCTAACGATCCGACCAGGGTACCTACCTTAACCTGATTTTAAATTTGGATATCCGCTTCTTATAACCAACGCGTGTAAGTATTTAATGTAACTAAATCGACGATGCCGAACAATTAGTTACTCTAACGTGTCCCCCCTTTTTACAATTTACAACCGCTAACCTCTAACCTAACCAGCCCCCCTTCTAACCTCCCCCCTCTTTAGCCCCCCTCTTAAGCCGAAAAAACCCTTAAGCGCCGGCTGCTAAACCTCTCGAGAGAAAACCGTAGACCTGTTTCCAGGCCTGCTTGTGTAAAAACTTCCTCAAAACAATGGGGCTCCGCTTATCCAATTTTACACTTATCTCCTATAATGTAAAGTGGATTTTAACGATACCCGTTTGCCCAAATTGAGAACAACCCTGTGCGTCCTCTTCTTGTTGTAGCGATCCCGTGCTAGTTGTCCCCTTGACGTGCACTGCACTTGACACCAGCACCACCTTCCCACTTGGCTGATCACCTCTTCCAGTCAAGTTTCCTAGCGGTTCAGCTCAGTACTTGTGAACCACTTTCCCACTCTGCTGGTCACCTCTTCCAGTCAAGTCTCCTAGTGGTCCGGTTCTGTCCTTGTGAACCACTTTCCCACTCGGCTGGTCACCTCTTCCAGTCAAGTCTCCTAGAGGTCCGGCTAGGTTACAAGCTATCTGAAAACCCGTAACAACGCCCCCCACTTGGGCACCTTATTGATGTCACTGGTTTAGATTGCTAGATTGATCGAAACGATCGGTCTTATAAAACAGTATGGGTATACTATTTAAATAATATCAAGGTTTGATCCAACTAATCTGGTATCCAAGTCACTGTCTTTTTGTTCTATGGTTTTTTGTTCCTTTTTCTATACTTTTTTCTTGTTTTTGTTTCGCTTTTGTCTTTTTGTTTGCTTTTTGTCCCCCTAGTTACCCCCCCTTACTCGGTTAGCTAGGCCTCGTTCGGAGAGCGTACCAGGAAGTTTTCTCAAGTTTTCTTAAAAAGCTATCACGGTACAACCGGAAGGTTTACACGTTCCCGCTGAACCGTACCACCGGTACTCTAGAATGGGCATGCAGCCCGGAGCTGTGTCAAGTGGGTTCGACTCCGTAGTCATGATGTCGTAAAAACACCCAGGAGCGCCATAAAAACACTATGTAACAGTCGCCTACTTCGGTCACATATGAGGCTTAAGAAAAATAGGCCCTATAACCATTGGCTCAAGAGTCAGGGACACTAACTCTTGTGTTTTTCTACCTCAAAAACGGTCGGAGCCAATTCGGTTCGCTTGCGACATGAGACTAGAACCCGTTACAGCTTAAGGGCTACTACCAAAATATCGCCTCACTCTAGAAATTAAGAACGTTCGCATACTTAGGTCTCGAGATACCCAAAATACACGAACGCCGTTAAAAACAGGGTCGGAACAATCCGTTAAGTTACTTTTTATTAGACAGTGGAACTTTGATCCCTTTCAGATGGATCAACCTATAACTCGCCTTATCATCTAACATAACAACATAACAATCATAAAACACATTCGAGAAAACTAAATTTGGTACTTACTTAGTAGCACGCTTGAGAAACAGAGTAATTAAACTAATTAAAGACTCTGGCATAAATATAATCAAATATAACTCAAGAAGTTTTCTAACGATGAGTTCCAACCAAAGGAAGTAAGTTTTAACTCAAGAATATAGTTTTAGATCTGGACCATTGGGAGACTTCACTTGTCCGCCTTTCCGTTGAAGGTTCACACTGGTCCAGTTGATTTTAGCTCTGCTCTCGTATCTGTTCTGTCTCCTATATCAGATAGGACAGCTCTACTCTAGTTTTCTACGATGGAAATTGCGAATAGCAATTTCCCACTGTATATGTTTGATAACTTTCCCGCAATTGTTATTTCGGTCGTTCTAATTTCTTATTCGATGTTTTCAGTTGTCGAGAGAAAACTGAGCATGACAGGCTCCATTCGAATTTTTGGAAAATAAAACTTCACTCCAAAACCACGTATATTCGTGTCCCTCAAGGTCAAACTTCTAGATATGACCGACTGGCACATACTCCCCGGACTCAAGATCGATGTCCTCATCGAGTGCTGCCGGCTGTCAGTGAATCCCCAGAAACCCGAGTGTTACTCAAGATACAGTGCCAGTGGTCATTTACAGAAGTTTGCAGCAGACTTAAGTTTATCTACACCCCAAAATTCACAACCATGAAAATTTGCACACTATCGCTAAACAGCAATCAAAATTTGCACACACCTGCACCTGCGAATTTTTGCTTTTTAAGCTAGTAATTTAAAAAAAATTTTGTCCTAGTCAATCAGGAAATTGTCATGCAGCATTTTGATTTATATAATAGATATAACATATTAATAACAATATCTCATTTGTTAAAATTTCTTTTTGGTGAACCCAGATTTCATCCGAGTTCACCCTTGAGCCCCCTTCCCTCTCAAGACTCAAGACTCTAGAATTCCCTTTTGAGCCACCGGCTCACCGCGCGTTCTTCGCCTTCGAGGTACCAGACCCAGATGTATTTGACACCGTGATCTGTTTCAATAGTGCCTTGTAACAGTCACCTACTTCGGTCACATATGAGGCTTAAGAAAAATAGGCCCTATAACCATTGGCTCAAGAGTCAGGGACACTATCTCTTGTGTTTTTCTACCTCAAGAACGGTCGGAGCCAATTCGGTTCGCTTGCGACATGAGACTAGAACCCGTTACAGCTTAAAGGCTACTACCAAAATATTCCCCCACTCTAGAAAATAAGAACGTCCCCATATTTAGGTCTGGAGATACCCAAAATACACGAACGCCGTTAAAACCAGGGTCGGAACAATCCGTTAAATTACTTTTTATTGGACAGTGGAACTTTGATCCATTTCAGATGGATCAACCTAAAACTCGCCTTATCTCAACATAACAATCATAAAACACACTCGAGAAAACTAAATTAGGAACTCACATGTTGACGCACTCGAGTATAAGGAGTAATTAAATTGATGAGCAACTCGAGAATTAAATAAAATAACTTGAGTAGTTCAATACTAACCAGTTTTAATAAAGAAAATAAGTTTAGACTCTAGAATTGAAGTTTTAGTCTGAACCATTAGGACACTCAAGCTGTCCACCTTTCCGTTGAAGGTTCACTCTGGTTCAGTTTGAATAATTGCACTCTTTTCTCGTGATTATCTCTCCTCCTATTTCAGGATCAGACGGCTCTACTCGTGTCTTATTTTGTATCTGGAAATTGCGAAAAGCAATTTCCTGCTGTTTTCTTAAGTATTTTCCCGCAATTGTAAATTCGGTCGTTCTGATTTTTCACTTTTTTTTTTCAGTTGTTTCGAGAAAACTGAGCATGACAGGCTCCATTCGAAATTTTTAAAAATAAAACTTCACTCGAAAATCACGTATTTTCGTGTCCTTCAAGGTCAAACTTCCAGATATGACCGACTGGCACATACTCCCCGGACTCAAGAACGATGTCCTCATCGCGTGCTGCCTCTGTCAGTGAATCCTCAGAGACCCGAGTGTCACTCAAGATACAGTGCCAGTGGTCATTTACAGAAATTTGCAGCAGACTTAAGTTTATCTACCTTCCAAAATTCACAACCATATAAAATTTTCACACTATCGCTAAACAGCAATCAAAATCTGCACACACCTGCACCTATGATTTCTCGCTCTTTAAGCTGGTAATTTAAATTTTCTTTTGTCCTATTCAATCAGGAAATTGTCACGCAGCATTTTGATTTATATAATAGATATAGCATATTAATAACAATATCTCATTTGTTAAAATTTCTTTTTCGTGAACCCAGATTTCATCCAAGTTCACCCTCGAGCCCCCTCCCTCTCAAGACTCAAGACTCTAGAATTGCCTTTTGAGCCACCGGCTCACCTCGTGTTCCTCGCCCTCGAGGTACCAGACCCAGATATATTTGACACTGTGATCTGTTTCAATAGTGCCTCTTCATCATCGGAGCTGATCACAATCTCCTCCCAAGCCTTCAGCTGTTCATAGGATCGCATCCACTCCCTTTGCTCTTGCAATCTCTTCGCTTGATTCGGTAAGCTCTTCACCTTCGACTCCCGGTTCAAACAGAAGGAATTGTGAAGACTTAGGCTTACATTCTTCGCCAGGTCCTCCTCTAGAATCGACTCCCTCGCTCTAGTGTTGTTTTTGGATACTCTACCCACTCTTTTCCACCCCGTCGTGATCGCATTTCGATGGGTCAGCAGAGGTCTCTTGAAGGCATCTGGTCCTATCTCGGCCTGGAAGTGTCGATATTCTTTTTGATGTTTCCTCATGTGATCCTTCGTCACCACGTATAACCAGGACGTTAACGTCGCGCGAAACCAAGGAAAGAATCTCAAGCGGCTCCACATGTGTCTGACTTCCATTGGTATGGCCAATACCTTGCATGCGGTCTCGAACAACTCAAGTCTCCTGCTGTAATCTATCGCATGAAGCGACTCTGCCGTTGGCGTCTTCGATTCCCGATACGTTGCTATATTTTCTTCCATCCATCGTAGAACCATCTTCGTGCTCACCACCAAGATGGTCACCTTTTGCTGATGATCGGAAAGTCCCAACGACCTGATTTCTTCCACAACCCAGATCAGGCAGAGATTGGCGTGGTCTGGGTACCACACTGTCTGCACCAGACAGTGGCATGGACAATCCCCGTGTGTGAGGTCGATGCTCCTAAGATTGCGTTCTCCCGAGGCTTCTAGGAGAGGCTCAAGTTCCATCATCTTCTCGTGTATCACGTCGATCTCTTCCAAGTTTGGAGCACCAACCTTGGGTTTCCCGATCACGTTTTGTCTCTCGTGGTCACTTGTATTTTCGCCCTCCAAACCTAGAAGTTCTTCACCCCAAATTTCACTCAAGTCGTCCCTTTGTTCTTTCGGCACTGTTCCTCGGATCTTCCTCAACAGCTTGTGTGAATGATGCGATATCCGAGCCAGTCTTACACATTTGGGCACTGAGAAGGCTTTGTCTATCAATACCCTCTGGCTGGACACTTCTACCATCGCCATGTGTAATGTATAGTGGCTGCCACATAGGTTGGCCATCACTGACCCCACTAGGGACTTCGCATTTAGAGGCAGACCATTGGCTTCGCTCATGGGAAATCCCATCTCCGCTTCGAGTCCAACCTTCCAACTCTTGATGTGTTTCTGGGTCACTTGCAACACTCCGTGCCATGACTCCACGCTCAACACGGTCACCAAGTGGTGTTCTGACTCTAGCCTCTCCAGTGACTGGAGACTGCACATTCTTGAAAAGAATCCCAAAGCTGTTGCTAGGTTCACAGTGGTACTCGCGTAACACTCAGCCACTATCTGTATCTCACTCTTCTCCCTTTCGGTAATGTCTTCAAACCAGGTGACTAGGTCTTCTTTCTGGAAAGACTGTATCCTGACGCATGATCGTCCATCGCAGGTGTGCTCGCCATTCCCACACGTCGAGTCAAGACAACTGCCCGGCTCCATTTTCTTTACCGACCCTGTTCCACTCGTCACCTCACTTGACTTTTTCACATGAGGCAGGATCAGTCTATGTACTATACTCAAGGTCGCCAAATCGTCATCCTCCGTCGGCGCTAGTCTCACTCGCTCCGTGACTTCCTCGATCAGGCTCGCATGGGGATATGGACACCAGGAGGGCCTGAGCAATTTCCACACCACTCCCAGATTCGTGGTCAACATGCCGTTCCCGTTGCCCATTTTCAGTTCGACTCTTTTACCTGAGCGCGGCACGCTTATCACCTTGGGGGTCGCCTCAAGTAGCAGGCGTAGGCTCGTTTTTCCCCCTCGATTGACACTTATTACTTCCGGGGTTTTCTCGAGAATCAAACCTAGGCTAGGTCTCTCTCTCTCCACAGTGTCTATCTCCATTATCTTCTCTGTCCAGAACTTCAGCAGCTCCGCCACCTCGTAGTTTCTGTGAGCACCTCCGGCTTCCGAGTCCAAGAAAGGGTTGTATGCCATCCCCATCACTCCAGACACATAATGGTACTCTCCCTTTTTATTGGGTTTCATGTACTCTCCAGACGAGGCCAAGTTACGGTGCACGTCGTGTTTCTCCTCGAATTTCTTGTTGTAGAATCTCCGTATCTCATCTAACTTCCTGTGGCTCTCTAGAGACTGCCTGGAACCATCCTCCTTTTCTATCCCAGTACTCTGGTATACGTTCAAGATGACTGCTGAGACCCTCCTTTCCACCGTGTTGGTTCCAATTGCCCTCTGGTGACATGCTAGGATGGTACTATCAGTCATCATCGACATTGTCCACCTCAAGAAACAGGTAGCATCTTTCCTCCTTGACAGACTCAAGCCTGAGTTATCCCTAGCAACGTGCTGTATCAGCATTCGATACACCTCTAGATTCTTGCCTCCCAATTTCATTTTATCGTACGAAGTCAGTGTCTCTAACTCTATTCCCAACAGGCTCCACGCGAACGTCAGTTGTCCTGCGGTTCTAATGAAGGGATTCGCCATCAGCGGCGATACCGATGAGGATGTTCTCATCGCTTCTTCAAAATGATCCTTCAACAAGTTCTGCCAAGTTCTCTTCAGTTGGCTCCCCAATTCCACTTTGTTGATATCAGCCTTCTGCTGGGTAGCCCAGTTGCGTCGTTTGCGTGACACTCCACTGTCGAGCTTCTTCAGGCAGTCTTCCAATTCCTGCATTGTTTCCAGGGCCACCCACCACGGTCGGGAGGTGTTCCTTGTTTTATTCTTCTCAAGGGGATCGCTAGTCACTTGCTTCCCCGTGGCCTGGTGTTCATTTGAGACCCATTCTTTGCCGACGTCCACTTCCCAGGTCTGCCCGCTGTCGAACCTCGCTTCATTTTCGTCCTCTGAGGCTTGAAGTCTTCTTCCGTTGTTGAGCTGGTGGGGATTTCCATCTCTCTTTCTACGTCGAGCAGTTTCCTTGGCTCGGAGCAACTCTTGTAGGCCGCTGTCTTCCATCGTGCCAGAACCATGGGGGCCGTCTCTCTCAAGTTTTTCTCCGAGACCGCATCCGCTGAAGGACTGCCCAATCCCTCCACGTCTCTCTTCCTCTTGCGAGACCTCGCGTCTTTACTCGGGGGCGTTGTCGTTATCATCATTGATTCGACCTCCTTGTCTCCATCCAACCCTTCCAACTCTTGCCTCCCCCCTGCTCGAGCCTTAAGGATATTAGTACTTTTAATTATATTACTAGTTCCGGCCTTATCCCCCCTTACATTTTCATTTATTTTATTGTCAGTTTTTTGTTTCAGAGTAGAGCTGTCTTTACATTTGTCTTCCTTGGTCTTCCGTGGTGCCTTCCTCAACTCGACCATCTTGCTCAGCAGTTCTCCTCTAGCTTTCTCCTCCAGACCTGTCACCATCAGGACAGGTTCTCCGAATTTCACCACTGTGTCCCACAGCTCCTCCTTGAAATCATCCAATGTGGTCTCGTCATTCACTTCTCGATTAAAATCGCTCAAGAATTCTCGCCAAGCGTCCTCCTCCAGAGTGCCCAGGAAAGCATCCTTGTTTCCCTCGAAGGTGTTCTTCTCCCTTCTTTCCGCGCTCAGGAAAATCATCCCCATGTTAGGATTCTCGCTCGTCAGTGGTAACTCTAGATTCTTGCGGGGAGATGATGTCAAAGGTGGCGTGGGGGTGTCTGCCCAATTTTCTCCACTCAGATCCTTCAATAGTTCTTGCGTGGTGAACTCCTCCTCCGATGGTTTTTGCCCCGGTGTGTTTCCCACTTCCATATCCTCTCCTGCCTTGCTGAGAGTCTCGTCCATGCTCTCCTCTCCCGATTCTGCTTCTCTTCTCTCAAGAATCCTCCTGAATCGATCTTCTACAGGGCCGCTCCTTTTATCCCCAGGGGTGCCCACCGATAGGGGTGACGGTGTCGTCGGACCCGTTTTCTTGTACTCTGTCCGAGCCACACACAATGGGCCTGCTGCATCCAGCTCCTTCCCCTCCTGTCTCATGTCCACTTGCTCCAGTCCGTAAGGTGCCCGGTATCTCCTCGTGGCAAACATCATCTCATCTGCTTTCAGTGCGATGTGTCCTTCCTCCACGATCATCCTGCCATCATCCCACACCGGCAACTTGTTCCCAGACCTGCCCGCTCAAGTATTCTCAAGGCTTCTCGCACCTCGAATTTCGGGGGCATCGAGCCTCTCATTTTCTTGGCTTGAGTTGTCCATGAATTTATTTTCGCATCGATGGTATGAAAATAAATTGCTGCAGTGTAGCCGATGAAGAGGGGATCCCAGCCATCGATGAACTCCCTCTGTTGTTCTTCGGTTGCTGCTCTCGCGAACAGGAACGGGAACACCAGGGAGCTGTTCATCCCCAGGGTCATTCTCCTCACTGTTGGAAACTCTGGAATGCTTGCTGGTAGGACTTCCTTCTCCAATATCGCCTCTAGCTCCCTTTTCACCAACTCGAAGCTTTTCTTCCACGCGGGAATTTTCGAGATCTCTTGTACATTTGCTGTCAGGGGATTTAGGTTCCAGAACTTGGGATAGGTTTCGATGGGGCCTTCGCGCTTACCTCCCATCCTGCACTGCAGTTGTCCTCGGAAACTATATGTCACCAACTCCGGATTCTTCACCTTCCGAAGAGCACCGTGTTGCTCATTTGTGCCCTTAGCACCTCCTGCTGACACCAATTGAGTGTTGTGCCATGTAGTATGCTTATGAGCCTCAAGTGGGTCACTGAGTAGCGATAAGCCGTCACCAGAGGATCTGGAAACGCGTACGTGACGGCCGGTCCATAAATGCAGGTTACGACCTCCTCTAGTCCCCGGATCATCCCCATGGGGTCCAATCTCATGGCCAGGCATAGGTCCGTCAACAGAGGCATGCCCCCATTCACTTTCCTCCACTCATCTCGCGTCTTTGGGCTCTTTTCTTCACCAGTCAGGTGCCGGTTTTGCATCAGTAGGTACTGCACTAGCAGCGTCTTTAGCCCGGCAGCACACTTATACGAATATGTGTCAATACTCGATTGTGTTCTTTCCATCGACAGAGGCTCTCCGTATTTCATTAGTCGGTGAAATGACATCAGTTCCCCATGGGTTAGAAGCACCAATGCCAAGTACCCGTCAATCCGGAGTGTGTCCACGCCCCGACTGAACATGTAGGCTGGGCCCATATTGAACAGGTACCTTGGGTAAACCAGGTACAGTGCCAACAACAGACTGATGGGCATGTTCAAGATTTCCTGTATGAAGGCTCCAAAGATGGTCTCTTTCGCGCTGTACACTCCAGCCATGAACTCCTTTCGCCAACAAGGACTCAAGAACTCAAGAATCTCGTGATCCCTCCTCGTCCTCAGCTCCCCCCTTGCGTGCTCCCTCCAGAATCCTCCAATCGTGACTTCTTTGGCTGCTGTGACGAACCTGGCCACTGTCATTTCCCTCTTCTCGGCCACTTCCAGCTGCTCCTCAAGAAAATCCCAGATTTGCTTCACCAGAGGTGGGGCATCTTCTCTTGTCTTCTCCGTGGCGTTCTCCAGCCTTGGTGTCAGGAAGAGCCATCTGCCTCTCTCTTGTGTCAGTCGATACACCATCGACTCCAGCTGCTTCTCCGCTGCGGCCACGTTTTTCCTTTCGTTGCTCGGCCCTCTAGATTTACTGGTGGAGCTTGTGATGGTCAACTCCATACTTCGAAACCACAGACTGGCCGTCAGGTGAGTCACCACTGGATGATCATCCCCTATAACCGGACTGAGCTTGAGTTGCCTAGCGAAGTTGGATATCTCTAGCAAGAGGACCTCGTCCAATACAATGAGGATGTCAGCCAACTCGTAGAAGCCCGTGGGACACATCCGCCCACGCCGCCGCCAGTTCTGATCTGCGAAGTCTCAAGTTCGTTGGTTGCAGCTCCCGATTGGGAGCTGCCATCAGAATACGCCACCTATTCCCTTCCGCTATCAAGATCAAGATCGCATATACAAATTGCAGGGAGACGTCGTGAACACTACTTTTGTCTTGGAGCCATATCGTGAGGCAAAGTTCTCTTGTACTTCGTTCATGGCTGCAAATAACGTCTGGATGGCTTCCCAGATCTTCTTCGGTGCCGGTTCCTCACCCTTGAGCTGTTTGAGTGAATATATTAGAGTTTCCGGGAGACTTCCCTCAAAATCCTCAATAACTTGGGAGACGTTCCCTCAAAATCCGATCCCGCCACGATGACCACCCTCGCAGTGGCTGGGTCTGCCCTGTCATAAACTGCCAAGGTTTTGGCCAGCTGCGTGTTCCCGCAGGGTTTCCCGTATCTGGGATCGTCGGCTAATCTCGTACCCTCATACGCGACGTCCGGTAGTTCCATTTCTCTCGGATCCAATAGTTTATCCACCACCCTCAACTGTGCTGGAGTTGCCAATCTAATCCTGGCAATGCTGGTTCGATGCTTGGGAGGCTCCACCACGAGTCCCGGACTCCCCAATGACTTGAGAGGTCTATAGTTGATAGGTCCCATGACCGATTTCGTGGGAATCCCAGTCAGATCCGCTGTCTCCATCATTTTCGCTCTCGAGAAATGCGTCTCGTGAGCCTTCAGCCAGTCCACGCACTGGTGTCTACCCAAGTCTTCGTGCGACACCCGCTCAAGACCCAAAGCTTCCGCCAACTCTAGCCTGCACTCCAGATCTTCCAAGTCCAGCTCCTTCACCTTCTCCACATATCTCGACCTACTGGTCTCCGCTGGCCTCTCCGGTTTCTTCTTCTCCGCCACCACCACCGAGGATGTTACCGAACCTTGAGGAGTTGATGACGTTGCCTCCTCGGCCTCCATGGGTGCGGCGCCCGGCAACTTGGTCCGGCTGTTCCTCGAACTGTCTCTAGAATCAGCCATCGCTCCCAAGTGACTGGACAAAGCCCTCGGGTTGAAGAAGGGTGGATTTGGGGGTGGTCCGGACGTAACCTGGGCCGTCTCTAGCAACTTTGCCTCCAATGCGCTTATGTGCCTTTGGAAGACGTCATTTAACCACTCCACCCCTCTGGGCCTGTCAAAGTGAATCCCATCCGAGGATGCATCGTCAGGGAAAGCAGATAGCTCCATCTGCTCGGCCAAGTCCAACAGTCCAACGGGGAGGATGCTCCTTTGGTGTATCTGCCTGATTATTTCGTTCAGGTTTCGCACTTTTGTATTCATCTCCATTGCATGTTGGTCCGCTTTCATGTTGTAAGGAATGGTGCACACCGTAAGAATGGCCGGATCCATTTGAATCCGCAGTTCCTCAAGAATGCAGCACATCTTGTCATGCAGCATCGTCACCTTCCTTGCTTCCCCCTAGACACGTCATTCGTCCCGACCATCAGAGTTACCGTGTATACTCTTGCCATCCCTAGCATCTCAAGTGCTGCTAACATCTGCGGCGTCGCAGCTCCAGCGAAACTCAAGATCCCCGTTTGCCAATGGGACTGAATCCGGGTCAGCACCCGCAACAAGCTGTCCCCTATGATCAGGTGGACCGCCCCCTCAGGCACACGTGGCTGCGTGAGGTATTCCACCCAAGCCGCGTCATGGAAGCAATCTCTCCTGTCTCTCTGCGCCGTGCTCCAGTCCATCCGATTGTGCCTGTGGTATCTGCCTTCCGTATTTTTCTTGTAACTTGAGATCACCACACTCCTGACAGGTTGCTCCCTCCACGTCGAGGGTAGCTCCACTCATGCTGGACTCTCACGATTCCTTAGCTGTAGCCGCTCGTGCAACTCTTTCAGTCGTGACGAGCTACCACTCACCTGACTACTACTCGGGGTTGAACCTGGTGTATATCCAGGCAGCGCGACGTCCATCAACGGGCGTATTACTTGTGTCTCTAGACCACGCAGGGAGGACGCTGTTTCAGTTGGTATCCACACCTCCAACCGTTCATTCATATGTTCTTGAGCCGCGCGATCGAGGTTAAATCGTCCCATCGATCTAGGAGCTTCATCCACCTCCATACGTGACTCTGGCCTTGAGCCGGTAACCACCCGCTCTTTGGGCCTAGCCCCTTTCTGCATGGCAAGCTCGCGTTGTCGTTGCTGGATCCTTTCAAGCTCCGACTTCAGCTGCTCACAATTCGCGGCATTCTCTCGTACTATTTCTGCCTGTAGATGTTCAGCTCTCAACATATCCAGTTCCCTCCGCGCTTGGTCCTTCTCGACGACCGCTTGATCCCTCTCAAGTTTCGCCTGATCTCTCTCGAGCTTCGCTTGATCCCGGTCGAGGTTCGCCTTGTTCCCCTCACGCTGAGTCCTCTCAAGCTCTCTCTTCATGATACTGAGGTCTGAATACGCTTCCCCCGTTTGTTGCGCCCGTGTCATCGATGGTGTCTTACTCGTGCTCTGGCCCGTGGATCTGACTGATGGTCTGATCGACAGTGGGAACTCCCCTGCACCATACTCAGAATTGTTACTCAATCCAGGGGTCCTTGCCAAGTCGAACCCCCTTATTGCTCCATCCACGTTCCAGGACAGCCATCTGGTTTGTTCTTGGTTGGATATTCCATCGGTGGTGTAGCCGACCATCAAAACCGATTCTGTCGCAGACTCCCGGCACTCGCCCTGTTCCTCCAACTGGAGGATGGCATTCAGCATCACTGCCTTTCTCTCATCCACTTGAGTGTAATCCAGGTCCCTCAGGCGTCTGTACAACCCATCAAGTGTGGGCTTTTTCAAGGCCGATGGCATGGACTTCCAGAATTGATCTGCCATTTCTGTAATTTGCAGGTGATCTTGAGTATTAGTAACTTGAGTTTTACCTGAGCAACTTGAGTTTTACCTGAGCAACTTGAGTTATACTTCTTGAAGCGTCGTTCAATTTGGGTTTCCGTTTAAGGACTTCCTTTCTTCAATTGAATACAGTTGGGTAGTCAATTTGACTTTACCAAAACAATCTGAAAAAAAAACCCGACTTTTAGACTAACAGGCTGTGTTCCTAACCTAAAAACCCCCTTTACTACTATAGTTAAAACCCTTTCCTTTTCGTCCTACTAAAATAGTTCAATTGGAAATTTTCTAAAAACATGCAGATTCATTTTATGTTTTAACACCATCAATCATTTAAATTTTCAATTGTCATGCCAATCACTTCTAAGATTCTTTACCTGTTTTGTACCCTCACACCTAACTCGAGATTCTCCCCTCTTGCCCAGCTCGAGACTCCCGTGTACCCGACTCAGGCGATGCTCAAGTAGTATTTCTTATGAAGATGCACCATTATCTCAGTTTCTGCGAAGACCACGTGTAGGATAGCGTACAATTCCCTTGGGCTCAATTTGCCCCTGTTCGGGTCATACACCGGCATTGAGACCTCCATTATCCTTCTTTCAATCATGAAGTCTCGTAGTCTTGTTAGTGCCAACATCACGTGTTCAGGATCGATCGTGTTCCTGTCATTGACCCTCGTCACTAGGAAGCACAGGTATTTGCCCGGGACTTGTGCTACTGATGGTGGAAGCGCGGCCATTCCTCCCAGTCCCGGTCTCTGTCTAAACAGAAACTCCACGTTCTGGTTCTCTCTCTTGAAGTCAGCCTCCAGTCTTGATTTGAAACTCATATCCGCCGTGATACAGATTGCGCTAGTCCTGTCTGACAGAATGAAGTCACTATCGTTTGGTATTTCAAACTTCGTTTTGAAATTCCGTCCTGTGGTAGGCTCGGCCTCCTCCCCATCCAGTTCCAGTCCGCACGTTTCTCTCACTTCCCTGAGTTTCTTTATCATCAAATTTTCGGTGTGGGTAAGTCCTACCCCCACTCCCCGGACAAAAATATTTATCGTTGTCCCCGTCGATAATTCTGGGTCTGAATTATCTGAGGGAATGTCGAGCGGTGTGTCTGTTGCCGTCCAGCCGAAAAGAGGATTCTCCGTTTTCATGTACTTCCCCGCTGATATGTCAACTTGCTGTATGCTTTGTCCTTCTTCGCTTCCGTTCTTGACATCGCGCATCTATTCTAATATCCTCAGGTTCGTATTCTCCCTCCTCTCTATCTCGGACTGTTCTAAATCCGTCTCCCGCTCCGGTGTCGAATAGTCTTCCTGTGGGTAGTGTTCATTATCATTGATGATTTGCGATTCACCATCTGCCGCCAGCTCGCCCACACTTATTAGTTATTTGCCTAGGTCATCGGGCTGTATCTTATCAATCAGGAAATCGTCCCCATACCTGTTATACCTCATGCCTGTGCGTTTGCGATTGCCACTTCTTGTCCCCGCTGGTATTGATAAGTCACCTCTTAGGCACCTCACCTTGCTCCGGACCGTTCCAGTCTTCTTCCACAAAAGATTCCGCTTCAGAGTCCGCTTCTATTTTTTCATTGTCATCCAAACTCAAGTTCTCATTGCCATCATTCTTGTCTCTGGTGCCTTTTTCGTTCACTTCACATGCTGGCTCCACCAGTAGGTACTCTAGTCCCTCCATGTCCTTTGGTATACACCAGTCCTCAGGGGATGGGACATGAGGCTTCAGGTTCTCATAATGTGCTGCTCGCCCAGTACTCAAGCGGTAGAACCGTCCTTGTTGATGTACTTCAGTTATCATGAATGGTCCTCTCCATTTCTTGAGTAGTTTCTTCGTCCCTTTGGGCGGTATAACATTCTGGAAAACCCACACGTACTGGCCCACTTCATATGGCTTCGCCTGTAATATCCTTTCATCATATTTCTTGCGCTGTCTCATTTGTGCTTGCGCAGTGTTCCTCCTGCCAAGCTCGTTTATTTCCTGCTGTCTCCTGATCGCTTCTTTGACGTAAGCTTGGGGCGACGTCCTCTTCCCTTCATATTCCGGGTAAAATAATGTCAGGGGCATTGCTCTCTCTCTGCCTGTCAACATCATGAAAGGACTTATGCCCGTTGTTGAGTGTTGAGTACTGTTGTATGCCCCTACGACTTGCGGTAGATATTTATCCCAGTCTGTCATGTATCTTGAGCAGTATACCCTCAGCATATTCACCAACGTTCTATTCTGTCTCTCTACCAGCCCGTTGGTCTGAGGATGGTAAGTCGTCGAGTGTGCTTGAGTAATGTGTGACCTCTTCATTAATTCTTTAGTCAAATCCCCCACAAAGGCCTTGCCATTGTCTGACTGAAAAGTCATTGGACAACCATACCTCGATATCCAATGGGTTATCAAGTGGTCACAAATCTCATCTGCCGAAGCTGTCTGACACGGCACCGCTTCGGCCAGCTTTGTGAAGTGGTCAATTATAACCAGTATCTGGTTATACCCCGACTCCGTCATGCAGATCTTCTGATGGTCTATCTGCACCACTTCATTAAATTCCGAGCTTTCCACCGACTTGAGTGGGAATTTCATCTTCCTTGGGTCTTTCACTTGCAGGCATGCCAGGCATGCATTCACCCACCTCTCGCAAGCTTTCCTCAATCCTGGCCAATCGAACCTGTGAAGTATTCTTTGTTGCACCTTGTCTATCCCCTGGTGCCCCATTTGATCGTGCGATCTGAGCAGCACCTCTGTCTGATACAATTGCGGTAATATGATGAGGTTGTGTTTGTGTAATACCTTCTCCTCGTCTTTTATCTTGCATGCTACCACCCCGTCAGCTGTGTGATAGAGTAACTCTTTCGTTTCTTTGTAGAACTGGCTCAGGATCTTGTAGCTGTCTTCTTCAAGTTCCCCTTTCTCCTTGGACCCCATTCGGATCCATTTGGAGAGGTTACTCGTCATCTTGTCATTCTTCTGGGCTCTTATCAGGTCCGACAGCCTATATCTCGCCTTGATATATTCCTTCAGTGCCATGATCTGTCCATTCATTTCCCCAGGGTTGTGGATGTCGTCATTCAGCTTCACGCATACTATCCTCTTTACTATCTTCATGTCATTTTCTGGCACCAGATTTGTTCTGACATTTGAGTTGCATGATAGTTCCCTGAATAGTTTCCTTGAAACTGCAATTCTTTCAAGTTCTTCACATCCTCGTACTTCCTGCACGTCCAAGTTGAAGGTTCGTGAGGACGGATCTGTTTGTAATTCCCTATCGCGGTGTCTAATTTTTTCTTCTGCCAATATCATGCAGAGACTATCTTGATTGTCACTGCTCGCTTCCGAGTCCTCATACCACATCTCACACTCCCCGGACAATTTTCCTCCTTCAGTGTTTCCTTCCTCGTGGACGTGGACTGCTACCCGGACTCTTGACCTAGTCCCAGGTATTCAGCTTCTTCCTTGAACTCCACTCTCTTTTTCTTAACCCTAGTCCGTTCAAGTAAGTCGGCTGGGATTTTTTCAACCAGTGACTGCACCACTTCCTTCCCATCAGGGTTAGTCACCTTCGAGGTATTTCCATCACTAGCTATCCCGCTCTTTCGCAGTATTGTGACCTCAGGTTCCTCCTTACAATTTTCTTGGATCACGGGCTTATCATCTGCTAGTTTCTCGAGTAACCTCTTTAAGTCATCGTCTATTTGTGCCTCCCCAGTCTCTACCTGGTTAAGATTGTAACCTTTTGCTTTGAGCGTCTCCCTCACGATCTTTGACTTGAGCATTATTCCTATCGGCATCCCTCGGTTCTTTTTCAAGATTGTTTCTTTCGTAGTATCTTTTGGTAATTCGGGGTGATCTTCTATTGGTTTGCCTGATTTGTCCAACCATCTCGTGAGAGGAAGACTGTCATACGTTTCCTTGTCCATGAAGGAGAAACCATCCTTGATCTCAGGTCTATCTGCCTCCCTCTGTTCTTGTCTCTCGTAGAACTCCGTCTTCTTGCTCAAGCTGTCAGCATTTTGATGTTTGTCTCGTGTTCTATGCTCAATTGTCATATCGTACCCGTCCAGGCGAACTATCCACCTCCCAATGTGACTTTGGTCCATTGAGTACGTCTTCAGCCAGCTTAGTGCCCTGTTGTCAACTCGCAGCTTGAATGGCTCGCTGCCTAGGTATGCCCTATATTTCTCGATAAAGGTAACCACCGCAAACATCTCTGCTTTCGGTGCTCCGTACTTCATTTCCGTGTCACTTAGGACTTTGCTCCCGTACGCTATTGGTCTCAAGACTGTTTTCCCGTTCCACTCTTGTTCCTGGTGGAGTATTCCAGATATCGCTACTACCGACGCGTCCGTATCCAGCACGTACATCCCTTTCTCTGTTGGCATCCCTAGTACTGGTGCGTCGCACAACTCTTTCTTTATTCTCTGGAATTACTCTTCCGCTGCGTTGTTCCACGTGAACTTCTTGCCCTTGTGTCTCATTAACTGTTGCATCGGATAAACTTTGTCTGCATAGCCCTTGACGAATTCTCTGTAGTAATTTGCAAAACCCAGCAAGCTCATCCATTGGTGTTCCGTTTTTGGCAATTTCTAAGTTAGAACTGCTTCTACTGCGTCTGGATCTGGTCTGATGCCGTGTCTGTCCACCATCCTGCCCAAATATTTTATCGAGTCCTTGAGTATCTCACACTTTGATGGTTTGCACTTCAGCCCCGACCTCTTCATACACGCAAGTACTTCTTCAAGTCTCTCAATGTGGTCCTCTAGTGTGTGTGTCGCTATAACCACGTCATCCACATAGCACATTACCAGATTGCCATACTTCTTCGTCACGCCTATCAGCGCGTGTGCCATCAACCGCTGAAACGTGGCAGTGGCATTGCAAAGTCCAAACGGCATCCGTTTCCATTGAAACAGACCCAACTCGCAGGCAAACCCTGTCTTGTCCCTGTCCTGCTTCCTGAGTGGTACCTGCCAAAAGGCCGAGCCTAAATCAAGAGTCGTAAAAAATTTTGCATCACCTAACTTCGAGAGACTCTCATCAATCCTAGGTATGGGATAGGCATCCTTCACCTTGACGGAGTTCAGGTATCAAAAGTCACAACAAAACCTCAACTGGTCGCCTTATTTTTTTGCCATCACAACTCCACACGCCGACGGTGATTTGGATGGTTCTATCATGTCATACTCTAGTAGCGTTTCAATCTCCTTTCTACACGCATTCGATTTGTGTGGGGTCATGCGCCTCGCACATTCCCTGTGCGGTATTGCGTTTTCCTCAAGTTCTATTTCTTGCTCAACAAAATTACAACACCCGATGTCTGCCTTATGTCTTGAAAAAACCTCCTCGTTCCGTTCTAGTACGTCCTTGATGGCTTCGAGCTGTTCGTCCGTTAACTTGCCTCTTAAGTGTTCAATTTCTGGTAGGACCGGTTTATCACTCTGTATTTCATCTAGTGTGGGCCGTTCCGGGAAATTCGAACAGCTCGATAGTCCATCGTCTGTCTCTGACTTAAGTGACTTCACAAGACCTGATGAACCTTTTATTTTCTTCAATCGTCTCAAGATACAATTTTTGTCCCTATGATTGGGACAACCAACAACTTCATTTTGTTTATGGTTCTCAGTCATTTCATATCATGTTTTTACGGGTGAAGCATATCCCAGTTTCCTCCCCCTCTGTAGCGTGATTGGCATGTCAAGGGTATTCAACAAGACACTCACGCAGAGACCGCTCTTCGTGATTGAGAAGGATCTTCCTAAAACAGCAGCACTTTGACTATTTGGATTTGGGACTATGCATACCTGCTTGTTGCCACTTAGTTCATTGTAATTTTTCATTCGTAAGCTTACGATCGCCGCTTCGTTCGCCTTTAGCCTCACTCTCCTATTCAAGAACACTGGTGCTTTGGTCTCATTTGCCATTATTAAATCTACCGGTTTGATTGCGTACCTCCTATCCGGGTTCCGTATCCTGAACATTGCGTTGTTTAGATCAATCGCTAGATCAACGTTCCTGATGAAGTCTCTGCCTAAAATAAATTCGTCAGACTCATCTAGGTTTTCTATTACGAGAAAGCTCATCCACAGGTTACGTTCCCCCAGATTCAGGGCTATTATCGGCGTTCTGCCCAACACCCGCAGCGCCCCTTTGTTTGCAGCTGACAACCGTATTCTTGAATCTATCAAATCATTTTTGTTGAAGCCCATTCGTTCCCAAGTTTCGATTGGTATGACACTCAAGACGGCTCCCGTATCAAGTAACCCACGTAACTGAGTCTTCTTGCCACTTATGTCAAGCACACGTGCTATCACATCTGCCTCTGTCCCGATGTGCATTGCATCTTCCTCCAGCATGGCGCAGTTTCCAATCGATCTCACTTTCAACTCTTATTTTCCCACGTAGATTTGCCCAATTAGATCTTCATCACATGTTATCATTGTTTTCGTTTAGATGTTGATTCCATCTATATTTAGCATCACCTCATGCGGACCATAAGCTTCTGTGTACCTGTTATCAACTCGTACCGACTTGCTACCCCCTCTCGTGAGTATTGCCCTCAATGCTTTAGAAGTCGTTTGTGGGCTTATACAACTCAAGTAATCTGCGTACACATCAATGTGCATCATTGTCTGGTCACTTGGTTCGCTCAAGTTTCTCGTTACCTCATGGCCGCCCACATTGATTATTGACATTATTCTTGCCCCAATGTTTGTTATGCCAAATGGTTTTCCTGTAACCATCTTTACAGTGTTGCAGTTTCCATTTTTTGTCGACCCCGCTGCAGCTTCTGGTAATGTTTGTGAGCAACTTAATGCTTTGTTCATTTTCTGTTTTTCCATCTCTTGCTTCAGCCGTTATTCTTTTTCTTTCGCTGCCAGATCCTGTTTCACTTTGTTGATGGCCTCCGCTGCCGCGTTCTCATAATTTTTTTCTAGTGGGTTCCTTGCCGTGGCTTCTCTTGCACTATTACATTGTGTTACAGCTTTCACTGTTTTTGTCGGCAGTTCCGCACTTGGTTTTTCTAGATTTTTCGTCTCAAATTCACCTTGTCTGTTTCTCTGGTTCTGTACCGCTGCTAACGCCAACTTGTGTTTTGGATGACTCTGATTCTTGACCGCCTCCCAAAACAACGAGCAGTCCATCCTGAAGTGCCCCTCTTGGTTGCAGAAGAAGCATCTTGCACCTATTTTGATGATCAAGCCACTATAGAACTCGTGTTCCTCCATCTGGCTCATATCTTCCTCATCGGGTGCATATCCCAACTCTTCATGCCCTGTTTGTATGTCGTGCAATCCGCCACGTGATGGTCAGCTGACCCGCAGTTCGCGCATGATCTGCGTTTGTCCATGTCATCTCTGGGCTTGTACCATGACGACCTTTGTGGCTGGCTCCCCCTTGCGTATTCGTGTTGTCTGAGTACGAGTATTTCTTGGGTTTCATTAGCATATATTCTCTTGACTTCTGCCTCATCTCTTCTGGAGTTGGTGCACTGTCTTTCGACAATGTATAGTATGTTGCTAACATCGTTCTCAAGTCATCACTCTTTACCCCATCAATGAACTTTGAGGCGATGCTGAAGTTCCTTCGATTGGTAGGTTCTTCCGGGTCACTCCTTCTCAAGCTCTCAAGATCATCTAGGAACCTGTCTATCGATTCATCGTCCCTTTGTCTTCTCTTTTCAAATCGCATCATCGCTTGATGACCTTCATGCCTCAGCCGAATCGATTTAACAATATTTCAAAGATTTTGTCCGCTGTATCGCGTTCCTCTTCTTTCTTCGCAACCACGCTTTTCAATGCTGTGCCTTCCAGGTTGCTCAGTATCGCTGTGCATGCTTGCCTCGCATCGTTCAAGTTGTCTTGTTCCAAGTGCAACCTCATGACTTCTACCCAAGTGTCAATGCATCCGTCTGAATCATCTTTGAATTCTTTTGGTTTCTTGAAAGTTTTCCTGGATTTGTTGCTTCCTCTGTCACTCGAGTCGGTGTTCCTTGTAGCGAAGGCCTCTAGTGTCCTGTTCATCATTTCCCAGGTGCTTCCCCATGTCATGGCATCCGGTCCCACGTTTTTCTGAGTCGTGGAGTCTCCTGGCCACTTGTTGTGTTCGCTGTTCCACTTTTTATAATAGCCTTGGCCCCCACCGGTGCCGTACTCGCAGCCTCTCGGGTTGCTGGTAACGGTGTTGACTGTCGTTTGTTCCTTTGTGGTTCCACGAAGTCAACTCTGTTACCTTGTGTCCGCTCTGCCGCTGGCCTGTCTTGTGTTGTTGAGTTCCTCAAGATAACGATACCCACTTGAGCTCTCAGCTTGGTCCCTACTCATCGTATCCATTCTCGTTTCCAAACTCCCCAACTGGCTATTCACTGCGTCATATCGCTGCTTCATTTCTCGCATGTCTTTTCTGATGTTCTTGTCTCGCTCTCCATCAGTGGTGCCTACTTTGTCAGACATCTGCTGAAGCTTTTCCTCCGTTGCTCTCGCTAGATGGAAATAGTTGTCCAGGTACTCGTGTTTGTTGTTTCTCATTTCTTTCCTTATCACATTTCTGTCCTCTTCACTGTGCTTCAGTTTCTCATCTATCTGATCTAGCTTCGCCATCAAGTCGCTTAGCTCAAGAGTAGTTGTTCCATGGTCCGTTATTGTCCTGTAGTCGGTCGCTGGTCCCGGTTTTTTCTGATCCTCGTTTTGGTCGGTCTCTGTCGTTCTCGTGGATACTGTTCCGAATGTTTTGCTTTTCTCGGCTTTCGTCTCCTTCACTGCTGTGTCTCTCGATTTCATTCCGACCATCATCGCCAATCTTTCAGTAAAAGACGTTCTCTTTTGAGACTCATCCTTCACCGTTTCTGGCGTGTTGCCTGTTGTGTCTTCCCCGTTGTCTATCGGTGAGAACTCCATGGGCTTCGGATTAGGTTCTTCCGCATTGGGCATCGGAGTTGACTCTGTCGTTTTCTTTCCCACTTCATCCACGCTTTGATCCGGTGTCTCTAGTTCAGTCTCGATGGTGGGTTCTACTCGTTCCCCTTCCGTGCCCTCTTTTGCTCTGTTCTCCGTAGTACTCCTCGTGTTGACCATACTAACTAAAAAGCTCTTCTTTGTCACCATCGGACCCATTGATCTTGTTTTACGGTAGTGACGAATTATACTTTGTCTTCGCCTCGGTAGATCTTTTTTCAGCTACCGGTACCCTGCTCCGCCTCATTATTTACAATTGTTCCTATTTACAGTAATACTATCTACAAAATTCTACTCTAAGGTTAAAACCTCTTTTGACAAATTTTTATAAAAAGAAATTTACAATTTGCTAAAAACAACTTTTCCTGAGCTTTTGAAAATTCTATATGTTAGGATTGGATAGAACATTTGATTTTGCAATTGGCTACTTCAACCTGACTTAGTACTCTTTTAGTACCCCCCTTCTTTATGCTGTTCCAAGACTTTCTCTCTACTGTCCCAAGACTATTCAGTGTTGTCCCAGTACTTCTTGTTAGTGTCCCAAGACCACTGTCCCAAGACCCTTGCCCTAAGACTACTGTCCCAAGAATACTGTCCCAAGACTACTGTCCCAAGACTACTGTCCCAAGACTACTGTCCCAAGACTACTGTCCCAAGACCACTGTCCCAAGACCAGTGTCCCAAGACCACTGTCCCAAGACCACTGTCCCAAGACTACTATCCCAAGACTAGTGTCCCAAGAACACTGTCCCAAGACTAGTGTCCCAAGACTACTGTCCCAAGACCACTGTCCCAAGACCACTGTCCCAAGACCAATGTCCCAAGACCACTGTCCCAAGACCAATGTCGCAAGACCACTGTCCCAAGGCCACTGTCCCAAGACCACTGTCCCAAGACCACTGTCCCAAGACCACTGTCCCAAGACTACTATCCCAAGACCAATGTCCCAAGAACACTGTCCCAAGACCACTGTCCCAAGACCAATATCCCAAGACCACTGTCCCAAGACCAGTGTCCCAAGACCACTGTCCCAAGACCAGTGTCCCAAGACTACTGTACCAAGACCACTGTCCCAAGACTACTGTCCCAAGACCAGTGTCCCAAGACTACTGTCCCAAGACCACTGTCCCAAGACTGTTTCGTACCAAGACTGCTCTGGTCCAAGACTGTCCCAAGACTGCATTGTCCCAAGACTGTCCCAAGACTGCTCTGTTCCGAGACTGTCCCAAGACCGTGTTGCTCCAAGACTGTCCCCAGACTGCAATGTCCCAAGACTTCTTCGGTACTGACCCAAGACTTGTCAATGAGTGTCTCGATATCGGATCTCTTCTTCTTCGTTGTAGGGACTCTTGAACCACTGTACCTTTTACCACCACTTGAGTTCTTGTAAAAATTTCCCAAAATCCCTTTCTTAATGGCCAAAACCCAAATACTAATCCCCCAGTATTTATATCCCTCTCGATGTTTCAGGCTATTTGAAACCCTAAATTCCTCGCAGGTATCTTGTGATCACCTGTTCGTTCAAATACCAACAACAAATTTTCACCAAAACGTAAAAATTTAAACAGGAAAAATTTCAAAAACAGAGAGATGAATTCTCTTAAAATTCAAGGTTGACAGATGTCAATCTTTGTCCGAAAAAATGTCTGGTACCCGATTGCCGCGCGTTTTTCTCCCCCCCCCCCCCTGTTAGCGATCTTATGGGTTATCACGAAAACTGTCTATGTCCGTTCCCCCCTAACGATCCGACCAGGGTACCTACCTTAACCTGATTTTAAATTTGGATATCCGCTTCTTATAACCAACGCGTGTAAGTATTTAATGTAACTAAATCGACGATGCCGAACAATTAGTTACTCTAACGTGTCCCCCCTTTTTACAATTTACAACCGCTAACCTCTAACCTAACCAGCCCCCCTTCTAACCTCCCCCCTCTTTAGCCCCCCTCTTAAGCCGAAAAAACCCTTAAGCGCCGGCTGCTAAACCTCTCGAGAGAAAACCGTAGACCTGTTTCCAGGCCTGCTTGTGTAAAAACTTCCTCAAAACAATGGGGCTCCGCTTATCCAATTTTACACTTATCTCCTATAATGTAAAGTGGATTTTAACGATACCCGTTTGCCCAAATTGAGAACAACCCTGTGCGTCCTCTTCTTGTTGTAGCGATCCCGTGCTAGTTGTCCCCTTGACGTGCACTGCACTTGACACCAGCACCACCTTCCCACTTGGCTGATCACCTCTTCCAGTCAAGTTTCCTAGCGGTTCAGCTCAGTACTTGTGAACCACTTTCCCACTCTGCTGGTCACCTCTTCCAGTCAAGTCTCCTAGTGGTCCGGTTCTGTCCTTGTGAACCACTTTCCCACTCGGCTGGTCACCTCTTCCAGTCAAGTCTCCTAGAGGTCCGGCTAGGTTACAAGCTATCTGAAAACCCGTAACAACGCCCCCCACTTGGGCACCTTATTGATGTCACTGGTTTAGATTGCTAGATTGATCGAAACGATCGGTCTTATAAAACAGTATGGGTATACTATTTAAATAATATCAAGGTTTGATCCAACTAATCTGGTATCCAAGTCACTGTCTTTTTGTTCTATGGTTTTTTGTTCCTTTTTCTATACTTTTTTCTTGTTTTTGTTTCGCTTTTGTCTTTTTGTTTGCTTTTTGTCCCCCTAGTTACCCCCCCTTACTCGGTTAGCTAGGCCTCGTTCGGAGAGCGTACCAGGAAGTTTTCTCAAGTTTTCTTAAAAAGCTATCACGGTACAACCGGAAGGTTTACACGTTCCCGCTGAACCGTACCACCGGTACTCTAGAATGGGCATGCAGCCCGGAGCTGTGTCAAGTGGGTTCGACTCCGTAGTCATGATGTCGTAAAAACACCCAGGAGCGCCATAAAAACACTATGTAACAGTCGCCTACTTCGGTCACATATGAGGCTTAAGAAAAATAGGCCCTATAACCATTGGCTCAAGAGTCAGGGACACTAACTCTTGTGTTTTTCTACCTCAAAAACGGTCGGAGCCAATTCGGTTCGATTGCGACATGAGACTAGAACCCGTTACAGCTTAAAGGCTACTACCAAAATATCCCCCACTCTAGAAAATAAGAACGTCCCCATACTTAGGTCTCGAGATACCCAAAATACACGAACGCCGTTAAAAACAGGGTCGGAACAATCCGTTAAGTTACTTTTTATTGGACAGTGGAACTTTGATCCATTTCAGATGGATCAACCTAAAACTCGCCTTATCTCAACATAAAAATCATAAAACACACTCGAGAAAACTAAATTAGGAACTCACATGTTGACGCACTCGAGTATAAGGAGTAATTAAATTGATGAGCAACTCGAGAATTAAATAAAATAACTTGATTAGTTCAATACTAACCAGTTTTAATAAAGAAAATAAGTTTAGACTCTAGAATTGAAGTTGTAGTCTGAACCATTGGGACACTCAAGCTGTCCACCTTTCCGTTGAAGGTTCACTCTGGTTCAGTATGAATAATTGCACTCTTTTCTCGTGATTATCTCTCTGTGACATTCGACCAGAATGGCCGAAATGCAATCTCTGCAGAATTCGAATTTTTAGCAGCGAGCCTTCCGGATTGGTGATTATTAAGAATTAAGAACGTTATTTGAACGATTGAACAAAACGTGAAGGTTAAAGGATTCGGAAATTGCTGATTTTTAAATTTTCGAAGTGATTACGTAACATTTCTGAGAAACGTCAGAAACGGCCATTTTGGCAGAAAAGCTAGAAAACAAGAGAACAACATTAGCTACGATCACGAGAAGTACGGAAATTGTGAGAAAAAACGACAACAAATCGCGGAGTTAACAGAGAGCACTCCGAGTTGCAACTATTGTGTCGCTACAATAGTTGCAAGGCCGTTGCAGACAACGGTGAAGGGTGGAGAACAGCCTTCCGGATTAAGAAGAAATCAAGATTAACGAGCTTGATTCAGTGGTCTTAGCCAGTCGTCTTAAGACTTAGTTTTGTTTTCCGTCGATATGTATCTTCCGGGCAAATGTTACACTCCTCCTATTTCAGGATGAGACGGCTCTACTCGTGTCTTATTTTGTATCTGGAAATTGCGAAAAGCAATTGCCTGCTGTTTTCTTAAGTATTTTCCCGCAATTGTAAATTCGGTCGTTCTGATTTTTCACTTTTTTTTTTCAGTTGTTCCGAGAAAACTGAGAATGACAGGCTCCATTCGAAATTTTAAAAATTAAAACTTCACTCGAAAACCACGTATTTTCGTGTCCCTCAAGGTCAAACTTCCAGATATGAACGACTCACACACCTCTTTTCATCATCGGAGCTGATCACGATCTCCTCCCAAACCTTCAGCTGTTCATAGGATCGCATCCACTCCTTTTGCTCCTGCAATCTCTTCGCTTGATTGGGTAAACTCTTTACCCTCGACTCTCGGTTCAAACAGAAGGAATTGTGAAGACTCAGGCTCACATTCTTCGCCAGGTCTTCGTCTAGTATCGACTCCCTGGCTCTGGTGTTGTTTCTGGATACTCTACCAACTCTTTTCCATCCCGTCGTGATCGCATTTCGATGGGTCAGCAGAGGTGTCTTGGAAGCCTCCGGTCCTACTCGGCCTTTAAGCTGTAACGGGTTTTTAGTCTCATGTCGCAAGTGAACCGAATTGGCTCCGACCGTTCGAGGTAGAAAAACACAAGAGATAGTGTCCCTGACTCTTGAGCCAATGGTGATAGGGCCTATTTTTCTTTAACCTCATATGTGACCGAAGTAGGCGACTGTTACAGTTTTACTAATCGTCCCAATAACGTCACTAATCTCTAAAAACTGTCAATTCGGAAGGTTAGCTGCTAACAATTCGAAATCGCCGAATCTGCATTTTCCTTCATTCTGGTCGAATGTCACACTGAACAAAAACAATAGTAATATAATATAGTAGTAGTAGCCCTGTTTGTAGGAGTGACCTCGTGGTCTGGGGATACTGAGACCCAACCATGAGCTCACTATTTCTGCACATAATTAAGTTAATTAGAGCGTTCTGAACGAAGCCGGAAACAGTAACGGTTTTTTTTCGTCGACCCGATGTTAGAAAGACCACCAAAAGAACTGGCTTTGGCAGAGACGGTGAAAAGCATGTAGAGCTGTTTTTAGACGCTAGCCAGTCGTATTAGAACCTAGCTTTTTTTCCGTCGATATGTACTTCCGGGCGAATGTTACATTTTAAAAAATTACTTCTGTCCCTAAAATCGAAATTAAACTTCTAATTCAAGGTCAAACTTCTAAATATGACCGACTGGCACAGTATTCAAGCCGACCAGATTGGGAAAACTAACTCCTTCATCTATTCACCCAAAATTTAACTTTTCGCTTGTTTTCAGGTAATATTTTGAGAAACAACCGGATGATATGAGTTTGCTGAAAATTTTATCGGGTCGTCAATTGTTGTCTTACCCTATGAGATTCTCCTCTAACGGCAACATCAAAGATACTAGTGCGTCCGTCAAAACCGAAACAGATTCCAATAAGAGCGAAGAAGGGAATAAATCTGCCAAGGAAATCGAGAAACAGAGTGAAATTAACGGGCCTAAAGGGCCTGAACCTACGCGGTACGGAGACTGGGAAAGGAAAGGGCGGTGCATTGACTTCTGAAATGGTAGTTAAAGACATTTTGATTGTGAAATAGTTAGTGCTGCAATGTAATTATCATTTATCAATGGTTCTGTAATTGAACTACCACTTTAGTAGTAATAGGAGGATGTTATTTCCCTTTCTTCCAGTTTAATACAAGTGAACCCTACGTTTTAATTAGTAGACAACCCTTATTTCTTACTCGTTAAAAAGTAGACCAACAAAGTATTGAATTTTTGTTGATCCTAAATGTGAGAGCGTAAAGAAACTTAGAAACGAAAATATTAAATTAATATCTGAAATGCCCCAAGTTAGTGATTGTGATATTAAAGAAAAGAGTGACCAGGCCGGTCCGAAGCAGTAACGACTGAAACCAAACACTGATCGCCGCATATAATGACCTGGCCCATCTAGACATTTAATGACTTCGACTAAACACTGACCGCCGCACATGGAGTAGGGACAGTAGAGAAACAGGGATCAATGTTAATATTCTATTCGAAAACGTTTTCGGCTTTCGGCATCAGTCTAAAAATAGTACAAAATACAAAATCATACTTCATTATAGGTATGTCAGAACCAGGCGCAAAATATATGGCCATATAATGGGGTTTCCGCCCTACATTATGCCAAAATCATCCTTCTTTCCCTCCATTATTTCCATAATCGCTCTGGAAAAATAAATAATGGCCATTATGGGTTTTATTCGTTCCATAATTATAAATGAAAAATCAAAACAAATTATTCAATTTTACAAAATTTTCTAAGCGAGTTAAGTATCCCAAAGCTCTTTATTGACTTTTAAGAAAAGAGTAGCCTCAAGGTGACGTGGAGACATGCTTTACAAACTCGGTTTGAGCAAAGCAAAACCACGCTGGCTCAATGCGAACAATACAAGTGCGCGCGTTGTTTGTTTTGCAGGTGAACGCGCTTGCTCGCTCACTATTTGTTTTACACAATGGGGTTACGTCATCCCTAAATTATGGCGATAATCGAAGGTAGTTCCATACATAATGGCCATACTTTTTGTCCTTTCCCAATATTTTTGGGGAAGCCCTGGTCAGAACTGACATAAAATAACCGAAACACTAAACCGTCAATGACGAGTGTCACAATAAAGTAATTTAAAACTGCATTGTCAGAGGGCGGCCCGCGTACTCCTCTTTGGTATTCAACCCTGGTTTGAGTTTCTCGATGTAAAGAGGCGCCAGGGTGGCTAGCTTAATGACATTGTAGCTCGAATCCAAGATTTTCCTTTGATGATCAGAGTCGCATTCCAACAGATGCTGTCCGACCGGGGAACTAGACGTGCTCAGTGATGCGCGTAGTCAGATGTCGGGCAGTCATCCCGACATAGCAAGCTTTGCAGCTTGAACACTCGGCTTCTCAGCTCGTCCGGAATGCGTTATTTCAGAGAAGGTTAACAAGACTTAAACTTCCTGACAGTGAAGACAATGCTGATCTTGCTGCAAATGGGCTCCACTTTTTTCAACAGTTTATCGGAAACCAGACCCAAATACTGAACCACGAGGAGACTCAAGTTTTGTCGGTTCAGTTGCCGCTTGTTATTTAATATTTGAGTTTTTATTAATTGCCATCGACTGTGTTTATGGACCTGTTTTTTGCAAATAGAACATGATTCCAGACAACTATTTCAATTTAAAAAAAAATTGTTTAAAAGTGTTTTTTAAGTACTTTTTTTTGGACTTTTGGCTTTCTTTTACTGTCTGCTAGCTTGCACTGCTACTTGTCTGTTGTATTGCAAGTGGTGCCAAGCGGCGCTTTGCCTCTGTGTCAGGGCGGTGCCTTGACATCCCAATTCTGTTTGGGTACTGTACTGTTTTTCAACTTAATGACCTGTCTACTCTTTGCTGTGTAACCCAATTAATTGTTATGGAACCCTCGAAGTGGCGAGCGAGGAACTATGGCGCATATTTGATAATTTTATTTTCAAGCGGTTTGAGGTATCTCAATGCAAGATCATGGATAATCTTGTATCGCTTTCCTCGTGATGCGGGCTCCAAATTGATAATTCAAAAAAGTTGACTCAGTGTCTCCGTTTTCCACTCAAATTTGAGCTAGAGTGATAGTCGTTCTCAATCTTACTCTTTAATTTCTGTCTCATAATGTATGGATTAATGTAAAATAATATATGCCGCTGCGAAACCAAACATCCGAAGGGGCGCAACCAAACATCCGTGTAAAAGGGTGTGTTTCAATATAACTGCATTGAAGCATTGCACCTAATGTTGCCATAATGATTACAGGAGCATGCGCTTCAGGCCATTTGTGTTAAAAGTATTGACTTGTTGTTAACAGAGTGCAAGTTTTCAAACCTTAAATCTGGATTGAGGCACTCGCGTAACAGTCTTCGATACAAATTCTTATGAAATCTTTATGCGAGGAAAAATCATCAAGAAGCTTGCGATTAGCAAGCGTTACCAAATTGATACACATTTTTCCCATCTAAATCACTTGTCTAGAAGCATCATTGAATCATTTCGAATGTTCGCTTCATTATAAATTCAAATTCCACGTCATCTTCGGCCTATCATGTCTAATGTTTATCCCCATAGTAGCCACAGTGCGGAATTTTGTTTTAAACTGTTTTCATTTTAATTTTAATTTCCCTTGCGGCTAGCCTTGTAGAATTTTCCCGTTAATAATTTTTTAGCTCACAGGATAGTCAATTTAGATGGAATGTTGTTAAATTTCACTTCTAAAATGCTTGAAAATTCAAATAAACTACCATCATTTAGGTAGTAATAAGGTAAAGTTGGTAACGTCTGTCGTTTCATTTTCCGTGTTTGTTTAAATGCTATTTGGTACGGTTTTTTAAGGGCAAACTTTCTTAATCGTGGGTTTTATTACAATTTATAACTTTTTTTTCCTACTATAATTGAAATTTTAAACTATAATTTGTTAATCTACCAAGTCTAACTTCGATTTATATATCTATTATATATTTAAATACGGGCTTCACTATCTCGTCACCTCTAAGTTTTTTCAACGTATTGCTTTTCCATATTTAACTAAAGATTTTTTCACATTTAAGCTATATCGTGAATTGTAATGAAGAAATTTTTCCAGTTTTAATTCGGTGTTTTTTTTACCGAATTCAAAATAAGCAACCCAATAGTGGGATGCTTTCAGGGTTCCCCAGGGGTTGCAAGTTTGGCCTCGAATTATGAATGCCCAAATCCTTTTAGTTTGTGAGATGAGACGATTTTTGTGATTTTTTTCTGAAAGTTCAGAAAGTGTTCAGAAAACTCAAAAATTAATTTAAAAAAAAAATAAGGAAATTACCCGCCCTGTAGTGTAGTTGGGTGCTGTCATAGTATTCTCAAGGATTGCGAATCTTGCCTCTAAAAATGACTTCGCAAATTTTTGTAGTTTTCGAGATATGACGTGTTTTCTGATTTTTTAAAACTTTTTCAGAAAACTTAAATTTTAAAAAAATCAAATGATTTGAGTTTCCCAACCTTGTCGTTGGGTAATGTGAGGGTAATCTCATGAGTTTCAAGTTGCAAATCTTGAGTTCAAATGCGACTGCTCAAATTCTCTTCGTTTCCGATATGTGACGTTTTTTTTTACTTTTTTAAAATTGTTTGAAGAACTTAGATACGAAAAATTTCACAAAATCTTTATAGTGAGGCTCTGTCAGGGCACTCTAATGGGTTGCAATTTTACCTCTAAATATAATTGCTCAAATGCTTTTTGTTTTTGAGATAAGACGTTTTTCTCTGTAAATTGTCAGAAAACACCAATTAAATTTTTTTCTTCTAAATTTGAATTTCTCAACCCCATAGTTGGGGACTCCCAGGGGTTGCAAATATGACTGCTCAAACCTTTGTAGTTTTTCAGATATGATGTTTTGTGTGATTTTTTCAAAAAACTCTCAGAACTTAAATTAATTTTTTTCTTCAAAATATGAAATTACGAACCCTGTATTTGTGGGATATCAGAATTTTCTTAGGGGTTGCGATCCTTGTATCCAATCATTACTTTCAAATCTTTGTATTTTCCAGATATAACGTTTTGTGATGTTTTCGAAAAAATTTTAAGATTAAGCTTAAAATTTGAAATTCCTAACCCTGGAGTACTCTCAGTGGTTGCAAATCTTGTATCCCTTTATGATTCCTCAAATCTTTGTAGTTTTTCCAGATATGACGTTTCGTGTGATTTTTCAAAAAAAATAAATAAAATCAGAAATTAAATTTATGATATTTTTCAAAGTTTGAAGTTCTTAACCCTGTAGTTGGGGCTGTCAATGTACTCTCAGGGGTTGCAAATCTTGCCTTGAAACAAGAGTGCTCAAATTTTTCTAGTTTTTGAGATGTGGCGTTTTTCATGGTTTTTCAAAAAATGTATATTTTTTAGAAAACTTAACTTTGAAGTTTCTCAAAATTCGAAATTCCCAACCGTAGTTGGGTTCTGTGAGAGCACTCTCAGGAGTTGCAAATATTGCGTGCAAATGCGACTGCGTCCAAATTAAGATATTCCGAAGAAATTATAGAGATATAAAAAACTTTTTACCTCAAATTATGATTGCTCAAATTCCTTTAGTTTTCTTAATAAGACGTTTTTTGGAATTTTTAAGACACTTGTCAGAAGACATAAATTTAATTTTTTTTTCTTCAAAATTTGAAATTCTCAACCCCGTAGTCGCCAAAATTGCCAAAAGTTCGAAGCATCGGAGGTGCGTTAAACGCTAGTTTTATTTATTTCTTGTTTTTTTTTCTTATAAAAATTATTGAAAAAACTGCACGTTTTTATTATATCGATTGAATAAACGGAGATAGTGCATAATTTCGATGAGTCGTGAAATTTTTTTGAAACTTTTTGAAATTTTTTATGGCAACAGTTTTGTTTTCGGCTCAACAGGGTTCGATCCAAACTTCTGTCCCTTTTTCCATGCACTGTTTCGTAGCGCAATGTTTTTTTCATTGCAAGTGTTGCGAAGCTCCGCTTAGCTTCTGTGTTCAACTGGTAATTTATTAACCCTGGTTTTGTTTAATGTCTTCACTATTTTTTGCTCAATACTTTTATTCTCAACTTCTAATAAATATTTTTTTTTGAATTTTTTCAAATTGTTTTGCCTCGTCCACGCATTGGCATGAAAGATCACATACGCGATTGTTCTGCTCGCAACTAGCCTTGCCGTCTTGTTATTGTTTTGATGCAAACATTACGTAGGAAATACATGCTTTTTTCGAAAAATTTTTGGCTGAAAGTTTTGGTTGGTTTTCAACTTATTGGTTGTCGGTTTTTTTTCTGTCGGCTGTTTTACCTAATCTTTTGTTTCCTTCAAATTTACGATTTTTTTCAATAAGACTCTGGCACCATATTTTCAAATGCTCAAAATCAAACACACACGGACCTATTTGAAAACCCTTAAATAAACTTAATCATGAATTACGTTCATGAATAAGAGTCCATGAACGTAATTCAGACTCTTATATAGGTCGCAATGATTGCTTTTTTTTTCAGGGAAAGTTATAAAATTTCAGTTTCAAATTTGATTTTTCACGGTTTGATTTTGGATTTTTTTTTCAGTTCAGTTCATTTCTCTAGTTTAAAGGAAGGCAAATCCACTATCTAACAGCGAAAGTGTCAAGGTCACGAAAAACGTGATCAGCTTCCAATTTCGAAAGTGGAATTCAAAAATCAGATTTCTCAGCCTAAAAGAAATAATACCTATGATCCAGTTTTCCTAAACAGACTTTATCAAAAAAAAGTCAATAATAGTTTGTTCTAGAAAGAACTTTAAGGTCATCTTCTTTTTTCTGTTTAATTGCGTTCATTGTCTCGTTTCCAACTGTCTATTGGCTATGTTCATCTTTGAATTTTTTGTTTGTCTAGTTATTTCATCTAATTTCATTGTTCGAAGTCGTCTTTGCGACATGCCGAGCGTCATGATGTTTTAATAATGTACTTATTGTATCGCAAGCGGTTCGAAGCTTAGCTTCGCCTCTGTGTAAAATTTTGTTCCCATTAATCATCTCTTTAGGTCTCGCACTTCCACAGACCTGTCTTCTGTCAGAAGTTTTGAGCATGTAAGCATATAAATTTGTTTTGTTTTAACTTGGATTGTAAGTTCACAACGCCCATGCAGATCCAAATTTTTATTAGGCTTCCAAGGATTCTTATCTTGTCAGCTTATTCGCCTGTTTGGGTCGTTCAATGCATTACGGTTGCAAAATTTTTTATGGTAATATTGTTCTCGGCGTTTTCCATGATTATTGTTTGCTCACTTAGCGCTTCTTTTTTGTTTCAATTGTCGATGCAATGGTCTTGATTGGTTTTGTCTGAAAGTTTTTTTTTCAATATAAATCGAGTCAAACGTATAAAAGTAGACCTATATATTTTCGTTCTTATGGCTTTCGTCTCATTTTAATGCTGAGAATCTTGCCGTGCTAAGCTCTCCTGCTCCATTTTGTATCAAAATGTCTTTTTTAGTGATGTGTTTTTTGAGCATCGTTTTCAAGGTAAGTTCGCTTTTTTCTGTGATTACAGTATTGAAACTTGATCTGGTTCTAAGTTTTTTTGTAATGACCTACATTTCCAGATATGATATAGTGTCTTAGTTTAGGTAGGGGCTGCTATATTGTTAATTTTGCGGCACTTGATATCAAAGAGAGGTGTTGGCTAATATTACGCTGAGAGATGCCTGGTTTGAATTATTAATCGGTATTATATCTTGTCGATTCGAACGTGTTAGATTGATTGGAATATAGTACTCAACTGTTTTACAACTCGGCTAATTCTATCAATGTTGAATATGTACTTTCTTCAATTTTTTAAATAGTTGCATAAAAAATAATTGAGATCAAATTTTTAACAATGTAAACAAAGATAGCCGGTTTTGCAGTTTTTTTTTAAATTAAGTTTTTGATTCCCAAAATTGCGCTGAGACTCTGGTTTTTCTCTACACTGGGACATTTTTTGAAAGTTTTAAGTTTTTCTCGAATCAGGGCTGAAATGGCTTTAATATGACTACGCTTGTGGTTAGCATGCGTTATCAAATCGGAATATAGACTTTCTTCGTGTTAACAACTAAATTAACAATATCAATTAAATCAGTTGGTGTTATGATGGCTGCAGCAGATTATCTGGCATCATAGTTCTTTTGAGCATGTTCGAGCTTGTCATTTTAAATGGCCGTTCCTTTCGAGTTTTCTTTGTTAGTTGTATCTATCTTTTTTTTTAATTTCATTTTTTGGTTTTTTACGTATGATTTTTCCGGCCTAAATTGTTTTCGATGAAGTTACATCTGCTTATTTGACCCATAATTCGTCGTTTGAAGGATCAAATTTTTGAAATTTATTTGTGCTTCCGGATACATCAGAATATAATACTTATAATAGAATTTTTATGGCTCAAAATGTTTTATAGTCAATTTTTTGGTCGGTTCAACAGTCGTCTACCCAAGTTAGGTCTGCTCAGTTTCCACTTGATGATTTTTATAAAACTCTAATTGAACTCTGGTAATTGTGTTTCTCTGTATCTTTCCTCAAAAATAACCGCATTTTGGACGAAACTAAGAGAAATCAATTGAAAAAAAAAGAATAATTTCTGTTACTCCGTCTTTCGTGTTTCGTCATTTTCTTTGTGTTATCTGCTGTGTTTTTTTTCCTATATCACAAGTGTTGCGCCTCTGTTTATCACTCCAACCATTCTGATGATTGTTTGTTGTAACTGCTTTTGGTTGAAAACAAATTAAGACGAACTCTTTTTATTCGCTCGACCAAAAAAAGCGAAAGTTTCTAACAGGCTTTTCTCGACTCTGAGTTATTTTTTTTTTTAGAATTTTCGTATAATGTTCGAATCACGACTGGAAGGGCTTCAACTTGATACATTATTCGATCCATTTCGATAATTATTTGTGGTACCTGTTTTTGCGCGAAGAAAACTAAAACAACCGAATTCACAGTTTCACCCCATTTTCAATGGTCGGAATAAAAAAAATAATCCCGAATTCACAGTTTCACTCCATTTTCAATGGTAGGAACAATAAAATAATCAAGTTGATGAGAATTCTTTTGTGAAATAACTGACTTCAAGCTGCTACTTCACACAAAAGATGGTGTTTAAGAGTAATGAACGTAGTGAAGACTCTTATATAGGTCTTGCCGATTTTTTTGTGTTTTTTTTTTTAGGAAAAGTCTTAAAAGTCTCTAATAGTTACAGATGTGCATTCATACATATTGATGCATTTCTGAATGCCTTTGGGTATAAATGCACTTTTTGAGTTCAATTGAAATTCATCTGCTGAAAATGACGTAAATAGCCTTCTCCAAATACGAACGTGGAAATGGCGCGAAAAAACGTGAGCGATTTCTAGTATCAATAATGGAAGTTTTTTTAGATTTTCAGCGGAATAAAAAGTTTACCTATTGATCCAGTTTTCTCTAGATGGGTTCATATTATCAAAAAAATGCCAATCATGAATTGTTCTAGAACTTCAAGGAGGTTAAAGGGTATGTAATTTTTTTTTTGAAATTCGTAAGTTGAGATTTTTTTCAGGAAAGTCAGTGTTTTTTTAATGTTTACTTGCGTTCATTACTCTTTTCCAATCTTCAATTGGCTGTTTTCTGATTGAAAATTTCAGAATTTATGTTTAAGATAAAGAACTATTATACAGATTGACTTTTTGTGGTAAATGCCAGTTTGATCATTGGATTGTGCCCAGCCTGTTTGCGCACAGTTAACATTGTAGATGAGGTCGATATCGCTTTGTGGCATGAGAACCAGTAGAACCGTTTGTTTTCTAAATAATAAATTCTGTATATTGGGAAACTCTTTTGTCAGAATGTCGTGTCTCAGCATAGTTTTCATAGTTACACTTGCGAGAACAAGTGTCTTGTAATCGAGAACTAGATCTTTTCCCGTAAACAGGTGTTCTTACATATCTGTAAGAAACTGTGAAGCTGATTTAGTTGTGCTTGTTAGAACTTCGCGTCTCCTTCCCACTTGGCTTACACTTAACGCCGTTGCCTTTGTACCTTTATGTCTGGGGTTCGAGTCTTCCTGCCGGACTTCTTATTTTTCAGAATGTTTTTTGGCTCCTTTATCGGCGAATTTTTTGTGCTGTCAGCAATTTTAATCGAAGAAGCAAGTTTTTTGTTTTAGTCGTGTAATTTTTGAGGAAAAAATTCAATCTACAAAAGTTTTTTTTTTAGTGATCAGCATTAGTCTGGCGTTTTTTCAGAAAAGGAATTTGTGTTATGATACAGAAGACCACGAAACCCTTTTTAAAACAAAAATTGACACTTTCTCGATGTCCATATAAAAAGTCGAATATTCTTGATTTTCAGACCAATCTGGGTTGATTAATATACGGTCCTTTCTTCTCTCTATCTTAGAAGGTAAATCTAAATTTCGCTAGAAAATATTTTACTAGAAAAGAACTTAGTAAAATTTTGCCTTAATTCTCGATATTTATTTAAGGGTTGGATTGGGGATATTTTGGTTGAAGTGTCATGAAAAAATTGTTGGAATAAAATTCAGTAGTTTTCAGCTTCTATTTCTACTTTATTGGGAAATCTCTCAATTTGTAGCAAATGAGAGATAACGAAGCTAAAAACTATTTTCTTGTGATAGTCGTTTGTACGAACGAATCTACTCGTAAAGTACGAATGTTTTTATTCCCAATACCTAAAACGTTATATAAGCTTTTCCAAATACGCTAAGCATTGGTTTTCATTAATTTTGCAAATGGATATAAACAGATTGTTTTTAGTAACGGTGTCACACTTTGTGTGAACAATAAATTCCATGTTTCTGTTTCAATATGAAATCAGAACAAGATGATGTTTGTTTGTGTAAGCAGACTCAATAACTAGTCTTTGAACCTTACAAAGCAAAGCGCCTATCCCAAATAAATAATTAAATTCAGGTAAAAAGGTTTTCACTTTATGCTAGTTTATTAAAACTTTTCGTGCCACTTGCCCAGTAATTGGCTTTAATTTTGGGGCAAGTCAATCCTCTTCAATTACATTTTTTCCGAGGGTCATGTTTTTGTCTTCCTTTTTAAGGTAGTCTCAGTTTTTTCAGATACCAAAACAATTGTTTTAAATTCTCCATTCAAAATTGTATCCAAAGCAGAGATAGATTGACGATGAAAGCTTCCATATATAGGCATGCATATTGTCGACCTCAATTGTGGCAATTCGGTGAAATGTTCAGAAGTAAGTAAGAGTGACGTCTGGTTGACATTATTAAGTATTGCAACTTGGCAAAAAATTACTATCATTCTGTGTATCCAAATCACGAAAGTCTCAGAAATTAGAATTTTACGACCCGATTCAATAGTTTGCTAAAATCGCTCATTTTTGAAATGTTTTATGGTCGGCAGTCTTTTTATGTGAAAAATGTTATGAAATCATCTTAATCTGGAACCTTGAAGTTTGTGTGCGTGTTTACGATGATAAAATGTTCCAGAAGGCGAATAAACTACAATCGAAATATGCGAAGTCAAACTATCTACTTCAATGTTTCTTAGGCTCATACCTGAGGAGCTACCTTTTCTGGTGAATTCAAATTGAATTGTTGTTAGCTTAGAATAGAAAAGTGTCGGAAAAAGCTCTGCCTGTCAAGAAAATTGCTCTTAATGTTTTTTGGTTTTCAATGATGGTCACTCCCTGTATTTATTCTTAATTTGTTATGGGTGTGAATTTTAACATATATTAGCTTTTTTGTTCAAATATTGCAGTACACTTGCCAGCTTGTGAGCGTTAGTGTATTAGTACGAACCTTCTTCTTTTTCTAACCTAAATCGCAAATAAAAATGTTCATTAAAAGTGTTCACGTATTTCATTATGCTATAAATGAATCATCATATGTAGATCGCTGGACCGAATCCGACACGTAGCCGACTTTTTATTAATTTATCTCGGTATGCTTCGATCCATGAGTGACAGATATCGAATTAAATTTTATCCCACCTCATCAAATCAAGTATTCTAGCGGAGAGACTACAGATTTCTTTTATCTATATATTTGTTGTCAATAGTTTACCAGATAGGTTTACATCCTTTTTTTGGTGGTTTACCCCATTTATATTTATTTTTGTTCAAACACCGGACTTTACGAACACCTGATTTTGTCCGACTAATATATCTATTATATATTTAAATGCGGGCATCACTGTCTCGCCACATTTAAACTTTTCGTTAAAATTTTTGCATGTTTAACGAAAGAATTTTTTCACGTTCAAGTTATATCGTATATTGCAATGGTGAAGATTTTTTTTTAGATTTTCCTGTTTGAATTCAGTGTTTTTTTCACCAAGTTTGAAATAATCAACCCAATTGTGGGCTGCTGTCAGGGTTCCCCCAGGGGTTGCGAATTTTTTCTCGAATTATGAATTCCCTTATCCTTTTTTTGTTAACGAGATATGACGTTTTTTGTGATTTTGTCAAAAAAATTTCTGAAAACTTTCATATGAAAATTTTTTGAAGTTTTGAAATTACGAACTCTTTACATGGGGGCTGTCAGAGTACTCTCTGGGCTATCGAATCTTGCCTTCAAATATGACTGCTTAAATCGATGTAGCTATCCAGATATGACGTTTTTTCGGATTTTTTCAAAAATTTTTCAGAAAACTTAAATTTGAATTTTTTTTAAAATTGATTTCCTAACCCTGTGTGTGGGTGCTGTCAGAGTACTCTCAGGGGTTGCAATTCTTGCCTCTAAATATGACTGCTCAAATCTTTGTATTTTTCCAGATATGACGTTTTTATGATTTGTTATGACGTCATTTGCTTCCATTTTCGAGGATGTGACGTTCTTATATCCGTTTGAATTTTTCCATAGATGTTGTAAAGATATAAAAAACTTCTTGCCTCCAAATCTGATTGCTCAAATCCTTTTAGTTTTCGAGATAAGACGTTTTTTGTGATTTTTAAGAAACTTGTCAGAAGACATAAATTTAATTCTTTTTTCTTCAAAATTTGAAATTCCCAACCCCGTTGGTGCCAAATTGCCAAAAATATTTGAAATTGCTAAAAATTTGGAAGCACCGGAAGTGCGTTAAACGCTAGTATTATTTACTTCTCCTGTTTTTCTAAATATTGGAAAATGGATAGGCACTTACGATCTTGCCATGTAGAACATTATGTCATCATGACACGTGGTATAACGTCGTATGAATATATTTATCTGTTTTAGAGAAGTCTTCAACAAACAATATGCACCATATTTGAAAAAAGGACAGCTTTTCTGAGTATGTATTAGCACGCATGGCGACACCTCCTGAATTCTCCCTTTTTGAGTGGTTCTTCACTGTGGATCACAAAGTAAAACCTGGCATCGAAGCTAGAGCCGAAAAACCCAATCTAGCCGGTAGGAACTCTGTTAGGTCTGTTTTCAAGTTTAAATGTTCAGTGAGCTTGAGTAACTTGAAGTTTTTTTGGGTTTAGAAATAACCTATTCTTGTCTCGACGATCAACACACTCCCCAATTCCTGGTCAGAACTCATTTTAATTATCTTTTTTTTTGTCCTAATAGTGTCGAAATTTTACTATCGTAAAAAGCAGTAATTTTTTGCTGACATGAATTAAGCGTGATAGTGATAATTAAGCTTATCGAGCCTTTTTATTTTTGCCAGTATCGGTAAAACTTTTTGGTATTTGCTCACCAATGTAGAAGAGGCTCACTCTGATGGTAATTTTATTGTAATTCATCGCCCGAAGAGTTTGGAAAAATTAGTATGGTTTTTAGAGTCGGTTGCGCAACATTGCCACAGAGTTGACAGTACCTTTCGAGGTGAACCACCAGCCAAAAATACTGCACAGGTAAATAATTCCAATTTTTTTTATCGTGGTTTTCTGTTTGCTTGTTGCCTGATAACATTAGTAGTTATACAGATGATTAACTTTGTCGCTAATTTAGTGTACGTTACTGCTGCTAGTGTATGGGCGGCCAGGTACGTATGCCTTTCTTATTGTTGGTATTTTCGGTTATACCTTTCTCACTGCCCTAGCTTTTTGCTTGCAACTGTTTCATTTGCCGTAGAAGTTCCTTGAAATTCAAAGAGCTCTAACAATATATATTTTTTCGGTTTTATAAGTTCATTAACAGCAAGCTTTTGGCCATATTACAAAAAAATAGAAAGATTTATTTTGCGTGTGGTACAACGGAAAAGGCTTCTTATTGTCATTCGGTGCTTAATGGTCGTTAGGTCTCAATGGCTAGAACATTTTTTGTGCCACTGGTGTTTGCTTTAAGTGCTGTGTGTCAGTCCGTCACCTTAAATGTTGTCATGGCCCACTAATTGGAGCGAGTTCAATAATTTGGTCCCTGGAAAAGCAAATATAAAAGATGAGTCCAAAATTTTAATGAAAACGTTGAAACATGCACGTCAATAAGTAATGAAAAATGCACGTCCAAATATTTTAATTAACATTTTTTTCGGGGACTCATCTATTTTTTGGGTATTTAAGTTTTATACTCACCAGCTAATCGTCTGTTTGAATTATTTTCTGTCGGTATTGCATGCTTAAATTGCATTGAATTATTTCCTGTCGGTATTGCATGCTTAAAATGCATTGAATTATTACATTTCGCTATTGCATGCTTAAAAATTGCATTGAATTATTTCCTGTCGGTATTGCATGCTTAGTTTGCATTGAAGCGATCTTAATATACAATCATCCTTCTGGCCATGAGCAATAAAAAAGTTTATAAAAGAATATAACTACTGCATTTGCGAAAAGGGATTGTGGACTAGATCTCTTCAAAAACTTGAAGTACCACTAGTTTTTGATGTGGACCTGTTTTAATTTTTGTCACATATTTTAATGTCGACCTGTTTTTGGTTTTTGTCCCATCTTTTTTTCTGCTTCGAAGGTAGGCAGGCGTACATGAACAACAGAACTTGCAATGCAGCATAATCTTCTTTCTTATTATCTGTCGCCTTTTAGCTCCCAGCTGGAGTTTTTCTACTTCGAAAATGACGACAAAGAAGAAGACATTTTGTACGTGGCCTGTCTTTTGCATTGGAACTCGCTCACTATCCAAGGAATCATCAGGTAATAACCGTGTTCACACTTGCGAGCGTTCGTGTATTACTACGAAAGTTCTTTTTTTTTCAACCCAACTCGCAAATAAAAGTGTTCACTTATAAGGAAATTTCACTGTAGCATTGAAAATTGCATCGCATCAATTCTCTGCTTTATTTGTGGCTAGTTTCTGTTATAGATTCAGCGTCTCTGGCTGAGTCGTTAGTGGGTGAGACTCATAATCTCTAGGTCGTAGTTTCGAATCCGAGACATAGGCGAATTTTAACTTATTCGGGGCCTATTTCTAATTTTTCATTTTGCTTCTTATAGCTGCTTTTTTTCTTGTTCTCGCTCTTGTTAGCCAAACTCAGCTCAGCTTTGAAATTTTCGATTTTTCGTCTAATTTCGAGCGAGTAAGTAGGCTTACATTAGCTTAGTTTAAGCCTTGAAAGTTTTGATTATTCAAGTAAAGTTAGTTTTTAGCGCCATATTAGTAATCAAACACGTCGAAAGTCGAATTTTTAAAATTGATTTTCTTAATATTTTTTTTGAATTTTCGTTTTTCCAGAAATTTTTCTTCAAAAACTGTTTTCCATTTAGCTTATCTTATTATGACTGGTCGAATATGCCTTAATTCTAGTTTTTTGTTCAGGTATTTTTATCACACCACGCAGAAAACGAATTTTTTGCGTATTTTTTAACGACTATGGTTGGGTCGTTATGTGCTGCTTGCACAATAATCGGCTATCCTTATGCAATTCTAAAATTTATTTCACACAGAAGTTTTTTTGTTGAAGAAAAGTCAAATTGTTTCACGCTCAAGTTTGATTTTTCGCTCTCGATGTATTTAAGCTCAGTTCATTTCCTTTGTTAACAGGAGGGCAAACTCCACTATTGAACAGCAAAGTCACGAAAAACATGATCGACTTCTAATTTCGAACATGGATTTTATTTTTCCTGGCGGAAGAGCAAATTACCTAATGATCCAATTTTCTCTTAACTTTAACGAAAAAAAATCAGTCATAATGTTCAAATAACTTCAACGTGATATGTTTCTTCGTAAAAAATTCAAAAGGTGAAAATTACAAAGTGTATTACTACGAACCCTCTTTTTTTCCACTTTAACTCGCAAATTTGAAAAAAATGCTCTCTTTGATTTTATTGTCACTTTTCCAACTGTCTGTTGGCCTTTTTTTTCCAACAAAAAGTTTTATTTAAACAAATATGTTTGGTTTTTTTTGGCAGACAAAAGCCTGAGTTCACTTAATCTTATGGAATTACTTGTAACTGCTTTTAAATTTCTGTTTACTGTATTTACGCTAGCCAGCTTGCGAGCGTAGTGTATTAGTACGAACCTTTTTTTCCCACCCTATTACGCAATGAAAAAATCTTATTTACTGGCCCTTTTGATATAATCACAATCTATGGTATAAGAATTTTCGTAGCACCTGTTCTCTGCTTTATTTGTGACTAATTTTTGTGAATTGTCTCACGCTGAGTGGTTAGAGCGTGAGACTCATGATGATATATAGGTCGTAGGATTGAATCAGACACATAGCCGAATGTTTTTAAAATTGATTCGAGGCATTTTTTTTTTACTTTTTCTTATTTCACTTTATAGAGCTACGTTTTGTGGTTTTCTCGCTAGTGATTGTGAAGCGCAGCTTCACTTGTTTAATTTGGAAAAAAATAACACAGGGTGAAAACATTCTGGAGAAATCATTTGAAGCTAATGGGGCCCAAACTTGCGACGATTGATGTGTTAGAATTGATAAATTTTAGTGTTGAAAGATTTGAGAGTTGTGCTTACTATGTTTCTTTTAGTCGGAAACCTTGTTTCGGAGAGTTCCAAGAAATCCTACAACAGATTGCGCATTTGAAGCCCAGTCGTGAAAACCTGACTAAATTAGTGAATGGCTTGTACCATTGTTGCAAATTCAGCCATATAGATATATACAGCTTTTCAGTACGTATACAAAGAAAATTTTTCAGTTTTCAAAAAAAAATAGTTCAAAGTCTCTTGAAACCAATTTGTCTTTCAGAGTTCAGCCTTGCCGTCTTTCTCTGTCAAAAATAAAAAATACAAGTTGGAAGATATCGTAAGTTAGCTTTGAAAAAGACTAAAAAATTTATTTAATATGTATTGGGTGCATTCGAAAATCTTCATTTTAGGCATTAGCCGAATTGTTCACGAATCTTGACCTATACGACATCATTGACCTGCTCTGCGTGTGCGTACATTTTAAGCTATGATTTTATAAGGGAATTTTCTGCATACATGCATGCCAATAATGATATTACCCTTGCGATTAGTAGAGGTGTTGTCTTAATCGGGTATTAGTCTTTCCGGCGGTAAAGGACAGCAATTAGCATAGTAAAAATTAGAAACGTTAATTATCTTTTTTTGGCTTCCTTGCGTTCATGGACACTTTTCCATCTATCTATTGGCTGTTTTAGACTCCTGGTGGAAGGTAATGTGTATGTGACGAGTAACAAGCTAAACAAGATCTCCAGTGCAATATTCCTCATCACCAGACTTATCAGACCATTCCAATGGTGAGTCACTAAACAAAATTCATCTATCTTGTACTAATTTGACAAAATTATACAGAGTGTTGACCTGTACGGTGTTTATGGCATCGCGATTTAATTTTCTTTCAGGCAACAAATCAAAATTCCACTTCTGAGCCCGAACATGCTGCAAATATGCAGGTTCGTCTGAGTCAAACTTATATTATTGTCACTAAGTTGTTTTTCACTAATACAAAATCAAATTTTTTTGTAGTGCTCCCCTCCCGTGTATTATTGGAATCCACGACTCCATATTTGAAAAAGCTAAGAACGAAATAATTGAGACGAATCTAGAGAATGCGCCAGATAAAAACAACACCGGCTACTATGTATTAGTTAACTTGGACGACCCAGATAAGTCGGCCAGATTCACTCGACTGGACAACATGCACAACAGGGAGACTAGAGTGTTCCATCATTTTCCCCACAATCATGTACGTAGTCAGATGTACCAGCCACGACCATAAAACTTATGAATAATCTTAGTTGTTTCATGGGTTATTGCTTTGTTTCTTGAGACCAAAGCTTAACTTTTTACATAGATGTAAGTTTCGCTGTCATAGATATAAGTTTGCGACTTATATTGAAAAAACCATGCAATGTATTTGTCATACCGCAATGTATTTGTCATACCTATTGTTTGTTAAATTGAGTTTTAAAGTCCCCTTGGGACTAATAGCTTTGAGTTCTATAGTCTCGATAGGACTCTTTTGGCATCATTTTTTCTGTTTGTATGTCTTGCTTGACGTTGTCTTCCCCTGGCTTTCGTGTTCCCCGTCATCAACATTTTTCTTGTTTTGGTCCACCCCGCTTTCTTGACAGATTTTTGTGTTGATGAATAGAATTTCGTTGTTGGTATCAGTTGTTTCATCTTCAATGGGCGGCGAGGTTAAATCGACTACCTCGGTGTGCCTGTCTTGTTCTTCGGGCTAATTGCTTATATGAATTTGACGCATGCTCTGCTTTGAGGGGTTTTTCCAGAAAAACCCATTTCTTGTATCAGGGATTTTAAACTTGGATAATTGTCGGTTTGTTTGTCCGGTGGTGAATCAATTTGAAGTTTAATTGGTTGTTTCGTCTCTTCATCGTTCTTATCTTCGATCGCGTTAGTGGGTACCGGGTTCCCAAAAGCATGTGAAAGCGCCGATTGGCGGTTTCTCGTTGATTTTCTCAATGGCTCGGTTGCATTCGCTGGAGGAGTCTGTTTCTTGTTTTGCCGTTTAGGCGATGGGGCAATATCTTCGGATGAGGCAGATGATTGATCGTCATCTTCGTGATTGTCGGTGTCTGGTGTTGCTGGTTGTGGTATGTTGTTGTTAGATTGCGAAGTCCCGGCCGGAGTTTCTGCTTGTATACTCATCCCACTCGTTTGTAGTTTCCTTGTTGGTCGCCCGCCGATCCGTTTCCCTGTTGATTTTGCTTTTCGTTTTGTCGTACTATCGGATTTTCCTTGTGTTAGCATCCTTTTCTTTTGTGTCAACTTTTCGGGAGGCCAGTCTTTTCGTCTTCTTTGAACATTGGGTGCTGGGGAGCAGTAGGATTCTCGATGTCTAAAAAACGTAGGCAAGGTCCTGATCTCCGCGCGGATTTAAAAGCAACGTAATCACTGAGGCGAGACGGTCTGCATGGTCCGTATATTAAAGGGTTTGGTACAAATGCGACACCACTATTTCTTAGTAATCTTGATTGTTTTCCGAATGTTTGAACCCAAGCAGTGTGTGGGGTATATGCAAGTATTTTGCCGTCTATGGTTTTATATTACTGTTCCAATGTTCTCGGATCCTTCACCTTGGTTGCTCTTCTTAATGTTTTCCGTGCTACCTGATCTATCCGTTTTTTCGTGTTTTTGTCTACCGTTGTTTGTAATCCCTTATACCTTAAATTTAATTTATCCTTGACTATTTTTATAGCTTTAGATTTTGCACCTGTGTCTTTCTGTTGTGTTGTTAAGTCTGAGTTTGTCAAGTCCCGCGGCATTTGGAGTTTTTGATCTCTTTTGTTGATGTTTACTTCGTCTTCCGACCATCGTTGTAAGTCGTGCATTACTTCAGCGGGTAGGGGCGGCTTTGTAAGATTCTTGCGATCTAAACATGCATGTTTTGCATTCTCCCAATTCAAATTGTTAGGTGAACTACTAGTTGCTACGTTTGATAAGGTGTGTTTGGTGTACGTCCCATGTGGGCCTCAAATGGTGAAATTTTTGTTACGCTATGCGGTGTAATTCTGAGTGTTTTAATAATTTCTGCTACATCTGAGGCGAGTTTCTATGGTGTATTTGTTTTGTCAGTTCTCATGACCGCTAATCTACGCTTCAAAGTTTGTATCATTCTCCCAACTACCACTATTGCTCTATGATCATCCACCGGTGCAAATAATAACTTAATATTGTTTGTATGACAGAACAGTTGAAATTTTTTAGCTCTAAATGTTTGTGCATGACCACATCTTATCTTTCGGGGTACCCCGTTATTGGAAATGTATCGTTGCATAAATTTAATGGCAATATCCGCTGTTGTGTTTGTAACGACTTTTGCAGTTGGAAATTTTGACCACTTATCTATTGTGTATAGAATATATGCGTCTCTATTTAGTTCATCCGGAAGTGGCACTGCAAAATCCAATTGTACTTCCTAATTTGGTTCAACTACTGGTTCTATTTGGAACGAATGTTTTTTTCCGATGATGGGTTTTAAATTTTTACCTTGCTCGGTGCAGTGTTTGCAATTTTGTGCTATCTGCACAATTGCCCGATGTATGCGAGGAAACCATATATAGTTACTGAGGTCTAGCATCGCTGCCGATCCTGGGTGTGTCAGATGCAGACTATCGAGCACTGTCTGCCTCAACTGTGTAGGGATGACTATTCTTTCGTCTTCTCGGACATGGAGTCTGTTTCTAATGTTGTACCAGTACTGGCCGTAGGAAGCCTTGATTGCTTCCCAATCCCTCATTTTGACAAAGTTTATTAGGGGGCGAAGGTTTCGATCTTTCTTGGTGGCTGCGGCGATGAATCGAACGCCCAATACTCGCTGTATTCTTTGTCTAAACAATGGCGTGTCCTCTTCAGATTCAACCGTATTTGTAGCTTTCTCCACCGTGGTGACCAGTTCTTCTGTTATCATTTTGTGACTGGCTTTAACGTCGTGGATCCCATTGTTGGTGGTTCGATGTTGTGTGTCTGTACTTCTTGTACGCAGATGTTCGGGTCTACATGGCTGACACAGATATCCGTGACTGTGCTTTTTTCGGGTGTTTGTGTAGAAGTTGTTGTATTTCGTGGTTCGGATGTAAATGTTTGTGTAGTTGCTGCTGTAGTAGTCGATTGTGTTTGGGTCGGTGTCGTTTTCATGTTGTAGCCTGAAGTGATCCGATCCGTTCTGTTTCCGGATGTATTCGTAGTTGTGAAGGTGATCTTCGGGAAATTTGACTTTTTACTGATGTCGATCTTCTTAGCCGAAAGTACCTCTCTGGCGACCCGTACGGGCGTTGCTGTTTGTTTGGTGTGCTCTTGCTGTGGTGTTTTTGTACTTCAGGGTATCCTTTCTTTCCCTTTGTGGGAGGTTTTTTATGCCATCTGGGGTCCGAAAGGCTTTCTTCTCTATCTGATGGGCCCTGCCAGTTTTCCGTTGATTCGTTTCGTCCTCTTGTCCATGATGATTGAAGCTCCGTTGGGATGAATCCTCCTTTAAATCCCTTGATTTCTTTACGGCTCATCGCTGCGTTGTTATGTCCTTGAAATGAAATTATATGGACAAAATTTTTTCTGTTTGTTCGATATTGAGATCGTTTGGATCGGAAGAGTTGACTGGTTTACAGCAGATTTTGAGTGAGACTGATTTTTATGTGGTTAGTTTGGCAATGACCGGTTGCGGAATGTTTGGAATGTTTCACTGGTAATTGAATGTTTGAAGCAGCATTCAATAGCCCTTTGTTTTTCGCGTGCTTTTTGATCAGCTCATATGGTGCTTTGTTCTGATTGGCCAGATTATTTAGAATGACATTGTCAATCATTTCCAGGTTATTAATGAATTTCTTAATTGATGCTACAACAAATTCCTCATCATACTCACTAGGGGCTATTGCCAATCCGACCGGGTTTCGGGATATGTAGTCAATTAGTCCCATTTTACTCCCAGCAAGATGTTTGATATCGAAGTGAAAGGAAATTAATCGGTCAATCCAACGTGTGAGCCGGCTTTGACTTGTTTTTGATCGTTCGCTTGCGTTTAAAGCGCTGATTAAAGCTTGATGATCAGTGATGACGGTTAAATATTTACCATATAGATAGTATTTAAAATGTTCGATTGCCCACACGACCCCTAATAGTTCAAGTTCGTTAACAGAATATTTTTCCTCTAGTGAGTTCAGAAAACGTGATGCATACGCTACGGTAACCCACCGTTCTGGTGAAAATTGTTCGAGCGCAGCTCCTAATCCCTAATCTCCTATACCAATTTTAGTATGTTTTTAAATGTTGTGTTATGTTCTGTGGATCATTCAAGTGGTCTGTTTTTCTCTTTGTTTTTTAGCAATGGGAGTAATGCGGCAGCGGTTTGTGCCAATTTTGGAGTGTACCGTGTGAGATGATGTATTGAACCCATAAAACTTTTTAATTGTTTAAAAGTTTTTGGTGGTGATAGTTTTTCAATAGCCTCAGTCTTTTTTACAAGTGGTTTTGTTCCCTCACTATTAACAGAAAATCCTAGCCACTCCACTTGTTTGCATGCAAACTTACATTTATCCAATGATATTGCCAGATTTTCCTCGTCTAGTTTTTTCAGAACTGATTGCAACTTTTGTTTGTGTGTATCCAACGATCCTTTTGTGACGATTAAAATATCGTCCAAATAAGCGTAAGTGTTCGTGCAATTTGTAAGGGTTAAGTCGATCGCTTTTTAAAATTCAGCTGGCATATCCGTGAGGCCATTAAACCCTGTTTGGAATTGATAAGCTCCACTAGCGTTACCCCAATAAGACTAAAGTTGCCTTGTTCTTTGGTCGTTTTATGCAACGGGATTTGTGAATATGCGTAGCGAAGGTGGAGTGTTGAGAATAGTGTTTGTTTGGATTTGTCTGATTTTACCACCTGCGCGATATTGTCCAACAATAGTTCAATGTTAGGCATTTGGTATTTATTTTTGTGGATGAATTTGTTGATTTTCTTAGAATCTAACGCGAGTTTGACTGTTTGATCCTTTTTTACTGTGATTACAATTGGACTAATAATTTGTCGGTCTGAGCATTTATCTAGTTTGATGATGTGATTTTGATCCATCAATTTGTTTAGCTCCCCTTCAACTCTTTCCTGTAAGTGACCGGAATACGTCGTCCTTTTTGTTGTATTGGCATGAAGTCTTGACTGAATTGAGTTTTCATCATTTGATTTTTTGATTTTCCAATATGTATGCATAGTTGCTGAAAATTATCTTTGACCCGTTGTTTAATTTCCGGATCCGATTCTTCTTGTTCGCGTACATTCAATACAATTTGTTTGTGTTTTCTTGTATTAACTTGACACTGATTTGTGGTAGTATGATGCGTCCAATGATATTGGCTTTTTGATCATCTACAATGATGAACGGAGCTGATTGAATATTCCAGCCTCCTGATTCGAATGTTATAATCAATCGTCCTTTCGGGTTTATTGTTTCACCATTATAACAAGCCAGGTTTTTTGCTGTGTCGTCCGGTGGAATACACTTGAATAATGCTGATCTATCGTTTTGTTGAAGGCGCCGTGCGGTTTTTTCATTCAAAAACGACATTGGACTTCCTGAGTCAGCGATAGCGAATACTTCTTCTGAATTTGTTTTTAGTTTCACAATATGGCCATTCAGATCATCTTCCGACAGGAGATTTGTATTTTTGATCTCAAAAGATTCAGCGATTGCCATAACCGAGAATTTGTCTATTTGATATTCATCCCATCCGTTATTTGATGTAAACTCGGCAAAAGCCACCGGATCGGTTTCAAGGCTTACTGTTTCTATTTCTTCCTGTTGTTCGTCCTGCCGGGTTCCTAAATAATTAACGTTTGTAGATCTGCAAACTTTTGCAAAATGACCTCGTTTGGCACATTTTGAACAAATTTTATCTTTCGCCGGGCAAGATTGCAGGTGTCTGATTGTATTGGTTTCCGCATTTATAACATTGTTTTGAGCTGTTTGTATTGTTATTTCTTTGTTGCCCTCTTGTGTTTTGTGCTCCGCGCGGATATGGTCGACCGCGGAAACCGCCTCGACCTCTTTGTGAGTTTTGGTTATTCGCAGAGTTATATCGACCACCCCGAGTAATATAATGTATTGGTTCTTGTTTTGGTGTAGTTTGTCCCCCGAATGGGTTTATCTTCATAGTACGACTATGTTCAATTCCTTTTTCTCGACGAATTGCATACTCGACGAATTACTGGAGTCTGTGTTTGTGCTAACAGTTCTTCCGCGATTTTTTCGTTGTGCACGTGTGCTGTAAACATGTCTCTAACCCATTCATCTTCTCTGTCTCCACAATCAGCCCGTGAGGCTAATTCGACGAGATCTGCCTGAAATTGTTCCAGGCTTTCCGACTTCTTTTGTTTACGGCAACTAAAATTATATCTGTCGAACGCTACAATTCTGTTAGCAACAAAGATATCTTCCAGTGTTGTCATGAATTCTTGTGTAGTTACATTGTGTAATACAAGGTTAGGTCTTTTCTGTTGATTTTGTCTTTGACCCTCGGCTCCCACACAGAGAAAGAGGTAACTCCGGACTCTTGCGTCTGCTTCGTCCCATCTGTATGAGTTGCATAGTACTCCTTTCTCCCGGGCTTTTATGACGTGATTCTCCCAACCAACTCGTTTCTCTTGATTGCGCACCTCCCGATTTTTCTTTGTGCGTCTGTTTCGCCCTGTATTTCAAGTTCATACATAGGCTCAGCGGGTTCGACGAGTGTTGGTTTGGCTCTCAATAAGTTCCGTATTTCGATCCCATCCTTTGCGAATACAGCCATCTCCAATATAGCTGCCCACTTTGTCCATTCTAGTGGTGGTTCGCCCGACGCTCTCTCCCAAAATGGGGGAATATTCAGTGGGTTTTTGGAATATCCTGCTGGCTGCGCCATGTAATACCGGAGGTTATGATATTCTAATCCTTGAATCCGAATGGATCGATAAACGTTATTTTTAAGTCGGAGCGATATAAAACGAGTAGTTGACAGATAACATTAATTCAACTCTGTTTCTTATTTCAATTAGAGTTCGTCCTCTCTGTCTATCAAGGTCAAGTGACCAGCCGTCTAGGCGTTTAGCCTAAGATTATTAGTAATATAAATAACATACATATAAGGTAAGTTTGTCGATCCAGACCGGATGACAGTATTGGCTTTTAGTTTTTGTCTGCTTTAGGCTGTCGGCTTAATAGATAAACAGTGCTGCATGCTGAACAGATCTACTTAACAATCTCTCCCCCCTTATTGTATCTACTAAAGAATATCCACCCCTGTAAATAAAAACAGTAAATTCGAACTAGAGCGTTGTATGTAAATTCGAGTTTTGCTGCATTCTGATTGGTCGAAAATTCGCTGCCGAAAATTCGCTGCAAGTAATATACTTAACAATTGCCATAACCGAGAATTTGTCTATTTGATATTCATCCCATCCGTTATTTGATGTAAACTCGGCAAAAGCCACCGGATCGGTTTCAAGGCTTACTGTTTCTATTTCTTCCTGTTGTTCGTCCTGCCGGGTTCCTAAATAATTAACGTTTGTAGATCTGCAAACTTTTGCAAAATGACCTCGTTTGGCACATTTTGAACAAATTTTATCTTTCGCCGGGCAAGATTGCAGGTGTCTGATTGTATTGGTTTCCGCATTTATAACATTGTTTTGAGCTGTTTGTATTGTTATTTCTTTGTTGCCCTCTTGTGTTTTGTGCTCCGCGCGGATATGGTCGACCGCGGAAACCGCCTCGACCTCTTTGTGAGTTTTGGTTATTCGCAGAGTTATATCGACCACCCCGAGTAATATAATGTATTGGTTCTTGTTTTGGTGTAGTTTGTCCCCCGAATGGGTTTATCTTCATAGTACGACTATGTTCAATTCCTTTTTCTCGACGAATTGCATACTCGACGAATTACTGGAGTCTGTGTTTGTGCTAACAGTTCTTCCGCGATTTTTTCGTTGTGCACGTGTGCTGTAAACATGTCTCTAACCCATTCATCTTCTCTGTCTCCACAATCAGCCCGTGAGGCTAATTCGACGAGATCTGCCTGAAATTGTTCCAGGCTTTCCGACTTCTTTTGTTTACGGCAACTAAAATTATATCTGTCGAACGCTACAATTCTGTTAGCAACAAAGATATCTTCCAGTGTTGTCATGAATTCTTGTGTAGTTACATTGTGTAATACAAGGTTAGGTCTTTTCTGTTGATTTTGTCTTTGACCCTCGGCTCCCAGACAGAGAAAGAGGTAACTCCGGACTCTTGCGTCTGCTTCGTCCCATCTGTATGAGTTGCATAGTACTCCTTTCTCCCGGGCTTTTATGACGTGATTCTCCCAACCAACTCGTTTCTCTTGATTGCGCACCTCCCGATTTTTCTTTGTGCGTCTGTTTCGCCCTGTATTTCAAGTTCATACATAGGCTCAGCGGGTTCGACGAGTGTTGGTTTGGCTCTCAATAAGTTCCGTATTTCGATCCCATCCTTTGCGAATACAGCCATCTCCAATATAGCTGCCCACTTTGTCCATTCTAGTGGTGGTTCGCCCGACGCTCTCTCCCAAAATGGGGGAATATTCAGTGGGTTTTTGGAATATCCTGCTGGCTGCGCCATGTAATACCGGAGGTTATGATATTCTAATCCTTGAATCCGAATGGATCGATAAACGTTATTTTTAAGTCGGAGCGATATAAAACGAGTAGTTGACAGATAACATTAATTCAACTCTGTTTCTTATTTCAATTAGAGTTCGTCCTCTCTGTCTATCAAGGTCAAGTGACCAGCCGTCTAGGCGTTTAGCCTAAGATTATTAGTAATATAAATAACATACATATAAGGTAAGTTTGTCGATCCAGACCGGATGACAGTATTGGCTTTTAGTTTTTGTCTGCTTTAGGCTGTCGGCTTAATAGATAAACAGTGCTGCATGCTGAACAGATCTACTTAACAATCTCTCCCCCCTTATTGTATCTACTAAAGAATATCCACCCCTGTAAATAAAAACAGTAAATTCGAACTAGAGCGTTGTATGTAAATTCGAGTTTTGCTGCATTCTGATTGGTCGAAAATTCGCTGCCGAAAATTCGCTGCAAGTAATATACTTAACAATTTCCCCCTTTCTTAATAGGGGGGAGGGGGGATTGTTAAGTAGATCCAGCTGAGCACGTTTTCAAAACCTTATAAAGTATTTCAAGTGGACCTGTAGCTAATTCATCAAGATTTCGGCATAAATTTGATTTTTCGCAGTTTGACTTCTGATTTTTATGCTCAGTTCTTTTCTTTCGAAGGCAAACTCATCGAACAGCAAAAGCTTAAAGCTCAGGAAAAATCTAAACGAATTCTATTTTTCTGGAATTGGGTCAATTCAAGAAGTAATTGCTTAACCTGATTCATTTTTTCTTTGAAACTCGAAAGTTGAAAATATTCAATCATTTTTTTCGGTGTTCTTGTTCTTTTACACACTCAGTTGGCAGTTTTTTTTCTTTTCAAGTTTCTTGTTAATTTAAATTTAAAAATGTGCTTATTTTTATTGAGCTAAGATTTGATAGTTTTCCACGCTTGTTTTTGCACTCCCGTCTCGTTGTTGTAAGATCTGTCTCCAACTCCTGGTGAGTAACTTTTTTATGCCCTCAGCTGTTTTTCATGATGTTAGTCATCCGAAACTTTTTTGAATCTTATCCCTTTAAGATACGACCGTTGCTTTTTGCACAACGGAGCGTAGTGTCATATTACGAAGTCTTTTTTCCAGCCCAAATTTCAGATGAAATTGCTCATTTAATTAATGACCATTTCGCAGCCATAGCATTATATATGGTTTACTTTTTTTGCATAATCATTATAGCCCAGTATCTGTTTTATTAGTGCTAGTGTTTACTGCCTTTCAAGCAGCCATGGGAAAGATGCTAGGACGTGAGACTCTGAATCTCAAACTCGCGGGTTCGATGCCAGTTCATATCAGAATTTATATAATTTTACCTTTTCTTCCTTTTCTGTTTTTCACTCTTTTATTGCTACTTTTTGCCGTTTTGTCATTTGTTTGCGAAGTGCAGTTTTTTCATTTGTTTGCGAAGTGCAGTTTTGTCACTGTGTCGAAAATGGTGCGGGGTTTGGAGATACAGCAGGAATGAATAGGCTACTTTCTTTTGGCTTTAACTCAAAGTGCATGCTGAAAATAATTTCATGGATCCAATTACGGTATCTGCGACTTTCACTTAGCGATTATTTGATCTTTTTGTTAGTATAACAGTTGATATAAGCATTTTAAGTAGGTTCAAGTAATGTGTTTTAGTTATACGCTCTGAAAAGTGGTTGGAAGTCTCTTTTGAAGAAACTAACGCAGTGCGAAATCACAATTGACGAATTTGCTCACTGCGCTTTCTCAAACGCGCAGAGATTCATCGCACATCTAATTCTGGGTTACAAAGATTGCTATAATGTAGGTTGAACTGCCCTGAAAACCAGATTACTAACTTATTACCCACCCAGTTATTAACAGCGTAAAACAATTTTAGATAAGTGATAACGGTGATTCAACAGACAGTGAGAAGAAAGGAAATGAGCTTGATTTTGAAGATGGAGTGAAATTTGATCGTGATAAATTCATAGCCTCATCTTGTGTTTCTTCTTCGAATCAGTCTAGTAGTGTTCTGAAACAAGTTGGAGCTCCTTCAGACTATAGAAAGCTGCTAACTGAATGCCAATACTTTGAACAGGTAAGAATGCAATTTGAAAGTCTAAATTACGCAACTTTTTGAGAGAGATAAAAATGCAATTTGATGTGTCGCTGAACGATATGAAGACACATATTTAGTGCTTGATGTTTTTTTGTTTCAATTTTTGTTTGGTTTTTCTCTCCCAAATTGAAGAGAAATTTTTGCGGTTTGACTTATGAAATTTTTAAAATTTTGTTTGAGTGCTCATTTATTGATGAGCAATATGTTTTTCGACTTGTTATCCTAAAATTTAACATCAATCGATATTTTTGCTTATAGATTTTTTTAGAAAAAATTTGACCTGTATTGCAGGTGTTGCGAAGCTCTGCTTCGCCTCTGTATAATATGAAATCGGCATCCGATCCTGTCAGTTTTGTGCTAATTTTTTTCTGGGGATATCCTTCAATCCTCCTAACTAACGAATCTCCGCCCTGTAAAAAAAATCATTTTTCGGTGAACTATGTTAGTTTGACTGTCCCTTCATAGTGTATTAGTACGAACCTTCTTTGTTCCTAACCTAACTCGCAAATAAAAGCCTTCATTGAAAGTGTTCACTTATTTGGTGGCTTTTTTGCTATAATCACGATCTGTAGCATTGGAAACTTTATAGCATCTGTTCTCTGCTTTATTTGTGGCTTGTGTTTGTGATTTATTAAGAGTCCGTGGGTGAGTGGTTAGTGCGTGATCTCTAGGTTGCAGATCGAGACCGAGACAGATCGAAGCCGAATTTTTACTAATTCGAGGCTTGTTTATACTATTTTTTTTGCACTTTATAGAGCTGCCTTGTCGTGTTCTCGCTAGTGTTTGGGAAGCGCAGCTATGCCTGTGTTATTTTTTAAATTTTAAATTGTCCTCAATTTCAGTTCATCGACGCCAACAGAAGAATTCTCCGATCTTCATCAGGCAGACAGAAGAGTGAAAACGAGCATTACAAGCAGTTCGATCTAGTTTATAACTGGGTGCTGAGAACTGAGTCAGAAAAGCGAAACCCTGCGGCTAAACTAGGAGACAACTTCCACTTCAAAGTCGACACTGCATACTCAAAGGTCTGTGACCTGGAGAAGAAAATAATTTTAAAATGACAACACAAAAATAACTTTTATACTTAACTGCAACTTTTTATCCATAAAGAAGTATTAAATTATTACCCAAACGTTGACTTTTTTCGCAATGTTTTATTTTGATTTTCTTACTTTAAATAACTCACTTAACAATGCGTTTACATTCTCTAAACCCATTTTTTAAGTGTCACTGACCATAGTGAAGACACTTATATAGATTGTAGTGATTTTTTGTTTGTTTTTGTTTCAAGAAAATATTTAAGAAAATTGTTCACGCTAATTTTGATCTTTTGTGGCTTGGCTTTTGACTTTTTCAAGTTGAGTTCAATATGATTTGGCGAAAGAAAGGCAAATTGCGCGGAAACGTAAGAAAGTGTGGACCACTTTTATTTTCGAAGTGGATTTTGTTTTCCAGATTTCCCAGCGGAATAACACAAACTCCTATTGATCCAGTTTTCTCAAACTATGCTTTTTTCTGAATATGAATGTTCACCAGAAAGGCTCTGGAAGTTAAATTTAAAAGCTTTACGGCTATATATTTTATCTTTGAGTTTCGAAAGTTAATTTTTGAAGAAAATTTAGGTCTCTTTTTTTGGTTCCCTTGTGTTCATTGAGACTTATCCAACTGACTGTTGGCTATGTGTTTAGGGGTAAGGAACGTAGGTAATACTATTATATAGGGTTTGGTGATTTTTTTAAAACATTTTGTTCCAAGAAAATTTCATGCTCAATTTTGTTTTTTACAGGTTTGACTTTTGATTTCTCTTTGAATCCAGTTCATTTACTATGTTAAAAGGAAGGCAAACTCCACCATCGAACAGCAAAAAGTAAAGGTCACGAAAAACGTGATCCAGTTCTAGTTTCGAAAATGGTTTTCACTTTTCAGATTTGTCAGCAAATTAAATATTTTACTTATTGATCCAGTTTTCTCAAAATGGGTTAATTTTCAAAAAAAACGACAATCATAAATTGTTCTAGAAACTTGGCTATTATAACAGTCGTTATTAAGTGTTGATAAACGTAGTTCAGACTCTTATAAAAGTCGCGAGATTTTTTAAACGTTTAATTTAGGCTCAGTTTTTTTATATTGGAATAATTTTATCTAAAACTTCTATAACTTGTTCTGGAAATTCAATGAGCTTTAGGGCCATCCTGTTTTCAAGAGTAATGAGCGTAGTGAAGACTCTTATATAGGTCTTGCCGATTTTTTTGTGTGTTTTGTTTTTTTTTCAGGAAAAGTCTCTCATAGTTACAGATGTGCATTCATACATATTGATGCATTTCTGAATGCCTTTAGGTATAAATGCACTTTTTGAGTTCAATTGAAATTCATCTGCTGAAAATGACGTAAATAGCCTTCTCCAAATACGAACGTGGAAATGGCGCGAAAAAACGTGAACGATTTCTAGTATCAATAATGGAATTTTTTTTTAGATTTTCAGCGGAATAAAAAGTTTACCTATTGATCCAGTTTTCTCTAGATGGGTTCATATTATCAAAAAAATGCCAATCATGAATTGTTCTAGAACTTCAAGGAGGTTAAAGGGTATCTAATTTTTTCTTTGAAATTCGGAAGTTGAGATTTTTTCAGGAAAGTCAGTGTTTTTTAATGTTTACTTGCGTTCATTACTCTTTTCCAATCTTCAATTGGCTGTTTTCTGATTGAAAACTTCAGAATTTATGTTTAAGATAAAGAACTATTATACAGATTGACTTTTTGTGGTAAATGCCAGTTTGATCATTGGATTGTGCCCAGCCTGTTTGCGCACTGTTAACATTGTAGATGAGGTCGATATCGCTTTGTGGCATGAGAACCAGTAGAACCGTTTGTTTTCTAAATAATAAATTCTGTATATTGGGAAACTCTTTTGTCAGAATGTCGTGTCTCAGCATAGTTTTCATAGTTACACTTGCGAGAGTTTTCTCAAGTTGGGTTAATGTTATCAAAGAAGAGCCAATCATAATTTCAAATAGCTTAAAGGGCATCTTTTTTTTCTTTGAAATTCGAAATTTGAGATTTTTTTCAAGAAAGTCAGTATTTTCCATGTTTAATTGCGTTCATTACTCTTCCAATCTTCGATTGGCTATGTTTCTTTGAAATTCGGAAGAAAATCGAGACTTTTTCAAAAAATAAGTAATTTTTCTTTCTAACTTGCATTTATTGACTCTTTTCCAACCGTCTATTGGCTATGTTTTTTGTTCGCCGAACTACTCAGAGCAGACTAATTTTAAGATCGCGAAAGGTGAAAAATGATTTATATTTAAAAACTGACGAGCATTCAGTTCGTTTTGTCTATTTCAGCTAACTGATCAAACAAGCAGATTTCAAAATGAAGTGAAAAGTCGATCCAATATGGTGAGGAAGTCTGTGAAGAACAAGCTCTCAGAAGGAGCGAAAGGAGCTTCCATATTCTATGTTTCTCCGCCAACTTTGATATCGTGAGTTGATAGATATATTTGGTGCTAAGTGCAATTGAGTGTATTTGTAGTTCCTACACGTAGATTAGAGGAACTCAATGTTTGGTTGTTTTTCCTACCCTTATGATTGTGGTCTGTTCCATGAGTTTTTTCAGCCCCCTTTATTAAGATACGCTGAAGGTATTTCAGACTCTTTACACAAGCAAAGCTTGTGTTATAGTATGAACTCTCTTTTTATCCAAACTAAGTCGCAAATATTGTTGCGAAAAAATGTGTTCATTTTGAAAGTGTTCATTTCATCAATAACCAGCTATTAAGTACAGCCAATGCTAAGGATATTAACACTGACTATTATATTACAAATAGCACTTTAGCTTCAAGGTATCATGGATCTGTAGCGCAGAGGTAGGGAAGGAGACACGGAACAAAATAAGAGGGTTCGAACCTGGGCCAATGTTTTGAATGAACTGTTTCGTATGCTAGATAAAATGCGTCCGCTCTATAAATAAAGGCATTTTACTTGGTAAATTTCTTTTTTTTTCAAACTGACTGGACATGCTAATGCAATGCGTCATAAATGTCTTGCGTCACTTAGCTATTATGTAGACTCATAAATGGCGTGCGTCACTTAATAAGGTTTGTTAATAGATTTCTCAAATAAAAATTGCCCCATAATTGCTTTTTATTTAAATTTTAAGAAGAGATGGAAACCGGAAAAGAGCATTATTCGGATATTCAATTTTGGCTGCCCCAAATTTCTTTAAAGCTTTAGCCAGTTATGTTCAAGTGTTCGTGAATGTAGCGAAGATGTTTGCATAGATCATGCTATCGTTTTGGTTTTTCAGGAAAAAGTCTTCAAAGTAAGGTACGTTTAAGTTTGATTTTTTTTCCGGTTTGACTTGATTTTTTAATTCAATTTCTCAAATTGAATTCTAATTCTTTTGCTATAAAGAAGGAGGGAGATAAGTTTTGCATTCGAATAAATTAAATTGCGTGATAAATCGTGCAGTTATTTTGTTTTCAGACTTCCTAGTGGAATAAATATTTTACGTATTGATTCATTTTTCACAAATTGGGTTGCATTTATTAGGAGTTGATGAAAGTAGAATCTTTTACAGATTGTGATGATTTTTTTTTTGTTTTGTTTTCAGGACAAGTCAGAAATGTGTTGTAAAAAATTCGATAGACTTCTAGTTTCCAAAGTGAAATTTAATTTCCGGATGTACCAGCGTATTAAAAATTACCTAATAATGCAATTTTCCCAAGTTGGGTTAGTTCAATAATCGAAAAAGTGACGATCATAAATTGTTCTTGAATTTCGAAGAGCTTTAAGTCGATCTTTTTTATTTCGAAAATTGAAGTTTTCTGTTTTCTTGCGTTCATTGACTCTTCCAACTCTCTGCTGGCTGTGTTCAAGAAATTGCAATCGTATTAGTTAAATAAACTTCAGAGAGCTTTACATATTTTTTTTCTTACGCTCAGTATTAGCAATTTCATCGCATCTTTTCTCTGCTTTATTTTTAGCCAGTGTTTGTTGATCGTTAAGCGTTCGTGGCAGAGTGGTTAGTGCGCGAGACTAATATTCTCCAGGTTGCAGCTGGAATACGAGACGTAGCCGAATTTTTACTAATTTTAGGCTTTTTTCTACTCTTTGTTATTTCACTTTATAGAGCTGCGTTTTTGTCGTTGTTCGCCTCTGCGTTAGAAGCATATTTTTTGACTTTATTCAAGCTCGTTATTAGCTGTTTGGTGTTAACTCTTAGATAGTGTGTTAAATATAGAAGGCAGCACGGTCTGATGGTGCAACGGTGGTTGTTTGGGACTCATATAATGGAGCTCCGTGAACCGAATTCTCTAGTCGGCAAATCTTTTTTTTCAAAGATTATTTTGTGATCGTTAATCTGGAAGTCTGTGTTGGTTTCCTGTTGTATCATGTTTTTTTAACAAGCGGAGCGTATTGTGATTCTACAAGGCTACGTTTTTTAAACCTAAATCGCAAATAATAGTGCTACTTTAGATGAAACTTTTCAGCAGAAGGCTGCAATGGCTTTTTAGTTGCATATGAGTTAATACTTGATGAATTGTAAAAGATGAATTGATTTTCACGTATAGAGGTCTATTCACGTTATAAAGCTGTTTTTTTTGTCGTGTTATGGCTAGTGCTTGCGAAGCACAGCTTCGCCTCTGTATAAACTCGCTTATCGAATGACTTATTGATAAAAAATTGGGCTTTTTTTCTGAATTCCCCAAAAAAATTGGGCTTTTTTTTCTGAATTCCTAGTGGAATAGAAAACCTACCTATTGGTCCAGTTTTCTCTAAATGGGATAATTTAACGAATCGAGTGTCAATCACAAGCAATGTTTGAATTTCAAAGAGCTTCAATGTGTTATTTTTCTAAGTTGATAAATGCCCAAAAAATTTCAAACAAGTTTTTTTCGGTTTCCTTGGTCTACACTTTTAAACTGTCTGCTGGCTATCTTTAGTAATAAGTTAACACAGTTGATTCAGTTTTAATTCAAAGGTATTTATTTTATAGCTATTTGTTTCGAACTACAGAAAGTCATAAAATTTCATGTTGAGAAAATTTGCAACCCAGTTTTTTTACGAAGTGTTTGAAATGCATAATTTAGATTTAATTTGGCATTATATTTTTTCAGTTTGCTATATTCAAAGTTATTGTGCTTGTCTTTTTTTCTACATTCCAAATTGTTACCGGCAAAAGTTGTGTTTTTTGGTGCTGTATAAGATCCCTTCTCGGTTTCAAATTTCATCTGTCTTTTCTTTTTTGACCCATTTTAAAATAATATTTGGCGTTTTGATTGCTTGTGTTTGCAAAATGCAGCTTGGCTTTTATGGAAAAGGCAAACTTCACCATATAATTGCAAACAAGAAAGGTTAGATAAACGTCATCGAATTCTTATTTTGAAAGCGGATTTTTGTAGATTTCCCAGCGGGATAAAAACGTTTCATCAAATTCTCTCAAGTTGAGTTGGTTTTATCAGAAAAGTTTCTATCATAAAATGTTTCGAAATTCAAAGAGCTTTAAGGCCATATATTTTTCTACTTCAAAACGCAGAATGTGCCATTGGGCCCAGAATGGTTGGCATTTAATTGTTATTAGAATGCACGATAAGTCCACAATTACATAGAGAAAATTCAATTGACGAAATAGACAATAAATAAAGACTAAAGAAATGGGCGATTTCTTTTTAAAGTTTTGATTTGCGGCTGTGACACGCGACAACTGATTTTCGCGCTCACTGAAAATTGCGCTAAGAAAAACACTTTTGGCTACCGCTGACGCAAATTAGGCAGCGTTACCGTAGAGACGCCTCTGTGTTGAAACTGAGTTACAGAAGGAAGTGGGTATGATTGGAGTCATCCAACTCTGGTTTAGCTGTCGGCTTTCAAGCATTTTGGCTATAACCTTTTTGTTTCCAGGAAATTGACCGAAGAATTAGAAATGAGAAAAATTTTGCTATATGGACCGTTCGATCCGTCTTTCTTCACAAATGACTAGTCTTGTTGTTCCAATCATTAAAAGCACCCGAATACAAAGTTTTTCACCATTTTCAGTTTTTTCCTTCGCAAAATCAATTACCCAGCAAAATCAGCGATGATCTTTCTATTCAAGCCCTAAAAAGTTTAGTCAAATTAGTTTCAAAAGTTTTTAGCACCCTTTTGGGAACAAAGCACTTCAAAAACTCAAAAGTCTTCTGTAAAATTTTCCAGTATGCCTGTTTTTTAAATTATGGAAATGCCTAAAATCCATTCTTTTGTTTAGATCCTTTCATCACATCACACGAAAAAACTGAAATTAATTTAAATTTTTTTGTAGTTCAAGAATATGGTCGGAACTTTCTGTGCTTAATGAACACCTACCGGCTGTCCTTGTTTTATTTTTTTTTACACAGATGGTCGATTGACAGCCTCTTATCGTCTGGCTTTCCGCCCAAATGAAAAAAAAAATCCAATCTGTGGGTGGGTGTATATGGCAAATTTGTTTTAGTTAAAGAGCCAGGTAATATGGAAAACAAGGATAGTCTGCTGCTCTTCGACTAGCACAGAATGTTCGGACCAGACTGATCGAGAAAAAATCATAAATAAAAAATTGCTGAAAATTGAAATCAATATCCATTTTCGTCGAAAATTTCATGTTTTGTTTTCTATCAAGTGCCATCGAATCCGATTTTTAAAAAAAATGCACCAAAGAAGGGTTGTTCCTAGCTAAAATGACGTTAAATTTGTTGTAGAACTAATTTTTGAGGTCACTCTCTAATCCTCCCAGCCTTCATATCATATAATCCTCTCAGCAAAAATAAAACACCGTACGTCTCAAGGGGATGGTCGGAACAAAAATCGATCGTACACGGGAATTTATAAATTTTCATGCCTGTAACTGGTGAGTTATCTTGTTTAGGCACCTTCGTCACTCTGATGCCGAATTCAAACTTCCCGCGGCACCTGTCAACGAAAGAACAATGAAGTAAGGGTGCTCAAATATGTAAATTATTCTTAATTTATTCCAAGTGGCTGTAGCAAAGATAGTTATTCATGTTTATCCAATTTAGATCAAATGAAAGCAACACAGATATCGGACAATGCAAATCCATGTTTTATGTCAGCGCAATTCCAGAAAATCATGTAAGAATTGATCAATGCTATTACTGCTGAGTAAGATCATATTTTCCTGTCTTTACGCTAAGAAGTTTGAGAGATACGCACAAAATATCCAAGGTTTGAATCCCAGCAGGTTTCGTTTTTAGTACTCTATCATAGGTCTTGGCGATTTTTTGTGTTTGTTTTAGGAAAAATTCTTAAAATTTGTTCTTGCTCAATTTTTCAATTTTTTTTTCGGGTTTGAATTTAAAGTTCATTTCGTTTCCTTTGTTTACACTTTTGTTGGCTCTTCGAACGGTAGGCTGCTGTAGCAATTTAATGTCAAATTTGCTTAAACATTTGATTAGTAAAAAGTTATTACAGTTGATGCATTTTTAATTCATCAAATGAACTGAAAAAAGTTTTTTGTTTCAAACAGAAGTACAATGATTAAAAGCTCGATTTTAAAAATTTTCCAACTCATTATATCTCAATTTTTTTAGATGCAGACTTTATACAAAATTTGGCTTTATGCTTTGTGTCTTTTTGTATTTGGTGTCCCTTTTGCAGCATCGAATTGGCAATTTATTAGAATATGTAGCTTCGGTATTAGTGGCTAGTTTTTAGGGAATTTGCGCCTCCGTGGCTGAGTGGTTAGTGCGTGCAACTCAAAAGAGCAAGGTCGAAGATTTGAATCCTACATGTACCCGAGTTTTTGCTAATTCGGGGCTTATTTCTACTTTTTCTTATTTCACTTGATAGAGCTGCTTCTTGGTCGTGTTCTCGCAAGAGTTTGCAAAGCACAGGTTCGCCTCTGTGTAAAAAGAAGACAAACGCCACTATCGAATAGCAGAAATGTAAAGCTCACGAAAAGCGTGATGGACTTCTTATTTCGAAAATGGGCGAATTTATCAAAAAAAGCTCTTAGCATAAATTGTTCGCGAAATTCAGCGAGATTTAATTGCATATATTTTTTCTTCAAAGTTCGAAAGTTATACTACCAGCCGAATTTTGCGTATTTTTTTCTTCAAGTTGAAGTAGTTTTTTTTGCGTTCATTACTCTTTCCAACTCTGTCAGTTAGCAATGTTTTTTTTTAATATTAGGAGAAATTACAATAGGTGTCTTCAAATATGCTTAAAACTCATCACTTAGTGGCGAAAAAATGTTGACAAATTTAACTATGGTTGTACATTCAAAAATAATACCGACTCTACTTTTTTTCAACCTAAGTCATCAGGAAAAATGCTCATTTATTAGATTGCACTTTTACAGCATTATATTTAGTTTACTTTTGTTGCATAGCATTTTCTAGTTTATTGTTAGCTAGTTCCTGTTTGATAATAACAGTTTTATGAAAACGTGTAGATTTTTTTTACTTTTTATTGAGGCGCCTTGGAAAAGTGTTATCAATAGAAATCGATGCGGGAATTTTCAACCCATTTTTTGGATTTTTCTCATGTTCTCGAAAACTACTATGTGAGATTAAGGATTCAACCAGAAAAACAAGTTCTGGTTGGATTTTCCCTGCATAAGCTGCTACACCGAAATGTCAGACGTTTGACCGTTTTTTGGAAGACTTTTTGGAACACCCTGCCAAATCTGAAATTATGGGTTGAATTATACCTTTTCTTTTTTTTTCTAGTTTTTGCCTCTTTCTCCCTGCTTTGCGAATTCTCATTTCAAATACCTGTTTTGTTTAGGTCACCCCGGCTGGTAGTATAATGGCATCATCATCCTCACATACTTTACCTCATCCTGATGTAAATAACAAACGTCGAAGCGAGGAACTTGACTTGTCATCCATTGGCAATCGTACTAGACCTGCTATGTCTTTAAGTTTCTCCTCTCCTCAGACTCGTGTACCGGTTTCACAAAGTGAAAAACCAAACGATATAAGCGAGCAAGAAGAATCTATTAATTTAATGGATTTCGACAGTCCAGTTCCTGGTAATCCATTTGGAAATTCTCACTCCTCGGAAAAATGGAATCACCTTCGTGAATTTGACCTTATTTCTGATTCAAATCCCTTTGAACATACTGTCATTGCAAATGAGGAACCCGAAGAACCATTCGAAGATGACCTTACAGAAGTATTTATTGCGTGGGACAAACAGAAAAATGAAAGATTCTCGGACAATTTTGGAGATCTTGATTTCTCCGCGAATAATGCTGGTCCTTCTATAAAACAGTGCTCGTCGAATGGAGCACCACTGCCACCAGTTTTTGTAGAAAATCGAGTTAAAGAAAATAGTTACAAATTTAGTAGTAATAATCCGTTTGGCATGTGAATGTGAAGCTGCTAGACAGTTTTGTGATCAAGTTTGTAATCAGTGTAAATACATCGAATTTGGTTTGTGAGTCCGAATTTTTTGAATGAAATTAAATATTTGAATTTCAATGATTTAGCACGAGCGTCACGAAACGATAAGGGCCTTGACCACTCATCATTTGAAATAAAAAGTTTAGAGGTCAACTATTGCTCAAAGAGTCACCTTTAAGTACTAGTTTTTCTTAAGTGAAAACTTTTTTCTTAAGGCGTCCTAGACGCCAAAATGCTTTTATTTTGATGGGAAAGTGAGCCGAAGAAAAACGCATTTTTAATCATTTTTTTTCAATAAGGGCCCAAAATGTCAGTTTGATCCGTTTTTTTCTCAATTTTTGGCCTGCCACGGTTTATCCGAAATGAGGTCTTCATAGTGTTTTGGGCTGAGCTCGGAAAATAAATTTGGCTGACTGTTAGGCCTACAAAATATCGTACTCCATTAAAAATCGGACCTTTTCGAGAAAATTCTAGATCCGCGCCTGTACTGGGATGGGATACAAATTATAAGCAAAACCTCAAACTATTTAGCGTGCCCATTTGTTTCCATAGTTTCAATTGCATTTTTTAAGAGTAATGAACGTAGTGAATACTCTTATACAGGTCTTGCTGTTTTTTTGTTTTTTTTTTTTCAGGAAAAGTCTTTAATAACTACAGATGTGCATTCATACATATTGAATGCACTTAGGTATATATGCACTTAGGTATATATGCACTTGTCGAACTAATTGAAATTCATCAGCTGAAAGTGACGTGAATAGTGCTCTCCAAATACGAACGTGGAAATGACGCAAAAAAAACGTGAACGATTTCTAGTTTCGAAAATGGAATTTAATTTTTAGATCTCCAGCGGATTATAAACTTTGCCTATTGATCCAGTTTTCTCTAGTTGGGTTCCTGTTATCAAAAAAGCGTTAATCTTAAATTGATCTGGGAATTCAAAGAGCTTAATGAGCAACCTTTTTTTTCTTTGAAATTCGAAATTTGAGATTTTTCAAGAAAGTCAGTGTTTTGTTTATGTTTACTTGCGTTCATTACTTTTTTCCAATATTCGATTGGCTATATTATTGAAATGTCATTTGCACATTAATTGATTAAAATTGTTTACTCTTGCGATAAGCGAGGGTGCTGCAACCGCCTACTAGATTTTTTCCCGTGCAGATCTTGATTGCAGAATTCGCACGTGATAAAGTTACTTGTGTTTTGTTTGATTTTTTACGCTTGTCCGAGCAAATGTCTTGTAATCGGGAACTGAACTTTTGTTTCCCGTGAACAACTTTGCAACAATCCTGTAGCAGTTTTTGAAGCTGCTTTGTAGTGAACCTTGGTTACTTCGAGACTTCTTCTTACTTGGCCTGGAGGTAACGCTTTTGCCTTCGACCCTAAGGTCTGGGGTTCGAGTCCCGGCCGGCGCTTGTTTTTTTTGTCAGTGTGTATGAAATTGATAATTTTTCCGGGAAAAATTGAATTTTTAGACGGCGTTGTCTGCTTATGTTTTGTCGGCTGAGTTGCCACATCGGGAATTGTTTGAAAATTTCAGGTAGTTTGCTTTACAAGATATCTATGTTTTTAAATTATTTGTTCAAAAAACTTAAAGAAATGACAATTTCTTGTGGAATTTTTTGTTTTTCGGATTGATCGCCGCTATGTAAATATTAAAAGCTCTTTTAATAGTGGTGGTTATGTTTTTCGACTTTTATATAGGCCGTGGTGATTTTTTTCATCGTTTTTTTCTGAAAAAGTCTTGAAAGTTGTTGAAGCTCATGTTTTTTTTTCGCCTTTTGACGTTTGGTTACTTTAACTGACGTATAATTTCCTTTCAATTACATAGTTAAAAAGAAGGCAAACTCCTCTATCGAACAGCAAAAATTTAACGGTCACGAAAAACCATCGTATCTATGCACGAAAATGGAGTTTAACTATCAGATTTCCCAGTGAAATAAAATTTTTACCTATTTGATGTAATTTTCTCATCTTGGGTTAGTTTTATCGAAAAAGAACCAACCATAAATTAAATGAACTTCAAAAAAATTAATTTTTTTAATTAAAATTGAAAGTTTTTTTTGGAAAACATCAGTTTTTTTCCTTAGGTTCATTACTCTTTTCTAACTGACTGTTGGCTATGTTTTTCAATTCGTTGGTTTGTAGCTGAAATAAAATATATAGAACAAAATGTCTTCGAAGTTTTCAAAGTAAAAAAAAGAAATGCACGTGGAATGAAACGCCTTAGGCAACTGAAGTGCAATATATTTATCTCACATGCAAGCATAGTGGTATACAGTCAGTCCTCCGTTTTTTTCCAACCAAGGGTGCAAGTTTTGTATTTTTTTTCTTCGAAATATTGAGGTTTGAAGATAAAGAGCTCCAAAAGAGATAGATGTTAAGCCTGCGATCAGTGTTCCTTGTGGTTTTGAAGTTCGAAAGGTTTGAACTTGTTGAAAAGAATGTTTGGGTGTCGGTGAACTTAGTGAAGACTTAGTTAAATAGGTCGTGGTTTTTGTTTTCTCAGGAAAGAGCCAGGTTATTATAATCGGGTAATACTTTTTTGTAAATAACTTTGTTCACAGAATGCTTCTAATTAGATAAATTTCTTTCTCATGTACCACTTACATTTACCATCTTTATAGGTCTCTTGGGTGCTTGCTGTATAGGCTGTACATACAAGATCGTCAAACGGAAACTTTTGGGGCTGCCTGAAATGTTCGGTTAGTTTTGAGCTTATTGAGCTTTGGCTATAAATCTGTCGGCTTCTTCACCTATTTTTAAACAAATTATTTTACATCCTTATCATATAATATTGATTCAATTCCGATCATTTATTTTGAAAGCTTTAAATCAAATTCTCCGAGCCTCTGGAAAAAAAACGCGTAACGATTTTTTTTGCCTTATTCTTCGTCGTAGTTTGTTGGACCTTGTTTGTTACAACTTAGCGTTTTAATTAGATTGTTTTGAAAATAAACTGTTATCACCTAATGTCATATGTGTGAATTATTGCCCATATCTAAAAAAACATAACTCGAAAAAAGAGTTATTACCTGTTATTATTTGTCTTCAAAGCTTTTGATTAGTTTCAATATTGTGCTCTGGATAAGGTACCGTTCGCAACTCAGAACAGACATCTTCAGATTAACTACTTGATTAACAGTATCAATGAGTCATTTGATACTTGCTTTGTAATAAGTTCGAATTCAAAGATTGTTTCAGCCCGTGTAGCCGAAAGGATACGCGTATGCTTGCGAAGACAAAGGTCTGGTTTTCGGATTAGCGTGTATCTGCTTCTCTTCTCTTCGGCACGCTTTTTTTGAAAACTCGTAATGTCTGATATTTTGGGTTCAATCCAAAGAGCAGGTTGTTAGAAGCTCCTTTGCATTCGCGAATATGTCCAATTTTTTTCGACACAGAAAAGTATGGCCCTCAGAAAAGTCAGAATTTAAATTTTTTTAAACCATGTTTTCAAACTTTCGACTTCTCTCGAGAACTACTCTGCGCAACTTAGGTTTCTGGGTTCAATCGAAATGAGAGGTTGGTTGAATTGTTTCCTCCTAAGCGGTCGCGACCAATTTTTTTAAAAAAAAGGTATGATTCTAGCAAATGTCAACTTTCTGGATATGTTGACCATTTTTTGGACTTTTCTCGATTAGTATTCTATCGAATCTGATATCATAAGTTAAGTCGACACAACTGGTTGTTGGAAGCTTACCTTAATAATTTTCTACGCCCAGCTAGTTTTGGAAAAAAATTATGGCCTTCAAACAAGTGAAACTTTTGAAACCGTTTTTTGGAATTTTTTTACTCATCGAAATTTATTGTGCCGATTCTCAGATTAAGTATTCAATCGAGAAACTTGAAATTTTGAGAATCTTTTCTACTTTACCGGCTACGACCTGCTTTTAGCAGAAAAAAAGCCATGTATTTCGGAAAGTCAAGTTTCTGAACTTTGTTTGGCCGTTTGTTAGAAACTTTTTGAATTTTTTCTTTAAAAGTAACCGATCGAATCTGAGATGAAAATTTCAATCGAAAGAAGCGGTTGCGCGATTTTTACCTGCAGAAGTGGCTGATCATTATTTTTTAATTCCGTTTATCCTCATGGAAAACTCCAAATTCTCAAAAATGTTCATTATTCTCCCTTATTTTAGTAGAGAAACAACTAAGGTTTTGGTCAAAGTCCAATTTTTGACAATACGCATTTCGTCCCGGATCAGTATAACAAATTCAAAAAATATCGAACAGGTACCTTCAGCTTTAGTTGGGCCCTAGGTGTCCGTCATAGAGACATACGAAAATTTTGGTTCGCCTAGTTTTTTCAACATTTTTTTTTAATGATAGTGATGTATCGCAAGTGGTGCGAATCTCCGCTTCGTCTGTGTTTAATTCAATAACTTGTGTAGCTTTTTTAACCCGCTCTACGGCCTTCTACACAATTTTGGTTTTCGTAGTTACTGAACTGTTAACTTTGCCTTACGGCTAATTTAACGCTGGCAATAGTATATCCCGACAGATTTTCGTCAAATTGAATTCATATTAGGCCAAATTTTTAAATTTTTTGTTTGGTTTATATGCACTGTTTATATGCACTTTTTTCACTGTTTGATATTAGTTTTCACGGTCTAACTTTCCCTTTTTTTCACGATTTGATTTTTTTTTTCAGTTTAATTTGCTACAAATTGACATTACGCTCTCCAATTACGAAAGCGGAAATAGTGCGATAAAAACTTGAATGTATTCATATTTCGAAATTGGATTTCCTAGCGGAACAAAAAATTAACTATGCATCCATTTTTCTCATTGTGTTAATTTCTCCGATATTTGAAAGTTGTCCGATAATTATAATTGTCCGAAAGTTGTCTCCAAATTTTGAAAATTAGATTTCTATTGAACAAATGTCAGCTGAAGTATTTTGAGCATACATCGCCGCGGCTTTAATTTTTTGTTGCGAATTTTACTAAGATATTTGAAATGTTTTAAACTCACTTATTTGAGGTGATGCTTTTTTTTGCATCGCGAACTTAATTGGTATACCTTAAATAATAGCGGGTCGTTTTCTACCCGAATTGTTTAATCGCAAGGGAGGTATGCTTTACGCGTGACAAACAATGTCTTTGTCTGATATCTTTTATCGGCATAATTGATCCTATGAATTCAGCATTTTAAGCTATCAAAATTAAGCAATTATAGGTTTTCCGATTATGTGCAAAAATTTTTGTTCCTAGAAATATTAGTTTATTATTTTTTGATGCTTTTTGATTTTCCATTTAATTTACAATTTATGAAAGTTTTTTTGAAATTTTCTATTTGATCTTTGCCTTATTCTTTTATTCAGAAGAAAACAATAGCGCCTTCTTAAAAATTTTGAGTTTTTAATAATATGGCTAGATCGTACCTACGTTTGAAATATTTTGATAAGTTTTTGAAAAAAAATAAATATGTCGCTTTTTTATAGTAACTCTGAACGCTGTCATTCTGGCACATTTTTTTCATCGCTATTGGTGAGAAGCTCCGCTTGCAAGCTGAATTTATTTCAATCGTTTTTTTAAAGTTTTTTGGCGCTAGTTGTATCAAAAGATTGTGATTTGGGAGAGCTCAGAAAATCAATTTGGTCGACCTAAAAAAAAGGTCGACAAAAATTTCAAACTTTTTTTGAAAATCCACACCCCCCTCGAGAAATTCCTAGATCTGCGCCTGAAATAAATGTCTTTCTTTCGCTCAGGGACACTTAATACACAGATGGTCCAGCTTTTTCTGAGAGCGTAGAGTAATCATAGAAAATACTAATTTAAGCGCTAGAGGGGAGCAGGCGGCGGAAAAAACAAGATTTTCTTGTCTGTTTTTTAAAGGTTTTGCCTGCGGCGCAGAAATTTTGGCCAAAACAGGGACTTTTTAGTGATTTGGGAGAGCTCACGCGGAAAAACAATTTGTTCGACCTGAAAAAAGGTCGTTTAAACTTCGAATTTTTTTTGAAAATATGCCCCCACCCTCGAGAAAATCCTAGATCCACCCCTGTGTAAAAGGAACTCTTAATTTAGTTCTCCTGCAATTCTATATAGCTTCATTCAAATAATTCAATCGCTTTTTACTGAAAAAATGACAGCATTTTTGTTTCTATTATGAATCAAAATTTTTGTACGACCTTTTGCAGCGCGATTTTGTGTATCTTTTTTCGGCGTCTGTCTTTGTTTTTTCATCTTCGTTGCCGCTTCAAACTTTTATTTCTATCTAGTGGTACAAACACCCAAATTGAAAAAAAAAAAACAGGTAAATTTTCAGGAATTCAAATAAGCAACACACCATGCGAAAAGTTCAATGAAACAATTACTGAAATTTTCAACCCAAGGTATATGGAAGTGATAACTTTTTTGTGATAAATTTTTTGTGATAAAATTTTTTGAAGGTTGAATTGCAACAAACTAACGTTAAACTCTTATAAAACCAGTTCAATTATATTTGATAAAAAATTGAAGTGTTTCTAACCTCAATGTAGTACTAAATATCACTGTTTATAATCCTGGCGTAGTTTGCAAATACCTTGGTGTTCCAGTTGATACTTACTTATCATTTCAAAAGTAAATACAAAAATGGGCAGACATTGTCGAGTCATTTCAAAAATGAGGCATTTTGTTCCTAAATCAGTGCTGTTGAAGTACTACAATTCTAACGTCAAGCCATCAATGCAATATGGCTTGTTGGTTCACGGTGGTACAAGCTATACAATATTGAACCAACTTCTAATGATACATCGAAAAATTCTTAGAATAATTTACTTCAAAAGAAAATTTGTAAGCATCACTCGAACGTTTACTGACAATAGAATTCTTACTGTTCATGAGCTTCGCGTGTATGATTTGCAAAAATTTTGTTTCGCTTCTCTGAATCAACAACACCCGACATCTTTTTTGAATTCAGTTTTTTCATTAAAAACTTATGTTTAGCATACAAGAAAATCGAGTTCTGGTACATTTGATCTGCCATTCTGTAACAATAAAAGAAATTCATGCTCATTGACATATAGAGGTTCCAAGTTATTAAATCTCAATTAATATACTTCCTGAAAAAGTTGCTGTTTATGTCCAATAATAAACAAATTTTTTTTGCTCATAAGTTTAAGGATAATTACATATTTGGCAAAAATGATCTGGTTCATAGAATGTTTCAATAATCTTTTTTTTCATAAAAAGAACAAACTTGAACCCTTTTATTAGATACTAATAGAATCTGATTTGAGGTTGCGAATCTATCCCGAAAGTATGGCTGTCTAATTTTTCTTAGTTTTCGAGAATTTGCACTTTTTGTGAAATTTGAGTGATTTTTCTAATTTTTTTTTGTTTTGTTTATTATGATACTGTATAAGATGTATTGCGCTTCCATCGTGGTTTGTAATTACTGAGCTTGTAAGTTACGATATCTATTTAACTCGAATTTCATTTTATTGAAAATACGAATTTTTCAAAAAAAATTAAATAATTGGTTTAAATTTTTTTATTTTTTTTAAATATCAAAAACATAAGACTAAATTCATGGCGAAACGATTACATAGTGCAGCTTTAAGCTAAACTTGATATACTGTTAATTAGAAGAAATTGCTTTAACCTAAATAATTAGATAAAAATCATAATACTCAAAATAATTAATTTACTAAGATTATTTTTAAAATCAAGAAGTAATTATAATCTTTACTTTCAAGGGTAGCCTCTCAGTGGGTATTTACGAATTTTTCAAAAAAAATTAAATAATTGGTTTCAAATTTTTTTTAAATATCAAAAACATAAGACTAAATTCATGGCGAAACGATTACATAGTGCAGCTTTAAGCTAACCTTGATATACTGTTAATTAGAAGAAATTGCTTTAACCTAAATAATTAGATAAAAATGATAATACTCAAAATAATTAATTTACTAAGATTATTTTTAAAATCAAGAAGTAATTATAATCTTTACTTTCAAGGGTAGCCTCTCAGTGGGTATTTACTTTGGCCCATTGTCTATCCTCTCCTTGGTTCTTTTGGTTCTTTATTATTTTTGACGATTTTGTGTGAGAAATTGATATGGGAGAAATAAATTCTTTCTTTCTGATAACAATAAGAGTAAAATTGTTGGAAGAAAAGTTTGGGTAAAAACCTTTCTTTACTGCAATTCATCTTCATTATCTGTTTTCTGATTGTAGCACAAGGTGATTGCTCCATTTCCAGATTGAGTAAAATAAGATACCTCTTCAAATTGCTCCGATATTATTATTCCAGGCTCCACATTTTGAATTATCTCTGGGAACTGTGATTTTTTTCAAGTTTTTTATTCGCTCTTTTTTTTCTGGCAGATTTTGCTAACTTTTCTGTCTTTCTTGGCAGCATATTTTTACTTTACGATTTTTTGCAACATTAACTTTCATTGCTATTTTCTTCGATCATTTTTGTTTGTTTTTTACACCATTATTTTTTATTGTTATTCGATCGTTTTTTTTCTGTGCATGTGCCCTGGCTTACAGTATTGCAACATTAACTCTCTGGATTTTTTTGTTGATCTCAAATTTAGAAAAAAAATCTAGCTTTCAAATATTAACTGGTTCCTTCATAGAAATTTCTTTCAAGTTGCATCTGCATATTATTTAAAAACGTTTGTTTAAATTTAGTATCGCAAGAATGAAACGAAGTTCGTTTTGTCTCTCCTAATCTATGAACTAGACTAAGTTATTTTCATACGTTGTTTTTTTTCAATTCGAGCTTATGTTCGCGAAGCTCAGTTTAGCTTGTGTGAGTTTATGGCACAAAGCCTGATAGAAAACTGTTGTGTTACAACTCATATCATTTTCATCGTATTAGAACACACATATTGTAAACTCTTATCAAAATCAACTGGCTGTGCTTTAATGAATCTTAGATTGTTACTGTGTGCGTATTTCCTTTGAATTATCTTTATCTGATCATGTCACTATAAGCTCAATAGCGCTTAGTAAATTCTGAGGTAAGAAGACAACATTGACTTTTTAAGAGTCATGAGCGTAGTTAATACTCTTACATAAGTCTTGGTGATTTTTTTTCAGGAACGTTTAAAAGTTTGTTCACGCTCACACAAGATCTGTCGCGGTTTGACTTCTGATTTCTTTTTGAATTCAGTTCATTTCTTTCTTCAAAGGAAGGCAAACTCCACTAGCGAACAAAAAAAATGTAGAGGTCAAGAAAAACATGATCGACTTCTAGTTTCGGAAGTTGAATTTTTTTTACAGATTTCCCAGCGGAATAAAAAGTTTACGTATTGATCCAGTTTTCTCAAATTGAGTTATTTTTATCAAAAAAGTGCCAGTCATTATTTTTTCTTAAAATTCAAAGAGCTTTAAGGCTATATGTTTTTTTCTTGGAATTCAAAATTTGAAGTTTTTTTGAAAAAACAAGTCGTTTTTTTTTCAGTTTCCTTGCATTCATGGCTCTTTTCCAATTGTCTATTGGGTATGTTTAGGTCTAACTAACTAGCGCAAACAGTTTCGTTATTTGAACTCATAGCTTACAATGGGTCGGCTGATGTTATGGACAGTTCCCAGAGCAAAATCGACGATTATTTTGAAATCTTTGGCATCAAATCCGCAAATCAAAGGAATCTTCGAGCCATTCTGTTTTGCATTCTTCGCTCGCTATTACGAGTTCAAATTCATGTTCAAAGATATCGAAGAAGTAATGACAAAAGAGCCATTTACCTCTGATAATATAGTTTGGAAAGACGTTCCAAGTTGTGTCGAGAATTTAGATTTCAAAAAGTGGTTTGCTGACACAAACTTCAAACATGCGCTTCTGATCAGACACCCAAAAGACGTATTGATGTCCCAGATTGCCGTAAATGGTGATCCCATACGATTCATGGACTTCTTAGACATCAACACTGGGCATCCGAAAATGAAGGAACGGCGATAGATTACTATGTCAGGCTCGTCTCACAAGGCGGTAGGGTATGGCTCATACTAAAAATTGAAACGCGTCCTAAACCATAATTACAGATATTTAAAATTCAATACAATTTGCTATAATTAGCTGGAATGTTCGTTCAAATAATCAATGTTATAAAGGTCGCAAATGATTTTAACCAGGGCTTCGTATTTTTTGTCGAGGAAACTGATCCTTGAATCACGTTGTAACTTTTTGCACGGGCGGATTAAGAAGACATGACGCTCCTCCCTCCAGGGATTCGAATCCCTAAGCTCCCAAGGGATCCTCCGTGGATACTATTTTTGATATATAAACTTCAAAATGTACCAACAAGGGCCATAAAAACTACACGGCTTGTATTGAAAAATTGCCTGTGGCACAGAATTTTTTGCGAACTAGTCTTCATAGTGTTTTTGAAGATCTGGGAAAATCAATTTGGTGAACCTATAAACGAAAAGGTTAGAATTTTTTTGAAAATCCCCATCTATCAGTTTTGTAGGTTCAGTTCAACTGTCAGTTACGTATTGTAGCTATGTGAATCTATAAAAGCAACCAAGCCTCTTTTGAAAGAGACCTGGCATTTAATTCTATCGCTGAAGGAAATGTACTCTGACATGGTCAAATTGCGCAATTTCCTGGCTGAGAGTGGAAGTGAATGGCGCGTGTTCGACTCAACTGACCTTGGGAGCGATAACTGCGCGGAGTTTATGAAATCTCTCTGCCAATTTGCAGGACTGCCATTTGAACCAGATCTCATGCTCAGCATGAAATCTTCAGAAGAGCTGCCTAGTACCTGGTGGACGGCCCCTACATCGCACATGATCAAAGATAATGCCATTATGAACTTCGATTTTCACGGGCCGGCATTGAAAACTGAAGGGTTCGTTGACAGCATCAAGAAACCAGCCTTACCTGAACTCACTGAAATGCAGATAAAAAACATGAAAACGATTTTGGACGAAACTATGGATAACTACAACTTATTGGTATCCGATATCAAGATTTGAACTTAAAGGTCTTTTTAAGTCGAATTAAAAAAAAACTTTCTGCTGATTGTTTTACGAACATAAGCTTAGTTAAAATTTTGAATTACGTCACATGGGAATCAGTAATCATTCATTGCCTCAGGTTGAGCAAATCGATTTCTGACCTTTCTAGCAATGCAAGTCTTCTAGCTAGACAAGTATCCTGCATCCGGTATTTGAATTATGTTTAGTCTCATATACAAATACAAATAAGAAAACAAGCTAGAACCGTTTAAGGAGGTCGACCTTCTCAGCTCAACTGCAAAAAGATATTTTACCGAGATAATTTCTTGTAAATTTTGAAAGTTGGCAATTGATTAATTTGCTGGACCAAAGTATGTGCGATGTTTACACCCCAAACTTTATAACCCCGTAACAAGAGAAACCCAACAACAATTTACCCCCTGCTAATAACGATAGTTTGATTCAATTTAAGTCCTTTTTACACCTATAGTGGTATTTCAATTAAGTGTACTAATTGAGCCCAGAGAAGCCATTTCGATTAGCTAAAGAAATAATGCCTCATTCACGCGTTTAAAACAGAGATAACCTATAACATTGAGAAGGTATGCCGGTCGGATTAGTTTTTAGTTTTCAAAAGCTATTAAAAGGGGTTACATTGTAGTGGGGTTATCTGATTTTGAGGTTACCGAGAGGGGGTTAACAAAAGGGTTAAAAAACGCGGGGTGAATAACTTGGGAACCGACTGATTATTTGTGCTCGAGGTGTTTTTTTTTCAGACCAATTTCGTTTTTTAATTTCAAAAAGACATTTCATCTGTGTTTATTTTTCGTGAAATTATGGGGGTTTTAAGATTGCCAATTTGGGATAATTAACCCGCGATAAATTTTGTGCTATTAACGCGTAAGCGGAGGTGTAATCCGTCTTAGAAATCGTTCCAAATTGAACTGACGTATGCGAATTGGTCCCCATTCAATATTTTGCTAAATGCTAGATATATCGCTTTGTATTTAAGTGTGGGGTGATGGTTTCCAAAATAAAGTGAAGAAAATTCTTTTTGTTTTTCAAAGTTTTACCAGTTTTTTCCCATCCGAACTCCACTCAATAGATGTTAAAGGGCAGTCGGAACATTCCAAGAGTTGCACTGATTCGAAAAGTCTTTGAAAATGATTTTCTTTCAAGCATATTTTGGTCTGTATTTTCTAGCGTTTTTCTTTTCTCCTTCTTTTAAGAGCTATTTTGTGCTCATTTTTTATTGTGTCTGTCAAGTTCCTCAGCCAAAAAGTAGACAAGTGAGCCGATAATAAAAGTGAATTATACAAATTTTCTGGCACAGTCGGAAAAACGAACGTTTCAAGCCCGATTTGGTCTCGCATTTTAAATCGGTAATTTATCGGCAAAATTCCAGAATTGCATCGGGATGCACAGTGTTGCTATAACGCTGCGCAGGTATAAATATCACAGTAATTAATTAGTACTGGATACGTGCTCATACGCAGTTTCGAATCTCCTACTTTTGCTCCCAATCTACCCATTTGCTATCTCAGACGTAAAACAGAATTCACAGATTGGCATCCCATCTTTTAAAGATCCGAGATCCGCCTTTCAAATATTGTAGAATTAAGCTTGGCCTTTTTTGAGTTTGACTGCTTGAAGTGACCAGGAGTTAGGTTGTTTTCACCAAATGGAAGGTCGGTTTTCGAAGTAACCAAGGTTTAGTTTGACTACCTTCAGTGACCAAGAATTTGATCGTTTTCGACAAAATAAAGGCCGATTTTCCAAATAAACAACGTATTGATATTTGCGTGTTAACCAATTCCATTTTGCGACATCTACTTGAATAACTTTGCCAGATATTTCCACATATGCTATAATATTGGATAAAAATTTGAGTCGGCTGCCTATTCATTGACGCTTTATGAGAAAAACTAAGTTTTCGTATAAATGTTTTGTTCCCAAGTTGTCCAAGATGATGACAAGTTAATGAGATCGCTTAAGAGCGCAGGATCGAGAAGAAAACCGAAATATTGATGTTGTTGGAATTTTGAAGCAATCACCTAGTTTATCTCTATCATATGTTCGAAAAGCTTAATTGAGGGCGTGTCAAACTTCTAAGTTTTCAGACAGTTTCTTGTTATAATGTCGTGACTAATTTTCACAAGCTTTGTTGAACCAAATCGTTGCGTCAACTGATTGGAATTAATGGGTAAATTAATGCTATGGATAGTTCCAAGAAGTAAATCCACCATCATACTAAAATCCTTATCCTCGAACCAGGCAATAAAATGCATTTTCGAACCATTCGCATTTGCGTATTTTTCGTACTTTTACGACAACCAATTCACATTTGACGATCTACGAGAAATGGTTGAAAAAGAACCGTTCACTAATGATAACATAGTTTGGAAAGATGTTCCCTACTTTGTAGAAAATCACGATTTCGCGAGTTGGTTCAAAGGAACGGATTTCAAACATGCGTTATTAGTTCGTCATCCCAAAGAAGTAGCTCTATCGAATATAATTGTTAATGGAGAAACGAAACACTTCATGGACATACCACGACTGCTAAAAGAGCATTCCAAGATCCACGAAAATTATGACGTCATGTTGAAGTTGCGCAATTTCCTGACTGAGAGCGGAAGTGAATGGCGTGTGTTCGACTCAACTGACCTTGGGAGCGATAACTGCGCGGAGTTTATCGAATCTCTCTGCCAATTTGCAGATTTGCCATTTGAAAAGGAGTCCATGCTAAGCATGAAAACATCAGAGGATCTGCCATGTAGTTGGTGGAAACCTCCTACCGCTCACAAAATCAAAGACAACTCCATAATGAACTTGGACCTTCACTCGGCAGCCCTGAAGTCAGAAGAGTTCAAATCTAATGATAAAGATAACTCGCCTGAACTGAGCGAAGAGGACCAAACGTACTTGGATGAGATTTTAGAACTGAGCATGCCGATATACAATGAACTCATTTCAAGTCATCAGAAAATGACTTAACTGTTCCGATCAGTGAAAATGGGGAGGAACGTAGTATTCTCCACGCAAAATCAGATACCACAAATTATCATCGGACTGGGTTGAGTTTTACATCATAATAAAGAATATTTAGTCTTGATTCAAGCTACAATTAAGATATTATTCCAAAAGTTTTCCATTGTCTAGAAAAATCGGTTTCAAGTTTTTGATTTTTCGTCTTCGAGCGAGTAAAGCGATTATTATTATAGAACGATAGTCGCAGATTAGTAGATAAGCCATGATTTAATTATTCAAGCCCTGAAAACGCTAATAAAATAAGTTTTCAAAGTTTTTTCGAGCACCGTCCTGTGAATAAAAAACTTCAAAAGTTCAAGAAAATTTCTGCTAAAAACATTTTTGGATTTTTTTTATAATACTTTGTTTTTTTAGTCATTTTTCGAAGAAAACTTTTTCCAATTTGCCTAATTTACAATAAATATCGGAAATGCCTCAAATTTAGTTTTTCGTTCAGATAGCTTCATTACACCTCGCACAAAAAAAAGAAATTAGATAAGAAAACTTTTTTAGTTTTTTTTTAGGATATGATCTGAACATTATGTGCTACTTGCACAAAAACCGGCTATCCTTGTTCGAGTTTTCTTTTATATTAAAACTTCTATCCTCCATCATGAACCACAAGGATTTTTAATCTACTCAATAAACCCTACCCCACCCTCTTTGGTGCCTTCTATTTTCCGAGAAACAAATTTGTCCTACAAAACTATGACAATCATCAACATTTGTCAAAAAAGTAAAATTAATCAAGTTCAATGGCATATTTGTAATTTATAAAATGCATCCAAAAAAATCATCTTGGAAGAACACCAGAAAATCAAAAAGTCAGCTCCAAAAAGTCTTAAAAATTATAGAAAAAAAACAGTTGTGAGCAAAAAACCTTACAGATCACAATTTTTAAAATGCTGATTAATTAATTTTCAGGCTGATATTAATCAATCAATGAGGTAGTTCAAGAAACAAAAGTTGTTTTAAATTTCTGCATTAGTGTCAGCGATAAACCCATCCAAGCTATTCGAAGGATAGTAGACCATTTTTGTCAACTGTTAATTTGTTAGCGTGAATTACAGTATCATGAAACATGTGATAATTGTGTCCACGCTCTCTGACTGTTTGATCGCTTATACTTTCTCTGGGATTTTTGAGTTTGGTTGCAGAGTTTGGAATTTTGTGATTCAACCCGCTTTCACAGTTTGTTGATTCAGCGCGCGCTTATAGTTTTCTAAAAGATTGATATTGAGGCGTAGTTAAATTTTCATCGGCTACTAATTATCCGTTTTTTTTCGAGGCCAAAGCAAATTGAACAATTCTTTGTAGTTTACATTTCTGAATTTTGAACAGTTTGAGTTACGTCGGCTTCATTGTTTTGATTATCGAAGAAAGTGACTGGTTATATATAATTTTTTTCTTCAGACCAGTAAAATTTGATCACTTTGACGAATTTTTATACCATTTGGAAGAAAAACGATGTCCTGAACTCAAAATCGAAAAATTTCAATTGTTTTTTTTTGCATGAAGTCATGGAATTTTAAATTTGAAAATAATGGCCGGTCATTATTTTCAAATGTAAAATTCCATAAGGCTGACGACGAATCACTCCTCAGGGGGCGTTTGACGTTATCTGAAATGTACCAACAACTTATAGTACCTATAAGTGTAGCAATAATGAAATGAGATAAAACTATTCCATAACATTTGCGTAGATAAAACATCAATACTAATCGATAAAAAAAACTAATCAGCAAATATGTGAGAATTAAAGGACAAAATGAAAAACACGTTTTAAAAAAATTATTATTGGAGAAGAACTTTCAAGTAGCTCTTACGCTTGTGATTAAGATAGCATTGTAAATTGAACAAGCCTTGTATTTCCGACTTTCGAAAAACGCGAGTAATATATACCCAGGGTGTTTTTTTTTCCAGACCAGTTTCCAAAAAAAACATTTCCTCTCAGGGGATCGATCCCTGAATCTTCGTGGGACCCGCTGGGTGCAAACACCACTTTATTAATCTGCCACAAATCTACCGAAACTACTCGTTTTGTACTTAAGTTGTTAAAAATTAACTTAAAACTTTTTAAAAATTTAACTTAAGAAAATTTAACTTAAATTTTGTTCTGCTAAACAAATATTTGGGAATTAAACGACAAAATGACAAACACGTTTAAAAAAAAAAAATTTCAGTGGAAAAAGGCATTCAAGTAGTTCTTACGCTTGTGATTAAGATAGCAATGCAAATTGAGCAAGCCTGTTTTTCCGATATTCGAAAAACGCGAGCAATATATACCCGGGATGGTTTTTTTATTCGAACCATTTTCCAAAATAATATTTTCTTCCGTGGGATAGACTTGAATCTTCATGGTTCCGTTGGGTGCAAACATCGCTATTTTATCCTGCCACAAATCTACAGAAACTACTCGTTTTGTACTTGAATTGTTTAAGTTTAATTGAAAACTTTGAAAAAGAAGATAACTTCAGGAAATTTAACTTAAATTTTGTTTAGCTAAAATTGTAACTCGAATCATTTATGCGTGTAAAGTTATCGAATTGAGGCGATAACCTGTTTCGCCTTAGTAACTTGTAAACGACCTAAATTTTAACCCATAAAAGTTTATCAGCCTAAAAATCATAGTTTAAGAGTATTTCAATTACCAAAAACTTCATAATGCTAGTTAAAGAACAGTCATAACCTTCATAGTTTTACCCGGTTTCGTGCAGTCTGCCTAAATTCTTTATCTGCACTGAGCTTTGGCGTTTAATCAATCATAGAATTTTCTACGCACTTTAAAATTCTATGTGCCACCTAACATGTGGTCTAACTGTATCACTAAATCAATTATAGGGTTTTGTTATGTATTTGATGTTGGTTTTGAGTTAACCAATTCCTTTTTTTGATTATATTAATTTTCTTTATACCTATAACATATACTCGGCTCAAACGGCTTCCAATGACGTTACATTGGTTTAACTGCCTGATATTGGGACGTTTCAAACGGAGAATTTTCTGGCGTAATTTCTTGCTCTGGATAGGTTCAGTTGCAAATTGTTTCCAAGCTCAAAATGAAAAAAAAAAAAAGAATTTTAATTTTTTTTCAAAAGTATAATGCGGCACTTATAAAAAATTTACACATCATGGTTCTGAAAAACTTTTTTCCAAAATACGTTTTCATTCGTTTTTAAGTCAGCTTCGACTATAAATACTGCAAAAAAAACTATTATTATTAGGCAACTAATATTTGAACAACTTATTTTTATTAAAGAAGGAACTCTCTTGAAAGGAAAAAGACTGACACAAAAAAGCGAAGTGGACAGATTTGTTAAATTGATCGTAAGAAGTGGGGCGGGAAAATGGGTGATTGGATTTTTTTCCTTTTTTTCTGAGCACAAAATTTACTTGAAATCAAAAACTACGTTAGCCATCTTGACGACTGAGCGACAATTTCATAGATTTGCCTTGATACAAGCAGTCTTGTTGAAAAACTTGATTCAATTAGTCAAATTTAGATTTAGTTATTTCCAAGATGCAGGTCGGTTGAAACGTTGAATGGAGCAGTCAACTAAACTTGATTGGATCAAACAATTGTTGCATCTGCTTCAACTTCAAAGGTTCCTAGTTTTTGATACATCTAAATGATTTTGAGTAAATTGATAAAATCAAGTTGCGTGAGTGTAGAAAATTCAAATGAAATGTCGTTTGAAAAATTTGGGGATAAATGTGTTTAAAGCGAAGTCATAGGTTTTGCAAAAAAATTTCCTGCTCAATTGTTCTTTTTGCATCTGTAATTGAGAGCGTTTTGCTGTTGCGCTACTGTCGGCAGGCTTCCTCTTTCCTTGTAAATGAACAATTATTACTGGTATTATATTCATAATGTTATTTCTCTCGGTTTAACTAAACAATATTAAATAAAATCAGAATTAGATTAATTGATGTTTTTTGTTATACGGTTCAATAGAACCAAAAGTTTCTGTTTTTTCTGTCAATCAAGCTTCTGTTTTTTTTTCTATGAAGTACTCTAAGTGTTTTCTGGATGGAAGTTATTTTAAGCAATCGAATTCGAGCAGTATTTAAGAGTATTAAGACCATTTATCCACGAGGGAAAAGACCGACATACCGCTGTTGTGACCCTGCTTAAGAATTACATGCAATTTTTTGGTTATTTTTCTGGGCTGGGTAATGTTGCCTCATCCTCAAGCAACGAGCAGGGATCATGGTGGGCCTCGAACATCCGACCTTTCGATTGAGAGGCGGAGACGTAACCACTTCACCACCGCTCCCCCAGTAAGATCAACTTTCAAACAAACAAGACTACTCGTATATCAGGACAAAGCCCTGGATGTTCTGACTGTCCCTTAATACTTATCGAATATTTTTAGGAAAAGAAAATAATGAAAACCAATAAACTTTGGAAAATATCAAATTATGAAATATTAAAGTGGTATTAAAATAGTAAGACCGACCCGATTAGCTATGCCATCAAAATCATTAAAGTTCGCATAATTTAGTCCAGAACATGGCCATTTTCGCAATTTTCAAACCCCAGGAACTTCAGAAAAAATAATCGTATGGTAAAATATCTTTTAAAATTTGAACTCGGGAAATCAAAATCTTCAATGGGGTATAAACAATTGTTGTTGAAAATGATTTTTTTGACTGGCGAAAAGTGACCGAATAAAAAAACCACAACGAGCATAAATATTCCGTTTTCTTCAAAAGTCGAAACAATAAAAAGATCAGTTTCGTGCCGTATAACAGAAATGACCCGGGTTATATGCCCAGGGTGAAAGTTATATCCCTTTAGGCAAAACAGTTTAAGTAGGCATGTAACATAAATCAAAAGCGTGTAAAAATAGACAATTATCAGCATTCGTAAATAAGGTAAATCTTTATAACGCCAAACTAAGCACCCTTGTACCCGAATGAACATAAGTCATGCTGACGAAAATACAATCAATACATTCATTTATACAAAACTTTCATTTGAATTTTTTTTTCAAGAAACAGTTTTTGTATTCATTTGTATTCTGAATACGAGATTCTTTTCCGTTGTATCCCCCACATATAATCGAAAATCAAAATGACAAGTTTTTCAACCAATTGTTAAAATGAAGCAATCTACTTTTTTAGGCCTCAAATTGGCTGTTTTTTTTGCCGTGTTTTCCACAAAGTTTTTTTTATCTGAGCAAAAATCGTCGTTTCTGGTCGTCGCTTAATTCAAATTTTGTGAAAGTTTCTAAATTGACTCAATGCTCGGGATATCATGCCTGCAGTTTTATGAAGTAAACCAATTTTGTAATAACAATTTTCATTTTTTCGTAATTTTTTTAGGGTAGGAGTTGAACCGAAAAAAAAACCCGGTTAAGGTCATATTGCGGAACTGGAATATTTTATGCGTAAGTAATTTTAGACATGCATTTTGTAAGCTCCAGCTAAATTCAAATCTTGAAAAGCCAACTCAAAAAAAGTTCTCAAACCTTAAAATATGGACCACAAAAAGATGAAACAATCCAATAACAATTGCCTAGAAAAAAAACTTCAGAATCAATTAAGGAATAACTGTCTACAAAAATATAAGACTTCACAAAGAAAGACAAGAACTCAAGTTTTAAGAACTTTCTTAACTATCTCACAAAAAACTGCCGGTTCAACACACGCCAACAGGTTTTACTTGTAATCAGATCTTGAAAATCACATACAACCAATTTTTTTAATAGTTTTTGTAACTTGGCAATGGCTCAATTTTACATAACTGTAAAAAACATAATTAGGAGTTTTTACGCTTGAGTTTGACAAGCGTCAAATAATTGGACCATGACTAAATTCATTGAATCGCTTCGTCGCTTGACAGTTGGCACCTCACAGACAATACTACTATTCGAAACTCGTTTTTAATTTCGTTGAAAATTTACAAACTCCAATTCAGTCTCATTTGGGTTTTGTTTTGCCTAAAACACCTATCTGGCTGAAACGGTTCCGAATTAGGCTGCATTGAACTAACTGCCTCATATTTCATCGTTTCAAGGAAACAAAACTCTTCTTATGCGGGCATGTGCTTCGTGCGGGAGAAACTTATGAAAATTGGGTTCCCAAATTTTTCAAAATTTGGGCGTTCTTAAGTTCTCATTTGCTTGGCTCTACAGGCGTCTGCCCCATTTTTGTCTGCTTATTTCCATCTTTTTTTTTTAAATTAAAGCAATTTTAATGCTTGGCAATAGTCTTCGCACTTGTTCTCTCAAACTGAACTTAAATTGAGGCTAACGCATGAAAACTTCACAAGGTTTCATCAGTCGTTTTTAAAGTAGCTTTTGTTTCTTTTTCTGTCGGTTAATTTGTCTTGTTACACTTGAGTGAGCAAAAATCTTGTAATCGGCAACAAGACTTTCTCCCCGTAAACATCTTTCTTACAAATCTGTAAGCAATTGTGAAGTTACTCTTTAAGTGAACATAAGCAACTTCTAGAATTCTTCCGACTTGATCTAGAAATAACGCGGTTTCCTCTGTACCCTAGGTTGTGAGATTGATTCGAGTCTCGGCTGAAACTTGTTTTTTTTTTCATTATGTATTAAATTGATTTTTTTTCGGTTAAATTTGAATTGTCGAGCTTTTGTTTGTCTGCTTGTTTTCTTGGCCTAGCTGTCTATCGGGGAATTTTCTTCATTTTCTTGTGATGTCAGCAATATATTTTGTTTTTGTAATTTGTAATATTAAAAACCTTGACATTTTTTCTTTCCGAGGTTTTTCCTTTTTTTGCACTTAAAAGGTCTTTCTCCTAAATTGTTTTGGTTTATGTTTTATTGGCTTAGTCTAGTCTTTTTTTTGCGTCGCATTGAATGCAAAAAGCATTGATAGCTTTGAAAATGTTTTAAAATTGATTTCAGTTCAATTGGCTCAGTGGTCGCTCGGCTTATACTAAACGTTTTTTTAATACTGAGGGTTGTGTTTTTCGACTGTTTTTTTTTCTGAAATAGCTTTCTTTTTTTCCCACTTTTTTGTTCGATTTTGGTTTGATCATTAAATGATCATTAAGTCATTTAGTTAGTAAAAATAAAAACATCATGGGCAGATAATTTGTTTCATATATATATATATTATATATATAATTTTTGAAAACAAAGGTTCTTAACCTTTTGGTTATTGCTCATTTTTTTGGGAAAGGCAAAAATATTTGCATCATTTTCAAACAAAATTTTCATGGAAATTCTTTAATAGCTTCTGCTTTTTTGAAAAAAAATTGCTGCAAACAAGTTTATACCAACAAAACCGTCGCTAAGGACCTAATGTTTTCATTTTGAAATATTGACCTGATTAACATGGCTTACTTTTAAAATCAATTTGAAATAATTAATCTCCAGGGTTTCGTTTTGGTAGCGTTAACCCTTTAAAACGAACGGAACTTAAATTAAATGGATATGCGATAGGGTTTTCGGAAGATCCAGATTAATTTTGATTAATTACAGAAAATTTTTATTTATTCACATCAACTGAGAAGAAGTTTCAAATAGAGCAAAGTTTTTTATACAAAAACTGCACAGCATTTTTTCATAGCTCGACATTACAGCATTTGATAAAACTTTTACATTTGTCATCCATGAAGGTTCCTTTACAAAATTACAAAAATGGTAACTTTGTTTGAATGTCTTAGAGATTGCTTAAATAGTAGCTATTTTTGGTGTAAAATAACGAATTGTCACAATGGAAAGTCATTTTTTCAAGATTTTTTGTGTTTGTTTTTGTCAGTTTTTGGATGTTTCTAGGACGCAAATGGAAGCTCTAAACTTCACCTGAACCGTAATTTAAGAAAAAAATTTGAAACATTATCTAATTGCATTGTGCATCCAATTTTTCTTACTTATGTGCCGAGACGACTGAAACAATCTTGTTTCGAAGTCTGGCTAATCGTTCAATTTTCAGTCAATAGGCTTCAGATTTCAGCTTCGAATCTAACGCCATAAAAACCAGAGGACATAGATTGATAACTTAATGGAATACATGTTTTTGAGCACTAAAGTTTGTATAATGCAAAAGACTGTTGCAACTTTTGCATTATACTATATAATTCATTGATTGTTTGTTATTAGTCAGGTCTTAAATAAGTGTCAGTTTTAGAAACTGGCGAATATGCTGCTTTTGTTCTTTTATCGGCTTCAACTATTACGCAGGTTGTTTTGTTTTGTTGCTGCTGTTAGCCCCGAGAAGGCGTGTTTGGCATTCTCAAACCTAGTCTTTTCCCATATCTTTTCCCGAGCCAAAAGTCTATTGGGATTTAAAGTACTGATAGTCTTGTAAAGTAAAAAAATGTAAAGTAGTGGGTGGTAAAAAAGTAAGGGCAGTTTGGAGGGATACTTGGGTCTCTTCTGTTTAAATAGTGATTGGTAAAGAAATATAAGAATACCTTAATTAGTAAAAGGTTCTTCTGAGGCGACACGTAATGGACTCATCAAAGGACTCATTGAGTGACATTACTTTGGCGACTCTTCTTTGGGACAAAGAGATAGATGCCAAATATTGCCGGACTGATAATTTGGAAGATTTTGACGCAATCTGGGTAAAAAACAGGGTTTTTGAGCGGATATAAGTATTAAGGTAAACTAAGAGCATTGTAGTTGATTACGATTGGCAACTTTTTAGTTCTCTTCATTCATAACATAAATTTTTTGGAGCTCTCATAATTATACATTCCATTATAGCGCAAAGAGCGTCGTTTTGAACGACTTAAAGTTGGTTCAAAGATTTAAAAGGAGCGACCTAGGACCCTGCTGGGAAAGCATCATCTTAAATTGGTCTGATCAAGGCTCTTTAGGTGACATGTAACATATTTTCGAATGAACCAATTGTTATTTAAAAAACAATCAGGATAGATATCGTGCACAATGTTTTTGTGGATTACCTCTAACAGTGTTCTGCGAGTTCAGGGCTGAGTCATTGAAGACACCAAATGTTTCTTGTCAATTTCAATTGTGGTGAGTATTGAAACCCTTTTTGAACGAACAGAAAAAACTGGTGCTAGTTTTTGATAACTGAAAACATACAAAAGCATTGAAATCGTTGAAACTTCGTAATGTTGATTGATAAAAATAGAAGAGTTTCTGTAAATTATGCTTAATTGACTAAAGGGATGACAATTGACTCAGCACAACTTTAGTTTAGCTTCACAAGAAATCAATCAACGTAATAACCGAACAAATTAGGAAATAGAAATGAGTTTTGGGGAACGTTTGCCACTACAAATCTACATTTTGACAGAGAAACCCTATAAAGTGATACCGCTTGGCGAAAATTCAGGCGAATAGTAACAATTTGAGGAAGCTTCTCGGTACGCTGGTGCCACGAATAAGATCCAAAAGAGTTCATTGGCTAGCTATTTGAAAAGGTATCGATATGTCAAGCTTCATTAAAAGCGTTTCAATGGATGGCCCATGTTTAATATGCCCGTAGTCTATAAAACAGAGGATTGATTTTTCCTGAGCTCAGTGCATTGAACCTCGAGCCTTGTAAATGGTCGCTTTTGTTTGAATTTAAAGAAGATTCCAAATATTAACACTTGGGCGCGCAATTTAGACCAGACGGTTTTATTCTGACATTTTAGGGTTTTTAATAGATTTCGAGTGTTACCATCTTTGTTTTTTCTTTTCACTTGAAAAAAAAATCATCTTCAAAGAGAGATCGATAAAAACTGTTTTTTTCTCTCAAAAAAATTAATAACTAATTGGCTATTGTTTCAGAGGTGTCATCAGAAGTTTTTTGATCGTATGGTTTTTGATTATTTCACTGTTTTCATAAATTTTCGTTACTTCGAAGGATAAAAAACTCCAGAATTCACTTAAGCTAATTTTTCTAACTAATCGGTTTGTTACTCTCTTAGTTTTTGCGTGTTCTCAATTTAGTGTTTTGTATAAAAACTTTTGTACAAAACTGAATGTTTTTATCTGTGAAATTTGGTGGACGGGTTTGTATGACAGACCTATAATTTTTAATGATTGAACCATTTTTGAGAGTTCAGAATTCACCACACGAGTTACTAAAAGTCTGAAGGAAATCCCGCCATTTTTACGTTTTCTTTTTTTTTTTCGTTTTAAGCATAAATTCCTGATTCGAATCCTTTAAAACTGAATCTGGCGCGGTTTGAATTCTAATATTGTCCATTTGTTGGGATAGTTATTTTCAATACGTCTCAAATGGCATAATTCCCAAATGGCATAAAAATGAAAAATTTCCCAAATGGCATAAATTTCATGCAACAGTTGCTTTGGAAAAATCGAGAACAATTTTTTCGTGAACAAGGTGAGAAAATTAGTCAAATTGTCAATTCAAATGTTGGTTGACATTTTATCGTGAAAAACTTGTAGAACTTTTTATCAAAAGCAAGAAGCATAAGCTTGCGATTATTAATAAGCTTCTTGTGGTCAATTTTTTTCGACAAACCTGTTGCTTAAATTTGTTTGGAAGCAATTAATTCCAAATCTTGTTCACATGCTTTCGTTCCTGACAAAATGATAGAAATAGAAATTGATAGAAAACGTTTAAATTACAATGAAAACTTGAAATTTATGCCATTTGGGAAAAGTTTCCATTTTTATGCCATTTGGGAATTATGCCATTTGGGAAGTTACCGTTATTTTGTTTTGACCTTAAATGAAAGTACAAGGAAGCAACTCCGGCCTGCCTGGTTGAATTTAGAAACGCGTTCGCTTTTTCATTTTTCTTTGTTGAAAAATAAATCTGAATTGCGTTAAGAAGTCCCCCTTCATCTGTTGATTGGTCTTTTCTAATTATTTTTTATTAGGAGTTAACGAAGGAGCGCAATTTTTTGAATTTAATTTGCTTTTCCAACAAACTACAAACCAAAAATGCTCATTCGATTAGATGCCATTATTGTGTAGCTAGTGATTTTTCGGGTACTTAATTGATAGTGAAACTGGGTTTCCTTGGCTACTGGGGGGTTTTCTCGACTAGAGTTGAATGATCGGAGTTTGAAATCAAAGAGGGTTCATTATATGAGTTGAAGGAGACGAGATAAAAGTTAGTTGGTGATAATTTGCAGAAATTTTATCATTTTGTTCAACTTTTGTTTCGAAGAAGTATGATATATATATATTTTTTTTCAGATTGTGGGTTTGTATAAACCTCTGTGGTGGTTTGGCACTTTCAGTTTTACAATTTTTTTCTGAGGAGCTTTGATGTAGTAGTTGCATACTTTGAGATTCAAATTATTTCCTGTTGAACAATGAATGATTTTTTTAATTGTCTTTTTAGAGGTGAATTTACCAGTTGATTGAAAGCAAAAATAGTGAAAAAGTTTGCGTGGAGTTTAAGTACGCAGTTTAAATTTTCTTGGACTCAAAACACCAGCATGAGAAAAAATATATCAGCAATACTTGTACACTGCTTTATATGACAGCCTTTTGACCTTATTTTGTTGTAAGTATTGTTGTTGTATAAAAAAGCTTTTTATCTGCAATTGAGTTGCTTAAACAGCTATCATTTTTTAATGCAGACTAAAGAGCCAAAACTCTCAATCCTACAAAACTTGTATAGCAATTGGGAAAAAATAAAATCATTAAAAAATTGGTTACCTCAAATGTGTCTCTTCAAAGAAAATTTGCCTGCGGCGCAGATAATTTTTAACAAAATAGGGTCCATATAGTATTTTCGAAGAGCTCGGAAAATCAAATTGGCCGACCTAAAAAAAGGCCGCAATATTTTCAAAACTTTTCAAAAATTTGCCCACTCTAGAAAAGTTTTTGCGCACGCAACTGAGTAAGCTCTTTTTTTTTAATTTTCATTTTGATGCAAAATTGCAACCAATCAGCAACTTTTTCATTTTTTTGCGGCTTTTTTATTTGTTCTTTGTCGGGAAAAATTCTAATATTTTTTTACGCGTACCATTTTGGTTGAAGTTACGCTGTCAAATTCATAACCAAGCTTCATGTTTAGCCCATTTGCTCAAAATTGAATCTGTTCAGATGAGCAACGAGTAAATGAGCCCAAACTGAAATCTCAAGTTAAATCAAAATGTTTCGACTGCACTTCAAGGCCAATTTAGAATTTTTTTGGAAAACCTTTTTTAATTGAATGTGTTCCTTCTCATACTAATGGAAATTACAAAATGATTTATTTGAAAAAAAGATCCAATGTCTCTCTCTAACGAAGGCAAACTGAATATCGAACACTGTTTAAACGCTCTCTCAATGCAATCATCACGAAGAAACTACACCAGTACTACATCTAAACAGCTCTTTGATCAACAGATAACCCAAGTTTGAGCGACTTGCTTTAAGTGTTCTATCCAGTACTAATGGAAACTACAAAATGATTTATTTGAAAAAAGATCAAATGTCTTTCTCTAACGAAGGCAAACTGAAGATCTAACACTGTTTAAACGCTCTCTCAATGCAATCATCACGAAGAAACTACACCGGTACTACATCTAAACATCTCTGATCAACAGAATACCAAAGTTTGGGCGACTTGCTTTAAGTGTTTTATCCAGTCCCTAAGGATCTGACAGATACAGTAGCAAAAGAACGGACCAATCCGAAGACTGATCACTCCTACGATCGGATTTCTCCAAAAGTAAGTGTTCCTTCGATTAGAACAAATCCAACCGCAGTCGGACTCTGAGCTGTCTGGACTACCCTGTTTTTCAGCATTTGGGCCTTCGCTTTTCTCAGTTTTTCTCTAACGAAGGCAAACTGAAGACCGAAAACTGTTTAAACGCTCTCTATTAATGCAGATCACGAAGAATTTACTCCTGTACTACATCTAAACAGCTCTTTGATCAACAGAATACCCAAGTTTGAGCGACTTGCTTTGAGTGTTCTATCCAGTCCCTAAATTCTTAACCATGCTTCATGTTAAGGCCATTTGCTCAAAATGGAATCTGTTCACATGAGCAACGAGTAAATGAGCCAAACTGAAATGTCAAGTTAAATCAAATTTTTTCGTCTGCACTTCAAGGCCAATTTAGAATTTTTTTGGAAAACTTTTACTAATTCAATGTGTTCCTTCTCATACTAATGGAAACTACCAAATGATTTATTTGAAAAAAGATCAAATGACTTGCCTCTATTCATTATTGAACGCATCAATCTTCGGGTTACGGTTGTTATAAGAACGCAGTATACTGCGCGTTATTTATCCCAAGTTGGCTAAGTTAGCAAATTTTGCACCAACAATAACTTTTTAAATTTGAAGACGAAACAATGTTTTTCATATCGCAAAAAAATGGTCAGATATTTTTTTGGTTGAAAAGTCAAAAATTGACTAATTTAGAACAAAACACCCCAAGTATAAATGGAATCTGCAATTTTTTTTCGAAAATACGAACAAAAAGGTGCCAAACTATGAATATACTATGCTTACCTGGCTTTCGCTCTAATTGGTTTCGCGGATCGCAAATCAACTCAAGGCTTCTAATTGTTCCGATTTTCGAAGAACGTGACGGAATATTTGTGCTCATTTTTTAACTTGCAGTTTTCATGAATTTTTTAAAAGTTTCACTAGTGTAAGTTTTGGAGGTTTGAAAACTACTAATTTTGCAAAACTAGGACAATCTACGCGCGATGTATTGCGTGCTTTTCACGCGTAAACACAATTTAATCCGTCTTAGAAATTGTTTAAAATTATTTAAGGCATGCTATTTGAATTCTTTGCTATATGCGAAATATGCCACATCCTACTTTTTATAGCGTGGTGAGGGATTGAACACTTTGCTATAAGCGAAATATGCCACCCTTTTTTGCCTTTTATAGGGGGGTAGGGGATGACTTTTGAAAAATAAACTTAAAAAAGTTTTTCTTTATTTTGAAAATTGTATCAATTTTCTTAAAATCGATCACTACTCCATGAAACTTAATTAGATAAAACATTCACGTCTTTGCTTTGACACGAGCATTATTGTTGAGACTACAATCCTGTTTTAAAGGAACGCACTTTGATTTTTTTGGGCAAATGTGGACAGCCTGCATATAAAACCTCTTCGATGACTTTTAACTTTGACATGGAAAGAACTAACATTGCGTAAGCTGATTCAGACAATCTTTGAATCAAAAGCAACCATAAACAAACGTGAGGTGGAAAGTGCAAAGCACGATCAATTAGTTTTTTTTCTACCAAGGAGACAAAAGACCAAATAGTGTATAGAGATGAAACGTGAATGAAAAAATGAAATCGCATGTTACTTTTATTTAAGCGCTCAAAGTTTCCAGAAAGTTTTGCAGCGGAGTTTCCAAGAAAAACTGTAAGTAAAAAGCGTTGGAGAGAATATAAAATAAGCTCTTTGTGAATTTTTGCATATCTTTTCTGTTAAGAATTGCGCATTTATTTCGATCGCCAAAAACTAGGTGAATAAAAAAAGATTAAATATTCCGTCTTCTTCGAAACTCGGAACAATAAGAGACATGTCTACAAGTTTCAGCTTTCGCAATTGCATAAATTTGTTTTTACGAGTGATTTTGTTATTTGTAAACGTTTAGAATATATGCTCTTATTCAGACTTATCATTAACAAGTAACAGCCTGTCAATAATTTTCGGCACTTCAAATGTTTGCAAAAGCAAGCTCGCGAGTGCAGTTTTTTGTTCTGAATCCATATTTTTTTAGCCCAACTTGCATAGTAAAGTACTCACTTGGCAACTCGTTTGCATTGAAAGACTTTGCATTGAAAGGGAAGAATTGAAAATTTAATAGCATCTTTTCTATCAGCTTTACTGATGGTTAGTTTTTGCGCAAGCAACACCACAGTGCAGCTGTCAGAACGTGATATGGGTATTTCAAAGGCAGCGGCTTGAAAGCGGCATATAAAAAGATTTTATACATTAAGACTTATTGTTCCGACTTTCGATACGAAAGTAACGGAATATTTGTGCTCGGGGTGGGTTTTTTTTTCTTCAGACAAATTTCGACTTCTTAACTAGCCATTTTTGACGGAATTTTTTTATATCATTCGAAAGCTATTGTTGTCCTGAGCTCAAATTTGAAAATATATTTCACCTGTGATCATTTTTCGTAAAGTTATGGGGGTTTAAAGATTGCCATTTTGGCCAATTTGGGACAATTAACGCGCGATAAATTTCGCGCTATTAACGCGTAAGCGAGATTTAATCCGTCTTAGAAATCGTTCCAAATTGGTTCAAGGAAGCTTATAAGCCATAATTGGTTTGTTAGTAGGCGCAAAATCTATCAATTTGTGTTTAATATGACGTGTGGGGGGATGTTTTTACATAAAATCTCAATTTTTTTCAAAAATTTTTTTAAATTTTTTTATTACTTTGAAATTTTTCATCTTATTAATGCTCCATAGACCTTAAAAGGCAGTCGGAATTTTCAGGGCTTCGCCCTGATACGAGCAGTCTTGTTGTTCCGACTTTCGATACGAAAGTAACGGAATATTTGTGCTCGGGGTGGGTTTTTTTTTTCTTCAGACAAATTTCGACTTTTTAACTAGCCATTTTTGACGGAATTTTTTTATATCATTCAAAAGGTATTGTTGTCCTGAGCTCAAATTTGAAAAAATATTTCACCTGTGATCATTTTTCGTAAAGTTATCGGGGTTTAAAGATTGCCATTTTGGCCAATTTGGGACAATTAACGCGCGATATATTTCGCGCTATTAACGCGTAAGCGGAAAGTTAATCCGCCTTAAAATCGTTCCAAATTGGTTGAAAGAAGCTTATTTGCCATAATTGATTTGTTACAAGGAGCTAAATCTATCTTTTTGTACTTTAAATGGCGTGTGGGGGGATGATTTTCATAAAAAATTTCAAATTAAAAAAAATGTATATTTTTTTATTTTATTACATTTAATTTTTTAATGTTATTACTGCTCCATAAAACCTTTAAAGGCAGTCGGAACATTCAGGGCTTCGCCCTGATACGAGCAGTCTTGTTTTGTCTATTGTTTCTTTTTTGCCTTGTTTTGCTTTTTTAGAGCTTCGTTTTACCATTTTCTTTTTTGGGTTTTTCTATTAAAGTTTTTGAACAAAATAATTTTCAGCAAACTAAGTTTTTAAATTTTTCACGATTGAATTTCTGCTTGTTTACATAATTTAGAAGATAATTTTTACCATTACCCACCAAAAATCATATAAGAATAATGTGACTACTAAATATCAATTGAATCGTAGAAAAACTTTTATAAATAAGCATGGTTTTTTATGTGTTTCAATTATTTTATCACAAGTTGCTTTTATTTGACACTTTATTGGTGTAACTTGAGTCAACAGAAGCACTTTATTGGTGTAACTTGAGTCAACAGAAGCACTTTATTGGTGTAACTTGAGTCAACAGAAGCAATCCGACGTTTACCGTTCAAACTATCAAACTTTTTCTTTGTTCTTTAACACCGCTATTGCACATATGAAGTGGTAACAAAAAAGTTTTTAAAAGGATCTATTTGCTAACAAACATCACTTCACTACCAAATAGGATGCAACCAAACAACCTTCTTCCATGAGATTTGAGAAAAAGTGAAACACGACTGCTCGTATCAAGGTGGAGCCCTGAATGTTCCGACTGCCTTTATAGATCTATGGAGCAGTAATAACATGAAAAATTTAACTGTAATAAAATACAATTAATTTTTTTTTAGTTTTGAGATTTTTTGTAAAAACATGCCCCCTCACGTCATATTAAGTATTAAGAGTTAATTTTGCTCATATTAACATATCAATTAAGGCATATAAGCGTTCCCGAACCAATTTGGAACGATTTCTAAGACGGATTAAATCTCCAATTACGAGTTAATATTGCGAAATTTTATCGCGCGTTAATTGTCCCAAATTGCCCAAAATGGCAATCTTTAAATCCCCATAACTTTACGAAATATGATCAGAGGTGAAATATCTTTTCAAAATTAAGCTCAAGACAACAATACTTTTTGAATGATATCAAAAAATTTTGAATGATTACCGGCTAGGAAAAAAAAATCGATTTTGTCTGAAAAAAAAAACCACCCGAGCACAAATATTCCGTTACTTTCATTACAAAAGTCGGAACAAAAAGTTACATGCAAACCATTTGGTTTAAAGGACTCCTTCTCCGCAGCTTCGGTTGAATGAAACGAATTTTTCTTTGAAAATTAACACTGTTTTTTCTAATATATTTTTTAAAATTGTGCTACATCAGTGTTAAGAAGAGGTTTTTTTTCCCGAGGAAACTCTTAAGGTTGATATTTTGCTTATTTTAAAAGATTTTTAAATGGCACAAAAGGGGCTCTTTTTTCTTCCCCCAGCTCACAGAAGCATCAATTTTATGGTTTAATGAGGGATTTTACAAGGTTAAACATGAAGATCAAGTTTGTTTTTTTATGGCCTAATTAGTTCGCATGCCAATATGTGTAACAATCGGATAACTTGAACAATAATTTACTTGTAAAAATTTGAAGGTTGTGGGGGGCGGGAGAACTCAAAAAGGAAGTGAAGACACTGATTTAAGTAGTTTGGCTTTTTTTTACGGAAAACTCCTATAAATTAATCACCCGGAAACTTGCTCATTTCTTAAAAGGGGCATAATAGGCTTTCTTTTTTTCACGGAAAACTCCTGTAAGTTAATCACCCGGAAACTTCCTCATTTGTTAAAAGGGGCATAATCAGTTCTTGTATTACAAAAGCAAAAGTGGCATGAAGAAACTTAAAGGCCTTTTAGCTTCGAAGTTTTTTAAAGTTAAGGTTTCTCAGAGGAAAAAAGTTGACCCTTTGAAACATTTTTTTTTTCAAAAATAAATCCAAAGAACTTTAGTTCCAAGAAATTTAGTTCAAACAAATTCAAAGATCAAAAACCAATTTTAATCGTCGAAACATTGAGTTTATACCTGGAATAGCTTACTCATAGAGTAATTTCAGATAAGGTACACCGTCTGTTCGTCACGCTGTCTTATTTTCGGCCGGATAGATTCGTGCAACTTCTTAGTCTAAAACCAATCTTAATCTTACTTTTATAACTCCTAGTCTCAATAGATCTAGCGTATACTGGTATTTGCGGGTTAGGTATCTAGAACTTAATCCAAAGGAGAACAACTGTCTTCTAAGTTATATTTAAATTGTTCTGGTGCTGAAACTACAAGTAGTTTCAGCATTAGAAATAGTTGTCAGTGTTAGTTATGGATCATGATTGGTTAGTTAGAAATATTTCATAGAGATAGTTTTATCAAGAATATAATTGGGTATAAAAACTAGTTTTAAACTGGTTCCAACATAGTTCAAGAAAAATTCCTGAATTATTTTGGTTGTTTTTGAATTGTAATAGACAATTTTCTCAACTATCTTTCGTAAATGTTCCAGATTGCGTTTTTCTGCTAAATTTTAGAATATGATATTTTAGAATGTACTGTCACGGACAAAGTAGTGGCAACTTTAGTTTTCACGCGATGAAATATGTAAATAAATTCTATAGGCTTTCCTCGTTTTCTCGAGAATCATTCATGGCCGAATTATAATGAATGGAGTGATTTTGTTAGATTTATGTGTATGAAAATATTTCATGAAGTTCTTTGGGCAATCAACCAAAGCTTGTCAGTCAGGTTTTTTTTGGTGCGGAAAATCCTCTTAATCAGTCCAAGAGTTTTTGATCTTTAGATTATTATCATTATTTTTTAATTCATCTGGGTTTTGAAAATCTACAAACTATTTTTTACTAACTATTAGGAATTATTTGTCAGTTGTGGTGCTTATACCAGCAAGTTGGAACAATTTTTAGAGCAATCAGAATCTTTTGTCTCAATTGGACTGGTCATATTTTGGAAAAATTATTCAAAACCGCTCTTTTTGAACTCTTTCAACCATTAGAATGGAAATACTGAAAAAATCGCCTTTTTCCAACGCCGGGTTGAGCTTTTCTTTCAATTCTCTTCTATTTTGGTTTTGCACTACTAAAAAAAATCTCAGCTCATTTGGTTTACCGAAAATCAAAGAAAATTTAATGTTATGTTCAGAGGTTTAATATTATGTTCAGTTTTAAGACACAATTTTGCCACGCATATCTTTTCATACAACCTTTGATTTTCGGTAAGCCAAAAATTTCGTAGAGGGGAATTTCTGGACAATTTTGATGAAAAAACTGCAATTTTTCGGCGCTTGCTGTTAATGCTAAATTTTGTCTAATCTTCTCGAAAAAAAAGTTGCAATTTCCATGCATCTTGTGTTGAAAAATGCATTTTAACTCAAATTTTACCGGTTCAAATTCTTATTTATTTACTGATTCTCTCTTTGTTTCTTTTAAATAATAGAAATAAGAGAGAATTCCTGCAAACTCATCAAATTCAGTGTTCATTAGCGTCAAAAACTCTGGTAGTGAAATTTTAAAACTGACAGTCGTAAAATTATTCCAAATTGGGGACTCTTTGAACAATTTGAACATTGGAAACGAGAATTGAATTCTTCAAATTTGCCACACTGCCGAAATGTTCAATTACACGAAATTTTTAGCTTAAGGGATTTTAATTTTTGAAGAAACCGTTTTGTCACTAATTGTATTCTGGATAAGTTTTCGACGTGTAATTTGGATGATCATGATCCATTAGTTTAAGACGCATCAATTGGAGCTACATTTCATTGCTCTTAATATTTAGCATCATAGAAACACTAGGCTTTTAGGCTGGAGTTTCACATATGGTTCTATAAGTAACAAGTTCCTTGTACACCAGTGATCCGCCATCCGACAAAAAGTGACATATAAGGAAATATCCGCAAAGTCGCACGGCAAATCGAGGAAACTCTGTTGAAAATTGTCTGTTTCGAATAGGGCCATGCATGGCTCACAGTGAAGTCCATTGGCTAACTTGAAAAATACTTAGTTACCACTGAAAAAGTTTTCATTTTAAACAAAAAGCTACGGAACCTACAGAAAAATTTAATAAAGCTGATTCGCATATTGTAGGTTTTTGGTATAAAACTAATTTTTAGTAACAAGGGTATAGTTTTTTGCATTTCAGATTTAAGTCTGAAAACTCTCATTAACAATTTTCATGTCAAATTCAGCAAATGAAGCGTAAGAATAAAAAATATTTTCACAGGATGTTTCCTAAGGATGTTTCCAAATAACAAACACCTCTAAATCTGTTTCTGTATGCTAGATAAATTACACACTCAAAAAAAGATTTCTCAATCTTTGGCCCAGCTAAATCAAATTAACGTTCAATTTTTAACCATGAAACCACTGTCCTGCTTAAAAAACTCAATTGAACAAAATTTTATAGGTTGAAACACTTGAATTTCATCACTTTTCTTCCAAACAAGTTGACAAAACAATTAGTTATGACTTAAAATATGTTTTTTTTGTAGCGTAAGGCGTGACCTTAGCTGAAGCTAATCAGAACGAAAAATCAATACGCGCAATCGAAACGAACAATCAGTACGCGATCGAACAATTATTTATAATGTCACTATCACCGCCGTTAAGACCAATTGTGCTATCTTATCAAGCACGCAGATAAGCAGATAGTTGATGTTTTCATAGAACGCAATCAAATGAACGACTGAAGTATAATATATATGAGTGTAGAGAAAATTTTTTCGAAAAAGAAAAAAAATGAATTTAAAAACAATAATAGCCAGATACTATGCATGTAGTAAAAAATGTTCCGACCAAAGTCTTAAAACTTATTTTTCATTTTAGTTGTTTTCTGCGTGGTATGATGAAAAAATTTGGATGAAAAACTAGAACTAAGGCGTATTAAACATTTATTGTAAAGTAAGCAAAATGGTCAGCAAATTTACACCCCCAAAAAATAATTCTTAGTTTTTGGCCCAGCGTAATCAAATTGACGTTCATATTTTTGAACCAAGAAATCACCGTCTTACCATAAAAACTGAACCCAATTGAACATCATTTTACAGGTTCGCATAAACACAGGAATCTTATGTTTTTTTCCAAAAATTTGACAAAACAATCAGTTTTGACTTAATACACTTTTTTTGGAGCGTAAGAGCGCGAAGTGTGCTGAAGATAATCAGAACGAAGAATCAATACGCACAATCAGAACGAAGAATCAGTATGCGAACGAACCATGATTTATCATTTCACTATGATCAATTAAGCTATCTCATCCCCGTATGAAGTATTGGCTATCTCTATTCCCCCAAGCAAGTAGATAGGCAAACAGTTGATACTTTTATGGAACACAATCAATTGAACGAGTTTTAACATATATGATTGTAGTCTATTCGAAAGAGGAAAAAAATGTGATTGAAAACTACCGGTTACTGTGCATGTAGCACAGAACGATCCGACCATAGTCTTAAGTTTTTTTTTCAATTTAGTTTTGATTTTTCTGCGTGGTATGATAAAAAAAATCTGGATGAAAAAACTAGAAATTCGGCATACTAAACAGTTATTGTAAATTAAGCAAACTGGACATCAGTTTTTGTAGAAAAAAGAACAATGTTTTGCAAAAAAAAAAATTGCCAAAAAGTTTTGAAATTATAAAAGTTTTGATTCTCAAAAAAGCGTAGAAAGCCCTCAAACTAATTTTACATGAGAATATTTAGAGTAAGACACAAGTAGATTTTTGTAAATGGCTTGAATTCAGCATAAATAAGCCTTCTAGCTTTAATTGCTCGAAGTTAAAATAAAATCAAATAGTTAAAAAGGAATATTCTTGTCACTGCGACGTTTAAAAAAATATTTTTGAATATCGTTCAAATCACTACAGAGTTTGTCTCAATTTTCCAAATGGCCACAACATAAAAACTTTTTTGGCGATTTTTTAAACGACCATTGTCACGAGAAAAGTAAGCAACCAGGGTTGGTGTTCTAACCTTCTGTCTGAATACCAAAAATTTCCTCCGCAGCACCTTCATTACATATTCAAACTGTGCACTGGACATGCGCACATTTTTTTGTCTGTATGTTCGTGGATTCCAGACACAAGCCTTCTAATATGTTGTAATATTAGTATCACTCTAAAAGTATTTTTTTTTTGTTTTGACATTATCATTTTTGGTGTTCCACATTTGCTGTTCCGCTTTTTTTGAAGAATTAGCTCATAATTTCATATCTTTCAAACTATTTTTAAGTGGTTATAAATTTTTCTCCAGATAAAAGATCTTTTAAAAGATGTCTTTAGACGAAAAGATCGGAATGAAGAAATTAATTATCTTTCCACAAATCAGATAGACAAACCAGAAAAAAACTAAATTCTGAAAACTAAATTTTTTTCTCACAACATTGTTCCACTGAACACGAAGTTTTTAACACAAAAACTGCACGTATTCCTCATTCTTCTTGATACGTCTTTTTGTTTGCTGTCTGATCATCCTAAGGCTTCCTAATGACTGGCGTTTTAGTTGAATCCTTCCGCAAATAATGAGCAAATCTGGATATGAAAAGTTTCAAAAGACGTTATTTTAGAAAAGCATGAATCGTGAGATAAAATGTTGAGTGAAAAGTTTAAGCTCCACCAAATTAAATTAAAACTTACTTTGAACCTTGATCGGAGGCCCATGCAATATCAGCTCAGACAATTTTTTCACTGATTGTCATCCAAGACCCAATTACATACACAATCCCACCCCAAAATTAGTAATTTTGCATTTTCAAGTATAGGATTGAGGTTTGCTCAATCGTCCAAATAAACGCGTCAAACAAATGACCCCCAGACTGTTCACACCGAAATACTGCTTCTTGAAAGGTGACTGACTTGTTATAATGGAACGTCATCTTCTCAATTGTTTTTGTTTCTGAATTCGATAGATTGGCAACTTTTGGAATTTTCCGGGACGCAAACGGGTGTTATGTATTTCATCCGGACAGTTTCATTTGAAAATTTTCTTATATCATACTAAATAGTAAGCCGAATTTTTTGTGGAACTCACAGACATCGATAGCCGAATAATTTAATGAATTTTCACCACTAGTTTTACCCCGTTGACGAAACATAGAGACTCTTTTTTCGGTGTGACGCTATAAAAGTTGCATAATTTTGATGCATAATTTTTTCCAATTAAATTCTGTGTAAAGTCTGGCTTAATCTTGTTTGAATTCAACTCGCATACCGTTTCCGAGAATAAGTTATAGGACAGAGCTTGTTCTTATTGCACATCGACGCACATGACCCTTTAGTAGAAGGGTTGACAAGAGCGATACTTGAACCAGTGAATCTGATGTTCATATAGACCTCCTTGACTTGAACTATCCTAAAAGCAAAACAAGGTTAGCCGCTTGCTGTGTGACATCACTTAATGTTCCAACCACAACACTCGTTATTGCAAAATAAATTTTTTTTTCAAATAACAAGACTGCTCGTATGTCAGTGTAAAGGCTGAATGCTACGACTGTCCCTTAGTCGGTATCGAAGATTCTTAAAACCAAAACGATTTTTTGCGTAGTACGACAAATGAAATTTTGCCTAAAATAATTCGGAACAAATTTTTTTGTGCGGAATAATTCGCCGCGCTTAAATATATCAACCACGTCATGCTTTAAGAATGATAAACAGAAGCTACACCGCATGCGCAACCTGGGTTGAGGTGCTCGCCTTATGTTCCACCTTTCAAATTGAATCTCAAGGCCGATGCTTGGCCACAAAAATTACCAGGAGCTAATTTAAATCAGCCCAGAGCATAACCAAATTAGCAATCGTCGAACCAGTCGAGCTGAAATCCAAAATAATTGCCCTGTGATTCAACTTGAATTCAGCGACATCGTCAATAGAATTTTGTTTCTAAAAAGCTATTTTTGTGGTCGCTCAAGTTCGCTCGAATAAAAAATTTCAAAAAAGAATTTAATTTATTTAAATTTTTAGCCTAATTGACCAATTTAACAAAGTTTATCACTTTTTTGGTCGAAAGTAGACGAAAAATTGGTTTTTCTTTGACACTGAGTTTTTTTTTTGAAAATTTCTTAATGTTCGAATCACAACTGAAAGGGCTTTAATATGATATTCACTCAACCCAGTCCGGTGATTATTTGAGGAAGCTGATTTTGCGTGGAAAATGAAAAAAAAAAGAAAAAAACTAAAAAACACCCGAATACAAAGTTTCTCCACATTTTCAGTGGTCCGAACAACAACTCTCATACAAAGTCTGGCTCAGCACATAAAAGGTTTCAATTTTTATTTTTTTTTGCGCGTAAATTTGGGTCTTGGCTTTTTTTGTTGATAAAATGCATTTCTTGCAATCTTCATCGATGCAGTTTGTATAATAAGCATCTTTCGACAAACACAAAAATTCGTTTGTCCCTTTGAAAATAAAATGGTTAAAAATTGAATTGAGTTTTGACTGACAAGGAAACTATTCAAGAAATAACCAGATGTTTTTACTGCTCATTATGCAAGAGCTTTCATCAACTTGTCAGTAGGACAAAAAACTTTGAATGTTTTAGCTGCTCAGAACTAGACTGTTAGTAAAAATTTAACATTTATTCGTTACTGCGGTGAAAGATCATTAGCTATGATCCTCTCACATCCACAAATTTCAATTTTTATTACGGAGTTCTCCAGACAATCACAGGCAATCGTAAGATGATAATTTAGTTCAAACTCTCAATCTCCAGAAATCTCTAGACAAGCTAGGAAAAAGGAAAAACTAAAAAACAACGATTTTCTATTTCTTATTCAGCCAGTTTTTGATGGGTTTCGTAAATTAAAGCACTGTTTCGTACGTTTTGACTTATTCATCAACATTTTTTGGCGGATTTTTTTTTCCTATCAATTGGAAACCTTTGGAAATTTATTTGGGCTTTGGAAATGCACCCACCTGGCCAATTTCGGATCCTTAATGCGCACTATTTACCAGTTTTGTATTTCACTGTTTCAGCTTCAAAGCTATTGCCATGCATGCATCCATTATTTCAGGTTCCACTATTTGTTTCAGCTTCCATAACTACAGGCAAAGAAGTTTGAACTGCATTGTTTTTGTTGAAGCATCAATTTGCTTGAGCTCAAATTCTCAACTGATCAGATAAGAAATTTTTAGGAAAGAACGGGGCGAATCTAGGATTTTCTCGAGGGGTGCAGATTTTCTTTTTTTTTAGGTCGACCAAATTGATTTTACGAGGTCTCCCAAAGCCTTAAAAATTGTTTAGGGCTTTTTATATTCCGAGGTCTCCCAAAAGTTTTTGGAAAATTTTGACGCATTTTTAGGCATTTTTTGAAAAGTTTTGACCAAAAAATTGCGTTTTTTTGGCGCGCGCTCCCCCATCAAATTTAGTATATATTGGCGCTAAAGGCGCCTTTAGAATTTTTTTTTGAGTCCGTCATCAAAAATGTATAGCTCAAAAAAGTACAAAATGGGTCGGCAGGGGGTCGATTCCTCGAAGAGAATGGCGTCCGCCCAACCCCCCGCACCCTGACCTTAAATCGGCCCTTTGGGAAAGAAACGTTGTTGCTATCACGCATAAGGTAACAACCTAATTCAGTTATGAGATTATCAAAGAAGATGTTAGAACCAATCAGTCGCGTGCCAGCAATGAACATCTCGACTTTAACAAACCTAGGCAGTGAAGGGAACGCTAATGGTACAAGCGCAAAAAAAAACGCTTATATAGCAATTGTAATTTTTTGAAAAACCTGAATAAAACTTGAACAAGATTGCTCTTATACCAATGCAAAGCCCTGAATGTTCCAACTGCCCCAACTTGGTATGTAATAGTTTATGGCACCAAAAACTTTGAAAAAACACCAATTTGAACAGCATTAAACAACATAAGCAGAAAACTTGAAGCAAAAGAAACTAATACAACCAATAAGCTGGCTTCAATTTGACTTTAAAAACTTCGTAGCGCGGGGTAATTCGTCACTCATAATTAATACGCGTTTTGTTTTAGCTGCTTGGCTTGAATAGAATGTTCGAAGCATTCAAAAATAGGTCCAGGGCATGGTCAAATAAGTAACTTTCTGATAACTTTAATATCTATGGAAATTCGAATTCAAGAAGTCGATATTTTGGAGTTTAAAAGTTTACTGTTGAAAACTATTTTTTCTATCACCAGATATTGATTGCATAAAAAAATTGATCCAAACACAATATCCCGCATGTTCCGTTCAATGTACGTGTGCGTTTAACCTCTGCAACCAAGAATCATTGGTGAGACAATAGTTTTTTTTCGTATTTCTGTCAATACAAATCATTTGTCAAGATTTCGTAAATAATCAAAAAAATTGATTCAAATCAGGTGCATAATTTCACCACAGCTTAGCTCCGATAGAGAAAATAACGCAAACTAGCCACAAAAACCGGTAATGTCAATGATAGAAATTGCTCTTTTTGAGGGCCTGCCTTAATAAGGTTGAACCGATTTAGAACCAAAAACGGTGGAAATAGGTTGTCAACTTATTTTATAATATGTTGAATCATGGGCAGGTAGGGTACCCGAACTTACTCTAGATGAATAGGCTAGCTGGTCTAAGTTAGCTGCATTTAAACTCTCGTTTATAGTTGATCAGCAACATCCTCCGCCCTAAAGACAATCGAACAAGAGCGAGCTTCTAGTTTGTAAAGCTTTTAATGTCTGCTGATCGTCCCCAGCCGTCGTTACCGTAGTTCATTTTAATTTTACGGTGAGTAGGGCCGCGTGGACTGTCTGTCTCAGCAATCGAATCTAAGTCCCCGGTTTTCAAAGTGAAGTCCGAGTTTTTTTGTCACTTTGTTCAGTTATTCATAGGAGATACGTATTTCCTTCAAAACACAACCTCTAAATTGCGTGGGATGGAGCTAACGGCTATGATGGATTTCGGATCACTGCTCACCCAGGCAAAGTTTGAATTCTGAAACCCTTTCTGCCACTCTCCTGTTGCCTAGGATATCTCATAGCTCTCGCTTGACACATTTCACTAATCATTTTCAAACCCCGTCGTGATGTAATGCACTGGGTGGGTTGAATTTCTATTCAATTCCTTTATGGGCGAAAACTGCCGCAACACGTTTGTTCCAATTCTCATTGCAAGCTATAATGTTTTTGAGCGATTCGGTCGACGACGATAAAGCACGAGCTTGAGTCGAGAGATGGGAACACTTCAACGCGTACTACCTTAGTTGTAAGCCAAGTAGATAAGCCACCAGTCTTGTTTTAGTGACTTTGCCTATCGGAACCAAGGGGATAAACTGATCAAAAACCCTGTTATAGAAAAGGCTTGTAATTCGATCTTCCAACCTTACGCTTATAATTCAACACTCGATGGATATGTTCAATGCGCAAGTATCTCACCTCTGATCATCAACCAAGCCAAAGGGGCTTTGCATCTACTATAATTGAATGTTTTCAGTTTTGGTATCAACTAAAACAATTAATTATCTGCAAGATCTATGTGCATCTGAATTGATTGAATGCTCTCGTATTTGGTATCAACCAGACAAATGATGCAACCAGTCGAGAAATTGGTGCCTGTTGGAAAAATGAACGGTAAAAAAATGGCAATTCGACTGTTTTTTAAATGATTTCACCAAATTTAACAGTTTCGATTCGACCCAGATTGTGCCAGTTATATAAGTTTCCCCACCGTTATATCCCGCACAGCCGGATCGATTATCTCGTTTGTATTCTAAGAAAAATCGATGCATTGATAGCAGACGCATCAATAATGCTACGGGATATTTGTTTTTTGGAAATGAGTTTAATTTTTCGCAATTGCCAAACAGAGAGTAATAAGTTTTGGTTGCCAAAAAAAGTTTCACTCTCACAACAAGTGTCATAGTCACATGGCAGACCCTTTTATCAGAATTTAATGGTAAACTTTGAGCCCGGGTTAAAAAAAACAATTAGTAGTTCCCAGTATACTCAGGTAATTAAACCTTCTACTGTCTTCGAGGGCTTCCAAAGGAGTCCCTCGTGTACAGGTATGAGCGGGTTACCGCCAGTAAGTATAGGATGCCCTTGATCTATAATGGCAGACCCCAGAAACTCACCATTGCAATTGCTAGCAAGCACGGGTAATTTGTTGCTTCAGTTAAGTTAAGCCACTCCTAATAATTGGTACCCTCTATCCACAGAAAGACTTCGCTGAAAGGAAGATATTTTTTTCTTCTTTCAAACGAGTTTCTAGAAGAACATCTTCAATATCGAAAGTGCTTTCATAGCTAATTTAGTCTGTTACAATTCCGTAGGTCGAGCACAAGCAAATGAAATGGCGCAGAACACATCCTGAAATAAGTTCCCATAAAGGTACAAAAAAGTATCTTTGTAATCTCAGAGATTGCTCTAAATTCTGACAATCAACAATTTTAAGCGTACTTGTTCAGTTTTTAAATAAAAATAATTGATTAACAACGATAATTCACATTCTGCGGACGGAAACCACAATTAAAATAAAAAAATTTCCGCGGAATTAAAAGCTACACATAAACAGTTCCTGGGAAAAACTACCCAATTGCTCATTTTTCCCGCTTGGACTGAACAAAATGGCAGACCTATAGTCCATAGTTTGTATTTTGAAACTACAATTTAATTTTAGGCTAAAATTGATTTGTGGTGCAACCTGTTGGGTGAAAGTTTGCGGTAAAGAACCAGTTGGATAGGAAAAGCTGGCCATACTTTCCGTACACTATGATGCTATGGTAAGCTACAGCGTCCTTGTATACCTCGCTCATTTTATAAATGCAAGTTATCAAAAATTGTACACTCCCAGAAAATTTTTGTTCAAATGGCGATTCGATTTGTTCAATTGTTGATCAAATGATGATAAATGTCTTAGGCAAGCTGCTCTTTTCAGGAGATATACAATCAGGTGCGGGTCTATTTTTATCTCGAGGGTGGAGTTTCAAGTTTTTTTGTCGACTTTCGTCGTTTCTGATGAAAAACACCCAATTGTAGCGCCATCATTTTTATGGGTACCCGCCCAATTGAACAAATTGGGCGGGTAGTCCTTAATAACTTCAAAGCTGCAAGCAACTAATTTTCGTAACTGGGCTCAAAACACATACAAAATCATTTCAAAGAACCCACCCAATGAAAATGTGAGAGCAAATACTTTTCGTAATGTAGCTTGCTGGTACTTATAAAAAAGATGGTGCTACAGTTAGGTGTTTTTCACCACAAATCAATACTTTATGTGGATGAAAATCATTATTTAATAATTCACAATTAGTTAAAATTCAGGAGTGTGCAGCCCTATATAAAATCTTACAGGTCAAATGGTTATATTTAAGTTTGAAGTTTATATGCATAATTTAACCTGAAGTTTAAACAAAGTTTCACATCAAAAAGAAAAATGGTGACCAGTCAATGAACAGAATGATACAAGAGCAGAAAGGATCTAACTCTGCTCTTGAATCATTCTGTTCATTGACTGACCACCATTTTAATTTTTAAAACAAAATTTTGGTTAAGCTTCAGGTAAAATAACCCGTACCTAACGGAAAATGTTTTTCTAGATAGAAATTTTATGTAGATTTCCTTAGCCTAGTTTTCTAGTACTTTCCGTCAGAAGTTATCTTTTTTTTTCTAATTTAGAAATAAACATTTCTGGAAAGAAATAACCAGAAATCAGTTCACTGCTCAACCGCAACGAGATAAACATGCTTCGAGTATACACAATAGCAGTAGCGAATACAATGCAATTTACACTTGTTATAACAAGAGTTATACTGCTAAAACCACTAACCTACATGAAAGACTGTAGCGTAGTGGATAGAATCAGATGATCAGGGGTTCGAGCCACACCAGGCGAACTTTTCTAGTTAGAAATAGCCTAGATTTAGTTAATTTCTGATCAAAATTATGATGAGAAATAAAAAATGCTTTATTTAAACATTTCAAAAAGAATTTCTGACCAGAAATTAGATTAGATACAAAGTTTTTCAGGTCAGAAACAAAGAATTTTCTCGGTACGGGAACGCATATAAATTTCAAATCAGTTAAACCAGAAAAACCAACAAATATTGATTTATACGAACTAATCGATTGAAACTATTATTATGATCAACAATACTACCAGAGAAACGAATAAATTATTTATTAACAGCAATTCTTATAATTTTTTTTTATTTTCAAAATAAAAAAACTTGACCATACTATTCAATTTACGCATAATTTGAATCGTTTCTCGTTTCTTATTTTTACCGATTAGCTTTTGAAAGTGAATATTTTTCTCTTTTTCTGCTAATGGACCATTTCTGCTTATTGCTCTGCCTCCAGAAAGACAATCTCAAGCTACGAGACGCAATTTACAGGACAATTTATGAAAAATGATGTTCCTCAATTCACAAAAGGTACGAGAACAATTTTTTCACTCCAAAGTTGCAACAATGAACATACATGTTCTTAAATAAAAGACATTTTCAGCAAATCTAACGAACAAGTATGTGCAGTTAAAACAAACTTCAATGAACAAAATGGTCACAGACATTTTGGTAATTTCAATTTTAAAGAAGTATGGTAAATTTTCATTCTTAAGAGAACTTACATCCCACGCTTTTCAGCAACCAAATTTCCTCATTGAGGGGTCTGATAATACAAAAACATTATTGACAAAGTTTATAAAAAAACAAATTGTCGAACATGTTAATGTTCACCGCACAAACTAGACTTGATTTTTAAGATATGACATGAATATGAAGACCTTTTTTCGTCTTAACCAATCAAAGTACCTAAAAAACGATATTGTAAACAGATGGGTCTCTCACAGACTTACAGATGTATCGAAGCTTTTATTAAGGCGCATGGCAGTTTTTGTTCTAATTTTCGAAGAACGTGACGGAATATTTGTGCTCGGGTGGTTTTTTTCTCCAGGCAGGTATTTTTATGTCAGCCGAAAGAAATTTTGACAGAAATTCTTATATCAGCCGAAAGGTATTGTTGTTTTGAAATTAAATTAGAATAAAAACTCACCTGAATCTTTTTCGTAAAATTATGGGAGTTTAAAAATTGCCAATTAGGCCAATATGGGATAATCAATGAGCGCTATTATTTGTGCTGTAACGCGTAAGCGGAGACTTAAAAAATGTTCCGAATTAAATATCGAGACATGCTTATTGATCTATGTAATACTTATTTTAATGCTGAATGTATTAATTTATGTAGGGTATGGGGGATGATTTTCGCAAAAAAATCTGAAAAATTATATTCATACATTTTTTGAAAGTTTCTTCAACTTTTTCTAAAGAGAACAATAACTCATAGATTTAAAAGAGCAAGCATAATTTCCAGCAATTAATGAAATTTGATTAAATGTTCAAGTGAGTAGTGCCCACAAGAACTGTCAGGCTCAGCAATCAAAAACAAGTCCCCAGTTTTCAAAGTGACGGCCGAGTTCCTCAGTCATTTTGTTCTTTTATAGATAGAAGGTACATACTTACCCGTTAGCGTGTGGTTGTGCCCAAGCGTAACAGTTCTTATGATTAAAGTTCTCTTCGAAACACAGTCTCGAAATTGTGTGGGTTAGAGTTAACAGCTGTGATTCATCTCATCTTTAATGACTGCTCAATCAGGCAAAATTGAATCCTACAACTCCATCTGTCACTCTCATGTTGCCTAGAATATCATATAGCTTTCGCTTGACATTTTCCACCCATCACTTTAAGACCCCGTCGTGCTGTTGAGCACTGGTTGGATCGAATATCCGCTGAATTCCTTTAGAGGGCAAAAATTTCCGGAAAAAATTCGTTCCAAATATCAATGCAAGCAAAAAATCTTGCCCCAAGAAATCTGTGTCGTTGTCGGAAAAAAAATTGGGGGACTGCTGTGCCTTGCAATGATTTTCTCGACGCTCGTAACCCTCGATCTTGTGTCGAGAGATGGGACCACTTCACTGAGTACTACCCTAGTTGTAATCCAAGTAGACAAAATCCCTATCTTTTTTCAGTGCTTCTGCATATCGCAACCAGGAAAAGGCTAAGGTGATAACACGCGTCTTAAAAAAGAGGCTTGCTTTTAACCCGACTTTCCAAATGGCAGATGAGACGTGACAGGACTGACAGATTTAGAATTAAGCTTTTGTCACGTTAAACAATTGGTTTCAATGTTTCGGAGCAGTCAAAATAATTTCAGAACGTTCATAACTCAAGCGTTGTTGGATATGTTTATAGTGCCAGTGTCTCTGATTATCAGCTAAACCAAAAGGTGACATCCATCTAGAATGATTGGATGCTTTCATAGTATTACTCAAACAAAGGATGCACCCAGTCGAGCAATTTTCGTCAGTTGGACCAATGAACGGTGAAAACTTGCAATTCTGCTGTTTGTTTGCGATAGTTTTTTCTAGAATTAACAGTTTCGGTTCGATGGAAACGACTATGATTGAGCCAGATAATAAAACATTTGCTCTGTTACATCCTAGTCAGCGGGATCTGTTATCTCGTTGGTGATTGCGCGGGAATGACGATGCGATGTTGGCAAACGCAATAAAAAGCTACAGCACGTTTAATAATTAGAAATGAGTTTAGCTTGTCCCTATTGCCAAAGATAGAAGAGTTTTGTTGGGCAAAACCTTCATGATGAAACTGGATGAGCCCTTAAAACAAGTGTCAAAATTACATGATGGAAAGTTTAATGGGAACTTACTGGTGAACTTTCTGTCCGGTTTGAAAAGCTAGTCAGTAGTTCTCAGTTTATCCTCTATCGTAGACGGGTATTAGCTGGGTTAACTTCACTAAGTCGAATGCTTTTTCATAGGCGCTATCCGGTATTTGCCAAATACGGAACCTATTTCGCGCTAGTGCGAACTCGTAGGTCGCGCACGAAGAATTGAGAAGGTGCAGAACACATCCTGCGAGCTATCAGCGATTATTTAGATGTGGATTCGATGGAAGAGATTATCAAAAACAAGCTTGAGGGCCACTCAAGGAAAATCTGTTTCTTTTCATGCGGAAAATCATCTACCCATTTTGCCCATCGATTCGCCATATCTTTTTCAATAACAGGCGAGCCCGCACACTTTAACGGGCTACTAATCACATTGGGTCAAAAACCGAGCATTCAAAACCTGTTAAAAAACGCTGAGTTGTTGCTCTGTCTGATGATTTATTAACACTTTTTATTTAATCTTTTCCATGATCCCACTTTAGACCCAGGACAACTGATTACCGCTCTGGATTCAAGCAAATTACTTGCACTAATGAGTTGGACTCACTTGTATTTGAATTGAGATTGGTTGCTTTCAATAGTGATTGCTGGCAATTTTTTGTCAAATTAACTCACCTATTTTAAGTTGTAAAACTATTTTCTACCTAATTTCATGGCTTGTTTGCTGTTTTTCGAAGAGTTTAGGAATGATAGCGAAAGCAGCTTTGGGGTATTTGTCTTGATAATCAAATGCGAATTATAAACGCCAAATAATTTACGCGTTCAGTGGTGAATAACCACGTTTTATGTGGGGTCCTGCCGCCATATAAACGGATTTAAGGTTGATCTTGCTTTCCAACTGCAAGAAATTTCAGCTGTGTTTTTTAGTAAGTTATAGTGGCTTAAGTTTTGCCAATTTAGCCCGTGCTATCAATGCGTAAGAGGAGATTGACTGCGTTTGGAATCGTTTTGTATCGAAATTTTGGGGCGGGCGTTTTGATCTATTTAAAAATTAGTTGTATGCTCAAAGTTCATTTATAGCGTTTAGGGGGATCAATTTTGCTTAAAAAATCTTTAAAAAATATTTTTGAAATATTCATCAATTTTTTCTAACGCAAACTCCACTTCCTAGACTCTTAAGGTCAGTCGAAACATTCAGGGCTTCCATTATGATTCAATTGTGGCTTTGCGTTTATTTTAAATACGTTTCCAAATTTTCATAATCAAATTGTTCTGGCCACATTATTTTTATTAGCAAAAAGGAAAACCTTGATTATTCAAAAGGTTTCAAAACAAAAAAGGACTTTTTTGTCACTCCGCACATCCAAGAAAAGCAACTTTAAACTGTCTACTTGAATTTTTCTGTTAGAAATGATCCTAATATTATCATTTATTTAGAGAAGGGATAATTTAATTTTTATTTGTTTTACAAGCAGAGGCTTGCTATTTATTGTTCATTGCTTTTTCAATTCGCTGCAGCTGATGAGTTTCTTTCATGATTAATCAGTTTTGAATAAATAGGTTTGCAAACTGCAAACACACGCTGGAAAAATGCAGCTTGCAAATAAACTGACATTTGAAATTTCCCTCAAAAAGTATGTTTCCCTCAAAAATAAACAAAACTGCTCGTATCAGGGCGAAGTCTGAATGTTGCATTAAATTTTTCCCGAAGTTTTTGGTAAATTACGTATTGGAAAAAACTATGATTTTTAGGCTGATCACATTTAAATTTAAGTATTACAATTTGAGTCGGTTATGGAATTAATAAACTCTTTAATTAGCTGTCTCATTTCGATTTGGAACAATTTTGTAGTGCGGGATACTTTGCCACACGTATAAATTATCAGATTATTTTTCTGCACCTACAGCATACAGATCAACAGATCGATCCCCAGAAGTAACCAGAGCTTTATAATATTGGTCTGAAGAATAAAACCACCCCAAGCATATATATTCCGCATTTTCTTCGAAATTCGGAACAATAATGCAGAGATCGAATTGAGTTTACTGATGACGGAGAACATGGAAAGTCTAACAAAGCTTCAAATTACGCCAAAATTTTGTATTCCATTTCTACAATCCATTTTCACTTGGCTCTGAGTTTAACCCACTTGCGCCTTTTTTTATCACAAGAAAACTTTAAAAATAGCAAATCAAAATTCAATTCAGAGATTAAAACTAGAACAGTGGGTAAAGTGCAAGTCTCAACCCACTTTCATTTTGACTTTTATCATTGTTTTATCAGATTTTGCAAAAATGAAAAAGTTTAGCACACTGTTTATCATACACGATGACAATCTTGACAGTTTTTTTTCTAACTTTCGAAAGAAGTAAAAACTTTGAAATTGGAATTTTTTCTGCAAGCATCGAAGGAGGCAATCACTGAGCCATCGCAGCAGGCGTTATCTCAACCAAAAAAGAAACAACAATATTTTACTTCTCTTAATACCTTATTGTTTATTACGGTTCAATAATTGCCAAATGGTCAGTTTGACTATTTTTTTTTTACTATACAGCCCAATATGTAACCAACGACCCTCATCCAAGTTTAGGCGTAAGCAAAAAATTATCATAGATTGGTTCATCTGAACACAAATTTTCACCACGAAACAAAAATTTCATAGAGAACTTTTCATATTAGCTGAAAGATTCCAGCGGTAAGTGAAAAACAAATTTTTCGCAAAAATCATAAAATAAAAGCAAAGTGCTGAGTTTTTGGTGATTCAAAAATCTTAAGTAGTGCATCAGAAATCAATTTTCTTAGTTTTCACAAAACCGTAAGTCTTTGAAAACATAAATTATACGCAATTCAGATGCAAGGTCGAAAACAGAATGGGAAATCAAAAGGAATATAATCGACTATAATCGATTATAATAGATTTTTTTGCACAACGTAAGAATTAGAAATAATATAAAAATAATCGATTATAATTGTTTCGAAAAGAAAATGGTTAATTATCAAATAAATCGATTAAAGCATAGAATAAAAGTTTATAAATTGATTTCAAAAAGAGAGTTATAATCAAATTTTAATTGGTTAAAATCAATTTTTTTTCTCAATTTTGTAAAGACTAAAATTAAAATCACGATAAAATTGATTAATATTGCTTAAAACTGGATGCGAGGAATTAATCCGACTCAGAATGCCCTCGAAACGCATTTGACTAAAGCTGATTGAATCATGCAATCCGTTCCACCCGCACCGAGCACCCATGGATCATAATCGATTATATTGTCTTTTTATAGCCATTATCTCTAAAATTACATTAAAAATGGATTTAATCATTGAAAAAGGGAGTACAAGCCTAACACTTTTTGTATCAATAGAATCCAATTATAATCCATTATAACTTTTTCTTTGTTATCATCCGCGGGTAAAAATTGTTATCATCCGCGGGTCAGTCATCCACTTTTACTATTGCCAGTTGCCCATCATTACTATTGCCATTTGTTCACTACCCTCCCCTCTCACCTTCAAGTAGGGGGGATTAACAATTTGAGTAATTTAAGTTATTTAATTTAATCTCAATTACAAAAAAAAACAACCGAAAGTAACTGAAATCAAAATTAGCATTTTAAATTAGATAGAATGAATATCTCGAGGATATTCGGAGCAACAAGGGACTTCGTGAAATTTTGTTGTCAATAACAATCCGTAGAAGCAACAATTGGTTGCCTTGAGAAAAGACTACAATTAGAAGACAGGCAGTTTAGCCGGAATCGCTTGTTAAGCTTTTCCAGAAATCTTTCATATTGATCATATAACCCATCGAACCCATCTTGTCAATTTAATCTGAGAAAAACTTTGCACCAAAACGTCCTTTTTGATTTAAACCGAAGTTTGCTAGCTAAATCATTTGTTACAAATTGATCATTTAGCCAGAGCATATTACACGAAAATTCGCCTGTCAGTTGATACGTTGTTTCTTTCTGACTCCAGCGTCATGCAATCTCCAAAAGATCCGTATGAAGTATACCGTTTTTTGACTGAAAAGGTCGTAGTTAAAATGCGTAGCATTCGCCATCTGGTGAAATCATTAGAGCAAATTATTAAACATTCGCTTGATATGCCTGAAATGATAAAGAAGGGAAGTTATTTTAACTGTTGAAAGCTGTGTAGCAATTTGTGAACCAAAAATGCCTGGACATCGTGAGGAACAGAAGTTTAAATTTTCCTGGACTTATTTTTGGTAATCATATATCCCAACGAAGGAGACGCGGTGGAAAATAACCCTTGGCACCCTCATGGATAAATTTAAAGAAAGAACACCAATCCGCCTAGAATCCTGAAGGGGGCCTAAATTAGGGGGAGGATATCAATAGGCCGTCGCATATCATTAAATTTGGCTTCCTATTTTCGAAAGACCGTGAAAGTACTATCCCAACCTTGCCCAGAGATTAACGGGGGTGTTAAGCAGATCCTTAAAACTTAGCGCCAAGAATTTGAGAACCCCCTCTAACGGACTTTCCCAACACAGTTGCAAAAAGGTGGTTTTTGGTTTCGATTGTTAAATCGATAGATTAGTTGCACGAAAAAAAATTGGCAAGCTAAGAACGAATTGGCAATTGAAATTTTACCACTGCGTCGTTTAATACATTCATGTTTTAAGTAAACCTCTTGAACTTATCAAATAATTTCAGTTATTGGGCAATTTTATGATTATTTAACGCCAACTACACCCTGTTATTGTTAGTTATACATAAGGATCATTAATTATACATAGGTATCATTCGATAGACAGAGGGATCATTAGTTAAACATACTGATCACTAGATATACACAGGGCTCACAAGATATACATTGGGATCAATAGAAATTCACTGGGATCATTAGAAATGAGCGATATAAATGATCCCATTTTTGGCGGACATTAGAAAAAATTGACAAAATTTCTGATTGTTCAAGTATTTTTTGTGTTAAAACATTTTTGTAAAAAAGTTCACCGATCCGGTATCCTTAGTCGATCATAATAATGGCGATAGGAACGTTTACTAGCAATTTCTGATTGTTTCCATCGGATTCGAAAGAAACAAACCTTTTTAGGATCCCAAAAACAAAATTCACCAGGGAACCAGCATTTTGCGGGTGTATTGGGGGACCAGCATTTTGCGAATGTAAATCTTTTTAAGGGGGTCTTCAAAGTTGTGGTGTTAATTTTAAAGAATCTAATTAACAGCCCCGGTAATCTCTGGGGTACTAATTTTACGGTCTTACGTAAATAAGGAGCCAAAATTAAGGATATGCGGCGGCCCAGGGATAGCGTACTTCCAATTTAGAATCAGAGACGGATTGGTATATTCAGGGGCGGATCTAGGATTTTCCCGAGGGGGGAAGGCTGATTTCAAAATTTGTTCGAAATTTGTTCGAATTTTTTTAGGCCTCTGAAAGCACTAAAAAGTCCCTGTTTTGGCCAAAGTTTCTGCGCAGCAGGCAAAGTTTCGAAAAAAAGCGTTTTTATGCTCTTTTTGGGACATTTCGACTAACAATTCGAGTTTTTTTCGGCGCGCTCCACCCTCAAAATTTGTATATATTGGCGCCTTTTGAAAAATCTTAGGGTCCGTCAGCCAAAAATGGATATCTCAAAATATTTCAAAGGGGGACCCTTTGGGTCGGCAGGGGGTCGAATCACTGAGAGGGGGAAAAAAGCGTCCGCCCCACCGCCCCCCCTTAAATCCGCCCCTGGGTATACTACAAGTATACTAAAAATGTGAATCTAACAGTTTAGACATGATCAGGCCAAGTGATTTAAAAACTGCGTAGTTACAGGATGACTACAGATAAGCGCTCACTTTATTTTCAATATCGTAAAGTTACACAAAATTGTCGAAACTCTAAAAATTTCCAGGAATTCCCTACGCAACCCTCTAATGCAAAATTGGCTTCTAATGCAAAAATGCAAAAAAGAACCGCAAAATTGCAAAATTGGCTTCTGGGAAGATGTCTAAGGATCAAAGGAGGTAGACGAACCCTTAAAGTTTCCGGCATTTGAAGAACATGTCTGAGGCAGATAGCTCTAAGAGACGGATGGAATGGCCTCATCTGCTTGTGTTACTTTTCCTTTCAAGCCGCAACATGCAATATTTCCCAGGAACTTATTTTAAAAATTACCCGAGCGACGCTGATGCTGAGTCTCTTTTAGCAAGACACTCTCTTAATTTTTTTTTCATTTGTAAAACTTTCTTACATTTACTCTTCATCCGGATAGGTGGATTTCGGAGGGGGACAAAACCACACCTCACACTTCGGGATACCAAGAATTTTCTACTGATTTTTAAAGTATTCAGGTTATGCATTGGCCTCCAAAAACTCAACACACTTGGCAGCGATAGAAAATGAGGGGCAAGTTTTCAAAAACCATGCGCAAAACACTGTCCGATCGATAACCAATACGAGATGCGTTGGTTTAAATGTGATCCACTATAATCGTTGAGGAACTAAGTTTTTGTTTTTTCTCTCTGCGTCATTACATACAACTTTTTCCGCAATGGCTTCCATGTATGTAGCAATGTGTCAAAGACAAATAAATTGAATGCCAGCAGAATGGCAAGCCTCACAACAAAAATTTGAATTAATTTTTTTTGGTGAAATTATAGTTTCAACTGAAGCATTCAATCTTATGATGCTGACCCTAGTTGCTTGAACTTTAGAAATATAACTTTAAAAAAATGGCGCGTTGCGTAATAGATTTGACTAACTTTTTTCTTTGAGCCGCAAACTTAAGCGTAATCTTTTATTATCTATCAAGAGCGAAAATCATGACCCAATCTTGGGGTAAAATTTTGAATCCAAGTTGTGCAAAAAGTTTGCACTATATTAATTCTGGTAAAATTCTAAGCAGATTTTTTTCTCAAAGTTTATTTTAATGGTAATGGTTTTATTTTTTCAATTTTGTTTGTTTTGACAGGTTTAGTTTAAACAAGCACTGTATTTACCATATCACGAGCAGCAATTGCTCAACACTAAGTATGAGCTAGTTAAGAAACCTGATTATAGTTATTTCGGGTAATTTAGCATTAAGGCCTACATGTTTGCATAAATTTAATTCATTGCCTCTCCCCAAAATCTGGAACAAATTTAGATGAAAACCCTACTTTTCATTTTTGTTTCGGTTCATTAAATCAGCTACAACAAAAAGACGTCAGTTAGAACTGAGTGATAAAATTTTAAGACCCTTTACTATTTTTGATTACTTAGTTCCCTTTTACAGCGAGTGTGCCTGACGCATTTTATAAAGCTGATAAATTTTTGAAGCTGCAGCTAGTGCTTTATGAGCGCGGAAGTCTCAAAAAATTGAAAATATATTAACAGAAAAAAGAGGGAAAAAACCCTTGAAAAAGAAAACATTCGATGCAATTATTAATGTTTTCAAGCTAAATTTCTGTCCATCTCGCCCAAAAACCACGCAAATTTGAAAAAAAGTCGCTTTTCAATTTTTTCTTCAAAAAAATAATTGGCCGGAACCTTCCGTGTTTTTGTTTAGAAACCAGCTAGACTTGTTTCGTTTTTGCTGTAATTATGACAATTCAGTCGTCTTTTGATACTACTCGCAAACTAGGCCAGTTATGCGGTGCATTCAACATTTTTATATTTGCACAAAAATCAGGTGGATGGAAGCCTTCCTTCAAACCACAATTATTGTCAACGAATGCAATATCTTGTTACGCAATTTTCGCGACTTTTTTGGAAAAACTTGGTCGTGGTTATAATAACAATAAAAGTCAAAGTTATGCTGTTACTACGTGGTTTAAAAGTGTTGTTTTTTTAAAAATGCTTTTTGCATTTTTGGTTTTTTTTTCAATACAACTCACTGATTGTAAGAACAAACGATTAATTTTACAATCTCAAGCGTGTCTGTAAGATCAAATAACATAGGACAAAAGAGAAAAACTTAGTATATTTCGAATTATTTTTGCCAAAGCGAATGAGTTTCCATCATTTCAGATAAATTTTGACCTTTTTAATCATTTTTTTGCGAAATTGTAAACAAAAGATTTGGTTTTGGGGATTTAATTTTTTCTGGTTTTTGCTTCCGTAAAGTAGTTGAACTTTTTGCATCTCTAATGTACGCAAAGTTTTGATTGAGAAACAAATACTGTCGAGAACATTTCACGAAGAGTTTATGTGTATGTTTGTTTACTTTTGCCAGATTTTAACACGCCCAAGTAAAACGCGCAGGCAATCAAGTTCGTAGGTATCACAATGATGCCTTTTGAATGTGCTCCTGGTTTTTTAGGATTCAAAATACGAAATCCAGTATTGGCATTAAAAAATTTTTTGGGCTAAATGATTTCAATAGGAAACACAACAAAGAAAAAACGAAAAAAGCTATTGCAGCTTATACGGTATTTTTCATAAACAATCACTCTTTGGGCGTTGATAATTCATTTCATTTTTGTTTTTCAGTTTTGTAAAAACTTATTTAACTGACTACAGAATTAATTAGGCAATAACAACACTTATTTCAAAAAAAAATAAGGATTTGGATTTTTGCGTTTTAAAACAAAAAAAATGAGTAGACGGGATACAAACACAAGTAGTGTTGTCAAGCGCAGCATTTTTTGTCCCGCAGCATAGTCTAAGCAATATTTAATCAACCCACGAAACAAATAAATAAAAAGATTTGATGTTGTTTGTTTCAAACTATTGACAGGAAGGTCTGTCTCTTTGTAGTCTTGGTTCATCTCTCTCCAAACCGGTAACAAGAGTAAAAAACCAAAAATACTCTTCATAATTGGTTCAAGCATGAGTGGTTGAAAAATATTTCGAGTTTTACGAATTCTTTTTGTTTGTTTTTGTGTTTAACTACAATCCACCGAATGTAAGACTACGGAAACAGTTTAACAAACTCAATGAAACAATTTCTTTGAAATATTTGCTGTGTTTTAAGAAAGCAGATATTAGTGTATCTCTTTTTAATTGTCTCTGCTGCTGGTTTTAAAGATAGATTATGAAGAACTTGTTTTTAAAAAATTTTTGCGTCCAAGTTCATTTCTAGCAAATTGCTGTTATTACTTTTTTGATTGCCACCTAATTTGAAACAAAAAACTTTTTTTTTGTATTTTGTCCGGCTAGTTTAAAACCTGTATTGCAGCAAAATCCAAGCAGTATTTATTCAACCCTCGAAACAAATAAATAAAAAGATTTGATGTTGTTTGTTTCAAACTATTCAACAGGAAGGTCTGTCTCTTTGTATAGTTTTGGTTCATCTCTCTCCAAACCGGTAACATGTGTAGAAAACCAAAATTATTCTTCATAATTGGTTCAAGCATGAGTGGTTGAAAATTGTTTCGAGTTTTCCGAATTCCTATTGTTTGTTTTTGTGTTTAAATACAATCCACTGAATGTAAGACTACGGAAACAGTTTAACAAACTCAATGAAACAATTTCTTTGGAATATTTGCTGTGTTTTAAGAAAGCAGATATTAGTGTATCTCTTTTTAATTGTCTCTGCTGCTAATTTTAAAGATAGATAATGAAGAACTTGTTTTTAAAAAAAATACTTGCTTTCAAGTTTATTTCTAGCAAATTTCTGTTATTAATTTTCTGTACTGCAGCAAAATCTAAGCAGTATTTAATCAACCCTCGAAACAAATAAATAAAAAGTTTTGATGTTATTTGTTTCAAACTATTCAACAGGAAGGTCTGTCTCTTTGTATAGTTTTGGTTCATCTCTCTCCAAACCGGTAACATGTGTAAAAAACCAAAGTTATTCTTCATAATTGGTTCAAGCATGAGTGGTTGAAAATTGTTTCGAGTTTGCCGAATTCCTATTGTTTGTTTTTGTGTTTAAATACAATCCACTGAATGTACTACGGAAACAGTTTAACAAACTCAATGAAACAATTTCTTTGGAATATTTGCTGTGTTTTAAGAAAGCAGATATTAGTGTATCTCTTTTTAATTGTCTCTGCTGCTGGTTTTAAAGATAGATTATGAAGAACTTGTTTTTAAAAAAATATTTGCGTTCAAGTTTATTTCTAGCAAATTTCTGTTATTAATTTTTTGATTGCTACCTAATTTGAAACAAAAATTTCAAACAAAATACCTAGTTTTTTTTGTATTTTGTCCGGTTAGTTTAAAACCTGTACTGCAATAAAATCCAAGCAAAATTTAATCAACCCACGAAACAAATAAGTGAAAAGATTTGATGTTGTTTGTTTCAAACTATTCAATAGGAAGGTCTGTCTCTTTGTATAGTCTTGGTTCATCTCTCTCCAAATCGGTAACAAGTGTAAAAAACCAAAATTACTCTTCATAATTGGCTCAAGCATCGGATTCTTTCAACAAAAATTTACAACAGCTACAAACAGATAAGCGACATAAATGTCAGATAAAAAGTTGTGATAAATCATTTTAACAACCTTTCCCAATTTCGGTTGCACGGTCTAAAACTTTTCTTCTGAAGCCATCAAGTCTGCTGAAAACTATTTATTATGCTTGAAATATAGTTCTTTATCAGAACGGAAATCGCATACAACTCGAATTTAGGTAACTTTTTTCTAAACGCGAGGATTAATTATCTCTAAGAGTAATTATAAGTTCTTTTCAAAAATTTTAAATTAGTAAATAACTTCTGACGTAAGACGCATGCTCCTGATAAGTTTAATTTTAAAAAGTTTTCATTGCTAATTTTATGCAATTAATTTATCAAATCTTGCTTCCTCAGTTTTAGTAGTTTTTTGTTTCAGATTGTTCTCAAAAGACGAAAACACTGAGCGTGCGAACTTCAAACGCTGAAACAAAATTTAACGTTTCGACAAGTTTAAATTTTATAATGATTTTTGCGAAGGTGTGAACAAAAAATTTCGTTTTGTTTTCAATTATTTTTTTTTTTGATATTTTTCTCTAAAATAGTTCAAATTGCACTTCTAATGTAAACACAGGTTTACTTTAGAAACGATAAAGTGTCGAAGTTTTAGCCAAGAAGGATTAATAGAAAATTTGCGATTTTCAACTGCCACGTTTTAACCATTTCAAAGAAGACTCGTACGTGGTCAGTTTAAATATCATGATGCTGTTTTTGTAGCTATAATTTTTTTTTCAGAATTCTAGATTACAGCTGAAAACGTTTCCAATATAAAAAATTTCAAAAGGTTTTTAAGACGTTCTCAGATCTCACTGAATCTAGGAGCAACCCCAAAGGAATAAAACATTTTATGGGAGTTTTATTCGGCTACTACATCTTGTTGATTTTTACTGAACTTTGTTCATTCAAAATTTTTACAATTAAAAAGTCTCTGAGGTAAAACGAGGTAAGACTTTTTCTAAGTTTTGTTTTAGAAGTCTTGAGCAAAAAGTTTATAAAATAGTTTCCTCCATTTTCTTTTACATAGCTTCTGGTTTTTTATTTTTTTAAATGATCAAAAAATGAGCAAATGATTTGCAAATAATCTAAATAAAAATTGACTTTGTTTTTGAAATGTTTTTCAAAGATGTAAGCAAAAAACTTGTTTTCATTTTATTTTTAGTTTTTTTTTCGTAGGTGGTCCATTAAACATAATAATGATGCTCTTTTAGTTCTGGTTCGGATTTTATGGGATTCTAGATTACAGCCAAAATTTTATTCAATAGTATTGTTCTTTGGGCTAACTTAAGCTAATAAGATCGACATTATATATAAATTTAATTTTAATTGCTTACAAAAAATGATTAGACAAAAATTTTTTATTGTGTAAGCTCCAGGCGTTTGGAGCTCAGCTTAATTGGGCCGCACTGTGACAGTGAAGTGGCCATTTTTGTTGTGATATTTGTATTCTCTTAGTTTATTTCATGTAGACTGAAAATAAGTTCACGCATTTTTTCGCTTTTGAAACTCAATTCATGCAAATGGTTCTACAATTTTCTTGAATCAAGTGTTTTTCGGCCTTTTTTTGGCTTTTTTAAGTGAATGAGTATTCTTTGATAAAAGGTTGATAAATTTGGTGTTAGTTTTGTCTTCCTGCTCAAAAAGTTTGTACAATACAAAAATTTCCGACATAAAGCGAATGGTCCTAATAAGTTCAAGTTTATAATCAACTCGTTGTTAACCTTGTGCAAATTGGTGATCAATAAACTTTTCTCCATTTTTGTTCCGACTTTTGTAACGAAAGTAACGGAATATTTGTGCTCGGGGTGGGTTTTTTTTCTTCAGACAAATTTCGACTTTTTAACTTTTTTTCATCATTTGAAAGCTATTGTTACCCTTAGCTTAAATTTGAAAAGATATTTCACCTGTGATCTTTTTTTGTAAAGTTATGGGGGTTTAAATAAAGCCATTTTGGCCATTTTGGCTAATTTGGGACAATTAACGCGCGATATGTTTCGCACTATTAACGCGTAAGCGAGATTAAATCCGTCTTAAAAATCGATCCAAATTGGTTCAAGTAAGATTATATGCCATAATTGATTTGTTATTAGGAGCAAAATTTATCACTTTGTACTTAATATGGTGTATAGGGGGGTGTTTTCACACAAAAAATCTCAAAGTTTCTGGAAAAAAAAATTAATTTTAATTTATTACATTTAATTTTTCCATGTTATTACTGGCTCCATAGACCTTAGAAGGCAGTCGGAACATTCAGAGTTTCGGCCTGACACGTGCAGTCTTGTTAATCATTGCTTCTAGTTTCTGATTTCTCTCGAACACCATGAACTGAGCGACTGAATTGCAAACAATGTAAATAAGTTTCGACTTTGTTATTGAAATTTTTTTGACGGTGTAAACAAAACCCTTGTGTTTTTGTTTTTGCCAGGTTTTGTCCTTAAATAATTCAACTTGCTTCTCTAGTGTATATTTTCTAAAAGGTCCTTTGGCGCCAATTATATATACTAATTTTGAGGGGGGAGCGCGCGCTGAAAAAACGCATTTTTTTGGTCTAAATTTTCAAAAAAGTGCCTAAAAACGCCTTTTTTGGACTGTTTGTTTTTTGTTTTAAAACTATGCCTGCGGCGCAGAAAATTTGACCAAAACAGGGACTAAACCATGCTTAGGGAGAGCTCAAAAAATCAATTTGGACGACCTAAAAAAAAAGGTCGACAAAATTTTCGAAATTTTTTTTTGATTGTCCGCCTGTCCCCCTCGAGAAAATCCTAGATCCGCCGCTGAAATGAAGTATACTACTGATGCCGTTTTAGTTGTGATTCGCAAGATTTCAGGATTCCAGATCGCAGCCGAATGTATTTTGTAATAGGAAATCTTCTTTGGGCTAACTAAAACTAGGGAGAACCGCAACAGAGCAAAAAATGATTTTCATCTCTTACGGCAAGTTAGCTAGACAAAATCACTTTTGTTGATTTTTCTCCGGGCGTTCAGAACCGATCTCAATCGCGGCAGACAGAAGTTGAAGGTCTATTGTTTTGCTGTTTGTCTTCTCTAGGTTGATTCCATATAGATATAATTCATATTAGCTATTTCATTACATCTTCTTCTGTTTTGGAAATAACTTGGACAAGAGGAATAATTTTTTGCTTCCCTTTTCAGTCTCTTTTCATTTTATTTTGAGTGCTGAGTCTAGAGTGCTGCGTCTAAGTTGAAAAAAGTCATCAGAAGACGGTGGAATCAATTAAAAAGAAACCCATTCTACTGTTTTCTGTTTTGAAAGATCTTCTATTCTCATGTTCGCCTAGTCTAAATAAATCATATCTAATTCAGATGCCACATGAAAGGAATCAACTGAGATTTCAATCTTTTATTGATATAAAACTCATAATTTTCCTCCAGAGCTTATTATACTCGGTCAACCTTTTAGTTGTTAAATTAGCTCTACCTCTCCTAAATTTACCTTTCAGCAAGCACTTCGACCCTTCTTGAAAATAGCCAAGAGAGCTCTTTTACCGGGCGTCGGAGGTCAAATCGTTAAAATATAACCCCTGGGATTTTATGAGGTGTTAAGTGGAATTAAGTTGAAACCAAGTTTTAATACCCACAAAAGTCAATATTTGGCACATAAAAACAGTTCTTCAAAATTTAGGTTGACTACAATTTAGCCAGTTGAAAAACTTAGATCGATTCCGTAATTTTTTGTAGCTACATTAGAATTTTTCTAACAATTTGTTTCCATTGGTTAATTTAAGTTCCAAATTGTCAATGTGGTCGACTAACATTTTTCCTCGGAAAATTGACGGCCAATATTCATTCATGCAAGGTAATTTGTAACAGTAATACGGAATTTAATTCCCAATTTCCTGTATTTTGGAAGGAAATGTGAGCAATGTTACAAACTTATCAGCCGGCCTAAATCTTCACGTGAAAGGATATACTATTTCCGGAATTAACCAATCGAATCATTCTCTTCGAAAAATTAACAATTAAGTTTAATATATTGAAAAATTTAATATTTCCTAATACTTCTTGAGAACGATGAACAATTAGTTGAAATTACTCTTTCAAGTATTACGGCCAGAGCCACTTTTACAGCACGTGTTTTCAAACTCTGGACAATTATAGCACATTTGGTAAATATTTTCAGGGTATTTGGTGACAATTTCGCTCAAAAGTTGAACGAAACTGCCAATTTTCCCTGTTATCCCTGTCTTGACAGACAAAAAGGTAGAGACTTTACTTAAAATTCCGCCTATTTTTTTTTCAAATTGCTCTCCTATCGTTATTTCTTCTGTTTTTCTTGCTCTTCTGCCCTGAAGGCGAAAACACCAACCCGAGCTAACAAGGTCACTTTTATTCGGTACCTGCTTTTTACCCCCTCCCCTTTCCAGCCCGATAGTTCGCTGCTATTTCCCCTCTCCTGTGATGAAATTTGGTTACCCATATAACAATTGCCCAAATTAGGACTTATCCCTTGCGAGTGGTTTTAAGAATATTCAGAAAGGCCTTTCTTATTGGGATTGATTTAAATTATTAGCTAGCTCTACATTTCAATTTACAGAGGAATCTCTATTAATTTACTGCAAAAAAAACTATTTTATCTTTTTCGGGCAGTGTTTGTTCATTATTCTTCAAAATTTTCTCAAGCTTGGAAACATCTTGATCACTTCTTTCTCCGAAGCTCAATCTAAAATATATCTAAAACCCAAAAGGTAAATAGTTTTCTGAACTTTTCTTGAAAGATATCAAAAATAGGATTCTTGTCTGACTAAATTTACGCTGAATTTTTCTCGCTAGCAAATTTGACGCGGCCATTAACGCTGGTTTTTTATGCTCAAAGAGCTCCTCTAAATCTTTGTCAGAGAAATTTTTGTTTGAGTAGTAAATACTTTAAAGTATTTATGTTAATATTTTCAATGTTTATGATTCATATAAGGTTTTCGAGAATTTTTTACGGAAGTTTAGGAGAAAAAATTTTTTGCCTATTTTTTTAATAATGAAACTGTTTTTGCATAGTGCTATAACCAATACAACTAGTAATTTACAAAATCTAAATAGTTATTTGAGAATGCTAAAAGTTGTAATTAGAAAAAAAAGTATCGATCACTAAAACTGAAAACTTAACACAATATTCATCTGTGATTTTTCTAAACAAAATTGTAAGAGTTTGAAACTTGCTAATTTTACAAATTCGCGGAATTCTTAACGCAAGCGTAAGTATCAAAATTAACTGCTTCAAAAATCATTTCAAATTGAAATAAGGCAATTTTTTTTTGGTTCAAATGCGGCATTACTAACTGACAGACAAAACCCTTAAGACAGTGCGTGTGATGAAAAAATTGCCGAAGTTTTTCATTTTTATAAAGTGCAGTTCTTTAAGTATTATTACATCCAGGATGAGGGAAAGAGTTCACGTAAATCGCCATTCACCACTTAATCTATTGACATGCGTCCAGACAATGCGGCCAAAGACAATTCAGCCGATTTGAAATTCAGACAATTCAGCCAAAAGTATGCGGACAATTCAGCCACAGACAATTCAGCCAATAATAGTGACCGCCGCAGTCGCGCCAACGTGTTGCGAGCTTGCCAACAGAGGGTAGAACTCTATACGAAATTTCGAGCCGGTTATCGCCGCGAAGCGGCGACGCGCGCATAGCGCGCCCACCGGCTATCTTAAACCGAGAAATAACTCCAATAATTCCGATTTTTTTTTCCTTCGAATCTAGCGTTATGTAAAACTGGCTGAATTGTCTCAGGCTGAATTGTCTCAGGCTGAATTGTCTGTATGTTTTTGGCTGAATTGTCTGAATTTCAAATTGGCTGAATTGTCTTTGGCCGAATTGTCTGTGCGCCTATTGATACAATTTTCTGCCTTTTACAAATTGTCGCCTCACGAGGTAACTTAGCAAATTTTGACCAAATTACGTTATATAATGCATAAAATGATGAAAACTTATAAAGTTTAGAGTTCTAGGCAGAGAAAAGTTTCCAAAAAGTTTGTGTTTGTTGTATCTTGAGGATGGCAAACTAAAAAATCAAAAGATTGAGCGCAGTTACAACTTTGAAGGTAATTTCAATTCTCATAAAGATTAAAAAAAGCATTTTATCATTTTTAATTGGCGATAATTTAATTTTAAAATTATAAAAATTCCAGTAAATATATGCTTTCTGAAATTCATCTGCCAATTTTATTCGGATACTTCAAGGTAATATCAGTAACACAGCTAATAGAAGATTTTTTTCAAAGCTTGTGCCATCTTTTTGTGCCCCCTATCTATTTATATCAAGATAAGATCTTCTATCCCAGCGTTCAATTCAGATTAAACATGCTAAGCGCTGAATGTAAATTGTTTGACTCTGATTGGCTGAAGCTTTGCACTTAGAACCAAGTTCACATCACCCCAAACTTATTTGAGGAAGATGTTGTCTTGGTGCTATGATTTCTTTCAGAACGAGTTGCCTCTGGCAATTGTTTTTGATTTGTATTAATTGACAATAAGTGTTTTTGGAGATTCTCATGATGAAGGGGCCAAATTATAGAAAAATTTCAATCAATCAGATTTTTCAAAAACTGTTAGAATTTCTTATTTGCTGAATGACTTATGCAGAGAACTGCATCAAAAATTAGCACTCGTGAATTTCTTGAACTGTAGAGTCGGCACTTCGCGCTAATCACTGTGTTTTCACACAACCTATTAGCCCGACGGCAGAATCTAATGGCTTTTATTCGGCCAATATTGAAAACAAAACCCCGAAAAAATTGTTTTTTTTGTAGGATTCTGCAACCTTTGAATGCTCAGTGTTAACTAGGTAGTTGATATTTTTCCTTCTTTAGGAAAAATTTCGTTGGTTTTGCTGGATAAACAATATTCAAAAGTCAAGAAAAAAAAACTCGTTTTTTTCATGAATACATCCTTGATTTTTCAACATGTCGAACTCAGTTTCTCAAATGAGGTTATTCGAAAATTCAAACAAGATTGCTCGTATATCGAGACAAAACCGTGAACCTTCCGATTGACCCTTAATTAGTCTCGAATAGTTGAGTAGGCTAAATATGAACAACTATAGTTGGCCTCATTTCAATTTGGAACAATTATGATTGCAGATACTTCGCCATGCATAAAAAATTAGCGGGGCTAAGAAATCAAACGACACGCAAATTAGACGATCCGTATGTGGCTGAATATTAGCAACTTTTGCGTACAAACTGCGTAGAGGTTAATCACAGACTTAAATTATTTTCTAATCAAGTAAAAACTGGTGTTCCAAGCGGAAATCAAGTTTTTATGTCACAATTCAGAAAAAACTAAACTTTTTTGATTAAATGTTTTATAATAAATGGATAATACTCGCTTCTGTGATATTATACTCTTTTTTTCTGTGCAACTTTATTCTAATTTAATGATTTTGTTGATCAGTTTTTGTCTAAAATCACAAAGGGTTGTCGTCAAAATTCAGTTGACTTACGATTGTCTAGTTTGCATGCCGTCTGATTTCATGGGCTCCTTAATTAGCGCATTGAAGCTATGAAGTATTATTTGATCAGCTATGCCGTCCTTATTCTTATCTAGTGGGTGCATAGTCGCTTGGCAGTCGAAAGGTTTAAGAAACGATACCCATACACCGTCAACTTAGTAATAATGGTCTGAATAAAAGAACACCCCAGGCTGATATATTCCTCAATTCGTCCGAAAGTCGGATTAAAAATGTAGCTTTCTTTCGGAAACTGTCACGACGTGATGTGTTTGTTTCAAACGGATGCATTTTGCCACTAGAAAATTTTTGGGACCGCCTATTAGCATGTGTGTCGATAAGCATACCCATCTAAACGAATGAAGGTTAGAAATTCGCTTTTTCAAGCTTCTTTTAGTCAAATTAGTTATTTTGAACAGGGTCTGTTTAGCCAATTTTTCAATCGGGTGACGGTAAAATTTTAACTCTCTTAATAATTCAAGTGATTTTTGAAATTATTAGAATTTTCAGGCTAGTTTGTTTTTCGTCTGTAAGTACATCTAGTTAAAACTATTATCGCATGCTAAAAGGCACACATGCTGATGAACTAAATTGAACATGCATTTGCCTTCTCAAAAGAAAAAAATGGCCATTTCTAAACCTGTTAGCTTAAAACAAATGATTGTAAAACATGTTCTAACTTTCGAGGTTTGCAGAAAAAACAAAAATTTGACTGGAGAAAAACATCACAGAGCACAAACTAGTCTACTTTTTTATCAGGGCAAAGCCTTGAACGTTCCAACTGCCCCTAAACCCATATCGAATAGTTTTTCGGAAAAGTAAAACACTGAAAATCTGTAAGTTTTGGACAATATCAAAGGTTAAAGGTGAAAGTTTGAGTCGTACGAAACTAATACGACCGATTAGCTAGCCTCAATTCAATTTGAAATAATTTTGCTCTGGGGGATAAATGGCCATGCAAAATTAATTCTCGTTACAATCTCAGCATTATGAATAAACTCTTCAAAGCACGCATAATATGTTCCAGAACCTCGCCAAATTGGCAAGTTTCTAAAATTTCTAAAACAGTAAAATTTGGAGCAACATGTTTTTTTTTACATTTGAACTCCGGAAAACCATGTCTTCAATAAGCTCATTTTTTTGTTAAAAATATTATTTTGAACGCCGAAAACTGACTGAATAATAAGAAAACCACAACACGCATAACATAAATATTCCGTTTTCTTCGAAAGTCGGAACAATAATCCATCAATTTGCAAAAACCTGTATATCTCAAGTTATCTCAAGTTATCTCATGTTATCTCAAGTTCTTTTGATAGCTTAGGTTGGCATCATTTTCTTGACATAGAATTTTAAAATTAATTTCCGTTCCTCATTGACTTTTATCCAACTTTATATTAGAGAATTATAAATATCAGATGATTTTGTTTTTTTAGCAAAAATTTTGTCAAAGATCAAAAAAATCAGAAAACTTCTGCCAATTGACCAGAATATGACCTCTTCTTCTGCAAAAAATTATTTTCTATCCAATTGAGTTTCAGTTTGTAAATTTAACAAGACTGCTTGTATGAGGGCGAAGCTTTGACTGTTCCGACTGTCTTTTAAGGCCTATGGAGTAGTGCTCATTTTTGAAAAACGTTTGAAATTTAAAAAATAGTGCTATTTTTTTAATAGATTTTGAGATTTTTTGTTCGAAAAATTATCTCCTCAGACGTTGCGTGAAATACAATTACAAAAAGATATATTTCGCTATCAGCAAATTTTGTTATGCACCAAAAAGCAATCTTGTTCGATTTGAGGCATTTTTTAAGACTGACTAAATCTCCGCTCACGCGTTAATAGCTCGAAAATATTGCACGTTACTTGTCATAGATTAGCCAAATTGGCAATTTTACAGAAAGTGATCTATATGATATATATGACAAAAAATTTTGAATTGGAGCGCAAACAGCCCATTATCCTTTGAATGATAAAAAACAACTCTCTCAGAAATCTATTCTTGAAAGTCGTCCGTCAATTTCTTCTAAAGTCGGAACATTTAGCCGAAAATACGAAATGATTAAATAGTCGGATTACAAATTGTCAGTCTTTGCCTGTAAAATTTTTTCACTTCAAATTAATCAATCAAATAAACGCTTAATTTTAAGTTTTTGAATTTTTTTTTTCTAAATCTTAGTTAATCTTCTAATGATAAAGTGTGTTTGTTTTTTTTTGAGTCAAGACTCTTTTGGATGACTTTCAAAAAATTGTTCAGTTTCTGAAACAATAACTAGAGCAAGGATTAAAGCAAATAAGTTAAAAATTTTTCGTAGTTTGGATATGGTTCCATTGGCTGTTTTGAGAAAAACTTGTCAATTCTTAGCATCAAGGTTTTTTTCAAAAAGTACTAATCAATTCGTTAACTTTAAAAACTATCAATTATTTGGTTGCTAAAAATGTTTTACTGCAAAGTTTTGATAAAAAAATTAGATAAGAATGAAGACTGCTCGTGTATCGCTGCCACACCCTGAGTGTTGTTACTGCTTTTTCAGGCCAATCAAAAAATTTACCTGAAAAATTGACAGAATAAAAAAATGTATATAACTTTTTTATCTCCCTTCCATGCTATGAAATTACCAAGGGATGTAGTTAGCGTTTTCTAGCTCTATAATAAGACCAAATGACAAGCTCTAATCCAATTTGGAGCGATTTAATACGACAATTAGGCTTGTTGCAGGAACTTAAAATATCGCATGTTATTTAACGCAAATTGGCAATTTGATCAAGTTTCAAACCCATTTTTTTGAGATTTGGACAACGCTGCTTTTTAGATGGTAGAAATATCAGCCAAAAAGTTTTTACAGACTATTATAGTAGTGAAGAGTGGTAAAAACTGATGTTTTTTTAGACTGAATTTCCATTTTAAAAGCGTTGGAGGAAACTGTTACTATTGTTTTTGAGTAAAAAGAATTTTTTTTTCGATTGTTCATTTAAACTGTATAATTTCAAAAAATTAATCATTAAAAACTGTGCCACTTACTCTGCAATCTTTTTTTTCTGTTCCAAATTCCAGGCTAAATTTGAAACTTTGTCTTTGCTTGAATAGTTAAAAAATGAAAGAAAAAAATGAATTATGTATAGGAGTTGTTTCAACGGATGTTCGATGGCTAAAAGCTGGCCATTTATCACGTCTTGCCCCCTTTGCATTGAACTAAAGATTAAAAAAACATCTTTCAACTTTCAATTTTATTTGTACCAAAAAACCATTACAAATTTTTATAATTATTTTTTTTGCCATGGTATTCTATTTTTTGGGGGGAGGTTCAAGGGGAGGAATGATACTTAAAAACATAGCCTTCTGCTCAGTTATAACTTTGCTCCTCTTTTGCTTGTTCTGAATAAAAACAAAGGTTATTCTGCAAAGGTTTTTCATGGAATCGAAAAAATTTTTCAAGGTTTTTGAAAACAAAGTAACATCTGGAAAAATGCATATAAAAAATTGTTAAACCTGCCAAAGGTTCTGATGGGGCAGATGAAACCCTGTCAAAAACTAATTCTTAAAAATTGAAAGAAAATTCGTTTTGTTAAAAATTTTCTAGATTTCGGGAAAAACAATTGCAGTTAAGAAATTTCTTTTAAAACTCCATTGTACGCTCATTTCTCTCTGATACACGGCTGTTCATTTGAGTGATTGCAGTCATTTTACTTTTATGCGCGCCCTATCTAGAGCATTTCCAGTGAATATTGTGGTTTTTCGTTTCTTGCTTTTTTTCTGATTTCATGTCCACCGAGTCAAGCGTTTTTGCGGTTTTGTTAAAGTAGTGGCGAGGTAATATAGCTGATTGGGTTTTTTTCTGTAATTAATTAAATCACATGCTTCAATTTTTGCATGTATCGTTGTATCTCTATGCCACAATACGGAATTAAAACATGTTAATTGTGCTAAATGCATGCGTTCTGCTCGAACTTTTCAATCAACTCTTTAAAGTGCTTAATTTTATATCGATACTAAATCATTGCCAGTACTAAAAAATTCTAACACCTCCATGTAAGTCTCTAAAATTAAAGGTGGGTTAATTTAGCATACGGTAGATTGGCTTAAGGTAGATTGACTTAGGGTAGATATGAACATAGGGTAGAACGGCATTGGATAAAATGACACAGGGTAGATTGGGATAGGGTATATTGTCCTGCTACTACACAAAGCAATCCTGAAACAATTGAATTTTTTCTTGTTGTAAGCAAATGGCAAGCAGTCTTAAGTTTCAAATTTAGAGCGCTCCGGAAACTCAGTGCCTATCTTTACAATGGTATTCTGCATTCATGTCTTCAAATTTTAGTTACTTTTTCAAAATAGAATTCATAAATCTAGATTTTAATTAAAAAATGTAATAATTGACAAAAGCTCAGGAGTTTTTTTGTATTATTATAAATCTAAGCTAGATCGTCGAGCAGCGATTGATTGGAAGCAATAATTGGCTACAAACGACAATTCATAGCGCGAAAAGATGTTAGAAATTGTCACAAAACAAATTACTAGAAGAAATTGAGAGATTATTGGAAATAAATTGGTTTATTCAGAGCACTGCAATCAACCGTTCGACCAATAACGGTTGACAGGTTAGACATGGATTGTGTCTGGGAACTAATGAACTGATGACCCTGACTAAATTGCCTTTCGATTGTTTTTTTTTGGTTTTCCCAAACTCAACGGAATATTGCTTGCGATCGATTATAGACGGTCCATCTAGGTTGCAGTGACTTTGAGGTTCTTTAGAAGAAAAAGAACCGTTAGTTGGTTGTAATAGTAGAATAAGCTTTCAAATGCAAAACTACCCTATTTTTCATTAATAAACTTCATACTTTTTTCAGTTCGTAATACAACTTTTAGCTGTGTTTTACCTTTTGTTTTTGAAAAAGCATCTTTAAATTAAATTATGCATTTGAAATATTTTTTTTGTTAAGGTGGAGTCGATTTGTATTAGCGCTCAGGTCATTAATTTTAATTATTGGAACTCTGGTTTTGAAGCTCTTTTTACGATAATGATACCAGATTCGGTATTTTTGTGGCAGTTATTCAAGGATGGTAGCGCATTTTTTATCACTTGTTGAAAAGTGTTCAGGGTCCAAACAAAGTACTCAAATTAATTATAAAACAAACAAACCAAAAAAAGTATAAATAAAATTCTCCGAGTAATCAGATCTTCGGGGATTAAAATTTCATTCAAGAGAGAGAGTGTGTTTTTTCAGTTCAAAATCATTCAAGAGTATGACGAATTTTCCGAGTAAAATTGTTCATAGAGACTAAGATATCGATTGTAAAACTGTGATTTTCGTGAAGCAGCCTGATCTCATTTAATGCTATCTTAATCCCTGTCTACATAAGCACACAAAAGGGCTTTTTCGCCAAATTTAATTGACATCCATGTCTGCATAAGTACACAAAGAGCTTTTTCGCCAAATTTAAACGACAAAATTAAATTTTGGCATAAAATTTCCTTTTTCAAACTACCAGTGTAATTCATTTTTCAGTCAAAAAGCTCAGATTTCAGATTATTATACCATATCACGAAAAAATTATTATAAAACATCCTAAAATGAGAATTGCTTATTTAAATGAAATAGATATCATTTGTCAATGACGCAGCTCCTTTTTTATATACGGTAAAATTGAAAACAGCAAACTGCATGGGGGAAAAATCTTATTTACGACTACTTTATTAGTTAATCTTTCCAAAATTTTAAGCTTTTCGGTTATAATTCACAGTTTTTGCGTCTTTGCCTAGAGGCTGAATAATTAGAAAATTTCATCTTAAATTTTTTAACAAGGATAATACTATTTTTAGAACTCAGCGATCCGTCTGAAGTTTAGTGTCGTCAAACCCAGTCCCAGGTATCTTTATAACATCGGCCATCTAAGGTTACCATTTCAGTTATATAAATCTTTCTTGCGCTCCAGTTTACTTTTTCTTTCCATTAACTATCTCTTCATTTTTAAATGTGAATAATTATTCAAGAATTTCACAGTTATTAAAGAAAAGCTTCCTAGCCATTTTTATTATACTCCTGCTGCCAAAATGGGGCAGAAATTCAATTCAATGTTAACACTACTTACTAAATTCATCTTGCTTCTTCTTACTTCGCCCTCTTTCGGAGAAGAGTTCTCTCGTCCTCCTAGTACAATTCTGGATGACCCTGCCCACAGCTCCCTAAGCCCAGCAGCCCGCCTGGAGGCATATCTGTTCAGCAATTACTCCACCATTTCGAGGCCAGTGCTAGACAACAGCAAACCAGTTGATGTCAACTTTGACCTCATCCTCAACCAGGTCCTCAAAGTGGTGAGTCATCGTTCAGACATGTTTTTTCATGCATTTCTACTTTTTATTCGTATAAATATCGATCCTTTTCATATGTTTCCGGTCTGAACAAAGTTTAAAATGAAACAAACTAATCGTATATCAGGGCAACACCCTGAATGTTTCGACTGCTGTTTAATTATTCTCGTTACCACTATCATAGGGGGAAACTTTGGGTCGGCAGGGGGCCGGCAGAGTGTCGGTAGGAAGTGCGCTCGTTCTTAAATTTACCGTTCTTACATGTGAAACTGATGTAATTGCCTACTTGGAACCTGTCTATCATAAAAGTACCATTAGTTTTTTATGTTTTCTGTAAAAAAAAAATCGATAAATTATGAATTTTTGGATGTTAACATCAAGCATTAATTGTTAAAATTGGGCAAAGAAAAAATTTGACCATAATCGTAATAGCAATTCGGCATAGTTTTGACTGCGAGATGATGATTCGTCTTAAACTCTTTCAGCGTCGGCCTTCGAAGTTTTAAAAGAACAGTTTGAATAGGCTCAAGCAAACACATTAAGTTAGCTGTAGACAGGACTTTTTGCGGCGAAAATACTCGAACTAAAATAAAAAAATTGCAGTTTTTGCTTTGACCCTTGAGATTTAGGGTCAAAATTTTTTTATTACTTGCTCATCAAATAGTTTGTCTTTTTCAAAATACTAGTTTACACTTTTTCACAATCTAATTGTCTGACCACCAAAACAAAAAACACCAGATAACGTCGACTGATGTATCATTTTGAATCCTTTTCAGTCGTGATTTTTATGGGTGCTTCGAGAAATCGGATTTTTCTTCCTTCCAGACTGTTTAAGAGTTGCTGCACGAGATGAAAAATTGTAAATTTATAGATTTAAAACTAAAGGGAGTAGATATAAGTTTATAAGTTGAAAATTATTGATATTTAATGTAAAAAATCTGGCAGTTTTTTCCAGTTAAACTATTCAAAAAATCTTTAAGTTTTTTTTAGGTGTGGGAAGAGCTGAATCTCATCTTTTTCAACAAAATAATGAAAAATTTAAAATAAACGCGTGTTTAAATTTTAGACGTCTGACTTGGAATTGAAAAGTTGAGAGCTGATTCTTGCTTCATTTTAGCATCAAAGCAAAAACAAAAACCCAAAAAGTCTCATCAGTAAATAAACATTTTTTTTTGTCATGGGGAAGAAACTGTTAGTAATTTTTCATTGCTTTCGATTTCAAAATTGAAATTCTGCGATATTTTATATCGCTTGAAGCCGTAAACTTTGCAGTAAATTTTTCTGATCAATTAAGTGAAATATAGGATGCTGACTATTATTGTTCCGACTTTCGAAGAAAACGGAATATTTATGCTCAGCGTGGTTTTTTTCAGTCAATTTTCGCCGGTCGAAAAAATAGTTTTCGACAAATTTTTTTAACCCATTGAAGATACCTAAGATTCTTAAGTTCAAATTTGAAAAAATGTTTTACCTCCGATTATTTTTTGTAAAGTTCTGGGGGTTTGAAAACTGCCAAATTGGCCATGTTCTGGACTAAATTATGCGCGTTTTGAAGAAATTATTTATAATGCTGAGCGCGTAACGCGAACTATTTATGCGTGGCGAATTGTCCCGCACAACAAAATCGTGCCAAACTGAATTGAAGCTAGCTACGTGGTCGTATTAATTTCGTACGACTAAAATTTTTACCAAAAGTTGTCCAAAAGGTATAGGTTTTCAATATAAACTCAGGGACAGTCGGAACATGCAGGGATTTGCCCTGATATACGAGCAGTCTTGTTTTGTTTACTATTGGCATTCAAAGAAAGGTAACGAACATTTTGTATTGTTTCAGTGAAATCTGATGAATCGAATAAGATTTGCTGTTCATTTCAATTCTTTTTACTAAAAATTTTTTCTGATCAGTTAAGAGAAACGAATAATGCTGGCGCCTAATCTTCTTCTCGTGGCGGTGAAAAAAATATCGCTTAAGGATTTTTCTTAGAACTTTTTTGGTATTCAGTATTCTCTGAGAAATCAATTGAGATGAGGTCTTCATTTCCTTTCAATTTGCATAATGATTGTCTTTTGAGCTAGGCAAAACAACTAATTTTCGCACCCAAGCTATCTCATCGTTCCTCTAAATATGATGGTAAAAATAAATGCAAAAAATTTTTTCTCACTAATTGCTAGAGTATGTCATTTCCTAGAAAATCCAAATAAGATAAAACAGTGATATCAATTTATTTTGCAAATACTAGTTTGATCTCTCGGTTGAAAATTATAATACTCTCAGTTTTTAATTATGTATCATTTTCTGCAAAAAAGTAATAGATTACGTATAGATGAAATATAGATTACGGAAGCGTTTTTTTTCTACTTCCGAGAAGTTGGTGTACTCTAATGAACCAAATGAATTGCCCTTTTTTGCATGCAATAATTATATCTTTTAGGTGAAATATAAAAAATTTTGCACTATAGTTTTTCATTTGTTTTTCTTCTACAATTGGCGTTGAAATATAAATGATCGAAGCCTAATCAAATAATTCCGAAAAGTTGGTATTCTCTACTGAACTAATTCAGATGTCCGTTTTATCTATTCCGACTTTCGTAACGAATCTAACAGAATATTTGTGCTCGTCGTGGTCTTTTTTTTGCTTCAAACAAATTTCGACTTTTTAACCAACAAATTTTGACGGAATTTTTTTTACTTTATTCAAACGCTTCTGTTGTCCTAAGCTCAAATTTGAAAAGATATTTCACATGCGATAATTTTATGGGGGCTTAAAGTTATGGGGGTTTAAAGTTATGGGGGTTTAAAGTTATGGGGGTTTAAAGTTATGGTGGCTTAAAGATGGCCATTTTGGCCAATTTGGGACAATTAACGCGCGATATATTTCGCGCTACTAACGCGTAAGCGGAAGTTTAATCCGTCTTAGAAATCGTTTCAATTTGGTTGAAGGAAGCTTATTTGCCATCATTGATTTGTTACTAGGAGCAAAATCTATCACTTTGTGTTTTATATGTCGTCTGGGGGATGATTTTAACAAAAAATCTCATATTTGAAAAAAATATATATTTTCTTTTCTTTACAATTAATTTTTCCTGTGTTTACTGCTCCATAGACCTTAAAAAGCAGTCGAAACATTCAGAACTTTGCCCTGATACGAGCAGTCTGCTTTTAATTTGCAATCTGCAGAACTGGTCCGTTAGTTGGAATGTCCATTGGTCGAATTTAACTTTCCCTCTTTTTAGCATTTTCTCTCTGAAAGTAAAAGATCAAGAGTTTTTTCTACTACTTTCGAGAAGATCTGAGTTTCTGGTAAACCAAGTGAGATGTTCAATTTTTTTTTCATAATCTTATCAAAGACTCAAATCAAGTACAAAAAGAAAGATCTTCAATCCATCTATTATTTTGTTTAGTGTGAAGTATTTTTCTGATCTGTTAGGTGCTATAACCTAGGCGCAAATTTAAATTTTTACTATTTTGTTTCTCTAAAAGTGGTGGCAGTTAAATTTGAACTACGGAAGCTTCTGCTTATACTTGGGAGATCTTAGTTTATTCTTATTCATGTATTCATGTATCTATGTAAAACTGCTAGCAACCACAACTAGATGTTTTGCGATTTAAAATCCATTATCTGGAAATTTAATTAATAATGAACCAAAGTTGAACCGAAAACCTTAAAGTGCAATCAAAGCAATCAAGTTTTACTCTGAACACAATAAACGTTTAGCCGACTTTTGAATAATAGAATGGTTATGCTCGAGGAGTAGTTTTTTAATCGAACCAGTTTTGTCAATCAAAATTATAAATTTCAATTACAAAAAATTCTGACTTCATGAGATGAACAAAAATTTCACCTGAAAAACTGTTTTCTAAAATTTGTTGGGCTTTGAAAATTGCCAATTTTGTCAAATTCTTGGACCAATTAACCTGGCATGATCAACGCATGGAAATTTAAGTGCCTCAAAAGTGTGTTTTATCGACGAATAAAATTTTTCGCATTGCCGCAAAAGTTTCCAAAGTTACCGCAAAACAATAACATTTAGCACTTAATGTCGGATGTGTGCGTGAAAAAAATCAATATAAAATCAAAATTTCCCTGAAAATAATTATCCGAGACTCGTTAAGAGCATTTGGATTCTAATTGAAAGGTAGAATATATGATCTGTGCATTTTTTTCCATGCAAGGGCCAAATTATAACTATTTATTGTTTATTATTGGCCGTCGACACAAAAACAAAAAAAAACTATTTAGGAAAATCATAGATCAAGAAACCACAAACCACCGTGTCATGCTAGATGGGCTGCCACAATCAAGGATTTGACCTAATGTCGGCAGTATCTTTACTTTGTTTCTTGGAATGCAATATGTACACCTATTAGCAAAAGTAAACAAGGATAGCTGGTTACTTTGCAAGTAGCACAGAATGGTCCGACCACAGTCTTAGGAAAACACAAAACAAAAGTTTTTTTTCAAATTGGTGTCAAGATAAAAAGATCCGAACAAAAAACTAGGACTTAAATTGAAAAACTATTTAAGAAGAAAGTTGACTACAAAAACAAAAAAAAATCATTTTTTTTCAAATTTTTTTGCGGATAACAAAATTCTTTCATATTTTTCAATAGGTCGGAACAACAAGAAGAGCCGGGCGCTGTGCACGTAGCACAGATTGTTCAACCACATTTGTTGCAAAAGACTATATATTAATTTAAAAAATTCAATTTAGTGTAGTTTGCTTTTCGTAGTTCGTGTGATGAATTTTTTACACAAACAAGTATTAAACTAGCAAGTTAGGCAAAATAGACTTCGGTTGTCTTCAAAAACATAAAACCAAACAATCGTTTTTTTCTATTCTTTTATATTTTTTGCAGTAATGTTTTTTTTTTTTTTTGCCAAGAAAGTTTTAAATGAAGCTTCCAAAACTAGTTTTAAATAAATAAATTTAAATTTTTTGTTTTAGTTGACCAATTTTTATGATTTTTTGTATAACGAATGCTACTCGATCGTGTTACTTGCTCTAACTTGGAATAAACCTCAAAAATGTCATACCAATTATTCTCGACATTATTGGAAATTTTTGAAAGGTTGTTCGATTTGCTATTGAAAAGGCTGTTTGAGGTATTTAATTTTGCGTCGAAAACCGAAGAAAGAGAGAAACAAAACTAAAAGACACCCGAATTCAAACTTCTTCCACATTTTTCATGGTCAGACAATTATTTTGAACAACTAAAAAGTTGGTACTGTTCATATACGATATAAACTTATCATTTTTCCTGTGACCAAATGCTCTAAGTAGAACCATATCACTCTCAAAATGTTACAAATGCAAAGCAATTTAGCTTAGCAGTTTTTTCGCTTAGAACCAAGCAGCCTCTATTCATAAAAAACGAAGGAGCCGGTAGATTCTAAAAATTAGTTTTTGTACATTTTGTTTCTTAAAGGAAAGTGGCAAGTTGTTCACTTTATTATACTTAATCATTACGAGTCTAATTGATAGTGAATTGCAATGGGATTCCGCAGTAAGCTAAAAAAAAATTGTCGTGGAATCCGCAACAAAGCTATTTTGTTTTAATCTTCTGTGCTGTTTTGGGTTCCGCAAGCAACAGTAAAAACACTGTATTGCTAAAAGTAGATCCGAAAACACGCAAAAATTGCGGAATCCGCAACAAAATTAGGGGAATCCGCGACAAAATTTGTGGAGTACGCAACAAAAACTGCGGAATCCGGAACAGTTTTTGGAATCCATAAACAAACAATGTTATGAGCTTAGTAATTTTAAGATTTCAAGATAATGCGAAATCTGCATCTGTAAGTGAAACACACAAGTTGAAGGGGATTCCGCATAAGATTATAGAATCCACTTACATTTGCAAAACCATTTTACTTTTACGGAATCCGGAACAACTAGCTATATTATCTCTTTGCAAAATTCCGCAATAAAACTAATTTGCCGACAAAACTTGTGTACCAAATGTTTGGGCGCGGAGTCCACGGAACTTTTGAAAGTGGAACCCACTTACATTTTGAATCATGTTTGAAGACTTGTCTTTGCGTTCCAGTGATCTACAGACACCAAAATGTGCTCCTATCCAGTGCACAGTTTGGCATCGTAATGCTACTACAGCGCTGATTTAATTTCACCGAACGCAACGAACAAAACTTGGAACTTCAATGGATTTTTTCTGAAATTGGGTTAAATTTAAATTGAGTTTGACCGGAAATTTTTAGTGCTTTTTTTGAAGTTTGCAGCCAAAATCTTTCTCTAAAAATGCATAGCTTTGGCTTTTCTTACTTAATCAAGAGTTTCACTGAAATTACCGAGTAAATTGATGAGAAAATATATTAAAAGAGGCCTGTTACGCAGCCCAACAAAGTCTTAGAAAATTTGCCCAAAACGTTTGAAATTTTTTTTTTCTAAGCCCAAACTTTACTATGCAGTAAAAATTTCTCTGAGTAAAATTTCTCGTTTTTAGCTATCAATTAGGAATATTTTTTATATACAGATTTTTGCAGAAATTAACCTGCTGAAATTTTTTCGGGCTGTGTAAGACGCTTCGATTGAGGTATTTTTTTCATCAATTAACTCGTATCAGCATAATTCTTGATGAAAAAAAAACACAAAATGACCCATTTTTGGACAAAAAATTAGGATGCGGGTTTTAAAAATTAAATTGCACCATAATAAATCTGAAACACTGAGCAAACTTTTGTCTAATCTTAAATCAATTTCAGAAAAAGCCTCCCGGTTAATTTATAGCAGGGTATTTTAAAAAACATTTTAAGAATTGATCGTTAAAACAATTAAATTATCCTAAAATTTAGACTTTGATTTACTTATTTTTCCTAATTCCGGTTGAAATAAAAAACTGTGAATTTAATTTTTTAATTTTTTTAAATTTAATTTTTTTCGCGACTTTCTATGACGTGTTTTATTGTGCTAGATTTTTGATGAAAAACTTCTCCAAGTTTATAGTTCGTCTAATAGAGTGATCGAAAACCAATTGCACTCAATTGAAACTAGCTTTTACATAATAATCCATATAATCCCCATATATTCTAAGTTGGCGCTGAAACATAGATTGCAGATGCATTATTTCTGTGAGATTTGATGATCAAACGTTCAAACATTTATGCAATTTCAATTTGTAATATATTGGTCTGATTAGTTAGGGCAAACCATTGCATGTCCATAATGCTTGTAGGATCTGTGCTTCTAACACTTTTTCCCAGATTTAGACTGATAGTTTTACCTTGAGAATTGCATGCAGTGTAGTGAATGTGATTGAGTAGAACGTAGCTCGGTATTGACAATTCAAAACGATAAGCAGAACAGTAAACAAACATTCAAGTCCAAAATAGGCTCAAATCTTCAAATATATAGTCCCTCCAGTAGCTGAAAACCCAAGTGGAGTAAGATCGGCGGGTTCCATCCCCGGCCCCGAAATGGAAACTAAGGAAGCTGGCTTTGTGAAACTCGGAGGACGGATACTAGAGATGATTTGACCCGGGCATGCCAAAATCTAGACCCCTCGGAACCCACGGCCCCAAGTGGTAACGGTTCCCGGAAGTGCAAATAGCAGTAATAGAATTCGGCAACCAGCGGTTTGAATGGAACCAAAATATAATATGTATTAGACCTAGTTGAAGGAAGCTCAAGTTCAGAATCCCAGAAACCATAAGATAACTTGGAAAATATTATGGATGAAAGCTTGGTAGCAGGACCTCTATGGGATTTTAAACCTGAATATGGAAGATTGAACCCCGGGTGACCTTGGAGTTACCTTTAAATCTTCTTTGGGCATTCAGGACTAAAATTTCATAGAAAACCTTTGGATTAACACCGGAAAGTGTCGTATTCCGCAGCCCAACCCCCTAGGATTGAGAATTGATCATCTTAGTTGTAATTGGGAGGGATTTTTACCTATTGAAAATAAAGCAGAAGCAAAAAAGGATATAGCTTTTACATTATAGCATCGAAGTAGTAGAATTACTTGGACATAGCAAACATTGGGTTCTACTTAACTTGGCGAAGGAGCTATCAATGGAACTTGAATCAGGCTAAAAAAAAGTAGTCCCAGTGAAAATTAGTGGTAATAGGAGCATAGCATTGAATTAGGTCTCCTAAATAACTTGAATGGACGGGATATATACCCAGCTCCCCGAGGGTGACTATTTGGTACAATTTGACACCTAATAAGGGAATTACGTTCCTCGGATAGCTAGATAGTTCGTGATTTGAG